>NC_140623.1:4465116-5190116 GCF_057382275.1 Copadichromis virginalis | reverse complement strand
ACTTCGGAGTGGGCCCCTTGATTTGAAGTCCTCCTACCCCAACACAATTCTCCCACACTGAGCATGAACCAGTATTCCCGGCATCTCAATTAAGACAAGGCAACAGTTAATCTCTTTACCTTTCCATTGGAACCCCTTCACTTGCCATGCTTTTTAGAGTATTTCTTCCTAACTCAGAAAGCGTACAATAATAGATCGAGGTGGGGGGAGGGCACGGTGCGCTCGCTCAGTGTGTAAGTTCAATGTCGAGGGGAGTTGCAGATACTCTCTCAAAAGATTTTCAACAAAGTCTTTTATCGTGGGGCATTTTTCTCTTCATTCCCAACTATGCCTGACACTGTTGGGTGGGAGCGTCCTTCTTGTTTGGTGTTTTGAGACTCGGGTTTGTAGTTTTAGTAGCATCGTCCACTGCTTGAACCCGCTCTCCGTGTCCAGAATACGACCCTCTGCTTCCTCGAGTCTTGTGTTGGTTTTGCACACTTCACTTCTTCGAACTGTTGTGTTTTCTTTTTGGAAGTCTTAATTTCCATAAGTATCGCTCTCAGATCAGTTTTGTCGTCCTTTTTGCTAACAGTAGCCCCAATGCTAGCCATAACGTCACCTTCTTTGTTAGCTTCACTTTCTTCGGTATCCATGTCAGTCATAGTTTTGACTCGTTTCTTGGTTTCCGTCTTGCCATGTTTGTCCTTCACCACAGCCCTGTCCTATTTAGTCACTTTTAGCTGTTTGTCTTTATCTTGTTAGTATTTTTATTTTTCGGGGGCTTTTTGACAAAGAAGAGCCAGCAGCAGTAGTTCTATGCAGCTACCTCCACTGTGTGACCCACAAGTCAGAAGCCACTTGTTAGGTTTTGTATTGTTGATTTCAAGCTACAAACCTATCACCACTCCTTTTGTGAGTTGTTTTACCAAAGTAACACTTTTCATCTGCCATTGATCTCATATTTACTGTAAAACAAATACAAGCTTTAAGCTCTACTTGTGACCCCTAGAGGACGACTTGCCTTTAACTTTAATTCACTACAGCAAAACACACACATACTGCCACTCTCCTAAAGATTCCTAACAATAGAACAAGATAAAAGATTATTAAACAGACACATACAAAACTGAGTTTTCTGCTGGGGACCATGAATGCACATGACTGAATCCCATGGCAATTTCTTCATTAAACTCACTTTTTGACCAGATAATGGGAACAGAATTGGTTGTCTTATGTAGACAATGAACATCAGTACCTATTGTGGCTACATCTAAGGTCTGGATACGTTCATTCTTCTGGTCTTTTCGTCATGCCTTTTTATATCTTCTGCTTTTTTGTATATCACCTGATTCCTTCTTGTGTGTCTTAACTTTCTCATATTATCTTCTATCCTTAATCTCCTGTTGTCTCAAAAGGACATTGACTTACTCATGGCATACAACAAAAGCTATGTTGGGAAGTTTTCGCCTGGGTTCTTCATGCATGTGTGTTTGTAAAAAGAGAAAGGAGGAGAGATGCATGATGGCAGGTGGTAAATACAGTTACCTTATATCTCTTACACACACATATACAGTGGCACAGCCCATATTAAATTACAATCCAGAAGAAGGCTGAACAAGTGTAAGCGGATTACAAATACCTTGAGTGTGCAATATGAGATAAGACCTGCGAGAGTGAGACAGTGAATGCTGTGGTTGCTGAAGGAAAGAAGGGGCCAAAAGAGGGAGACAGAGGGAAAGGAAAAGGTGAAGGATGTGAAAGTGGATGAGTCATTCATAAGACATGTCCCCCTGCCCCCACCTTTTGTATGATGTGATTAGTTAAAAGCCTCCATGCACTCATCGTACTGGTGGAGATGGAAGCAAAGAGGGCTAACATGCATGCCCCATGTGTGTGTGTTTGTCTCAAAATCCATCTCATCAAGCTCTCTTGGTTAAGCCAAAAACTGGTGCTGTCGCTCTCTCGTAATGATACACACACTCACATGTGCACAGAATACACACAGGTGTGTCATAGCCTCACACCTGTGACTGGTTACTCTTAGATATAAGCAATGATTCTAGCTTGTCTTGCTTAATCATTCAGAATTGACTTGCACCAAATGACTATTTATTGGTTCCCAGCCAACATCCCACCAGAAGCCTTTAAAGATGCAACAATAAAGGTTTTTATTGGCCTCTAGTAAAAGTGAATGAGAAAAAGAATGATAGGGTTTGTTGATCGATATCTACGACTCTGTAATTACTTTGTGTTTAAATAAGAGCCATGTAAAAATTTTAGCTTGTAACTGCCCAGAGGAATCATTTAGAATTTATGATCCTTTATCTTGACAGACAAAAAGAACAAGCCAAACATTCCCGAGTCCGAGACACACTCCCTTCCAAAGAGCACAGCGATATTCCTAAGAGATATCTTTTCTGAATACATTGCCCGCTCCTTTTTGAAATTAAAAATGGCATCTTGTACTTTTTTAAGTAATGACGTGGACACTGGAAGTGAAGGGAGCCATCAAGCTGAAGAAGGAGTCCTATCAGTTTTGGTTAACTGGTGGAACTTCATTAGCAGCTGATGGGTACGGCAGGCCAAGCAGAATGCAGCTTGGTGGGTAGCTGAGGCAAAACCTTGGGTGTAGAAAGGAATCAGTGAGGCCATGGACACAGATTTTCAGTGTGTCTCGAGGTGAGCCTTGCAAACCATCAGGAAACTGAGCAACAGAACAGGTGCTTGCAGGAGTGCAGTGTCACTGACCTCAACTGAGGAAAAAAATGGGCAGTTGAAGAAATACTTAGAGGACCTCCTAAGAGAGAAAGCAGAGGACGAGGGTAATGCAGTAGGAACCAGAATCAGCACCTCCAAGTGTGAGGCCTGTAGTTTTCTCTGGTTCCCTCCCCAATCAGACCAGGAATGACACGTTTGATCGCATGTTCTCCTTAAATTGCTGGCTGTCTCACCGGTGTCCCAAAAAAGATGTGGGCTTTATAAATAATTGGGAAACTTTCTGGGGAAAACCTGGTCTTGTTAGAAAAGACAGCTGCTCCATCCAAAGTGGGATTGATGCCCTTATTTTTAGAAATCTTTTCAAATTTATTAAATCCCCCCAAAACGTGACTATGCAGAGTGCAACAAGGAAGCAGAGTTGCAGTCTTACACGCCTCTCTGCAGCTTCTCTCCTCCTGCTATCCCCCCAAAACCACATCTCCATAGAGACTGTGTCAGCTCCCAAAAAGACAAAAAACAAACTAAAAACCATAAAAAAAAAATGGTTTAAACATAAAAAAAGAACAAAGAAAGAACAATACAGTATCCTCAACAGCACCAAAGAGTAAAACAGTCAAATGTGAATTATTAAACATTGGGTGTCTCTCTTTTAGCTACCTATTAGTGCATAAAATAATAATTAATTTTTCAATTGTTAGTTTAAATAATCAACACTGCCAATCTGACCCCTGACTGGAGTAATTGTCAGAATCCTCGAAGCACAGGCCGAGGGGTGTGTATGGCAGCAATCCACTCCACCTATCCGGTTGTTCAGTCTGACGTCACTAGCCATGTCTGGGCCTAAACTCCGCTGCAGGTCCATATATCAAACGATCACTGTGGCATTACTGAGAGTTGAAAAACTGTCTAAAGTCTTTCATCTTTAATAAAATGATCAGCGTTCTGCTCTACCAGGTGTAACAATTGAGTTTAACATCCAGGCATCCATGAAAACGGAATTTATGACATTTAACAGAGTTAGAAGTTAGCAGGAAGTTAGCTCTCTAGCTTCTATCTAAATACAATATAGCATGTCCTGACTGCGGGGTTTTGGAAACAAATTCAAACGTACAGCTCTGTTATCACTTCCAGCATAAATGAAGACAGAAAACTAAACAGCAGTGACGTTTGTAGGGTTACTGAAGTTGGGCTAGCTGGTATATAATGACGTGCTACGTGACCGCTAGCGACACAGCTATGTTAGCATAATATAAACAAGCTAACTTTTTTTCCACTCGATAAAAGTTAACGTGAGTGTTCTCGGTGATCAGGAACAAATGTAATCGCATGGCAGGATGCTGTAAAAGGACCAAACTTCAGCCAGGAGAACAACTGAGATAATCCATCCACAATACGAGGTTAGTCATTCATGTACTGCTGCATGGGCTGGACTGTAGTTACATCGTAAGGTTTTAAAAACTGAGCTTAAATAAATGATTAGCGGTAATAAAAGCCGAGGGAGGTCAACAGTGATCACTGACTGTTTTAGGAGCTTTTTGAGATCAAATAGAAGAAAATACAAAACATTAAACATGTTAACAACACAAAAGCCATATTAAACGCAGACTACTTTAGACCCGGAAGTAGGATTCGTCGCGTCATCACTGAACGACCGGATAGACACTGAAAATGTGACGTCATTTCCGGGGTAAAACCGCAAAGGATTGTAGTTACGAGTGGCAAGTGGCACTAGCGCACGCAGGCTTTCACATGAAAACAGTCACACAGCGATAAAAAGAAACACAAAAATGGCAAGAGGCTGTTGTATTACTAACTGCAATAGCCGGTCGCATGACATCCACGGGAAGCCGATGGGTAAAGAGATCGGTTTTTATCGGATTCCATCGTGGAAGAGAAATTGTTCAAGCCGTGTTTCCGAAGTAACAAAGAGCCGACGGATGGCCTGGATTGCAGCCATTCGAAGACCAAATATAACGTCTCAGAACAGCTCACACGTGAGTCTGCTCCAAGCATTTCCACAAGTCTTCTGTTGTAGTTATTACGTAATTTATCATAACAATATTGTTGATGTAGGTTACAAATAAGTCTTATATTGATTTGAATTGAGTTTGTTGCGCTATGCTGCTTTGTTCACTGTGGCTTTGCGGGCTAATGTTTGTTGTGTTTTGTAGGAAAAGCAGCCTACAAAATGCTGGAAGACGATCCAGACTGGGCCCCTCTATCAACCTGGGTCATACTGAGTTTAAAGCTGCTACCCCAGCCAGATTTGATCGGTTAAGAGGGAGAGCGATATCGAAACAGCCACGAAACGTCCCGCATATATGTGCCCAAGTGTTGTATCGAAGCAATCAAGTGATGAATAACTGTTTCATTTAGAGATGGACCGATTCGATATTACGTATCGGTCCGATACTGACGTAAATTACTGGATCGGATATCGGAGAGAAATAAGAAATGTAATCCGATCCATTAAATATCAAAAAAGCACCTCACAAAACTTGCAACATGGCGTAACTCGGCTCATAACCGTAGCACGTGGGAGCAGTGTGGTCACGTGATAGAGCGGCTGTGTGTGTTTGGAGCCTCGCTGCCAATCCAGCATTTCATCTCCGAGGAAGTGATCCCAGAGAGAAGCATTCCCACATTAAGCTTAACAACCGATATATGGAGCGACTGCCTCTCTCTCTCTCCTGCTGCTACTTCAATCATGAAACTGATCAATGATCAGCTGATCGGCTTTTCTGTCGCCAGTCCGTCTCTCTTGTTTGTTTTTGGCCCACTTTGCACCAGAAAGAGGAAACCAGCGGCTGAACAACAGCAGCACGTTTAAGCTTGATAATCTGTTGTTAGGATTTATTTAATATTACTTTCTACACCAGGATCTTTTTCTACAGCTGACGCTGGTAACTGTGCAGGGGCGGATCTAGCAAAGTTTAGCCAGGGGGGCCGATAGGGCATGAACAGGGAAAAGGGGGCACAAAGACATACTTTTCTTTCTTATTCTCATTTAAAATGGCGAGCTTTTAATAAATAATTATCTGACTCTGACACCCAAAGTTTTAATCTGATGTAAAATGTATAGAAGTCCATTACTGTATATAGTAACTGTTAAGTCTAATATACCCTAATAAGCTATAGTACTTTTTCCTTTGGGAAGGTACCATCTGTGCAGTCTGCAGTTCTGCTGAAGAAAGATGTTGAATCTATTTAATTATTCTTGAAAAATAATTGATTTCTGTGCATTTTTTTTCACACTGCATCAAATTAAAGTTGATTACGTTGATTAAGCATCATGAGGTGGAGGGTGGGGGGTGGTTCCCTTTGTTTTGCTGGGAGTTTGCAACCCTATTAGTTAGGTTGCTTAATATTTCTGCTAAGTACTCTTTAAAATACCAGAACAGGAAGGATGGAGCAGGTTTAAGTTTATTAGATTGATCAGTTTTGCTGAACTATGAAATATTTTGGGTGCAGTGTATTTTTTTACATACAAGTATAACAGAATAGCTTTAGTGTTGTTGTTTATTTAAGCTTGAGTATGAACTTATACAAAATGCAGCAATATATATATATATATATATATATTGCCCGTAGTGCTGCATTAACATCATCTAGCAGACCTTCTGAGGGTACTTCACGTAATCTTGGTAACCGGCTACGGGGGATCCAGGTTTCAAGCTTGGCCATGATTCTATTTTTCAGATCAGTTCCTCTCGCACTCAACGATCCTTCTCCTATCGCACTTGGGGCTATGTACCCAATCTCGGGTGGGGGTGATGATATCTCCCCCCTGACCTGGCGTCCTGACTCCTCCTTGCCGTAGCATTTGTGTTGTACCTCGTCAATCTCTAGCTGTGAGAGCAGTCCCTTCTTTCGAATGTTGGAACACTGAGCTACTAGTTGTTTCGCCGTCATTGTGGATGTTGGGTATCGAAGAATCCATAGGTCCCTCATCCTATTCATGTAGCCCCTTCCGCCGGCGTTACTTGCGTAGTAGCATTCCAACAACGCCCTGTTTTCGTCTCTTGCCCACCGATGCCTTCTTGTTCCAGTAGCCCACTTTTCGTCAGGGTGCCCTGGTTCCTCAACACCTGACGCGGACCTTGTTGATCCGGGCGACGTCCGAGCCGGCATGCCTTCATATTTATCTGTCTCGCTCATGTCTGCGGTAGGCTTGCTTAGCATAGGGGGTCTAGCCTTAGGACCCTTACTGGATACAGACGCCCCAGGCAGGAATCGAACTTGCGATCCTCTGTTCCAAAGGCGTGTAGTTTAACCACTACGCTATCCAGCCAAATCACCAAAGTAAACTGGACCTGGGCTTGTTGCAGGGATCTGAAGTTACTAAACATTTTGTGAGTGTATGCACTCATACTTAGGACCATATAATAATAAATATGTGCGTGATGAAAGTCAGGCAGCACGCTAGCGTCCTTACTCCACTCTGTATGCTCGTATGGGTCTGACACAGGGGTCCCCAATCCCAGTCCACGAGGGCCGGAGTCCTGCAGGTTTTAGATCTCACCCTGGGTCAACACACCTGAATTACATGATTAGCTCATCACCAGGCCTCTGGAGAACTTCGAGACATGTTGAGAAGGTAATTTATCCATTTAAATCAGCTGTGATGGATCAAGGACACATCTAAAACCTGCTGGGACACCGGCCCTCGTGGACTGGGCTTGGGGACCCCGGTCTGACCCTCTCACTCTGATTTTTTCCTCCTACTTTTTTTTGCCTTTTCACCACGTCTGTCTTTGTACGGAGCTGCCGTGTTCTCCTTCATTTTGAACATAACTGTTTTTGGGGCAAATAAAATGCAAGTAGGGATTAAAACCGCAGAATTAATGATTACCGGTGCTGGAAATGCTAGCGCTTGATGCAGTGTTTTGATTTTGCTGCCACTCCTACCCACAATGCAATGTGCGAAAGTCACGTGGTCTGTCGATCTCTATTAATCAACCAAAGACCCAGACAGAGTTTTAATGTATTTGAAAATCTGAATCTTAGCCTTGTCCACACTAGTCCAGACAGATTTGAAAACGGTGTTTTCGTCTGGAAACGCTCCGCGTCCACACTATCGTTTTCATTCGTTTTCACAGTTGTGCGTCCACATTGAAATGGCCGAAAATGCTTACGTTCCAGTCCTGCGCATGCGTGACATGCATGACGACTCGACCTGCCTCATTTCTTTCTGCCGCTTATTTACTTTCCGGTTCTTTGAAACGTTGCGGCAAAATGTCGAGGAAAAGCACCGAGTTTTTCAAATAGACTAACAATGAGGTGGAGTTGTTGCTGCGAGTAACACAAAAGTACAAAGTTGCAAACGCGAGTGAGAATTAAAAAATTTGAAGAAAAGATATCTGGAGCGCAACTGCTGTATAACGCCCTCCGCTATCTTAGTTTAATTGGTCACATGACTGCATCACATGACTAAAATGCGTCATCACTGTTTTCAAAAAGGCTCCGGGTTCGCTGTCTACACTGGGACTCGAAAACGGCGTTTTCAAATGTGTCCACTTTGGAGAGCGTTTTCAAAACGCTTTGTTTTCCTTGACCAAAAACGGCGTCTCAGTGTGGACGGGACGCCAAAACGGAGAGAAAAAGATGCGTTTTCAAACACGCATTACTGTGGACGTAGCCTTGTCCACCTTAACTGTAAACCTCAAAATACTGTTTTGTTTTTCGTCGCCCTTGACCTTATTCTGTCTGATTTCTCAGACTTTTTATCAGACTTAGTTCTGAGCTCAGATAAAATAATTATTGTGGGTGATTTTAACATCCATGTAGATGCTAAAAATGACAGCCTCAACATGGCATTTAATCTGTTATTAGACTCAATTGGCTTCTCTCAAACTGTAAAAGAACCCACCCACCACTTTAATCACACTCTAGATCTTGTTTTAACATATGGCATAGAAACTGAACATTTAACAGTGTTTCCTGAAAACCCTCTCCTGTCTGATCATTTCCTGATAACATTTACATTTACAATAATTGATTACACAGCGGTGGAGAGTAGACTTTATCACAGTAGATGTCTTTCTGAAAGCGCTGTAACTAAGTTTAAGAATATAATCCACCCACTGTTATCATCTTCAATGCCCTGTACCAACACAGAGCAGAGCAGCTATCTGAACGCTACCCCAACAGAGGTCGATCATCCTGTTAATAGTATTATATGTGAAAAAAAACCTCACTAGAGTCAGAAGTACTTGACTCTCTGGTATAACTCTCAAACTTTTAAGCTGGGGAGGAAATGTTGTAGCACCAATTTAGAAGATCATCATTTAGCCTGAAAAAAGATTATTTCACTCTATAAATATTGCCCTCCATGAATCCTACTATTCGTCACTGATTCAGAATCAGAATCAGAAAGACTTTATTTATCCCCAAGGGGCAATTAACAAGCATAACACTGAAGATAAGGACAACAAGAACAGGCAATAAGAGTGAGATAATAAATACACAGTATATACAGTTTTAAAATTAAAGTGACTGAAAGGTGAATAAATAACTGTAAGCGACTAAAAGTGAACAAAGTGTGTAGAGTGTAGAGTAGTTTATGTTTCTGGTGTGGGAAATGTTCTTATCGGCTGGAGTTAAAAAGCAGAGTGGCTTTGGGGACAAAGGTGGCGCTCCTCCTCTCAGTCCTGCAGGAAATGCAGCAGAGGCGTCGCCCAGAGGGGAGCCATTGAAATGCAGGGTGAAGAATGTGAGAGGGGTCGTTGATGATTTCGGCTGCCTGTCTGAGGGCCTGTTGGCTGAAAACCTGTCAGAGTCCTGACAGGACAATGATTTTAGAGCACACTGATGCAGTGTACTGCAGTCTGTTCCTGTATGAAGGCTGAGGGAGTGGAACCAGCAGGTGATGGAGAAGGTCATGATGCTTTCCAGGAAGGCATAGTAAAAAGTCATCATGATGGGGGTGCTGACTCCAAAGCAGTTGAGTTATAAGGAGGTGTAGCCGTTGGTGGCACCTCCTGAGAATCTCCTCTGTGTTGGCAGAGAATTTCAGGAGGTTGTCAAAGATGGTTCGCAGGTATTTGTACTCCTCAGCTACCTCCACTGGCTTCCCGTGGATGGTGGTGGTGACTGAGGCAGCCAGATCCCTCCCTCTGGTTGAAGAAAATAAGAACAACCCCAGGTTTCTCTTCAGCACAGTAGTCAGGCTGACAAACAGTCAGAGCACCGTTGAGCTAACCATCCCTTTAACGTTAACTAGGAATGACTTCATGAATTTCTACATTTATTTAGTCTTCATTCTTACATTGTGCTGTTCTTTATATTATGGCAAAGCTGTCAGTGTGATCAGGGTGAGAAATTATATAGCAGTAGGTGTGGCTCTAAACTGGTTGGTGTGACAGCCAGCCAGACTAGCCTTCCCACTCAACAGGCCTGCACAGAGACACACAGGCACACTCACTCATGTTTGACTAACCAGCCTTTGTTAGTGTCATAATCACATTTAGTAGCAGCCATATGACAGTAGAAATAGCAGCCAAGGAAGACAAGGCAATGTGGGAGTCTGTGAGTTTGAAAGCAACTAAAGATGAAAATAAATAGAAAATAAAGCTGTGTGTGTGTGTGTGTGTGTGTGTGTGTGTGTGTGTGTGTGTGTGTGTGTGTGTGTGTGAGAGAGAGAGAGAGAGAGAGTGTGAAGTTTCTCAGTAAAATCACCCATATGCTGAGGTCAGTCACACTATCGCTAGCTTTCCAGACACTTTTGACAAGTGTGTGTGAGAATGAGAGGGTTGGTGGGTGAATCATTAAATGTGAGGCTAGTTATCCATCTGCAATGAAAAGCATTGCTTCTTTGTATAATCTGAGTCAATTTTCCAAATTAAGTATGTTGAAGAGTTTCTTGCAACTGCAAACCTTTCTTCCCCTTTGGGCCACAGAAGTGTCAGTGTCAGGAAATAACTGTTATAGTAATTATGGTTAGTGTGTGTGCAGCCTCAGAATGGCCGACGCGTTTGCTTAATCTTTAAATTAATTACACCTGAAGAAAAAATGCACAGCTCATATATAATAAACACTTTACTTTCCAATTCCCTCTGCAGTGTATTTAATTATCTCTGTTAGCTCGGGCCCAATTGATGCACTACCATTGCAACAGAGCTGCTGACAAATCACGTAGCTCCAAATGACAGAATTCCTTCAGGTTTATGATGAGAGACGGACTCTTAGTGGTCACCAGGGCTGCATCTACAATAAGTCCATATCAGCACAAACGCTGTCCTAAACAGGGTGTTTTTTACATTTTCCTTTCACTCTGGGTCCATGTTAATAAGAACACATGTACACAACCAAACATCCAAAGCCATATAGATACATAGGAAAAAACAGGAAATGTAATGAGATGCAGAGGAGAAAGGAAAATGAGAAAGATGAAAAAACGAAGGAGGAACTGCATGGGGCAGGAGACAGAAGGCTACTGGTAATGCCCTAATGATGTAGTGGCTGTCAGAAGATTTGCTTCAGTGGCCAAATGATCCTGTAAGAACAGCACATTTATCGATCCAGCTATTAAATTGCTTCACATACTAATGATTCTGTGTGAAAGGGAGAGAGAGATGAGACAACAATATGAAATAAAAACAGGTGAAATCCTTTAAATGAAAGAAAACGAGGGGACCAAAGGTTCAAAGAGCCTGTATTTACAAAGCTGTGTGCACGGGAGATCTCTCTCTATTTAACCAAGACCCTCTAATACAAATCATATTTGAGTTTTGAGAATACCTCATGTTAGATTTAGTGAAGTTGCACTTAGGAATGTCCTTTGCAGTGATGGAAACATGATTCAGTGTGGGTGTGCTTGCAGTTCTGACATGTCTTTCCCTTAGTACTTCCATTACAGTGTGATAGCTATGAAACCATATCTGAACCTGATCTGTGTGATATTCGATATCAGTTCTCACCTTGAATGTTTTCAACAGCTTTCCACACCCCCACACTCACACACACACACACACACACACACACACACACACACACACACACACACACACACACACACACACACACACACACACACACACATCTTTATGGTCAAAAATCACAGAGAAATCGTCACATTGTTTCTTTCACCAGCTTTTCCCTTTTGTTTTGCTGATACAGATTTTTTTTCATTTAAAAAGGTATTTTTGGTATATCAGTGTTGAGGTCTATAAGATTACATTACTCACTGCTTTTGTAAACAAAGTCATGTACTACATTACTTATTTACCTACAGTAAACGAAAGCTAATAAACTCTCGTAGCTCCACAAATCTGAAAGCCAAACTGGGGAAATCCAGCCCAAAGATAAGTTAATAAAAAAGTGGGCAGACGTGACCCACGTCTTCAGTGCAATCCCCGACTGCGCATCACTGCTTTTATTATCAATTAGAAATCAAGCTTTGGTGTTCTTGGCTGGGGTTGGCATCTACTCAGCTTTGGCTGGGATTCTTTCTACCAGCATCTTATTCTTACAGATGCTGGTGTCAGCAGCTCCACGTGTTCTGGCCTCGCTGCAGTTTGTCCTCTTCTGTTGTAGACCGCTCTACTTTATTTTCATTTCTTAAACTCTAACTGTTTAACTTCAGAATGTTTATGATGTCAGTGTTACGTCTTTTGAAAGAACGTAGTGGTGTCCCCACTATCATCACCTCCAACTCTAGCATAGGAGAGAGGAACAGAGAGTCAGTGACAGAGCACATGAAAGCCGCTGAAGCATCATGCAAACAACTGTTCACCTCAACACAATGCTGTAACTCATAAATGCTGCTTTTTTGGTTCTTTTAACAATGTTTGGAATTTAGGCTGTCAGCATAATAATGCAAGCAAAAGTCAGTTAAATCAGCTGTAGCTGCTATAAACGTGCTTTGCTTGTCTTAAACTCAACATCGATCTTATGATCAATAGGAAATCTGACTGTGCACCTTACTGAATATAATTTTACATAAGTTGTTATAATGATCAGATCAGCACATCCAGTGGAATAAGTGTGTATAACTGCAAAACTTCCTGATGAGTCTCCACTGAGATGAAAAATGAATGTTTTTTAAAGGCCACATGACGTTTGTTAAATTGCTGTTATAAATACATTAAAAGTGAAATATCATCACTTTCTATAATAACAGTTATGCAGACCCAATGCTGTTCAACAACATACTGCAGCACTGATGAGAGGTGAAACTTATCCTATTGTGTCTCATATCCTTTTGAAAATGCTTCTGATGTGAACAATAGTTGGTTAGAACAAAGATGATCATGCTCAGTGTGCTGCTTGTCATTTATAGTTTATGTCTTATATCATATTTCAAGCCGGACTTTGTTGTCTCTGGATGGGGCTCTCAGTCGGCCCTGTTCAGGGTTTTTTTTGGATTTTATGTGTAAGTTTTACTCTTTCATTTCTCCTGCGGAGACAATTTTTAATCAATGAGGAAATCAAAATAGAGCAAGAAATGTTCCAGTGGGGGACTACTGTTAATGAAAAGCAAAATATTTGGAATTCAGCATGTTGTTTCTGCATATAAGTGCTAAAGTAAAGTAGTTTAACCAACACGCGCAGAGTTAGCGTATGAGGTTTGTGCAGAACTGCAGTGAAAGCTTTTCTGTCACCACAAGTAAAAAGGCCATCATCTATCAGAACTCAAGGAAACTGAGAAACATTGCTGGAGAATTTATTAGGTTGAACGTTCCCTCCATCTCCCTCTTTCCATTCCCCTCTGTCTATCTAACTCGCTAGTTCCTTCTCCCTCTGCACTTCTGGTAATGGATTCGGCCTAAATGGGTTCTGAGAAACACAAGTGAAGAGGGGGAAAGGATGGAGGAGGAGGAGGTGAGGCAAAGGGAAAGGAGACTTCAAAACTTGTTGCTTGTGATAGCGTTATAATTACTGTTACTGTAAAAGCACTGACACTACATCATCTGTCAGTTGTACAAATAACTCAGTCGTCAGTTGTTACTCTGGATAACTTCATACAATATTTAGTCTTACAATACTGCGATCACAACTGCATACACTGATGACAAAGAATGAAACAACAGCAATGACTGTATATTCTGTATATTTTGAAAGACAAAATAGGATAAAAGGAGCCAGAGCGGAGGAGGGTGTGCAGAGCAGTGGTGTATGGTTAATGATTTAATGTTAGCCACTCCATGGAATCAAGTCTTCTCCATGTTAGTGGCGCCAAAGTTAAACCCTCTAGTCAGTTAGTCTGTTATTCATTGATTTCTCTGGTCAGCACTAGATTGTTATTGAATATGACTGGCACCAGCATCTTGTGTGTCTGTGTGTGTGTCTGTGTGTGAAGGGTGTGCATCTCGAGAACTCGAGTACATTTCCGCTTCGGCTGAAAAACATATTTTTCTGTATGCATGTGATTCTCCACAGCCATCTGTGCGCGCACACACACACACACACACACACACACACACACACACACACACACACACACACACACCTTTGATAATCCAAGAGTGAAGGCAATAAGCCTAAAACACAGCAAGCGCATTCACTGCCACTTTAAAATGATCACAACGATACATTATTTATTCCTGAAGGCTGTTTAAATACACAACAGCATCTGCACACAAACAAAATCAACAGTAATATCTGTGTCTAAATACTGCATCGAGCATGAGAACACCGACTCTAACTGCATCCTGGTGAGTGTGCACGGGTAATCTTTCTAGTTACATATGCACTTTAGTTATTGCTGCTATCTGTCTTCTCCAGCAGTCAGATCTGATGTCTCCTGCTATAGCATCACACTATATGCTCTGTAATATATGATAATATATGTGTCTGCGATTCAACAAACTATTCCATATACACTACGTGTGAGTAAATAAGTCTTGAGCACACGGACGCAGCATTAGGACTACCTGATGTATAGTTTAATAAGCGCACAAAATAAATATTTTATGAAATACATATTCTAAACAGCACATTATCACAGCACTGCACAACACTACAGATTTACATTTCATCTGCTTTTCAGCTGGACAGTTTTGGAAACGTTCAGTCTAAAGCTCTGTTACACTTTCCACTGATTACTTGTTGCTAGGAGATTTTTACCTATTTTCCCCCCAATAGATTCACACTTCACACCTTGAAAGCAATGAGTCAGAAAGAAAGTAGCCAGTTTGCCAAATTGCTTATTTGTAAAGTAATAGCATTAGCACTTCTGCACTTCTTTATTAGGCTTTGTTCTGTGTAAAAATACAAACTAGCACAGATACTACGGCACTGCTTCACAAATCATTTAGATCCAATTTATTTAGAACTTTCTTTAAAAAGAAAAAGAACTCTAGAAACAGAATTGCTTCTGTGAGCGAGTCCCCGTTTAAAGTTTCATTTTACATAAAGGTGACAGGACTTTTACCTCATCCATTTGTGTTCAAGAAGTAACTATAATAATGATAACAAAGCAATCAGAATTTTTGGCAGGTTTCTTAAAATTTAAAAAGTGAGTCTCCTCCAAATGTCTTTTCTCTCTAAGACTGAGCAACACAATCAGCATTTTGGAGGCTTCATCTGTACCTTATGTTTTGGTCATTAGATGTCATTGCCATAGATGGGAGTGGGTAAATCAAGGCATCAACTAATGTTTGGAAAAGCAAAACAAAAACAAAAAGAAGTTTCACATACATACAGCAATTAAAATGACAGAAATAGATCAAATAAAGTCTGAAGTTTAAATATAGAGTCCACGGCCCACAGTCAAAGTCACCTTTTTTCTTCAGCCTGGCTCTACGTACAGCCAACACTGATCAGCACTCATCACCTCAGAGATCTAGATCTTATGCATGGTAGTAGCTCACTGAAAATGGAGGCAGCTGACTGTAGAGGGCTCCGAAAGTGGTCAGCAAATATTTAAATAAAACCCTAAATTTTATGAGGAGCTTTTGTAAGAAATCTCTGTCAGACGAGACCATTTATGGACCTGGTTAGAAGCCTCGCAGCAGCATTCTGGACCGTTTGCAGGCGATCCAGGGACAGTTTGCTTAGGCAGAGGAATAAGGAATTGCAATAATCGAGGCAGGATGAAAAAAGGTTCTATACATACTAGAGATGGCACGATACCACTTTTTTATGTCCGATACCGATACCGATATCATAAATTTGGATATCTGCCGATACCGATATGAATCCGATATAGTGTTTTTTAATCAACAAAACTGTTTTTTAAATATCTTGCTGCATTTTGTATAAGTTCATACTCAAGTTTAAAACAACAACTACACTAAAGCTATTCTGTTATACCTGTATGCAAAAAAAAAATATTTCATAGTTCAGCAATAATGATCAATCTAATAAACTTAAACCTACACCATCCTCCCTATTCTGGTATTTTAAAGAGTACTTAGCGTAAATATTAAGCAACCTAACTAATAGGGTTCCAACTCCCAGCAACAACAAAAATAAATAAATAAAAAATAGGGAACCACCCCTCACGCTCCACCTCATGATGCTTAATCGACGTAATCAACCTTAATTTGATGAAGTGAAAAAAAAAATGCACAGAAATCAATTATTTTTCAAGAAATATTAAATAGATTCAACATCTTTCTTCAGCAGAACTGCAGACTGCACAGATGGAACCTTCCCAAAGGAAAAAGTACTACAGCTTACTAGGGTATATATATTAGACTTAATAGTTACTATATACAGTAATGGACTTCTATACATTTTACATCAGATTAAAACTTTGGGTGTCAGATTCAGATAATTATTTATTAAAAGCTCGACATTTTAAATGAGAATAAGAAAGAAAAGTATGTCTTTGTGCCCCCTTTTCCCTGTTCATGCCCTATCGGCCCCCCTGGCTAAACTTTGCTAGATCCGCCCCTGCACAGTTACCAGCGTCAGCTACGTAGAAAAAGATCCTCGAGTAGAAAGTAATATTAAATAAATTCTAACAACAGCTGATCAAGCTTAAACGTGCTGCTGTTGTTCAGCCGCTGGTTTCCTCTTTCTGGTGCAAAGTGGGCCAAAAACAAACAAGAGAGACGGACTGGCGACAGAAAAGCCGATCAGCTGATCATTGATCAGTTTCATGACTGGAGTAGCAGCAAGAGAGAGAGAGAGGCAGTCGCTCCATATATCGGTTGTTAAGCTTAATGTGGGAATGCTTTACAAACATTCAGAGATTAACTTACACACTTGCTTCTCTCTGGGATCACTTCCTCGGAGCTTGGCAGCGAGGCTCCAAACACACACAGCCGCTCTATCACGTGACCACACTGCTCCCACGTGCTACGGTTATGAGCCAAGTTACGTCGTGTTGCAAGTTTTGTGAGGTGCTTTTTTGATATTTAATGGATCGGATTACATTTCTTATTTCTCTCCGATATCCGATCCAGTAATTTACGTCAGTATCGGACTGATACCGATACGTAATATCGGATCGGTCCATCTCTAATACACAGCGATGGTAAAAGGAAAGTGTTGAAATCAGAAGCTGTGCGGCAGGCTGAGATGTTGAATAAAGGGAAGGTGTGAACACAGATAACTGGTGAAAGTTGGGCAGGTTGCTGTATGAGCGACTGTAAGGACACAACGGTTTGAAAACGGCACCTTTATTATGTTTCCTTTTCAACACGACTGACATGAACAGGGACATGAGTCCCATGTTGTGTACAGCCTCAATAATGAGTCATTTGTGCAAAATAATTATTATTGCCTTCTGAAAAACATCGGCTACTCTGAAGTAATGTTTTGAGCAGTTTATAAAGTATTCTTTATATCTTACTGTGTTTATGAGTTTGTGTTGCCCTTAAAGCTTTGATGGGTGCTGCAGCTGTCTGTGAGTGTCTCTATAACAGTTTAGGTTACAGTGTTAAGCAGCTTAGAGATGCCAAATGGATTAAGTGTTTTGTTCATACATAGTAAAGTAATCTGGTTAGCAAAGATGATACATTCCTCCTCCTCCATCTGCCCACCCTCCTTTCTTTTTCCTCCATATTTCCACATTTCTTTCCTTTCATCCCTTTCAGTTAAACACACACATACATCTGCAGAGAGCAGTCTTATAGAAAGTGGTCTGGAGAGGTCAGCTTATATATTTTATGCCCATCCATGATACAAAAAAATTCCATTTGCAGTAGGGTAGTGTCTTTTTTTTTTTTTTTTAGCAGCTGCGGTGCTTCTGTGATTGCTTTTAATGCAACATTTTTTCTACTTATTCAAAATAAACATGAATTGTATAAGTTCAGTATGTCTGTGTATGTGAGAACAGCACCTGTAAGTATGTTCAGGATGAAAATCTTCCTTTTTCTGTCCCTGCAGCTCAGATCACCAAGTATCAAGTAGCTGGGCCCTCGTGGGTCCGGACACAATAAGTGTTTATATCTGCCAATGTGCGTGTGCATGTTTGCAAGTGTGTCCTTTGCCAGCCAGACAGCTCTGCTCTAATATTTTCTTGAGTAATATTACCGACAATGCAGACAGGCTTCCCACTTTCCCTTTTGTGTCTTTATTCTCCACTTTCTGTGCTCCTGTTTTGAACTCTGAAATCTCGCCTCTCATCATTTTCTGTTTTTCTCACATCTTTGTTTTTTTTTCCATCCTACTACAACAAAGGTTGCAACAGAGCCAGAAGCCTTACTGTCCACACACACACACACACACACACACACACACACACACACACACACACACACACACACACACACACACACACACACAGTAACCTGCAACAGTATCAATGGATGTATTAAACCGCAGTGACACTAACTTTCCTCCTATACGAACCTTCTAAAGAGGGACAGAATTAAGCGTAACATGTTTTGTGATTGCAAATCCTTTAGGTTCAGACTTCATGTCTGTTGTTCTACACTAGAATTATGTTAAAGTTTCAACAATTTATTCACTCAACCAAATCAGTTTATTTTCTTTGGGTGAAATGACGTGATGAAAGTCCATCCCTTCATCTTGTTCGGCTTATCTGTTTCAGTGCCTTGGCTTTGGCTGAGCGTATCCTGTCACAGGGTGAAAGGCAGAGTACATCCTGTACAGGTCACTGAACCACTGCAGGACTAACACAAACAGACAGCTGCTCATGCTCACAGTCACACCTATGGCCACTTTAAACTCTCCAATTAACTTAAAGCCATGGATGTGTTGGAATGTGATGGGAAGTCAGAGTACCTGGAGAGTACACAACAAGGCCCCAGCCACCTCTTAGATTCAAACTCAGCACCTGTAAGGCAACAGTGCGAACTATTTCTTTAAAATAGTAATTAAAACATATCAAATACTTAAACTGAGATAATTATAAAAATCAGTTTGCAGCATGTCTCAGAAGCAACAGTTGCCTTTGAAAATTGAATAGATTCTCACCAGGCAGCCTTGACTTGCCAGATATACGTACATTTAACTGGCAGGGCTTTTTGGTTTTGCCCCCCGCTCGACCACCATGCGGGACACTTCCTGGGAGTGTGCACAATAATCTTGGATATCACTTTAAATGTCAGAGAACTAAGTTTCTCAAATCCATGTTTGTGCTGTTTTGTCTTAAACAACTTAATGGTTGCAATTAATAGATTTTTACATAAACCCCAAATATCAGAATTAGGTAAAGTAACATGTTTGGAAATTGTTATCAATGCTTTTATTTACAACTTATGATCCTTTACTAACAATAGCTGATAGTTTTAGATTGCTTTTTGTAATTACTGAAAGAGGTCTACTATTGCATTACATGAACAGATAAATGACTATCATTGACCAAACTGTGAAATAAAGTTCTATACGTTTATATACATTTCTGTCTAAATAGTGTAGCAGCTGGTGCTAGAACCATCTGTGCTCGTCTCTACTGAGACTGAAGAAGGCAAACATGTGCTGCATGACATTCAGCAGCCCAGGTTTGAGTCTGACCTGAGGCCCCTTGCTACACGCCTTCCCCTGCAATCTCTCCCTGCTTTCCTGTCGACTCTCCATTACGGCAGCATCCAATAAAAGGCAAAAGGCCCCAAAAGAGATTTTAAAAAGTAAAAGTGCAACTGGATTTCTTGTAGCATTTTAACAGTATAACGTTACTTTCAAGTTGGCCCACGAGGATGTCTAACCCATCAGCTACACAACAGTTGAATCAGAAAGACTGAGCTAACTGTTGTGACTTGTTGTTTCTAAGTGTGACAGAGATGAATAAGAACTGTTACTTGAGCACAAAGCAGGACATGATATCAAAAATGGAGCGAACAGTTGATCTCCTACCATTGTCGCTGTCCGATTTGTTCTCGTGCTCAGTGTCAGTTAGAGTCAGCACTGAGTTGGAGCGGCTCGACAGGCAGGAACTCCTCCCGGATGATTTACCCAGACCTCCGCGGCCCCACAGATGCATAGCATGCTCTGGGGACATGACTGCCTGACTATCAGTGTCTAGCTCCTGAGCTGTACCAACTGAGAAACCACGGTGGGGTGGAGGCATTTCAGGGCAGAAAGGCAGGCCGCGACGAGACGGTGGCTCACAGATCCCCAGCTGACGAAGACTGAAGTGTTGACCTGAAACAGATGGCCGTGTTCAAATCATTTAGAAATCATTAGATCATCGCAAATGACTATAGATCTAATACACAGAGATGGTGTGACTATGGCATAAAATATACACTATATTGCCAGTGTACACTCACCCATCCAAATCATTGAATTCAGGTGTTCCAATCACTTCCATGGCCACAGGTGTATAAATTTAAGCACCTAGGCATGCAGACTGCTTCTACAAACGATTGAGAAGAACAGTAACTCAGCCACAAAGTGGTAGGCCATGTTAAATCGCAGACCGGGGTGCTGGGTATGCAGAGGTCACCAACTTTCTGCAGAGTCAGTTGCTACAGACCTCCAAACCTGATGTGGCCTTCAGATTAATTCAGGAACAGTGTCTCTTTATTAATCTCTGTCTCTCTTCCACAGCATGTCTTCATCCTGTCTTCCTTCTCTCTCCCCAACCAATCACAGCAGATGGCCCCGCCCCTCCCTGAGCCTGGTTCTGTTGGAGGTTTCTTCCTGTTAAAAGGGAGTTTTTCCTTCCCACTGTCGCCAAAGTGCTTGCTCATAGGGGGTCATATGATTGTTGGGTTTTCTCTGTATGTGTTATTGTAGGGTCTACCTTACAATATAAAGCGCCTTGAGGCGACTTGTTGTGATTTGGTGCTGTATAAATAAAACTGAATTGAATAGAAAACTTCATCGAATTTGAGTTTATGACCAAGCAGCTGCAGTCAAGCCTCATATCACCAAGGACAACGCAAAGCATTGGATGAAGTGATCTAAAGCAGACTTCCAGTAGACTCGAGAGCAGTGGGGATCTGATCTCCGGGGTGACAAATCGTGTTTCTTTGTATGGCAATATGATGGCATCTGAGTTTGGCGACTGCCAGGAGAATGTTACTTCGCTGTCCAGTGTTATATTTGTTGGTGAGGGGATATGGTGTGGAGTTGTTTTTCAGAGCTGGGCTTGGCCCCTTAGTTCAACTAAAGCAAATCTTAATATTCAGCATAACAAGATACAATTTCAAGCTCCCAGCTATGTGGGAACAGTTTGGGGGTGGCCCCTTCCTCTTCCTACAGCACTGTGCACCAATGCACAAGGACAGAGTCCTGACCTCAACCTGACAAACACCTTCGGGATAAACTGGAAATATAGACTGAGATCCAGGGGCTCTCGGCCAACATCATTGTCAGATGTTGCAAATGGTCAAAAATTCCCCCAAACTCACTCCTAAACCTTGTGGAAACCCTTGATCTGAAGCTATTATAGCTGCAAAGGGTGGGCTGACATCACATTAAACCCTATGGATTAAGAACGGGATCTCACTCAAGTTCATATATGTGTGAAGGCAGACGAGTGATTAATTTTGGCAATACAGTGTATATACAGCAGGTGGAAGACAGCTATGGAAAAATAGTCAAACAAGTCTGTGAGGAATCTTTGACAAAGCAATTCTTATGAGACTGAATGAATAACTCAGAAGACAAACCAGACAAAAGGTGCCTCAAATCCAGTTAGACGTTGAGAATATAAGTGCTTTAAGTCTCATGTATGGTGGTGCATGTTTAATATAATCAATATGAAGCTGTGCTTTAGTTTTGTACACAGTTTGTTCAGATGTAAATTAGAGAGTTAAAGATCAATTTTACTGCTAATTAAATGACAACCTTTACTCATTATTAGTGTTATTACAGTAAAAGCAGTAAGTGAAAAATAATAATAAATAATTATATGATAATAGTAAACATTATTGATTTTAACAGCTCAACAGCTTTTTAAACAGTGAATAGCATTAAAAAACATTTACCGTTTGTACCGACACTTTCCCAACTCACTGTAGTCAAATTTGGAAGGTTTCTAAATAACAAGCTAAGTATGTGTGCGGGAGGTGGAGTGGTCTAAAAAGAAGGACAGGAGCCTGATATAAAATAAAACAACGAGAATGTATTCAGGGCAGCCAATAACCCAGAATCATCTTGATGCACGCTCAATCATCCAGGTAAGAACATCTCCAAAAGCTGGTTCTGTTCATCTGGATATTTTCAGTGGGAGAAACGTTTCGTCATCTTCAGTCTCAGCTGACTGCAGGCTTCAATCTTATAAACAGGACATTTGCATGATGACTGAAACCAGCCCACTGAAGGAACAATGGGCTGGGAGCTCAGTTCCTTAGTCTTAATTATGCAAATTCTCATGACCATTGATCAGCAACCACTGATCAATACCCACTGATCAATGGCCATTCACAGATGGTACTCATGGCGAAAGTGACGAAACGTTTCTCCCACAAAACGCTACGTCCAGAATCAACTTTTGGAGAAACCCAGAATCATGTTTACGCTGAGTGTCTGATGATCCTAGCTTTCCTGTCAGAGCCTGAGCTTTAACAGGTAACAAAGGCAGTGACGAGCAATAACGTTTCTATGCTAGAATCACTGCAGTTGCCTTGAAGTCTGTTTGGGCTGGTTGTCATCTTGGTTTGTCAGGTGTGTGCTCATACATAAAAAAGATTGCATGTATTTCCTCAGTAAGACAGGGATCTGTGTTGGTGTGTGTGTGTAGCCTCAGGTTTGATTGATTGATTGATTGAATCTTTATTTTGAACATGTTGAAAAAGTATAAAAAAAAAATAGAATTAAAAGAGACAAATGAACAAAGCAAACAAAAGGAAAACGAGCAACCACAACTCCAAATAACGTCCATGTTCAAAAAGGAGCAGGAAGAAGCATAAGCTTATTTAATCCCACCCCTTTTCCACTATCTAGTATCAATAGACTACAGAAATACCTCCTTGCAATTACATTATATGTTATGTGTAATTTTTTTTTTTTTTTTTTTTTAATATATACACATATATGTTTCTATCTATCCATACCTACGTATATACACACATACGCACATATACACATTTTCAATAACCCCATTAACACCTGAAGGATACACAACCTACAATTTTATATATATTTTATATATATATATATATATATACACACATACATACACACACATACACACATATATATATATATATATATATATATATATATACACATATATATATATATATACATATACACATACACACATATATATATATACATACATACATATACACATACATATATACCCATACCAACAAACCCGTGCATGCGCACACACATGAAAATATTAGACAAGAACACCCTATCAAATCTCTACCTTTTCCCTGTACCCTGTAAAAACCATATCCTTAAACCGCTTTTTAAACTGTGCCATGCTCGGACATTGCTTCATATCTTTACTTAGTCTGTTCCACAGCTTCACTCCACACACAGAGATGCAAAAACTTTTTAATGTTGTACGGATACGAGGATGTTTTAAATTTAATTCCCCCCTCAAATTGTATCCCCGTTCCCTTTTAGAAAACATTTTTAGAATATTGTCAGGAAGCAGGTTATTTATTGCTTTATATATAATTTGTGCTGTGAGAAAATGAACCAGATCTGTGAATTTTAGAATTTTTGATTTTAAGAATAGTGGATTTGTATGATCTCTGTAACCAGTTTTATGGATTATCCTTATGGCCCTTTTTTGTAATATAAAGATTGATGATAGCGAACATTTGTAAGTATTGCCCCAAACCTCTGCACAGTAATTCAAATACGGTGCAATCAGGGAACAATAGAGAATGTGGAGTGATTTGTGGTCCAGAATGTGTTTTACTTTACTCAAGATTGAGACACTTCTTGAAATTTTGTTATGTATATGATTTATATGAGACTTCCAGTTTAATTTATCATCTATAATCACACCAAGAAACTTATGTTCAAGTACTCTTTCAATTTCCACACCATCTACATGAATCTGCACTTGTGCATTTCTAAGGGAATTCCCAAATAAGATAATTTTAGTTTTACTTAGATTTAGCGATAGTTTGTTCCTGTTAAACCATTTTTTAATTTTGCACATTTCTGAAGTAATTGTATCCAGCAGCTCCTTTAGATTCCCCCCAGAACAAAAAATATTTGTGTCATCTGCAAATAATACTAATTTTAATATATCAGATGCCTTACAAATATCATTTATATAAATAATAAATAATTTTGGACCCAGTACAGAGCCTTGTGGAACACCACAAGCAATGTCCAAGCATGATGAGGAATGGACACCCAGCTTCACAAATTGTTTCCGGTCACTTAAATAATTTTTCACCCATTGCAGTACAACCCCCCTAATCCCATACCGTTCCAGTTTATTAATTAATATGTGATGATTGATTGTGTCGAATGCTTTCTTGAGATCCAGAAATACTCCATCTGCATACTGTTTCTGATCTATAGCATTCGTAATCTCCTCAATTGATTCGATTAATGCCAGAGATGTTGATCTTTTTGATCTGAATCCATATTGACTGTCAGAGAGTAATTTATATTTATCTAAGAATTTGTCTAATCGTTTATTAAACAGGTTTTCTAGGATTTTGGAGAATTGTGGTAGTAAAGAAACAGGCCTGTAATTTGTGAAGTGGCGTCTATCCCCGGTTTTATACAGCGGCACAACTTTAGCTATTTTCATTTTGTTTGGCACTTTTCCCGTCTGAAATGATAAGTTGCAAATATATGTTAGAGGTCCTACAATTCCTTCAATGACCTTCTTGACGATTTTCATGTCAATATCATTACAATCAGTAGATGTTTTATATTTACACATGTGTACAATGTCAATTATTTCTTTTTCCTCCACTGATGTGAGGAACATTGAGTTAGGGTTCCTATCAATCAGGTTTTCACTACATTCTACTGATGGCAGTGACTCAGGAATTTGTTCTGCCAGTTTTGGTCCAATATTTACAAAATAATGATTAAAGCTGTTGACCTTATCAGCAGTGTTTTCCATAATATTGCCATTATCGATAAAGTATTGTGGATAACTTTGTTGTCCAGAATTATTTTTAATGATACCGTTTAAAACATCCCATATTCCTTTCATATTATGTTTATTGTTGTTCAATATTTTACTATAATACTCCTTTCTACATACACGTATAATATTGGTCAACTTATTTTTGTATTTTTTATATTTATTTTCAGCATCTTTTGTTCTTTGTTTTAGGTATTCCCTATAGAGTGTATTTTTCTTTTTACATGCATTTTGTAAACCCTCAGTGATCCATGGTCTATCTGAATATTTGTGCTTTCTGTTGTATTTTATTGTTGGACAGTTTTTATCGTACAACTCCATGAATATTCTTAAAAATATGCCATATGCAATATCAATATCAGCTTCTTTGTACACCTTGTCCCAGTCCTGATTTAATAGATCGTTCTTAAATGCAGTCATAGTTTCTTCTGTCCTTACACGTCTGTATCTCAGTTGTTCTTCATGCTGATTTTTCTTATAATTAGTGTCATAAACTGCAAAAACTGGTAGGTGATCACTGATGTCATTAATTAATATTCCGCTCACAATGTTGTTTTCCATATTGTTAGTGAAAATATTGTCAAGTAAGGTGGCACAATGTGGTGTAATTCTGCTAGGCCTGGTTATTTTAGGATGTAAACTCAAACTGTACATAGTGTTTAGGAATCCGTCGCTCATTTTATGCTTTTTTGGATTCAACAGGTCAATATTAAAATCACCACAGATAAACATAACTTTTTGATTTGTTTTAGAGAATATTTCCTCTATGAAGTCATTAAATACTTGAATACTAGAGCCAGGTGTTCTATATATACAGCTAATTATTACATTTTTTTCTTTTTCCTTATAAATTTCAATTGTTATACATTCTAGTAAATTATCAATTACAGTTGTCATACTTTCTACCACCTTGTAGTTTAGGTTTTTTTTATCCACATACACAGCTACTCCCCCTCCACTCTTGTTCCTTCTATTTACAAAATTCACTTCATATCCCTCCAGTCCAAAGTCCATTCCTTTCTCCGCATTGATCCATGTTTCAGAAATGGCAATAATTCCAAATGGATTTGTCAACTCATTTAGATATTCCTTTATATTGTTGAAGTTGGCATACAGACTTCTGCTATTAAAATGGATTATTGATAATTTATTTTCCGTGTTGATGGTGTGCTTAAACTGTTCATCAGTGAAGTAGCAGCAGTTACAGCTGATGTTGTAGAAGAAATTATTTTCCGGGTCTATATCCTTTTATTATTTATAACTGATGTGTTTCAGGGCATTTTACAGAATAACAAAGTAACGTACGTATTGTCGAAATTACTTTCTATGATGAGTAATTAAGTGAGGTACTGCATTACTTTTAAGAAAGGTAATGAGTAACATGTAATACATTACTTTTTCTCAATAATGACTGTAACATGGGAATAAAGTAGTCTAAGTAAAGTCTGCGTTTTTTTCCCTCCTGTACTCTTGTTTAAAAATCTGCTATAATTTAAAAATAGATACAATACAACAGAATGAAGACGCTAAATAGTAAGTAAAAGTAAATAAATAAAATTCAATTTTCTATTTCAAATGCTGTTTCTTTGATATCTGTATTTCATATGATTTAATTACATTTAATTGGAAATGAGGAGTAACTGGAATTGAGCTCAAATCGTTTTCAAATAACAGGATAATCCTTAAAAACATATTTAAAATCTAAGTGTGTGCTTCATTTTCAATCAGCAGATATAAAACCATTCTATGATTAACAGCACAGCAAGAGAGAAGCCGTGGTGCTGTTCAAATTCATGTGACATGAATTCATCCTCTCCACTTTAAATAGCTGCAAATATACAGGTGATAGGATAACTGACTAATTTTCTATTATATGTTCAATAACGTATACTGTTGTAAGTGGACTTGGAGAAAAATGGGTTTAGTCTTTTGTTGATTTTTATTCATTTTACTGTGTGATTTTTCTCTTTTCTCACTTTTTCACTTTCATTGGGTGATTATAGCCTTCAGACTTATTATCATATGCTTCCATCCTCTTTCTGGACTCCTGTCATATATACTTTTAATGTTAGGTTATGCAGATTTTATGCATACAATTCTAGGTTGTTTAAATTTCATTTATATGTACTTTAATGTCTCTACATTGTAATCATATTTTTAAAGAAAGACAATTCATATTTCTAAAGTAACTGATGGAAATATCTTTTTTACAGTAGTTTTGTTGGTCTTAGTGCACACATACAAATAGATGGGGATAGCATTGCTGTCTGTGCACTTTTGTAGACTCTCACCTTGTCTGTTAAAATCATCCTTTTCATGGTGAACCATGTCCTTGTGTCCCTTGGTTGTTCCGTACAGTAACCTGTCAAAAGCCAAGGGCAAAAAGGATAAAGGAAGGTGCTGCACACACGCTGTAGACTTTTGATGATCCATGTTCGGAACTATACAACTACCACATCATCATTATACCATCATCAAAAATACAGGAAACAAACTACACTCTGCTTTTTTATGAATGTTATGTAACTAAATGTATCAAAGTGAAAAACAGACAAAGTGCAAATTCTTATGATGAAAAAACTGATACTAGTAAATAGGGCTGGGCGATATGGCCTAAAATCCATATCGTGATATAATTTGAAGCACGTGCGGTAACGATATATATCTCGATATATTCTTTTCTTCTGTATAATGTATTTTCCACATTATAAGGACTTAAAATCCTTTAATTTTCTCAAAAATCGAGAGTGTGCCTCATGTATGAATTCTGGTTGTGCTTACTGACCTCGAACCGATTTTGGCTGCAGAAATCTGTTAAAAATGTTTTAGTACAACTTTGGTAAGCCGCACTGCTTGATGGATTGTCAGAGCATTACGGCTGCCGTAGTCAGGAGCTTCACGGAGTAATCTGGGTCCAAAACTCCGTCAACTTCAGGTCCCAAAGTCAAAGGAACACTGAGAGTTAAAAACAGTCTAAAGTCTTTCATCTTTAATAAAATCATCAGCGTTGCTGCTTTACCAGGTGTAACAATTAAGTTTAACATCCAGGCATCCATGAAAACAGAATTTAAATTTAACGGAGTTACAAGTTAACAGGAAGTTAGCTCGCTAGTTTCCACCTAAACATGATATAGCATGTTCTGACTGAGAGATTTTTGAAACTAATTCAAACGTACAGCTCTGCTATCACTTCCAAAATAATGAAGACAGAAGACTAAACAGCAGTGGCGTTTGCAGGGTTACTGAAGTTGGGCTAGCTGGTATATAATGTTGTGCTACGTGATTGCTAGCGACACAGCTATGTTAGCATAACATTAGCACAGTGAAGCTGGAGGATGAACGCCAACTTTTCTTCCACTCGATAAAAGTTAACGTGAGGGATTCTGGTGGTCAGGGACAAATGCAATCGCATAGCAGGATGCTGTACACGGGCCAACCTTCAGTCAGGAGAACAACTGAGATTATTCATCCACAATACGAGGTTAGTTATTAATATACTGCAACAACATGGGAACAGAGCAGCTGCGAGAGAATTCAACATTAATGAATTCTTGTTACGGAAGTGGAGGAAGCGCAGTTTTTGGCTTTCCCCATATTTCAAAAGTGCTTCATCTCTTTGCTGTGACTGTTGCCCGTCATAATTTACAGATGATAATGGTTTTAGCCGCTGCGATGCTTTCAACCAAAACAGGCGCAGCTTGATGACATTATCAACATGCGCTATCGCGATAGAGCGGTATAATCAAAATCTCTATCGTTGGCCAAATTTATATCGTTTCTATCGTATATCGTTTATATCGCCCACCCCTACTAGTAAATTAACCTACATATATTTACTGGAATTATACAAAACAGCATTAAGTAATGATTACTGTAAGATGATTAAATAAATGTCTATACTAAGAACATTGTATTTGAATGTCTTTATGCATGCTGAGTCATCGCGGTAAGAAAATCCCAGAAAGTTGATTCTGTTCATGTGGACAGTGAGACACGTTTCACAACTACAACCACAATTTACTGGTCACGTTAACTTGGTGGACAAATACATTAATTTCACTAGAAGAATATGAAAAATGACAGGCTAGCCTTCTTAGACTGAGATTTCCTTGAGTAATGGGGGACATTTAAAGTCGATGTGCACCGTAAACAACATCCGAGATCTCAGGAGAGCACAGTCCCACGAACAGCTAAGATACTGCGAGGGCCCTCAAGCTCCCAGGCCTCTGGTAGAGGACCTGAGCTTGAAGGACAGACGGGAGGGGTGAGAGGGGAATTTTTTTAATAATATAGTCTCATCGTCCACTGGACACAAATATCATCAAAATGACCCAACACAGAGCGAACACCATCACCACAGACACAATGGCTAGGGAAGAAGAAGAGCATCATATCAAAAAAGGCCCTGACTCCCTCTGTGACCATTCATCGATGGTCAAGGCTGACCTCATGGCCCGTTCTTGTCAGTGGTGCTAGTTTCGGTCATAATGCAAATGTTCTGCTTATAAGGTTGGGAAAAGCGGCAGCTGGCCAAGACTGAGGAAGGTCTACGTCAACCTAAGTCTTTTTAAGTAGAGATAAACTTTGCTTATAAATTCCTATATATGTAGGTTTATTCAATAGAGTATAATTAATACGGTAGATTTTCAGCCAGCTGTTTACAAAGGTGAATTACACAGAGGAAAAAATAGAGATACTCACATACAGAAAAGAAATTCTAATCACGGCAGTTTGTGTTTTTGACATTTTTGACACAGTTCTGATATTGCTCAACAAAACAGAAGATAATATGCGTGTCATCTATTTTCTAACCTGGTCTGGTCTTGGTGCTGGTCAAAAGCCTTCAGTGTTTCACTGGAGGAATAGGACTTCTGGGTGGGGACCCGGAGTCCCTGGGAACCAATAGCACAGCCTTCACTGTCCCCTGATAAACATAAAATAGACAGATTAAAAAGTCTTTATGTAGATGCAGCTCAAGCCATAATCCATCACTATGTACAGTTAAAGTAGAGCATCAAAATCAACTCTGAACGAGAAGGGTGCAAATGTCTGCCAGGCCCAACACACTTTTCAGTTTTACTTGCTTAAAATGTTGGTAGTTTAACCTCCTAAGACCTGAACTCTTCCACGACATGCATTTTTAAGTTCTCTTTGGTATTTGGGCTGATTGGGACCCGATGAATGTAAAAATAAAGAATTACCAGATGGTTTGTTTTTTTTTACCTAATTTTTGTTTCTAAGAAAAATGAGAGCCACATATGAGGATATTTATTTAAAATTTCAATAGAACAGTAGCAGTATAATGTCCTCGTGAGTGGATATCGGGCCTTTGTAGTGCTAAATTGAGTATTTGGTCTAAATAACCCAAAATGTGATGTCCACATATGTGGACACCAGGTCCAGGAGGTTAATTTACAACAGCAAATATTTTGACTTCCAACAAATAATTTCATTGAGGAAGGATACAATAATATAATCAATAACCATCAATGAGACACTTTCATTTTTATCAGCACAAGTTACAAACAGTGCCAACTAAGGTGCTGAAAACGAATGCTCAATGGCTTGAAGATGAGCTGTGAAGCTGTAGTTTACTTGCTTTACTAATTACTTCCGTCTCCTCATGTCCTACACAGAGAACTTCTGCTGTTTTCTACCTACATGTCCCTAGGCTTTAAATACACACTGCAAGGGCTAATGAGAAATGACACAGAACTAAAGAACTAAACCAACCTTGACTAAAAGAGGGTAACCAGATAGGTAAATAGGTTAAGCACAATACACAAGTGATAACAAAATAAAACAAGAAGTGAGATGCAAAAACTAGCAGGTAAACACCGGCAGAACTGAGCTAAGTATAGGGGAATTCCCAGAGACAGGAATGCTGGGAAAAAACTGAGGGAATAAACACCAAGGAAAACCTTTAAACAATAAGCAACCTAAGAATTAAACCTAAGTTATTAAGTGATTCTTGGCATAAACTGAACTGAACTGTTGATATTATTTTATGTTACACGTTTATGTTAAACTATTATAACATAATAGCTTCAAAGAAAATTTCAGGATTACTGACAGTAGTAGTAAGCCCTCCACCAATCATTTCACCGTAATTTAGCTTCTTCTTTAATCGAAAAAAGACACAAAACAAATAATGAAACCAGGTTGCATTTACTGGATTTACTGAGGAGGGTAAGTCACTGCAGACTACGTGATTTTTATGTTGTGTCTGTTCCATTAATAACTAACAGAAAGAAGTTTTGGTCTCAAAACGCTTAGAAAGCATCAACTTATAAAATTAAATTAAAAAAAAGAATAAAATGTCCTTGATAACAACTACATTAAAATAGCTTCTCTTTTTATTGAATAAATCCAATCATATTATAATATAAACAAAATTATTCACACATACGAGGGACAGAAAAGTGTACGGTCAAATCAAATAATAATTTTGAATGTTTAATATCCAAAATCAAACATTGCGGTATGTTTAAGAAACATGCAGATGGATAAGATAAACTCAAGGAAGACAAAATCATCACCACACGAAGCCACTCCTGACATACCTTTGACTTCTCAGGAGTAAAAAATGAGGTGATATACACAAACCAAAGACAGAGCCAGGCCAAAATTTAGTTGTAACAAAATGTAACAGCTCATCTAAAAAACAGCAAACTGACAGGAGTTTGCTATTTGGCTTTTGAATACTCTTGTGGTAGTACAATGTAGTAATAAAATATTTATATACTGTGAGGACCAATATCTTAATAATAATGAATAAGAATGGTGGTATATGTAGATTACATTGTAAGGGTTGCAGACGATTGTCTAGCTCTACAGCACATGGACATCAACGCAACCTGTGTATGCACAGAAATCATTTGACAAACAATCTCTATGATAATCTACTGAGGAGGCCTCACAATCTTGCGGCAATGCTTTCCTGATCCTGTTACCCAGTCATGATTTAAAAAGAATCTCAGCTGTTTTTATGTTTAGTGTTTAATTCATTTACTGATTGTTGTTTTAATATAATTAAATTATAATTGAGAATGGAATTATAGATGGCATTAAAGAAAACCTAAGAACCTAAGCCTTCACAGTCACAGGAAGCATGCAATATATAAATTCCCCTCTCGTCCCTGCGGGCAGTCTATCCTTCAAGTTTGGGTCTTCTACCGGAGGGCTGGGAATCTGAGGGTCCTGCGTAGTATCTTTGCTGTTCCTACACTGTAAAATGTAATATTGTGTTTAATTAAAAATATTAAGTAGGCAGAACTCAGTTTTTTATCAATTTGTTATTAGAACTCAATTTAAGTAACTTACCAGTACTTGTTATGCAAAAATGCTGATCAACTCAATTTATTTGAGTTTTCTTAACTTAGAAAAGCTAAGTAAGCTGGAAATGTTGCTTCTCAGGGCGGAAGGATGAAACGATGTGGTTTGAAAACACTACCGTCCTCCTCCCTCTCGGATCAGTCCGCATGTTCATGGTGCATTTGTTATGGAATATGTTGAGCAAACCTGGAGAAGCGTCAGCTCAAGAGATTATTGTCGTTGCTGTGGATCTTTACCTGATACACTGACTTGGTGAGTAAATGTTTACTCTTATTCAAACTGATTTTGTGGCTTCTCTTAGTTTAGCACCAGGTTTATAATCTTGCTAGCTAGTTAGTGTTAGCCTAGCGTTGCTGCTGCCGCTGGGATCATGTTACTTAAAAATTAACACCACAGCCTTAAAAACCTTATAAAATATGTCTGTGAAATTTTCTGTTGATTGTTTGAAATAAAAAAGTGAGATAAGAGCCCAGACAAAATTCTTCGGGAGGTGCAGCCGTTAGGGGTGGGGTGTGGTGTGGGGGGTATTTTCAATCCATAGCCATAACTAACTAACTAATTATTTATATCATGTTTAACCTGAGTAGCAAAAGACCGCAGGGGGGTTGAAAATAATACGCCAGCAGTTAGCTGTGCTCGCGGACTCTATTGAGCCTTGACCTCCCGGTCAGCTATCGCGCTGGTGGATAACAGAGCTCTCCGAAAACATGGAAGCACTTTTGCAAATATGTGATATTTTGATAAATTAAGTAGATATTTGAGCATTACACAGCTACATTCTCGCCTGAAAATATCTTAAAAGTTTATTTGGTGACCCAGAAAGGGTAGTCTGGGGAAACGGAGGCCGTGGTTGTCGGAGCCTGTCTATGTGTACTTGTGTGTACTTGTGGTCTCGTGGACTTGTGATACGTTGGACAACAAGTACTGTTCCAGTTCAAAGTACACATGAAGCTGGGAACGCGAAAATTTCCGGGATGTGTTTTTGCTCCTCTCGTTTTATCGAGCATGTATCCTGACTTGTGTGGACTTCGAGGGACGTGGTACAGCTAAATATCCCAGAATGCAATTGTCCAAAACTCAAACGCGGCAATGGCGGAGGAGCGCAGCTAAAAAAACTTTAAATATTACATTTCCCGGGTCACAAAATAAACTTTTAAGATATTTTCAGGCGAGAATGTAGCTGTGTAAAGTTCAAGTATCTGCTCGATTTATCAAGACATCACATATTTGCAAAAATGCTCCAACGTTTTTGAAGACGTCTATTTTTTTAATGCTTTGTGGCAGCTTTTGAACATCTGTGGCATCTATTAATGTCAAATCTAGACTTTCTTTAACAACATAAGCAAACTGCTTTTATATTTAACCACTTTTCTGTTTAATTACAATTTAAATAATAATATTAACAATAGTATTTGTTTTGTTAAAACGTGCTTAAAAACAAGTTTTGTTGTGAAAGCTATAATCCAGATTAGTGGCCTGTTAAATGGTTGAAGTCTAGGTTGGCTTTATAACTGAGAATAAAGTATTGTTGTCCTTCTAAAGAATTAAGTTAAATTACACAGTTGAATCATAAGAAACATTATGTTACATATAAACCCTGCCATATGTTAGATCTGGTCATATTGCTTATAAGAAACTTTATATACTGGAGGTTAGCTTTGAACAAGCATGTAATGATTATATTTAAATTCGGGGGTCTTTTTTTAAACACACTAAACTGACAGTGCCAATACCACACATTCAGACACAGTAGTAGATGCTGTTTTTATTACTATATGTGTTAGTCTAATTTGGTTGTATGGGGTCTACATTGACCCTCTGTGTTGTAAGTTATTATGATTGCACAGCCATTAAGGATCAAATCAGCTTCTGTGTTTTCTCCCTCTGCTTGCTTCTTACTGTCTTTGAGGCTCGGGACCAGCACTCCTGCTGCTGGACAGAAAGACATCAGTAAGTATTTTGGTTTTCCAATATATTAGCAACTGTCAGTGACATTTATATTAATCAGCCTGAACTTTAATCATACTTTAGATCAGCCTGTTTCACTTATTGTTTTATTTGTGCTTTGGTTTGGGGAAGTTGTTTCTGTACTGATCTTTTCCTGTCTTCTTTTATTAGACTTGAGATATGACTGCACTATGCTGTTGCTGGTGACTCCAGTTAATTTTAAATATGTTTATATTGTCTATCCTGTAAAATAGTCAGATGTCTATTCATATTAATGTACAGAATTCACCAGCTTGCTGCTACTACTGCACATTCACCCAGTGTATATACTATATGTGTGTGTATATATATATATATATATATATATATATATAATGTTTTTCCTCTACACCCCCCCCCCCCCCAAATTTTTTTGCACATGTCGAGGAGCGTGTCAGGCTACATTTCACTGTGTGTTATACTTGTATAACTATGCATGTGACAAATAAAGAACCTTGAACCTTGAACCTTAATTCTACAAGACATGCTGTGTAAGTAAACAAACAACAACAGTTTGTCTGCATTTCTTGAAAGATCACATCTCCCAAACTTAGTTTAGAGGGTCTACACTGTATATAGTGAAGTCTGCAAGTTTTCTAACAGCAAAATTTGTTTTGTTCCCAAATCATTTTGCACATCTTAGAATGAAAGTTATTGGCCATGTTTGCATAGCCCTTTTTAAAATGATGCTTTCATGACATTATTGTGTGTTGGGTGGCGGTCACGGCTATCCAGACTGACAGTGGGACATTGAATGTCACCTCTCCGGTGGGGAGGGAGCCTGAGATTGTCTAAATTTGAGTTTGTTTTATACCAAATGCAGAAAAAAATGTTTTAAGAAAGCAATTAAGTTCATGTTCCAAAAAATATGATTGTTTGCTTGCAGGACACCAGGAGAGATGAGTCCTCCGTCACAGATGGTGTGGTCAGTGAAGATGGTCGCCTGCAGGTTCAAGCTCATTGCATCTCCAACCCACATCCACTGCCACTGTACTTAAGGGAAGTTAAAGACTTTCTTCTGCACCTACATTTGGATCACCTCGATCCATGACAGTCATTCAGGCAGTAATGCCTGGACTGGAAACAAGCATCCTTAAAATAATACAACATTCCAGCTCCTGTGTTGGAATGAAAAACAAATGTGTTGTTTAAATCAGAGACTGCACTTGTGACAGAACTACAAATATTTTATTTCGGTTATATAAGTAATGTAAGTACAAAACAAACTTGTGGTAGGCCTAAACTTATTTTCAGAATAATTACATCTGAGACTTTGTTTCATTGTAAGATTATAACAGTGATGGCAATATAATTGCTTGTTGTTCAGCCAAACAGTGTCCAGTATGTTGGCTGTTATACTTTGTTGTGTTTGAAAATAAAAGTTGGGCTGATTTTAACGTCATTACAAAAAGTGTTGTTAATTATTTTTAATCATATTCAGGTTACCACAAATAGTTTTTTCATTCAGTTGAACTTGAAATGTTTGTCAGTAGGTAAACAATTAGTTCTGTACAGTCAGAAATATCAAGTTATTCTTAATACTGCAGACTTGCAATGATGGCTGTTGTCCTAACAGTCGTCTTAAGTAAGCTTTACTTAGTTCTTTTGAGGCGACGAGTTTACATAGTTTTTTTGAGTTCTGGGAACTAATTAGATTTTACAGTGTAGGACTGCGCTCTTCTGAACAGAGATCTCAGATGTTGTTCCTGGGATCTGCTGGAGATACTCGCCTAGCTTGGGAGTCACTGTACCTAGCGCTCCGATTACCACTGGGACCACTGTTGCCTTCACCCTCCACATCTTCTCTGAGCCCTTGGTACTTCTCCTGCGTCTTGTGTTCCGTTGTGTTCGTTGCTGACATTCGGTATTGCTACTACTGCCCGGCCTCCTTCCTTCAGCTTAGCGTACAGCTGAACTTGGGGTGAAACCCTCATGCACAGTAAGGAGCTTCCTGGTCTTGATGTCAGTGGCTTCCATCGCCGCCTTTGGCCAGCTTATTACCCCAGCAGGGTACCTGATCACAGGCAGGGCGTAGGTGTTGATAGCCTGGATCTTATTCTTACCATTCAGCTGACCCTCTGCAGGTACTTGGTGGTTGCAGCTTTCCTAGCGGCCTCTTCATTTGCCTGTGGGATTCGCAGGTACTTTAGCTGTCCTCTGTGTCTGCAATATTGCCTTCTGGCAGTTCTGACTATCTTCCTTCTCTTTGTTATCGTCTGACTGCACTTCTCTAGTCCGAATGACATCCCGATGTTATTGCTGTATACCCCGGTGGTGTGGATCAGTGAATCGATGTCTCGTTCACTCTTGGTATATAGCTTGATGTCATCCATGTAGAGCAGTTGGCTGACAATTGCTCCATCCTGTAGTGGGTATCCATAGCCAGTCTTGTCAATGATCTCACTTAGAACCACAAAAAGTTTTTTTCTGTTCATCTGGATGTAGCGTTTTCAGTGGGAGAAATGTTTCATCACTCATCCAAGTGACTTTTCAGTCTCAGCTGACTGCAGGTTTCCCCAACCTTATAAACAGTGCTTTTGCACAAACTAGCCCACTAAACAATGGACTGTGAGGTCAGTTCCTTGATCATTACTGAGTCACTTGGATGAGTGACCAAACATTTCTCCCACTGAAAACGCTACATCCAGATAAACAGAATCAACTTTTGGGATTCACTTACCTGGATGACTGAGCATGCATCAAGACATCCCATTGAAGAGGTTCAGGCCTATGCAGAACAGTACTGGGGACAGAGCATCTCCTTGGTAGATCCCGCAATTGATGGTGACTTGTGCTGTTTGCTTTAAGTTGGCCTTTAGTGTTGTTTTCAACATCCCCATTGAGTTCATGATGAAGGCTCTTAGGCTCCTGTTGATTTTATACAATTGTAGACATTCCAGTCTCCAGCTGTGGGGCATCGAGTCATAGGCCTTCTTGTAATCAATCCAGGCAGTGCACATGTTGGTCAGCCTAGTCTTGCAGTCTTGGGCAACTGCTCTGTCTACCAGTAGCTGGTGTTTTGCTCCTCTGGTATTCTTGCCAATCCCTTTCTGTGCCCCGCTCATGTATTGAGCCATGTGCCTGCTCATCTTAGCTGCTATGATGCCAGCAGCCATGTGGTAGCGAGGCAGGTTATTGGCTGGTAGTTGGATGGGACTGGTCCCTTCTGGGGAACCTTGGGGATCAGGACTGTCCGTCCTTCAGTGGTTTATTTATGCTGCCAGACACTCATGAAGTGCAGTCAGCTCTTCAGCCAGAAGGCATAAACCATGTCGGGGCCTGGTGCTGACCAGCTCTTCATACTGGAGACCCTTTTTTGAATGTCTGCTACAGTGATGGTTACTGGATCCTGTTCAGGGAGGTTGCTGTGGTCTTCTCTTAGATCCACTAGCTACTGAGCATTGACATTTTGGTTGTGTATTTCTCCCTTATGTTCTTCCAGTATTGCTCCATCTTCAGCCTTGGTGGTGGTGTTCTCACATTGTTCTCCTGCCACTAAGAGTACCTCTTGGCTGGTTCTGAGAGAACAGCTGGTTTATTTTCCTGCCTATCTCCCTGTTATACCATACTTAGGCCTACTTCCTTCCGTGCTACCTTGATCTTGGCCTCTAGTCTTCTTCTCCATGGAGAGTACTGCTCCTTGTAGCTGTTCAAATTATAGCCAAGCATCTCACTGATCACTGCTGAGTGCTCCGATTACCATTGGGACCACTGTTACCTTCACACTCCTCATCGTCTTGAGCTCTTCTGTTAGCCCTTGGTATTTCTCCTGCTTCTTGTGTTCCTTTTTCCTGATGTTGCTCTCATTCTGTATTGTGTCTCCCATTTTGACCTCGGGATTTCCAGGCCATACTCGGCACAGATGTTTCTGTATACTATGCCAGCCACTTGGTTATGGCGTTCCATGTATGCCATGCCTGCTAGGGCTAGCAACTTGCACCCTGCTGTTATGCGCTGGATTGTATCAGGGGCATCTTTACACAGCCTGCACCTGGGGTCTTACCAAGTGTGATAGACCCCAGCCTCTATGGATCTTGTGCTCAGAGCTTGTTACTGTGCTGCCATGATTAGTGCCTCTAAGATGTCTTTCAGTCCAGCTTTGTCCAGCCACTGGTAGGATTTCTGGATGTCAGTCACTTCTTCTATCTGCTGGTGGTACATAACGTGCAGGGACCTGTCTTTCCATGATTGTTCCTCCTCTTGCTCCCATTTCTTAGGTTTCTGCTTCCTGAGGTATTCACTGAGCACACTGGTGGCGGCCATCTTTCTGGTGTACTCGTGTTCGTTGTCTCATCCTGGACTGTGGTAGTAACACTCAGTAGTCCCCGGCTTCCTTTCTTCCACTTAGCGTGCAGTCTCAGGGTGCTGGACTTGGGGTGAAACCCTTCATGCATGGTCAGGGGATTCCTCGTCTTTTATATATATATATATTATATATATACCCACATAGCAAAATTGGTATGGCCCAGATCTAGCCCACACAATGTGCTTACACATGGCCCACATACCGCCATCAAAGGCATTTTGTGGCCCAGATCAGGTTTGCCAGATGTGGCCCACACATGGACCAGCACAAGGGCAGTTGCAGACACACTGGAGGTCCTGTGCTGGCCCATGTGCTACCTCTGGTAAACCTGATCTGGGCCACCAAAGGGCTGTCAATCTTTGCTGTATGTGGGCCCAGTGTAAGTTGTGTGCAGCCATGGGTCACTTGCAGACACACTGTTCTGGCCCTGTGCTGGCCCAGAACAGTTTCAGCTCTGGTCCCAGATGTCAGCCTAATGTGTACCTTAATCAAGCCATGTAATAACAACATGTGTCGGAACATAACAGTGCAAAAGTAACATGACAAAACTCTGTTCAGACAGTGAATGGACTGATTCTTATATAGCGCTTTTCTACTCTCCCAGATTACTCAAACTGCTCTATACAACATGGCACATTCACCCAATCACACACTTTCTCTAAACTGACTGCTTCCTAACTACATTCATACACATTCACACTCTTGACATGCAGACTGGAGGAGCCAGGGATTGAACCACTAACCTTCCAATCAATAGGTGACCTACTCTACCTCCTGAGCTACAGCCACCAACTGGCTGTAGCTCACAGGGTTTTGAATAATGTGTACACCCACAAACCTGTCAAAGCCACATGTGAAACGTTGGCTACCATAGCAGTATAGTATTGCAACATGGCATTTGGGTCTTCTAACTAAAGTAGGAAAATAGGAACATAAATAGTGCCATCATTGCCGGACCTGGCCCAGATCTGGTTGACATACACCCTGCCATGACACCAGTCAGTCAGAAAAAGTGCCAGCTTGATGCTGGATCCGGGCCAGACCTGTTTTCTATGAGCCTGGGCCACACACAGCAAACCACAATCAGACCAGATGTGGCATGCCATCACATAAACAGTGCCATCTATGCCAGGCCTGGCCCATATCTGGATGATATACCACTTACCACACCAGAAGTCAGCCAGCAGTGCTGGCTTGATACCAGATCCGGGCCAGACCCGTCTGCTATGTGGGTATATATATATCAGTCAGCTCTTGGCTGACTCATGAAATGAATGGATGGACAAACACATACATAATAAAAGAAACATAAAAGACTCTATGAATGTTCTAAATGAGCTGTCTCACCACTGTATGGCCCCTCTTTGTCCTTCCGGCTCTTTGTTAGGGAGCAGTATGGACGTCGCTCTTTCACTTCCATAATGCTTCTTCTTATGCTGCTGGCAAACATACAGGCATACTGCTGTACAGCTGCGTAGACAGAAAGATAAACAGAAAGAGAGAGAAAGACAGATGAATAAAAAACAAAGAAGAAAAAATGAGTGAGAGAGCGCTAGACAAAGAGTGAAGGGTTGTTGGTCCACCTACAATCACACATAGGGACAAAAAAGTGGTAATATGTTCCAATCGTGTTGTCCTGCAGTTACTGTTAAAGTTAAACATGACAGTGTAACCTGCCATCGCCAGGTACCAGAATGTGATCTTGACTTCATTACAAAAATCACAACCTGCATTCTCTTTAATTGTGTCCTTATTTGTAACCTGCACAAATCTCTGACACGCAAAAGCAGCAGGCTTAACTGGTGTGCTTACAGATGAAGATATACCAAAAGGCACATTCTGTGAGTCATGCAAAACGTCTGTGTTGACACAAACTCACACACATAAAGACACTGTAAATATGCAAAGTATAGTACAGTATATTGCACAGAAAAAATGATAATCGCATTTATTTCATGATTAGTTACACAAAATATCTGCAGCTGTTTGATTGTTTTTTTTTATTAAGTTTTCTTTTATTCTTTTGATGTAGTTTTAAAAATTTAGATAAAAAGGAAAAAACACGTAGATTTTTTCATTACAATGGAATTCCCTAAAATACTTTCAGCGTAACCCACGTGTATCCAAAGCTCTTCTAACATCTGCTTAATGTCTCTAAAATCAGTACTGAAACCATAAAGTCAAAGTCTGCTCAAAGTCAGCTTTATTGTCAAAAGCCATATGCACAGATCATACACAGGCATTTGAAGTTGCAAAGCTCCCATGGCCCTCAGTGTACACTAAAACAATATAAAGATAAAACGAGGGAAGAGTTGAATGCAGGTCTGGAGTTCCTGTGTGTGAGAGCAAGGAATGAATTCAGCATCCTGACAGGCTGATGGATGAAGCTGTCTCTCAGTCTGCTGGTCTAGAGAGGCTCTTCAGTCTCCTTCCCGAAGAAGCTGTTGGAGGGATGAGTGGAGTCACCTGTAATGCTGAGAGCTTTCTGGATGAGGCGGGTGCAGTAGAAGGTGCTCATAATGGGTGTTGAGGCTCTTGCTCTTCTCAGTCAGCAGAGGAAGTAGAGTCGCTGTTGGGCGTTTCTGACCAGTGATGCTGTGTTTTTTAACCAGGAGAGATCTTCTGAGATGTGCTCACCCAGGAACTTGGTGCTGTTTACCCTCTCCACACCAGCACTGCTGATAGTTAGTGGGGTGCGCAGGGTGTGAGTTCTCCTGAAGTCTATGATGTTCTCCTCCTTCTTCACATTCAGGGACAGGTTGTTGTTGCTGCTGTGACCTACCACAGTTGTTTCGTCTGCAAACTCGATGAAAAGGTTGGAGCTGTGTGATGGTGTGCAGTTGTGGGTCAGCAGAGTGAAGAGAAGGGGGCTCAGCACACATCCATGGGCCTCATCAAACTCTGGCTGCAGATAGTGTGGCATTGGAAGAGGAAAACAGGATTCAACAACTCACCTCACGTCTTCTCAGATCCCTTCCAAGCTCTAACAATGTATGCCCTGACACCATAGCAGCTGTATGTAATAAGCATCTTCTCAATGGGAAAAGTGAAAACTCACCTTATGTCATTCTAGTTGAGTCCTTGGCTATGAGTGCTGATGCCATTCCTGATGCATACAGTGATGTGAGATGCGCTTAGTGAGATACTAAGCAGGTGTTACATTTGCAAGCCACAACAGCGTTACGACACCAGACATCCTTGATGTAAACACAGAGTCCCTCTCCACGAGTCTTACCCCCTTAGACAAGACCTCTGTCGCTGACCTCTGCCAAAAGCATGTTAGCCAGTCAAGTTGAATGGCACTGTCGGGAATGTTATTGTTAAGCCAAGTTTCTACAAAGATGAAGACACAGCGCTCACTTCAAAGTGGACCGAAGTAAGCATACAAGATCCAGCTTGTTGTCCAGGGAGCGCACGTTGGACAGTACAATGGTGGGAATAACAGGTTTGTGTGGTTTAGCTGCTAGCCTACTCCAGACGGCTCTGTGCTTACCCCTCTTCCTCCCACACCACCTGAGACGTTTCCACTGTGGGCAAGATCTAGCAGGGGGGGTTGCTGATGGTAGATGCCCCTGAAGCAGTCCACAGTTCCTCAGTGTAATTTGTAGCTCTTCCATGTGTGAAAAGTTTGTGGATTTGCTTCTGTTGATTTTGAGCAGGAGCTCATGACTGTATGAGCCCAAAAACCTAAGTCTGTTCATCTGGGTGCAGAACAGGACAGAACAGAATCAACTTTTTGGGATGTCCTTACCTGGATGATTGGGCAGGCATCAAGACTGTTCTGGAAAAGCTTGAGTAACACAACACCCATGGCACTAAACTAGCCTCAAAACTTTGTCATTCAAACAGGTCTATTGTGTATTTCCATGGTGGCAGTGAGGTTTGACAAAGTCCACATATGGTGATAGTGTCATAAATCAGAAGACCAACACATCTAATATAATGCTACCCAGTCTGTTCCAAGCTAATGACAAGCTGTCCTGAAAAAAAAAAAGAATAAATAATAATAACAATAACATTTATTTGCATAGCACAGAGTTACAAAGTGCTTCACAGTTTGAATAAAAGTTAAATTCGACACCTCACTGCATCTCTTGACTTCACTGAGTTGACCCACACGACAAAGCTAGCTACCAGGTATGAGCGAAACTAAGAGAGAACACTAAGCATTTGCTAGAGGTCTCTCTCTCCTGGTTAGGAGCCATGGATCTGGTGGATGTAACAACATGCAGGGAGTTTACAGATATAGCAAGAGGAATTTAAATAACCTAGCAATGTTTAAACATTCTGTAGCAGTACGGTTAGAGGGAAAATAAATATGTAAATTAAAGTCACCTTATAAATAATATTGTCAAATTTCACAACAACAGATGAGAGCAGATTAGAGAATTTATTCAAGAAATCACTGAAGGGTTTGGGAGGTTGCTAGATATTACAACACACTGTATATTCACACAAATATTTGTAGGACAGTTATTCAGAGGAAAAAAAATGAGCAAGAGTAAGTTTAAGGCAGGGGTGTCAGTCATGCCCCCCGATACAATTATATCTGGCCCGCGAGATAATATCATGTGTCAGTTATTAATGGCCCGTCGGTACGTTGGAGCTGAATCGTCAGACCTGCTGAGAATCCACGCAGGCAGGGCTGGGACTTTATTTTGATGGCCACACCATACAGCCAATCACATGCAAAGACAGACATAGATACCATTATGTAAAAGACGGAAGTGGGCAGACATCTCCAGACAGCAAGGGTAGTGGTACAGGCCGGTTATACAGAGAGATGGGGAGCTGGATTTAAATGCAAGCTTGTCAGGAAAAAGTGAAGATATCAGGGAAAACGTAAAATGTGCAGCATCTGGCTGCAATGATACTGGAGACTGCAAAGCCGAGTGCAGAATTTATCGAATTAGGAGCTCTCTAAAGCATCCATTTCTATTTTCATCCATTTTTCATTGTGGAGAACAAAAGGTTTCAAATTTGTCCAGGACCTTAAACCTCATGTGTGTTTTCTTAATCATGTAGAAAAACTGTTAAACATGTAACTTCTTTACACTGACAGAAAGGGGAGTTTCTCTTGTCCGGCCCACTTAAGATCAAAGTATAAGTATGTGGCTCGCAAAGTAAAATGAGTTTGACACCACTAGTTTAGTTATCTTATTAAAATTTAAAATTTGTAATTAGATGTTTCTGGGCATTTCTCCAGTGGTCACCGAAGCCATGTCAGAAACGTCACGTCACTCTGGAGAAGATGACCAGGTGAGAACTCAACCGGTCATTCAGGTGCTTGAGCTTTCAAAAGCATGGTGCCACTGGGCCCAGCTTCAGTTTTTGGATACCATCCTGTAGCAGTGATTATGCTTGTAGGCAATGTCCACACCTGTCTCAGTCCAGTTCTTGATGCTTGGAAATGAGGTGATAATTTTGCATGTCCATCTCCTGCTTTATGAGTATCAACAATTACTTTTCTCAGGTCTAAATTGGTTTCTTTAATTTTTGGTGTTTTTAAGTGGCATCTCCAACCGTTGCTGAAGTTTTTATATTGTGCGTAAATTAGAAGATAAGCCTCAGTTTCAACTTGATTTTACAACCATTGAGCATTATCAGGTTAAAGCACATCACTACATGTGTGCAAACAGAAATTATTTATACTTTTTGCCTCACCTTTACATACAACTCTTTTAATATTTTTTAAATGTTGCACTGGAGCAGGGGTCGGCAACCTTTCTGATGATGAGTGCATCTAAAATTTCCTCATAGGTCAGTGTGCCATATGATTGCATTAGCAATAAATGTAATAATGCTCTATATTAACAGTTACACACTATATAGAACGACTTTATAGGATTATATTTGTTCGCAGATGTTGGCAGCTGTCAGCGAATAGTTATCAGCTATTTAGAAACAAAAAAAGACTTTTTATCCATAACAGCAAATGAACTGAACAACAGAAAATACAAATGCTATTTATGGTCTCCTCACAACAGTGATAAGAAGAATAAACTGGGCCAACATGGCATGTTTGTTAATACAGAGACACACATGTTACTGTGATCTCTGGTCTCCCACTCAGACACACAGGTCTCCCAGTGTCCAGCATTCAGAGGCTACCTGAGGACTCATGTGAGAGAAAACCTGCTCACACAGACATGTAGAGCCAAACACTGTCAATAAGGCCTCTGCAATGTTCTGAAGACAGTTAAACCTGTCAGGTAGTGATGTCCAGCAGGTGAACATGCAGCTCCATGAACACGCACAGCTGTGGATTCCAGCTGCATCGATGTTGCATTAACTGGCATTAACTCAGCCAGTAAATGTGAGACAAAACCAGCTGCTCATTAAAGCTTTATGGTTTGAGCAGAAAAGAAAACTTTGGTCCAAACACCTGAAAGTCCCAAAATGCATTGTGCCTCGAGTCTACGGATGTATCCATGTATCTCTTTGGTGCTGATGCTGTGCTGAGCGAACAGCTGCTGAAGCATTTGAAGTGTCTGAATGTGGAAAGCTAACAACGTCCCTCTGACCAGTAGGTAGTTATTTTTAGCCAATTACAAGTTGAATCTGGTAGTTGGGGTTGTTAGCTAAGATACCGTCATTAAGAACCAGCAGAACTAATGTGTCTGTGCGAGCTGATTTGCGATGTGCACCGCTGGAGTGGCCATTTATTTTTTAATGCACCTTCTCAGATTAACTCACTGCGTGTCGTGTCCAGGGCTGGACTGGGACAAAAAATCGGCCCGGGCATTTTGACTAGAGACCGGCCCCCAGGTATTAAAGCCATAAAGCCTTTGAATGAAAACAGATGCTGTGGTGACAGTGATGTACAGTCTTGTTGGTATATGTATGATTTCTATACATTTTACATCAGATAAAAACTTTGGTTGTAAGATTCAGATAATTATTTATTAAAAGTGAGACATTTTAAATGAGAATAAGAAAGAAAAGTATTTCTTTGTGCCCCCCTCTCCCTGTTAATGCCCTACCTGGCCCCCTGGCAAAACTTTGCTAGACCCGCCCCTGCACAGTTACCAGCTGTCAGCTACTTAGAAAAGGATCCTGGTGTTATTTGTGTCTCAGAAACAGTTCATAACTTCAACTCATTCATGTCACCTAAAAGGTAAACCTGTTTCTCCATCACCTGTTCAGCTCTGATGATTCAGTAAGGACATCTCCTGGTTTCATCTTCATGTTTCCCTCTCACCACATATCCAAACCAACATCATGACCAGCAGCTTTACAGCTGTGGCTCCAGCAAACATCAGCTGATACTAGAAATTAATATTAAATAAATTCTAACAACAGCTGATCAAGCTTAAATGTGCTGCTGTTGTTTAGCGCGACATCGCTGGTTTCCTCTTTCTGGCACAAAGTGGGCGATAAACAAACAAGAGAGACGATCAGCTGATCATTGATCAGTTTCATGATTGAAGTAGAAACAGTAGAGAAGAAGAGTCAGCTGTGCAGCAAACACACAGAATGACTCCAGCTTTGTGTCTTTTTTCATTGTAGCTGAAGTCCGGGACAAGCTGCTTCTCCTCTCAGCTCAATACGAAACGTGTAATATTTTCTCTGAATGCGAGACTATTCCGTCTTTTTACGGGACGGTTGGAAACTCTACTAACTAACCTTATGAATAAAATAAAGTTCACTATCAGTAACATCATAGCACCACCCAGCTGTATAGAAACTCCGTCATGCTAGCTAGTAGCAGTACGAGTTATTGTAACTGACTGTAAAAAGTCAGCACAGCTAAAATAAACTCCACCTAAACTTGGTTCATATCTGACCCAGATAGACTGCAGGTCATAACTTCTTACCTGATGTTCAGTTCACCTGACACTCGGACCGGCGGCCGCCACGGGTCTCTCCTCCTCCTGCCTCCCCTTTCTCTCATCCACCTGCTGGCCTCCACCACTTGCTAATGTTACTGAATCTGTGGAAGCTACGCCATAGCCACCACCAAACAACTGAGTTATTTTTATACACCAGCCAGCATCTGGCCAATCCACCCCCTTTATTGTTTATACTGTTACAAAAAAAAAAAATCATCAGCACATAAAAATGAAAAATCCCCATCGGGCATACCGGGCAAATGCCAGTCCAGCTATGGTCGTGCTATCAGTTTAATTAACCCTTCGCGTGCAAACTGTGGCACGCGTGCCAAGGGTTGCCGACCCCTGCACTAGATGCTTCTGGTAGCCATCAGCAAGTTTCTTGCATAGTTCTGTCTGGTATTTAACCAATCCTCTGGGCAGAATTAATAAAGTTTATTTAAATTGGTTGGTTTCCTGGCATAGACCCAGCTTTAAAGTGCACTCTCCATTCCAGAAGTTTACCCTATTCCAGAAGTTTACCCTACTCAATCATTATAAAACCAGTTTTGATATGTGCTTGGGATCTTTTGGAGTAGCAGATTCACATCTGCACGCTTTTACCATCTGTCTGCAAGGTCTAGTGAGTGCAAACAGCAAGCTCCCCACGCAAATCGCTTGTTTAACCGACATTAGCCGGAGTACTGTCCCTGAAGTTGGCCTCCATTTTTGTTGACGGCTGCAAAATTGCTTCCTCCTTGGGCTGCCCTTCATTCCTCAGGCTTCAAATGTGTCTTTTAATCTTTGCATAAGAATTCAAGAATCTGCAAGGTAAGTGCAGTTTAAATAGTCTCTTGCTGTCATGTCCAGGATGTGATTTTGGATTAGAAACAAAAAAGTTCTGAAATCTTCTGATGTAAATTTATGCGTTTTTTTAGTGATTTTGTTTGACCTTGGCATTTCCAGCCAATCGGTTAGTCATTTAGCACTGCAGTGATCATCTTAAGTAAGCTTTGAATATTTTCTATCACAAACCCTTCCCTAAACCCAGACACCACATAATTTAGCTCAGTACTTGCATCTGTCGTATTATTTAAATATAAACGGGTCCACTGCAATGACTCATAAACAGCGCTTTATTTGGCCATTCGTACTCTGTTCAACATAACACTCCATTTGTGTTCACAACCACCCGTCTCGCCCCCTAGCTGCTGTCATACCTAACCACACTGACTGGCTCTGTTAACATCCTACTGTGCAATGCAATTACACCACATCTCCCCTTTCTAGAGTCAATGGGTAGACTACCATTGACTCAACAGATCTTAGAGGGTTATTCTGCCTCTGTGGCTGGTTTGTTCCTATTCACACCTGTAAGAAGTATCATATGATGAAAACCTTAACTCTAACTATGCTGTTTAATAAAACAAATTTCTTCTAGTCTACCTCGTGCCATATCTGGCATTTCACAACTTCTGAACATATATATTTGAATATGACAAACTTTACTTTACTGTTACCCCTTACTGTGTAAAGAATACTGTGAAAGAGGGGTATTCTTATCTAAACCTGTCCTTTCATGTGACCAGTCACAAGTCCACTCTCACAACTACTCTCCCGGACCTGGTTCTGGGTATAGATGGAAGTTTTAAAGAACTTGTCTCTGGAATGTCCTTAGGGCACTGCTCCGCGGCTCTTGCAGATTCCGGCTCCCCACTATCATTCACAGTTTGGACTGGGATGCATTTCATGGGAACAAGGTGCCGCTTGATTGTCCCGCGAGATCCATCTGTGATATATGATCTTGGCCTGGTGTGGTTGCCAATATCAGCATCACTGGCTCTCTGGTCTGTGATTCACACTTCTTGCCCCTGAGTGAGCCTGTTGAGGCTTTGTGGGCGATGACGTAGGTTGTATGACTGTGCCTCTTTAGTCCTCCTCTCCTTCTCCCTCCGGGCGACAACCACACCGTCAGGAAGTGCAGGGTCAAGCAGAGATGACAGTGTTGGCACTGTGGTGCAAAGTCATCTGTCCATCAAGAGTTGGGCTGGAGTGTAGCCTTTCTGCAGTGGGGTGGCTCTCTAAGCGAGTAGAGCCAAGTGTGGATAGGTAGCTTATCAGTCTTAACTGCTCGTTCGGCTTCACCATTGCATTGGCAGTATGTCAGGCTTGTCATGATATCGCTAAAGCCATACAATTTTGCAAATGTCTCAAAAGCTTCTCCCGAAAACTGTGGCCCATTATCTGTTACCAGCTGCTCGTGGATCCAATGACATGCAAAAATTCCTTTGAGATAATGTGAGAGTGGTGTGTGAGACGGGCAATCTCCACAAATCTTGAGGCATAATCCACAACAAGAAGGTAGGTTTTCCCTTTTAGCATAAACCATGCCATGGCCGCCCTGGATACTGTGATGTATCAGTGGTTCGGTGCGGTTTTGTGTCCCACCTCCTGAAGTTTTTCTTAGAAAGTAAGTCTCTTAGAAGTTTGTCTCTCTCTGTGAGCTATGGGATAAACTTTCCAAGCTGGTTAACCATTCCCAGTAAGTTCCTTAACTCACTCACGCTTTGTGGCTCCTTCATCTCCCTCAAACCCCTGGGTCTTGCTTGGGTCAGGGCTGATACCACTGGCTGACAGAACATGCCCCAAAAATGTCACCCACTGTTTTGCGATGTCACACTTGTCAATGTTCAGGGGGATGCCAGCTTTGGATCCTACCCAGTACAGAGTGTAGGTGAGAGTCATGCTCCTCTTGTGTTCTGCCCCAGACCAGCACGTCATCCATGTGGCAAACCACCACTTCTATACCATCTGTGACCTCTGTGACCATCCTGTTCTGGAAATGCTCTGGTGCAGAAGCAATCCCGAAAGGCAGTCTCTTGAAGTAAAAACGACCGAACGGTGTGATGAAAGTGGTGTATTTGGCTGAATTTTCCATCAGAGGTATTTACCAGAACCCCATGTTAGCGTCCAGCTTGCTGAATATGCTGGGTTCAGCCAATCTGCCCAATGTTCATTAAGGCTTTGGATAGCAAGTTTTGAGCGGTGTACAGGTGTCTGATGACAAAGACATCCTCTAATATTTCTTTTTCTCCCTTCCTAGTGCAAGCTCGCTGACAACAATGAAGTCCAAATGACTCCTCCCAGGTCCCAGCAGAGCCTTGGTTGGTTTTTGGAGACTGGGAGGATGATTGGGCCTGAAGAGTTCCTTAAACACTTTAAGGGGTAGGACTGTCACATCAGCACCTGTGTCAGTTTTAAATGGCACGTTCTTGTTACTTATGCTTAAGATGACCATCTACGGTTCTCCCTCGCACTTAACGCTACCTGTGAACAAACCATGTTTGTCCTCTTCAACTTTTATGCACGGTTTTGGGTGCCCTGCATACGCGCCTGTAATGTCCTTTTTTCCCCACATGCGTGGCATTTTACATCAATTGCTCGACAATCTTGCTTTGAATGGGATGGAGCGCAGAGACATTTATGACACATTGGGTTCTTCCCGGAACGGAGGTTTAACAGTATTGTGCAATGTAGAAGTGCGAGTGCTTCCTTCAGCGGATTCAATAATAAAAGTGTAGTAAGCAGATTTAGTATAATAAATAGCTTCTTTATAATGTTGTATATGACTAGTAAGTCCTGTTTTCCTGAAGAGACATTCCAGGCGGCATCCAGGAGCTTTAAGTTTGTAAAGTTCAGATGAATACCATGGGGCAGAGTGAGAGAAAGAAACGGTTCGAGTTTTCTGGGGAGCCAAGGAATCTAAGAGGTCGTCTATGGAAGCTGAGACATCAGTGGTAGGTAAATTACTCTGCAGGATCAAATCTGGGTCAAGCTGCATGCGTTCTGACAACCGTTTGTCCGTGAGAGCAACAACAAGCCTGTCACGTATCAGTTCATCATGTAGCACTCCATAGTTGCAGTGTTCCGCTAGTGCATACAGTGCAGTCACAAAAGCATCCACTGTCTCGTTTTCTCCCTGTCCACACATGTTGAATTTGGCACGTTCGTAAATCACATTTTTCGTCACGATGAAAAAAGCCTGGAATCGATCACGTACCCCCAGATATGTTGTCCTTTGCTCGACCGTTAAACTTAGACCGTGAAGCACATCGTCCGCATCGTCTCCCATGCAGTAAATCAACGTGTTGACTTGGTGCTCCTCCGAACTCACATTCAAATTACTGGCAAAGTGGAATCTTTGGAAACTCCGTATACATTTGGACTACTCTTGGACTTTGAAAAGTCGATGGGCTCCAGTGGTTGGATGCTGAATGTCGTGCTTGATCCGGCCCGCTTACTGTGCAGTTTCATCCGACATGTTCTCCCCCTTTTTTTTCTTCTTTTTTTCCCGCAAGCTCCAAAAGATACAGGTTCATTCAGTCGAGGTCGTACGGATCAGTAAAGGACTGACACCATGTTGTGTTGCTTAATTATACACGGGTCCACTGCAATGATTCATAAACAACTCTTTATTCGGCCATTCTTAGCCTGTTCAACACAACATTCCATTTGTGTTCACAACCACCCGTCTCGCCCCCTAGCTGCTGTCAAACCTAACTACACTGACTGGCTCTGTTAACATCCTACTGTGCAATGCAATTACACCACAGCATAAATCGGCCAGTCTGTGCTACCAAGCTTGCATTCTCAGCCCAACGCCTCTGCCCGATCATTCCAGCCGCTCCCCATCGACCCATTCAGGTCGATCATTCTGTGCAGTAAGTTCATGTTCATCTACAGATAAGTCTGCAGCAATTTTAGTGAGATGAGCCCTCTGCAGCTTCCTTACCATAAGCCATATCACTCCACAAAACACACACATGTTCACTTGATTATTCAATCCTGGCTTTAGAGTGCCATTTCTGCCTATGTCAATCTTTCAGCCTTGTTGCAGGCTCTCACACTCAACTATTTTGCTTAAACTACACTAGCTTATCAGCCTAGTCGCAGTCAGTCTCAATACACCATTACTCTAGTCCAATCATTTTCTTGCCCACCCTTTTTCAGCCAGTCAGCCTCCACTTTGAGTGGTTTAAATTGGTGCTCTCCGTCATTCTCCCTTTCAGGATCTCATTCGTGCAACCCACCTCCTCCTCATCCCCACCTCTCACACACCTCAGCCAGAGCTCCATACAAACTTCAGTCTTCATCTTCGCTAACACCAGTGTTTAGACTTCGGGGGGTCCTATCACCACTGGGACTCCATTCTGGCAGAATTGTTCATTGGAGCTATTAATACATTCATTTCTCTGTCACTAAATTGTGTTCATTCTCTCCTTATTGAAATAAGAATCAAACAAAGTTTCCATGTACCCAAGAAATCTTTTTCTGAAACATATTACATGACTTATAACTGCGTCAGTCTGCAGTGTCAAAGGGTGAAAGTGATGCGCAAAAACAGAGATATATATGTGTGCACAGTGTTGGGGAGTAACGGAATACATGTACCACCGTTACGTATTTAAAATACAAAGTACGAGTAACTGTATTCTGTTACAGTTACTGTTTGAAACGGTGGTATTCAGAATACAGTTACTTTTTTGAAATAAAGGGATTACACAGCAGTCTTTTCCTGTTTCATATGTTCGGCTATGCCCTCTCTATTTTTGGTAATTGCACACTGGTGGAAACCCAAACAAAACACACATTAAGAGGCTCTAATGTCTGTGTCTCAATCTCGCGGCCCATGTCACCTCTGAAGGTGACGTGAAGAAATATTTTTAAAAAGTATTATTCAAAAAATGATTTAATATGAAGGCAATAGGCAGAGTGTTACAGGCATAGCATGTATGAAGCATGTAAGTCAGCGCCATCAGATCTGATATTTTATCTTCTCGTGATATGATTTTAAACACATCTGAGGGCTCGATTGTACCTGAGGAGACCCTGGACAGCTTTGTCCTGGTTAATGCTGAGAACCTTAAGAAGGTTTTCTCTTTTTTTTTTTTTTTTTTGCCTGTCCCGTTTGGCTCTTTTGCCATCAGAATTATTGTCTAAAGGCGAAGAAAGATGCCCAACGGATTTACTTTACCAAATTGACCATCCCAGCCTTGCCGTAATGGTCCATTTGATTCACCTTTTATTGTTCATTTTATTTTCACTTACTGAATACGGGACAGACTTGACTGGAGGAAAGAAGGGGAGAAAGAAAGAGGGAAAGAGAAACAGCTGAGAAGAGGGACGGGGGAGAAGGGCAAAAGACAAAAACCAACAGAACGGGCAGAGAAAAAAAATGCATATATCAATCACCTGGGTCACCTGCTGAGAAAGAAAAACGAAAACAAGTAGAAGAGAACAAGAGCAACAGAACAAACAACACCACAATGATACATGGGAATACGACAGCAAATACCAAACACTAAACACCACTGTGCAGCACACAAGACCAACAGAACACAGTGTGCCCTGAGGTAGGAGCCAAAAAGGGTGCAGTTTGTGGGTGTGATCACCCGTGTGTACACCTGTGAGCATGGACGCGCTTGTTTTTTGTTTTTTAAAAGGTTCCTTCATGTAATGATCTGCTAGAGGGTGTGTGGGGGGGGGGGCACAGCCCCGTCCTCCAGGGCATGAAGCAAAAAAAAAGCAAAAAAAAAAAAAAAAGCAAAAAAAAAGAAGGTTTTCTCCAGAGTGAGACCCACCACATGTCTTTTCGATCCAATCCCCTCTTCACTTTTTAAAACACTTTATGGATTTTTTGAAGCTGAGCTTTTATACATGATGAATTGCTCTCTTCAGTTGGGTGTCCTCCTGCTGCCTTTAAAACGGCGGTGGTGAGGCCCCTTCTGAAGAAGAGCAATTTGGATTGTAATGATTTTAATAACTACAGACCTGTATCCAACTCACCATTTTTAAGTAAAGTCTTAGAAAAACTTGTTTTTACTCAGATTAGTGATTTTCTGAATGATAGACAGATCCTGGAGATATTCCAGTCTGGATTTAGGGTGAACCACAGCACAGAGACGGCTCTCCTAAAGGTTCTAAATTATCTTAGATATAACTGGGACGCCCAAAAGCTCTCAGCCCTGGTGCTACTGGATCTAAGCGCAGCCTTTGATACAGTAGACCACGCTATTCTTTTAAACAGACTGAAACACATGGTGGGCCTCTCTGGTGCTGTACACAACTGGTTCACTTCCTGTCTCTCTGACAGAACTTTTATGGTGAGTATGGATACATGTGTTTCAGGATCGATTTTAAAGTTTTTTTTATTGGTTTTTAAATGTCTTAATGGTCTTGGGCCTTCTTATCTCTCAGATCTGCTTTTACCATACGAACCCTCGCGGACCCTGAGGTCCTCTGGTACTGGCCTTTTGATTGTCCCTAAAGTCAGGACACATGCTCACGGAGAGGCAGCTTTTCAGTGGTATGGTCCTCGTCTGTGGAACAGCCTGCCGGAGGATCTCAGGGCTGCAGAGAACGTACATGTTTTTAAGAACAGGCTCAAGACCACCTTTTTAATTTAGCTTTTACTTAATGTTTATTTATTTTATGCTTATTTATCCTGTTATTCTATTTATATTATTAATTTAGGTTTTACCTAATATTTATTGATTTTATTCTTATTCATTTTTTATCTTCTTACTCTATTTATATTTATACTGTATCCCATTCTTATTTATTTTATCATTTTACCCTGTATATATCCGCCATCTTCCTCATCCCCCAGTATAAACAAAGCATACGGAGGGAAGACGTGACCACGAGGGAAGTAAAACGGTGGACTGCCCAATCAGAAGCTACGCTACAGGACGCACTCAACGACGTAGACTGGGACATGTTCAGAGCATGCGCAGTCGACATCAACGAGTTTACGGAAGTAGCAGTATGCTTCGTCAATATGCTAGCGGAGGAGATTATCCCCACTGCGAGAGTCACCACATTCCCAAACCAGAAACCGTGGATGGACAGATCGATCCGCACTGCAGTAAACGCCAGGACCGCCTCCTACAACGCGGGTCTCGCCACTGGCGATATGAGCGCCTACAAAGCGGCCTCATACGGCATGCGGCGAGAGATGCCAAACGCCGGTACCGGGAACGTGTGGAGTCCCGCTTCCACCAGGGCGACACACGGAGTATGTGACACGGACTACGCACCATTACGGACTACAAAGCCAGGGACACTGCGCCGATCAACGCCGACTCTGCATTCACCAACGAGCTGAATCGGTTCTACGCCCGTTTCGAGGTTAACCAGGCGGCTAATGCTATCTACCGCCTGACTACCGAGGACAGTGACGTCATCAGCGAGAGACCGGTGACCAGCATCGCGGAGCATGACGTCCGAGCGGCACTGAGGAGAGTGAACACAAGGAAAGCGGCGGGGCCAGACGGCATCACCGGCCGTCTGCTGCGCTGCTGTGCTGACCAGCTAGCAGGTGTGTTCACTTACATCTTCAACGAGTCCCTGGCGAAGTCTGTGGTCCCCACATGCTTCAAAAGAGCCACCATCATCCCTGTGCCCAAGAACAGCAAACCCTCATCCCTGAACGATTACCGGCCAGTTGCACTGACCTCGGTAGTAATGAAGGTGTTTGAGAGGCTGCTGAAGAACATCATCTCCCCCTCCATCCCAGACACCATAGATCCGCTGCAGTTCGCCTACCGACCCAACAGATCCACAGAGGATGCCATCGCCCACGTCCTACACACCACTCTCAGCCATGTGGACAAGAAACAGGGTAACTATGTGCGAATGCTGTTTGTTGATTACAGTTCAGCGTTTAACACAATAGTGCCCTGCAGACTGTTCACAAAGCTCAGGGATCTGGGACTTAACAGCCGTCTGTGTGCATGGGTGTTGGACTTCCTCACTGGCAGAACTCAGGTGGTGAGGGTGGGCAGGTGCTTCTCCAACAGCATCACCATCAACACAGGAGCACCTCAGGGATGTGTCCTCTCGCCACTGCTCTACTCCCTCTACACTTCAGACTGTGTGGCCACCCATGGCTCCAACACCATTGTGAAGTTTGCTGACGACACAGTGGTGTTGGGTGCCATCTCCAACAATGATGAGGCGGCCTACATGGATGAAGTGAAGAATCTGGCATCGTGGTGCCAGGACAACCACCTCCAGCTGAACGTCAGCAAGACCAAGGAGCTGGTGGTTCCGCATCTTCCGGGCAAGGACAGAGAGACTCAAGAGGAGCTTCTATCCCCAAGCCATCCATGCCCTAAACACACACACCCGCCCTCTCACATCATCTATAATTGATTGAGACAGGACTCTTCCAGACACTCTAAACCAAGGCACAATGTACATTTCAAATTCCTTTAATTTTAAATATGTTTATATTGTCTATCCTGTAAAATAGTCAGATGTCTATTCATATTAATGTACAGAATTCACCTGCTTGCTGCTACTACTGCACATTCACCCAGTGTATATACTATATATATATATATATAATGTTCTTCCTCTACACCCCCCCCAATTTTTGCACATGTCGAGGAGCGTGTCAGGCTACATTTCACTGTGTGTTATACTTGTATAACTATGCATGTGACAAATAAAGAACCTTGAACCTTATTGTGTCATATCTCCAGTGTTTCCTCGGAGGGCGCTCTCTGCACCGGGGCTGTGACCGACCGTGGCTGCTGGGTCCTCTCAGCCTGGCTGGGGGGCTCCTGTGCCTCCCTCCTGCTGTGTGCCCAGCCTGGAGGTCTGTGACCGGCTCCCGGTGCAGACGGCTCCCTGTGATAGTGTTTCCTCACCTGGCTCATATGTGCCCAGCCCAATTTCACTCTTTAAGTGTGTGTGTGTGTGTGTGTGTGTGTGTGTGTGTGTGTGTGTGTGTGTATCCATGATTGTTTATGTTAATGAGAGTGTGGGGAGTGAGTTGGAGGGTGGGGTGGGCTGCTTTTAACCATGTAAAGCACTTTGTGCTACATTTCTGTATGAAAAGTGCTTTATAAATAAAGATTGATTGAAATATAATAATAACCACTGCAGCCAAACAGAGTGCCTGACGAGCCCAGCTGTAAGTAAGCTATTAAGACTCGACTGTACGCTGTGTTCGTGTTTACCTCTGAAACAATAAGTCCCGTTGCAGCAGCCTTTCAACGCCTCTCTCTGTCTCTGCTAGCAAAGTCGACCCAGACAACAAAGTTAAGCTAGTTTTCATCTACGAGCCCGACACGAACCCGACGTATTAGCCAGAGGTCCCTTTACTACGGTTCGGAGCCGCGGACCTGTTTTATATACGCGTCGAATAGTTTTCTATACGAGATCGCTGCAGAAAGTGCAGCCTTACCTAATGTCCACCTACTGTTACTCATTTATATTAAGATTTAAACATCTGGTTGGTGTTGGTATGGAGAGTAACCTTCAGTAATAGTAATAAATCACACAGCAGTAGTACATTCATGTAGTTGTAAAAAGCATGATAATATATTAAGTAATCCAAAGTATTCAGAATACGTTACTCTCATTGAGTAACGTAATGGAATACGTTACAAAAAACATTTTGGGGCATCTAATCTGTAATCTGTAGTGGGATACATTTTAAAAGTAACCTTCCCAACACTGTATATGCATTATATAAAGCATCCAGATGATATGTTGCCGTTTTGTTTTTTGATAATTATATATAAATGTGTTCTTATACACGTATGTCTTTCAGGTCTCTATGTATAAGAGAACATGAAGATACTGTCTATATTTGTAATGCACACTGGGCACACTAACTAAGGAGCTTCGTGGAGCAATTCATTTAACACAACTGAGTCGTATATTACCACTGCTTTGTTTAGTCATGCAGATATTAATTTTAAGATCACTGGTGTTACGTACTTCCACGAATTCACAAATTATGCTCGCAGTGACGACCCTCCACTAACCCTCTGTCTTCCTCTATCTTTCATTCATGTTCTGTCGTCTCTAGTTCTACTTTCACCTTAATGATGATTGAAAAATCAGAAACAACTAGATGTGTTTGATATCACTCTGTCTTTTTTTTTTGCTATGGATTAACTCCTCTACTTGGGTTTTTTAATAATTAGGGAGGCAGTACAAACTGTCTATTTATGTAATAAAATATTGTCTCTAGACCTTTAAACTCCAAGGGTCAGTGCCTATGATGCAGAGTAGCTATGTACACATTGTTACCTTGGCTGTTGTTTCCTGATAATAATTTGAAGAAATCACCATGTGCGACAGGAGCAACAAAAGTTATATCATTACTTATTCTGATATTACCACTTATATATATTATTATCACTTATTTTGATATTATCTGCATTTTTAGTACCAGACTCTGGTGGCAGAAATACGTCCGTCTCATTAATAAGAAATGAAGGTGAAGTGTTGGCAAAGCAGCTGATTAGATGTATTATATTCAGACAAAATGAAAGCACTGCTGATCCTGCACCAGGTTACCTTGTCAGCTGTATAAAACTGGAAATCATCAGAGCAGCCACCCCCTTCTGTCCTAAAGGAGTTGTATTCTCCATCTTGCACTCTCACATTAGTTTACCATGAAAGGCCTGGTTTATCCTCAGTGTTAATGGGATACGCACACGCCATCAAAACACATAGAGCTGCAGTTTTCTACGAGACTGAAAGAAGAGCAGCTTTCAGTGACTGTCTCCAACGGTGGCTACAAGATGGCAGTAATGTAAAGCATAGATACACATATTAATTGGTAGGCAAGGAGCTCTATTGCTATGAAATCTGAGATGAGAGGAGAGTGATTGCTTTACTGTGGTATGTTTTAACTTACATCTGTTTTTAGATTTTTCAACCTCTCCTGATGGGACACTGTCAGACTCGTCTTCTACTTCAGCTATTCTCCTCTGGATTATCACAAAGAAACACAGCGAGTTCAGCTGTTGTGTCTCAAGATACAGAATTTTGGTCATAGAAAAAATGGTTCTGGAAAACAGAAGAAAAACAAAACAAAACAGGATTTTAGCTCATGATTGTCGTAGTGTCAAGTTGTTATTACAGCTAAGATGTGTTTTTCAGCCTAGACACATATGAATCGCTCCTGCACTTGAAATCATCAGGGATCATAAATGCTGGGAAAAATATAGCAACTTCCAAAGTGACCATTTTAACACACTTTAATGTACTGCAAGGGCCTGTAACCCTGACAGTTATCATGGTATGATGATACAATTTGGCATGGCTTCAGTTATTGTACAGCTGATCATGAGTGGGCCAGGTGGGAGGCACTCACCGTTTGGAGTGATATTACTTTTAGTTGTAATGAAGTTTATAGTAAAAATAATACAGCCAAATCTGGCTACAGCAATAGCTTCCTCGTGGAAGATTAACATGAGATTTGAATACAACAAAATGAGAAAACATAGGTGCGTAGGAACTTTCAGATATCTGTATAGAAGCACTTGATCACTGGTTTGCAGTGTTTCTGAGCGGAAGAAAAAAGACTGGGTGAGCTTTGAGATGTGTTTGAAAATTCAGCTTATGGTCAAAAATGATACCAAGGTTTTTAGCAGAGGACATGATGTCTTTGGTTTTGGCAAGGCGGTACTAACTGACCTCCTTAGAGCAACTGGACTGAGCACTAGAACCTTAGTTTACCTGAATTACGATGAAGGAAATTTCAATACATCCAATTAGTAATGGCAGAGAAGCTTTCACTCAGGCAGCACAGGCTGTTGAGGAGGCTGGGCTTGACAGAAAAGTATAACTGTTAATCATGTGCACAGCAATAATTGGAGATCTATTAGACTAATGAGGGTGAATGTATAAAGAAAACAGAATTGGTCCCAGGATTGAACTCTGGGGGACTCCACACATGAGTGGTCCAGATGAGGACATACAAGGACAAGTATGAAGAAAACCATTAGAGAGCAGAACCAGTGATGGCAGACAGTTTTGTAGTCTGATTAACATGATAAGCAACATCAAGCTGTAGATAAGTCAAGCAGGAATAAAATAGCTCATAAAAATAGAATTAGTAATTTTCAATAAAGCTGTTTCAGTGCTGTGGTTTTGTCTATAACCAGACTGGAATGTATCAAAGATGTTGGGTAGGATGAAGTGTGCATGTGTGACAAAAAACACCCAAAAGATCAAAAAGAAGGAATCTAGAAATCTGTCATAGTCATTGTAGTGCGTCACTGTTTTCAGGGATGAACACAACCTTAATGTTAAAAAGTAAAAGAGTATTTAACCTCATTCATCAAAAAAAAAAAGGGGAAAAAAGGAATAATAACCAGAAACAATGCAGGAAACATTATTACAAAGATGAGAAAAGAACAAAAGATTATTAAAAGACGTGGAAATGGACTGGCATTTATAGTCACATTTAACCATACATTTATAAAGTGCTTATTCTATATACTCTATACTAAACTGTGCAGTTTAGAATCAGCAATTAACCTATCAGTAGAATATGAGAGGAAGCCAGAAGAAATCCATGCAGGCAAATGAAGAACATACAAGCTCCACAAAGACAGGCCCCAGCTATAATTTAAAACTGGATAATTGTTGCTGTGCGGTGACCACTCCACCACTTTGTTACCCATTCAGAAAAACTAACGTTACAGAAGAGGAGCACATAACCCGGGAGAGGACAGTTATTAAACGCAAGGAAACTGCTAACAAAAAGAGAAGCATTGTGAGGAACATTTTCTGTCGATAGATGAAACAAAAGGAACTCAATGCTGAGAATAAGTACAGTTTTTCAGTGAAATGAAAGAAACAATCATTCGATACAAAGCACGTAGTTATAAAAATGTCACTTATTCACTTTAGTGAGATGAAGACGGATGTTGAAAGAAAAAGAGGAGGAAAGAAGGAGGAAAGACGAGTAAAACAGAAGATAAGAGGGATGGAAAATGAGTGAAAGCAATGATCAGTTTGCTGGTTTTGTTTTGGTTAAGAAGTGAATTAAGAGAGTTTGATTAGGTTTCATCAGTAATTAAACAGTTAATTAAAAACACTGTGCTTCAGTGAACAATGAAGAAAACCTAATGGGGATTAGAGCGTCACTTTAAAAAACAGCAATAAGGAGTTTGTTGAATGTGCTTATACCAACATCATTCATTTAGATTTCTCATCTAAACATAATTTAGTTTTGTACTTTTCACATGTTTAGCACATGAAGTAATGACAGAAGGTATTTATGTTCTCTCCCAAAGCCCCCCCTCGAGAACAGTGACTACACTGTCCTTCCACTTTGTCTCTTGCTTTGGAAATGTTACCACGGTCCTTCAAATTCTGCATTTTAATGATAAATAAACATTTAAAATTCCAGTGAAAGAGAGGGTGCAGACCTTTAACTGAGTGCTGTTCTTGTGATCTTTATCATTCTCTCTTTTTGAGCTCCTGGCTGTCTTCTTTTCTGAGTCTTTGTTGATGCATTTTTCTATTCTGGGTTGTAGTGATTGCTTATTTTGATTCCTGGACTTTTAGATGATTCCCACCTCCCCATGTTTCTGCATCTGGTTTGTCTTGAATGTGTTTGCATTCCTTTCTTTTTCCCCATTGTGTCCCGGTGTCTGTCTGATCTCTCTGTGTCCTGTCTCCGTGGTCCTTGTTTACTTCTGTCAGGTTTGTATGTCCTGATCTTAGTGTCACAATTTGTTACTTCCTGTTTTATTTTGATAGTCCCTATAAAAATAATAGTGCTGTTTCTTCATTATGTTTCGTTAATCTGTCAGTTTCCAGCTATATAAAGCAGAGTTTCTGTGTAGAAAGTCCTGTGCTGGGATTCTAATCTTGCCTGCCACACAGTCAGAGTTTTGTTGTACTGTAACAATACCTCTTGGCAATAAATCGAATACCGTTGATAAACCTGTTTTTTTCCCTTACAAAAGTGTAACATTTGTAAGGAAAATGCTTTTGTGGATTGCACCCATGAAGAACGTGCCAAATCCTTTCTGCCAAATGCCTCATTCTGCAACTGACTCCTATTTAATGCTGTTTATTGGACTGGATCATTTAAAGCTGAAGGAACAAGACATATTGGCAATGTAACAATGTGTTCATTGAACAAGCAGGAGCCTCAGTAGCATGTGGAAAAACCAGACACCAGCCACAACAGCCTGGCACCTGCTCCCCATGCTGGTCACCAGCTTGCTCAGACACTGCTGCGGGACAGCGTCACATTCTTCCACCAGCATTTATTGCAAGTCAGTCAGTATGGTTGTGTTAATCACACTGTTTGAACAGCACATCCAAGCTATTCCCACAAGTGTTCAGTGCCGTTGAAGTCAGCACTGCGGGCAGGCCACTCCATCCTCTCCACTGCCAAATTCTGATGCTAATCCCTGATAAACCCTGCTCTGTTGGTGCAAGCGTTGTTGGAGGATAGAATTCAGTCCCACACTGTGGAGATATGGGATTGCCACTGGTTGCAGAATCTCATCTCGATGTCTCTCTCCACTGATGATGATGACAAGCTTTGTTTTTCCAGTGAGGAAGACTGCCTCAATCAAAAGCTTTTGCCCTATTGGTACAGCAATCAGCGTAGCGCCCTCTGCATCTTCTCCACATTTTGAACTTATAATCCAATCAATTGGAGTCTACGATGTTCAGCATCGTCAGAGAAGATTTGACAAGTTTATTTATGGGCACAGCCCACACACTCTACTCTGCTTCCTAACACAGACGCATTTTCCTTACTTGCACCAGTATCCTGTTGTAAGTTATGTTTCCAGCAGTTAAAGAAGCTACTGTAGGGTGGGGAATATGATTAGATTAACTCCTGCAACAGTAAAATTCACACTCATGTGCCATGCTTTTATATAGATATACATTTTTACACTAAAGACTTTCTAATGTTGATTTGGTTCCTGCACATAGCCACAGCCACTAAAACATGCATATTGATGCAATGATGTAGGCCCTGTAGTCAGCAGCTAACAAACCCAAGATTCAGTGTAACAATAGTCCAGATGTTGTGCATTTTTGCTAGCCCAGTAAATGAAATGAAATAAATAAAATCCTCAGGCCTTCAGTTAATGTTGTCTCTGTACTTTTAGCATAATTAATAATTTTAGATCTGTGATATTATCCTGTACAGTTTCCATGTCATTTTGAGTGCTGTTACCAAGGTGAGTATTCAAACTGTGCACTTTAGCCATTTAAATAAAATTTTTATTGCAAATATGCTCTGTATGACCATGATGACATGATGAGAAATGTATTTCTTTTTGATAGAAAGTTTATGAAACAGTTTTTTAAATATAACGATTGTTCTTTGCACAGAGATGTGCAGTGATGTGTCCACATCTTGGGAGTCATGTGCTGTCCAATGACTGCAGTCCTGAGAGAAAACTTAGGTCCAAAGCCTGTAGGTCTTTACCACCAACTAAGCTTTGGTTCGTGGATGTACAGTTGAGAAACTATTGAACCTTTTTTCAGTGGATAGAGTACAGGGCAGTGTACTTCCAGGACACTTACACACTACTGTATGCCTCCACTGGCTCGGTGACTCTAGTGGGAGTCTCAATACTATTAACCTGACTTCTGTGACTCTGACACACTCAGCTTATTCAGCCAGAGGACATTTTGGTCCTGACTCTGATGTTCCTCAATTTTCATTTGATGAAAACCTGAGACTTCAGAGACACAGGTGTGATTCCACTTATCGAAGGATCAGAGGCGAGGCTGCCGGACACTGGCGCCACCGGGCCCTCTGACCACCACCAGTAGGCAAACATGGGGTTAGCATCTTGCCCAAGGATATTTGGCATGCAGCCAGGAGGCAGCCTGGGATCGAACCACCGACCTTCTGATGAGTGGCTGACCTGCTCTGCCACCTGAGCTACAGCCACCAAAGACCCTACAATAATACGGAGAGACCCCCAACAATCAGATGACCTCCTATGAGCAAACACTTTGGTGACAGTGGGAAGGAAAAACTCCCTTTTAACAGGAAGAAACCTCCAGCAGAAGCAGGCTCAGGGAGGGGCGGGGCCATCTGCTGCGACTGGTCAGGGCTGAGGGGACGGTCGATATGATCCGTAGTGGCTCCATAATGGCGTGTAGCAATTTAGCCCTTCGCTGCCTATAACAAGCTGCCTATACAAATACATTCAGTATAATGCTGTATAACATATGCTTAATGATTTTTGAGGCAACATACAGTGAATAGAAAATATTGTATTGGGCGTATTAGTGAATAATGTCCTTTGTGATTATCTGAACTGGTTTATTTTTGTTTATCTTGATGTTTATCTCGATGACATAGTCATCTCTTCCAAGAACCTTCACAGGATCCAACAAGACATTGTTTCAGAGAGAGAACCCTAACTCACATCCCGTATCTGGAGAGAGTTTAGAAAAGAGTAAAGTAGAAAAGTGCTATATAAGAACCAGTACACTAACCATAATATCGTCCATGGTTTTCAACTGAAACCAGCTCTTTCCAGACCCACTAACATTCGTTCTTGTCATGGTCCGGAGTCTGCGACTCCGTGTTTATGTTTAGTCTATTAGTATTCTGTGGTTTTGGTTACCTTGGGTGTTTGTATTCTTCTGTTCATGTTCCTATGTTCTGTGTCCCCCAGTCTGTGTTTAGTTGGTGTGTTATGTCATTGCGTGTATGTGTTTCCTGTGTTATTGTGAAGGTCTGCGTCTTATGTGAGTGTTTTCAGTTTGCCTCCCTAGTCTCGTCACGATAATCACTCCCAGCTGTGTTCCCCACCTGCGTGTAATCTCCCTGTGTTCTCTGGGTGTATTTAAGTTGTGTCTTCTGTCATGGTAGTTGCTGGTTCGGCTGTGTTATTTCCCTTCCACCCTTCTGTGTTGATTCTCTGGTCATTCTCCCTGCATGTCACGTTTGTATTCCGGTTAGTGTTTTATTTAGTTTTCCCAGTTTAGAGTTTTCACCGTTTTGTTCCTCGCCACCCTGTCTGTTGTACCTTTTAGTTGCAAATAAACTCACCCTCCACTTCAGCAGCCTGCAGTTGGATCCATTATTATTCACACGGCTTGCCCCGGCAAACCGTGACAGTTCTATTGTCTTGCTTGTTGCCTCTCTGTAAATAAAGGCACTCTAGTTCCTGCACACTGAGTCCAATCTGCACTAGAGGAGCACATATCAATCGAAATATCGATAATACTGATACCATCACTGGTATCAGTATCAGACTGATACTAACACAACTGGATTCAGTCCAGTAAGTCTCCCACTGTCCATCCATTCATACATTCTCTTCTGCAATTCCTCAGTGACAGTCTGTGGCGGGGCTAACACAGAGAGACAGCCAATCATTCACACAGTCTCACCTATGGGCAATTTAAAACAAATCAATGTAGCTCCTCTGTATCCTGAACTGTGTTAAATACATATTTTTATCTTTTTTTAATGAACCTCATCGTCACATCAGTTGTATAGCACATGTAAACAACAGCAGCTGATTCAAAGTCCTCTAAAGACAAGCACATTTATATTCCAGGTCTCTAAAAACAACAGCTGTTCGTGTTCATTAAAATGAGTCTGGCAAATGTACAGCTCATAAGTGATGACATGACACATTGTTCTCCAATACAGATACTCCCTTTATAGGTGAAAGTATCGGTATTGATATCGGCCATACTGCTCTTAATTTACTATTTAGGTTCCCAGCATCACACTGCAATAACCTGCACCACTGACTGAAGTGTAAAAATTCACTTTATACAGTCAAAACAGAGCATAAAAGTCATAAAAGTCAACTGATCAAATATAAAAGACCTAATGTAGAAACTCTGATTTCAACAGCCTGGGCTATAAATATAAGAAGGGTTTGGTTTAGAGGATGCTTTTTTCTGTTAAAGCGATAAGTTATAGTGCAGCTGTAGTTTTAGTATCAGTGTGCACCTTGACTAACACTTCACGTCCATCTGTCCCAGCTGGTTTGACGTTATAAGAAATGGTCAAACTTACCATGTTATTAAATAATCCACCTGTTTCTATTTCTTCATTCTCTCATTCCTTCCTGTTCGTCATCTCGATCTTTTATCTTTCTTTCATATTTACCTCCCTGTCAGTCCTAGATTGAGTCTCAACTTCATGAGTGCAAATCTGCAGAGATAATCTCTCTCTTTCTCTCTCCATTTGCTACCTTTTGCTTCCTTCCAACTAATCCTCCTCTCTGCTCAGATTAAAAAAAGAAAGGGATCAGAAAGACAGATGCAAGGATAGCAATCTTGTGAGAGAAAAACACTGACAGAGCTATTTTGTGTGTGTGTGTGTGTGTGTGTGTGAGTGTGTGGTGGGGGGAGGATGGAGGTGGGGGTGTAAACAGAAATAACAGTAATCCCTGTGTGTTCAGTGTCCAGTTTAAGGTCAGCCTAATACAGATGGACGAATGGAAAGGCATCACTTCTTTTTCTTAAAATGGGCACAAATCAATGCTGGACTGTCAGAAAAATGTCTAAACTTTACATTTAGAAACTTCTTTCTGGAATTTTTGACCACTCCTCCAGACGTGCGTTTGTGAAGTCAGCCATGGATGTTGGATGAGAGGTCTCTGTTGTAATTCAGCCCAAAGGTGTTCCATCGGGTTAAGGTCAGGGCTCTGTGGGGTTAAGGTCACATTCTTCCACACTAAAATCGCTCATCCATGTCTTTAGGGGCCGCACTTTGTTTACTGATGTGAAGTCATGTTGGAACCGGAAGGGCCATCTACATTAAGCTGGGAGCGTTAATTTTTCAGCATGCCTAGACACTGTGGAGTCAATTTAAGACTTCCTTTCAAATGAACTAAGGGGGCCAACTCCTGCAAAACAAGCCCACATCATAATCTCCCATCAGCAAACTTTACACTTGGCACAATGCAGTAAGACAAGTACCATTCTCCTGGCAACTGCCAAACCAAGGCTCATCCGAGCAACACGTATCCACTGCTCCAGAGTCCAGTGGCAGCATCTCCAGCTGCTCCGTCATTATGACCCACTCCATGAAGCTCTCTACGCACTGTTCTCGAGCTGATGTGAAGCTACTGTGCACCCGATGCGACTCTGATCCGCTGACCTCGCTCTGTGATTTTACGTGGCCTACCACTTTGGGGCTGAGTTGCTGATGTTTCCAATCGGTTCCACGTTTGTTATGATGCCATCAACGGCGGACTGGAATATTTAGCAGCCAGGAAGTTTCATGCCTGGACTTGTTGCACATCCTGGAAGTCTCTGAGCTCCTCACAGCAGCCCAGTCTTTCACAATATTTGTTATGCAATTTGCATAACCTAGGTGCTTGGTCTTATACACCTGTGGCCATGGAAGTCAAATCATATGATTGGAACAAATGATTTGGATGGGTGAGTGAATACTTTTTATAGATATTTTGAAGCTACCAATAGAAAAGTAAAATTTAACAACAAAGTTTTTACAAAATTGCTTTTGGTATGGCGCCATCTGTAAAGCTACCTGGACCTGCCACTAATTAGTCTTTTATTTATCAAGATAAAAATGTCATTGAGATTTAAAATCTCATCTCTCTGTGTTCTGTCTCTCTGTCTGCTTTCCCTGTCTTGTTTTTAATGAATACATTTGTAGTCCCGTCAATGTTTTTTGCCCTCTTCATGTTCTCATGTTGCTCTCTCTGTGTTTTGTCCCTTTGTCTCCCCAGTCCGTCTGCTTATCCTCAGTCCCAGTGTTGAGCTCAGTCTAAAGTCTGATTCTGAGCTCCAGTGTATATTACTTCCTGTTTTATTTTGATAATCTTGTGTGTATTATGTTCAGTGTTGCTTCCCGGTGTCTCGTCAGTCAGCTTCTGTGTAGCTGTGTCCACACTGCTCTAGTCTCCCTCTGTGTAAATAATCTGTGTCTTCCTGTCTTCTCTGTTGCGTTGTCCCCTCTTGCTTTGCTTCCAGAGTCTTCTGTGAGTTTCATGGGCACCCTGTAGTTTTCCAGTTGTTTGCTCCTAGTTTTCTTCTTTTCTTGATTTTTTTAAATTATTTAGTTTCAGTACAGCAATAAAGCTGCCTCTTTTAATCTATTCTTTTCTCTGAATGCTGCAGTTGGGTCCCACACTGCCTGCCTCAGAGTGCTACATGATAATTAGGGCTGAGAAGCACAAAGGAGCTGAATAGCTCTGACTTTTCAGTGTCTATATTTGTTTAATCCAACCTCATGCTAATTGTTAAGCGTTAGCATAAACAGTTATATAATTTGATTAACTGACTCTTAAATTCACATTTAAAAAAGAAATTTCAAGAGGATTCACGACTAAAAAGACACAATAAAGAGAACCAACTGCTCTAAAAATGTGAACTGAGCATGCTAAAGGTCATTGCTTCCCACAAGCGTCTGTTTAGCAATATTATCTGAAATCTGACTGGCTGGTGGATACAGTACCTAATACCAAAACAAATACCCTGAGCAGTTGGAGTGAGGGATGGGAGGTAGCTTGAAGGTGTAGTGTAGGCAGGGAGAGAGGGAAGGTCAGTGTTAACAAAGACTCCATTGTTTCCAAATTCCTTCACTCCTTCATTCCCTTCGTGCAGCCGCCAACTTCCACATTTCCTTTCCTGCTATTTTCCCATCCTCGTGTGTTTATCACTGTCTCGTCCCTCTAGCTCTCAGCTAGCCACAGCTCGAAGGGCCGGCTGTCCTGCGCCGTGGAAATGTTTGCTTTCCTGAATGAATTTATAACATGTATGTGTCGGGGTGGCTCTGCTGAACATGAAAAGACTGTAGTTGAGGAACGATGAAACAGCCTGTCAAGTTTAACGGACAAAAACATTTCCTGACCAAACTTAGTCAAAAGCTGCTGAAAACAACATACATTTAGACTGTATTGTATACTATTAGATTTAACATCACTGGAATAAGCACCAGGTTCATAGAGCTCATTATAGAGAAACAGAGACAGACATGACAACATCATTTGGTGAAAGAGCGCAGAACAAATGGGCTAAAACTACAGAATTAGGTTCATCACAGAGAAGGAGAAGACATAAACAAGGAGGACAGACAAAGTCACCGGGGTGTAGTTGGAGTCCAAGAGCTGGTGAAGGTGAAAGAAATAATATTTTAAAAATTAATTAATTGACTACTACTACTAATAATAACTAAATAAACAATCTGTATATAAGTCACAGTGAATTTCTTATTTGGTAACATTGTTAATATGCATAGAAACCTAAACATGACAAATATATTTCTATATATATACACAAATACACACTACAGATGAAAAGGTTGGCTTTATTGTCTTGTCCCTGTGTGTCATCGCAGTGATGCTGCCGTGACGTAAATGTTAGCTTGTCAGTCCACATGTCAGTAGGGTTTTCTCATTCGGTTTGTCCCAGTGAGGACTGTTATTTCACCTCTGAGCCCTCAGCCTTCACTCTGAACCACAGGACTCCCACGCAGGGACTTCAGTACTCTTTAAGTGACACAATACAATGTCTTTCACCTTTATTTATAAAAAAAGCTAAGGAAAAAGAACACAGAGCTAGTTAAATAAACACAAAGTGAGATAATTCATGGGTGTCATATGCATAAATATTCACAACTGAACCAGTTTGCTACATGACACATACTTGGTATAGTTTCCTGTTTACATAATAAACGTGTAGACCAGTATGAAGGTGCTGGGGAAGGCTCTAATTTTGTGTCATTAAAAGTGTAATATACTGATGTCATTAAATGACAGTTCTGTGGCGAAGAAGTGCCCTTTTACTGACAACACTGGGACAAACAGAGAGGAGACGTGCACTTGATGTCTGACAGTAATCAGACCTAACACTGATGTCACAGCAGCACCGATCACTGTATTTATGCTGCTGTATTTGTCAGCTAGTGTTCTGTATTTTCTGTTACTGTAACAGTGCTAAGGGCTAAGTCTGCAAACATGCATGTTAAAAAATCGAATTAGGGCATACTGCAAACACAAATACTACTAGCCACATTAACTAGTTAATGATGCTAGTTAGCTAGTTAGCTAAAACCATTACACTCCTGTTTTTGCTGCTCAGCCTAAAGAAGAACGAGAGATTTCTAGTGTCTGTTTATTTCCTCAATATGACAGTACTAACGTACAAAAATAAAGCTATGAAGGACCTTACTGTGGCTCCATTTGTGGCTGTGAATCCAGCATGGTGGACAGAGGACAGTGGGGACTCGTTAGCTTTAGCATGGGAATCTAGAACTGGTTTATGTAGTAAAAGTAAAAGTCGCATTTCTTGGAACTGTTAGTCTGCTTGCCGATCCTGCTTATCGGTTCCACTTGCAGTTACCCTACAATGAGCTGATTGTGGCGTGCGGAGGTGGAGAATAATGGCGCAGCCTTCAGCTTGGATATAAACGTTAAGCTAGCAAAGAACCCAGAGCGATATTAAAACTGAGTGAATGCTGCTTTGTGTGCAGGTCAAATGATTGGAATCCAGTGTTGCTGTTTCCGATCCCACATTTGCCATGTAAGAGGAAGACAGCTCAACCCTCAATCTAACCCCTTCCTTTTCCCCATAACTAACTCACTCACACACTCCCTCAGTCTAAAGCACCTTGAGCCTGGGTGTGCAGTGACATACAGAAAGGAGAGGCAGAGACACCCACACTCAGACAGAGACTGCTGTCCTTCAGCGGAAACAGCTTTTCCTCAAGAGCTGCCTTCAAAAAACACTTGACGAGAACAGAAATTGGCAATTCATTTATTTACTTGTTCATTTATTTTCACCCTTGTTCTCTCCCTGCTCATTTTTTTATTGATCGCAATCACTTGTTCCTTGCACGTGTTCAAATTGCAGAGTGGCTTTTTGTCTTTCTTCCCGCCTCAACTGCAGGAAGAATGGCCTAATCAAGGCAAATTGGTGATAATCTACTTGTGAGATTAAGCAGGAAACAGAAAGAACGACTTCAGCAAAAAATGAACACAAAAACAGAAAGCAACGAAAACTTAGGCAGGAAAAAGCGCAACACAAACAGACAACGCAAAACAGTTAGAAATGCACGAGACACAGGTGGAGAGGCAGATGAAGGATATGAATGGAACCTACCGACTTGTTGTGTGGTCTAGTGGTTGGTTGGTACCGGTCTGATGGAGTCCTGTTGCACCGTCTGTGGTTCCAAGACTAAGGGCAGAAAGACACACATGCATTACATGCTAAACGTTCCTGTTGTCTGTAATTCGTGGATGGCAGACGAAGTGCCAACAGACACATCAGCCAATCAAAAGCACCAACTGTGACTGCGCCAACACTGCCTCTAACTAATCACATCGTGTGTTAATTGTGAAGCACACACAATATATTTAGTTTGATGAGTAATCACAATCAGATAGTTGTGTTTTTACTTTACTGAACTTTGGCATTACTGTTATTGTGAAGATTGTTGTTGTAAAGTCAAACTATATGAAAAGTGTTGAAATGATTTTAAATGAACCTGCAGAACAAAATTCTTCACACGTTTTTGTTTCACCCAAACAACAACATTTCTCTCTTTTGGTTCTACCTGTGCACCACCACCTAACTTTGAAATAAAACATTCAATATATAATTCAATACAGACTTTGAACTGTAAACACAAGGCCAGATGTTTACTCTGATTTGATTTGAGTGGTTCATGGAATAACACAACTTGTAAATTGCTGATATGAATAACTTGGGCTTTTTACATGTACAATATTTGACTACAGTGTATTTTTAGCTACCTAGGTGGCTCATTTGCTTTCTCTTGACATCGCTTTCTGTAGAGACGTTACACATTTTGAAGTCAAAGGCAGAAGTGAAATAAACGTGAGAGCAGAGGTCAAATGTGACAGGATATTTGGAAGGTGGAGGTAATGCTAATCTGAACGGTCTGTCAAAACAGACTGTTAACATCACCCCACCCGCACAAAGTCTCCACTATGACAATGTTACTTGAGCTCTTCTATTGAACTTCTTGTTTCTATGTTTTGTGTTTGCCAGGACTCCTGTACCTGTTGTTTCTTTTTCAGCCAGCTTCTGTTAAACCAGTGCATTTTTACAAACATTTATTTTTGTTTATTCACCGAGCTGTGTGTCTGCTGTGCTGCATCAAGATCCTCTTTCTTGACCTATTATGATATAATATAAAGCACCTTGAGGCGACTGGTGTTGTCATTTGGGGCTGTATAAATAAAATTGAACTCCCCATAAGAGTACGGAGCAACCAACCCCCGAAGAAAGCAAGGCTCTTTATGAGCTATGTCATCCTCAGCCTAATTTACAGTCAGCGCCTCAGTGGACCTCACTCTGTTCACTTGGCCAGTCTATCTCTATCTAACATAATCTGTCTCATAATGTTTCCAGAGCAGGTCATTCTGTTCTCGAGTCAGTTTCAGGGTCTCAGTCATGAATTCATGTTTAGAATATGAATTAAGAGATAAAACAATGCCATATAAAAACAATGCTACTTCTGCAATCAGATGTTTAATGTATCTGGTTTCGTTTTTCTAAAGTCGCTAATAAGTGACAGTAGCAACTGTAAGTGAATGTGAATATTTCATTTTCCAATAATTGATATTATGTTTGCATGGCAGCGCACTTGTGTCTGTCAAGATTAAATAGAGTCGATGGAGCTTTTGTCCACCTCTAAACTTTGATATTGATGAACTTTGTTCAACCTGGTCTGACAGAGAAAGCGAGAGATGATGATAAATACACACAGCTATTGTTTCAGTTTTTAAAACATCATCAAATAAAAATTCATTGGTAAAATGTCTGCATATAGAAAAACACACACACGAGAGAGGTTCAACTATTCAATGTGACATTTAGCTAATCAGATCTGAGGGAGGAAAGTGTGCGGTAAACAAATTCCTCACTCCCCACGCCCCCACTCTTCTATAGCTCTCCCTACCCTCTCACTAATCAACACAAGAGCTTTTAGAGTGCAGAGAGGGATTTGTATTTACTCACCAATTCATGTCAACAGCCAAATCTGCTTCATGAAAATGAATAAACAACTATTTACCCCATAAACACTCCACATAGAAAAGCATCTCCTTCATAAAAGTTACAATGAATATTAGCAGTATGTCACCATCAGTTAAGCAAAAGCGACTGCAAAGTAAAATGTGAACACACGTTGAATGAATGACTACAGCTCAGATCTTTTTATATGAAACTGATAAAAGTTTGTTTTGAATGTGAGGATCTATTCTGTGATGCAACCAGCAATGAGAGCATCAGTTGACATGTAATTATATTGGGATCACCAAACGTCTTCATATGGCTAAAAGAACATTATTGTATTAACTCAGTACCAGTTACCCAACATAAGAATCAACATTAACCAGCAACAAACAACATATCTTCTGCGTGTACTGCCAGCAAATTCATGGCCTGTTGTTTAGGGTCTGAATGTACGATACACTTGTTAAATGCAGTGAAGTATTCAGAGCACTTACAGCACAGTTGAGTGGCAAAGGCTGTCACTGCTTGTGTACGTGTTATATTTTTGTTTTTAATTTTTAATATTGAATTTTGAGGAGAGGAATGAATTATGTATGTATACTTTCCAGATAAACTGCACAAACCAGGTTTTTTGGCTGGATAATAAACTAATTTGAGACAGAGTTCCATAAATGTCTTTCAAAATTGTGTCTCCTGTTGATTTGTCTTTAAATATGCTGCTACAAAGTAAGTAGAATTTCATTTGGTATGTTATCACTTTTCTGTTTTTCATATTTTCATATATATACATGGTGGAAAAAGTCAGTGAACATACAAGAAGAACTTTCTTCACACGTGCAATTTCACAGTTTGCAGTCAAGTTAGAAGGGAGTACGTTGAAGCAAGTTTGACATAGAAATGTTTTCTTTGTGTTAGCAGGCTCAAAAAACCCCAACAGCAAAGTGGCAGATGAATATGTTAATATATTTACTGCTTGGCGCTGCTATTTATATTAATCTGAGAGCTGCCTACTCGAACTCTGAAACTTTAAACTGCATGCACTTGAAGGTTGCTCTGTTTTATACTGTGACTCTCCCCAACTGCCTATTGAAGGAGATCTGGGAATTGCTATAGTTTGTGGCCAGATCATGAAAAGCATTAATAGACGTGGCAGCAGACAGTATCACAAATATATGGAAATTCCTCCAAAACACCTGAACCTTTACAGCTGGCCTCTAAAGGTGGGTTAAGCTTGTCAGGCTGCATATTTAATTGTTATTTCTGCTAAGAATCTACATCACGGTTAGATAACATAACAAACACCAAGTTCACACATAACAATGTTCCTAAGTGCAGAGGAGCCCTTGGGTAGTTCGCCAGTGATCTATTTTGTAATCGTATCATCAGATCTGCGGCCGTATGTTCTGGACATTTGGGTGAAGAAAGGAGCTAAGCTTCAACCGATCACCGCCTGGTGGTGAGCTGGATCAGGTGGCAGGAGGATGCCGGAGAGGCCATGCTCCAGACATCCATTACTGAGCCTGCTGCAAGGAGCTGCGACTGTAAGAGTGTTGGTGCCTTTGGGGTGGTTGTAGCTCAGGTGATAGAGCAGATAAATTGGAAGGTTGGTGGTTTGATCCTCGTCTGCTCCAGTCTGGATGCCAAATATTCTTAGGCAAGATAGTAAACCCAGGTTTGAATGTTAGACAGAAACCACTTACATAGAAAGAACATAGAAAAGCGTGCCTGTGTGAATGGGCAAGTTGCATGAAAATGCTTTGAGTGCTCAGATAGAGTAGAAGAGCACTATATAAGAACCAGTCCATTTACTTTGGTGGTGGCGATGCTGAAACCAGATATCAATGAGATCCGCCCTGAGTTCTTTAAGGCCCTGTATTTTGAAGGGCTGTCTTGGTTGGCACCCTTCTGCAATGTTATGTGGTCTAATTTGTTCTAGGTGAGTGTTGGACTCAGTCCGGGCTGCCCCTTGTCACTGTTCATAATTTTTACAGATAAGATTTCTAGGCGGCAAAGTGCCTGCATTAATGAATTCATACAGTATTAACAGTCATAAAAAGGCATGCCGCACTTTTGGGCCGATGGGTCAGTTGAAGGGCTGTTGTGCACCGGCTGTACAATGCTGACAGCAGCCAATTTGTTCATTTTTATTAGCAACACGCCCTGTATAGAATAGACTTCAGTGTGGAAGAAGTGACGAAACGGTGGCACTGAAAAGCTAAAAGAGGAAAAGAAAAAGAAACTAAAAACAGATGGCAGCAAAATATGTAAAATTACCCGTTGGAGCTGCTGATGCTGCACCGTAGTACCAGCAATAACTAGTAACAACTCGTCACGGTAGCACCAGGCTGCAGTTTCAATATCTATAATCAAACAAAATTAAATCCATTTATTTATTTATTTGAGTAATCATGGTGAGCCGCGTGGACCGAAAATGTCAGGGCCAATTTTTTCTCCCAGTCCAACCCTTGAAACAACCTGTGGGAGAGAATCATAGATTTTCAGTTTGAGCTTGGCTGAAACTTTAAAAAATTAAATCCGTGCTTTGCACTACACACAGTTCTTGGTGTAAGGGGACACACTCATCGCAGTGCATACTATGACCTGGTGATTTTGGTTGCATTTTTTGACAACCAGCTGCAGTACTCTGGACAGATCTACACTCAGAAAAATAAAGGTGCCAACTGGAACCAAAAGTGGTTCTTTAGACTGATGCCATAGAAGAACCTTTTTTGGTGCCACAAAGAACCTTTCAAACAATGGTTCTTTGAAGAACCATTTCTTTCAGTGGTTCATTGAAGAACCTTTAAAGGTGCCCCAAAGAACCATCAAGAAATGGTTCTTTGGGGCACCTTTAATGGTTTTTCAAAGAACCTTTTTAAAAATGGTTCTTTAAAGAACCTCCGTCCGCTCCCGGGAGGTTATAGTATGACCTGTTCTGACGTCACTCTCTCTCTCTCTGTCATTTATTTGGCTCGAAACACATATTAACAAATTGCTCAGTGATGAACAACTACTCAGATCATTTACCTAAGCTGTGCTTTGTCAAAATGAAGTGTGTGTTCATTACACTGACATTCTGTTCTGCAATTGTTATTTACTTGTATTTTATAATTTGACTTTACATACTGCTGGGTGGTTTGTAAAGTTTACAATAACTAGTATTATCATTATGCTATATTTTCAAAAATATATAATAATCTCAAAAGTAATGCCTTGGAGTAGAAAATAGTAATGCTTTATTAAAATTTAAAACTAAAGTACAGTATTTGAATGTGTGTATTGTGTCAACTGTTTGTTAACTCACCATATTCATAATGGGTTTGCGGGGTTAGGGGTGTGTGTGTGTGGGTGTGTGTGTGTGTGTGTGTGTGTGTGGGGGGGGGGGGGTAGGGTCTTTAGGCTTTCACCCCCCACCCCTGCCACCAGTATATTTTTAAGCAATTATTTCTAAATTTTATTTGAATATTCAGTTTCCTACCATCTTCTCTTAAAGGGTAATTGCCAGGTAATCCGCCCTCCCCCTTCGCACACACATGCACACAAAGAAAACACACAGTATAATTCACAGCCTTGTTATAGTGAATAAATATTTATGCCATTTACACCATGGCATAAATATTGGCATATAGCATATAGATAGCTAAGGATGAAGAACCTTTTGTTCTTTAAAGAACCATTTGTAATAGCTGAAGAACCATCCACAAAATAAAAAGGTTCTTTGACATATGATGGTTCTTTAAAGAACCATGAAGACATCTGAAGAACCATTTAAGAACCATAATTTTTCTGAGTGTATTGGTACCAACAGAAGTAAGATAAAAGAAGAGAAAAACTCTTTAACAGGATCTCGCAAAACGTTTGCGTGATCTCGCAAAAGTAACTTCGGATCTTGCAAAAGTACTTCTTTTCTTTCTTTCTTTTTCTCTAGTGTCCCTTGCGGGGCTTCGCAGTAAAAGGTGTTACATAGATATCTTTACTAATATTTTATGGATTGCATACATTTAAAATACAATAGGAAAAGAAAGAGGATGACTTTGAGGATGGCTTTGAACCATTTGTATTTGTATACACATGACACATAATCAGACATAAGGACACATAAGGGATCTGGATTGCCTGGAGCTTTCTTTAGGTGCCTTCCCAGCTTTGACAAATGCTGAGCAAACAGCATGTAAAATGACTGATTACAGGAACCATTCAGCCTCAGATGCAGACAAAACAGGATTACGCTTAAAGGTCTGCAAATGAGCTCTTTAGTCAAGAGCCTCTGAGTAACAAAATACTGCTCAGTGACAAAAATAGTTATGAGTCCTTGAAAGGAGACCCAGGAATTGTTTACAGGAAGAGGGTGATGGATTGTATGAAGAAGTTAGAACAAGACAATGATATTGACCGGACCTCATACCAGGGGAATTAACACCAAGTCTGTACGGCTTACCAAAGACACATAAACAGGGTGCACCTTCAAGACCAATTGTCTGTATGATCAACTCGGTCACCTATAACATCTCAAAGTTTCTGGCTTCAATCCTCAACCTGTTGGTGGGCAGTTCTGAACACCACATCCAGAACACCCTGGATTTTGTTGAGAAGGTGAGAGATGTCATTATGGAGGCAGCTGAAACCATGGTCTCGTACGATGTTACATCTCTCTTCACTTGCATCCCAGTCACGGAAGCGTTGGAGGTAGTGTGTAAGAGATTACAGGATGACACCAACCTCAGCAACAGGACCACTCTCAGCATCGACCAAGTGTGTTTGAACTGTGTCTTCATTCCACCTACTTCACATACAAGGGTCAGTACTACAGGCAGAAACATGGGTGTGCTGTGGGCTCCCAGTTTCACCCATCGTGGCCAATTTGTACATGGAAGAAGTGGAAAAGGGGGCTTTGCTATCCTACCCTGGAACACCACCAAGCCATTGGTTCAGGTATGTGGATGACACCTGGGTGGAAATCCAATCTCAGGATGTACCACAATTCGCTGATCACATTAACTCGATGGACTGACACATCAACATCAAATTCACCAGGGAGGATATGAACAGTGGCAGGTTAGCCTTCTTAGACTGTGAGTCTGGGAAGGCTCCTAAAGAAAGCTCCAGGTGATCCAGGAGAGAAGGACAACCACTGCCCAAGCAGAAACCTGTAGTGATCCCGTACATGTCAGGAGTATCGGAACAACTGAGACACATTTTTCTAAACACCAGGTCTCTGTGGCTTTTAAACCCCAAAACACGCTGTGCCAAAAATTGGTCCACCCCAAGGATCGGGTCCCCCGACACAAACAGAGTAACATAGTGTACGCTCGGGGAAACCTAACAACCTCTTTCTAAGCGGACTGCACAACACAGAAGAGCCACCTTGTAAGGCCAGGACTCTGCAGTCTATTTACACCTACAGGCCAGTGGACACTCCTTCAATGATGAGGATGTACATCCTGGACAGGGAGGAACGCTGGTTTGAGTCAAGGAGGCCATTTACGTGAAAAGGGAAAGACCATCTCTGAATCGAGGAGGGGGCCCAAGGGTACATCTGCCTCCATCTTACAATGCTGTGATTGCAGCCATTCAACTCTCTGTGAATGGGACTCATGGTCTTTGATCAGTGGTTGTTGATCAGTGGTCATAACAATTTGCATATTAATGATCTAGGAACTGACCTCACAGCCCATTGTACAGTCGGTGGGCTGGATTCAGTTGGGATTGCTTTAACTGGATGATCGAGCATGCATCATAACTCTCCTTTCACGCTCTGAAAGGGACACTCCAAAAGTGTCAATACCTTTACCTTTACATAAAGGTAAGAGAGCCAAGCGTGTCATTAGCATTTTAGCGGATTCTTTTGTCACACATTGGATGACACTTCAGACAGCTCTCCCAGCCCCTCACAGAAGGTCAACGACTTCTAGACCCCAAATATCACAGTTTATGTCCAGATGTGATGGTGTTCGCGCTCTCTGCGGTAGAGTATCACTTCCTGTTCCTGTTCCAACACACAATAGTATTTTTGAGTAGCTTATCTCCTTAGCAATGTAATTGGTGGGGTGGCTGTAGCTCAGGTGGCAGAGCAGGTCAGCCACTAATCAGAAGGTCGGTGGTTCGATCCCAGGCTGCCTCCTGGCTGCATGCCAAATATCCTTGGGCAAGATACTAACCCCATGTTTGCCTACTGGTGGTGGTCAGAGGGCCCGGTGGCGCCAGTGTCCGGCAGCCTCGCCTCTGTCAGTGCGCCCCAGGGCAGCTGTGGCTACAACGTAGCTGCCATCACCAGTGTGTGAATGTGTGTGTGAATCCGAAGCACACTCTCTGTGTACTCACTACCTAATTTATAGTCACAGTATTCACTCACTGTGTCTCTACCGTTTCGCTAGCTTAGCTTAGCTAAGTCCCTCCTGCACTTTCTTGCTCATTGTGTCAGATGTTTAGTTACTCCTCGGCCTCCTTTAGCAGTAATGGTACTTGTAACAAATGTAGCATGTTTGCAGCTCTGGAGGCCAGGATTACTGAATTGGAGACTCGGCTTCACACCCTTGCTCTTCGCATACAAGGTCTTAAATAATCAGGCCCATCTTATCTTAATGACCTTGTAGTACCATATCACCTCATTTCTCCACCTCATGGAAAAGAAATAGTAAAAACTTATGAAAGACTTGCATAAGATGTGGCCTACTTCATATAGTGAATCATATAAGGCTTATATGATTTACTCATGAAAGTGGCCACTTTCTCATTACTTTCATATATTGTTTTCAAGTTTCACACAAGACAGATACAAACTTTATAAGATTTATATAAATCTTTTCCATATGGGTAAGAGTAGAATGGGAGGCAGAGCCTTCAGTTTTCAGGCCCCTCTTCTGTGGAACCAGCTTCCAGTTTGGATTCGGGAGACAGACACTATCTCTACTTTCAAGATTAGGCTTCAAACTTTCCTTTTTGCTAAAGCATATAGTTAGGGCTGGAGCAGTTTAAAGTCTTACATCAGTGAAATGCAAACCATCAGATGCAGTGGCATAAGGCGCACAGCCACAGAGCAGAGGAGACCTCTTCTCTGGATTGACAAAACACAATACTCTTCTCTTTCGGGCAATCTGGTGGAAAAGTCTGGACTTGACAGTTGTCTCACTGCATTGTCAGAAGCTGGAATTGGCCCCTTATTTCCAGTGAAGAGACATTACTACTGGCTTTTTAACTATATGTTAACTGACCCAGTTGAGACAACAGAAATTAAACCTGTAACTAAAGCTAAATCCATACAAATATACAGAGTGCCACTGCCCCAGAAGTAGTTTAGGCTCATTAAATGACACTTCTTGTTGTTAGGACATTGGTCAAATGAGGCTACGGACACACTGAAGGTCTGGATTGGAATGCATTTTCCTAACCACACAAAAATTCTCAGATGATTCTGAAGTGTCTGGATTTGATGGGGAAGTGATGGCAGCAGGAGGCGGTTTTGTTGAGTGGTCTGCTTCTGAATGTGAGTACGACTAAAGAGATGCTGACTGACATCAGATGGAAAAGGACAGCCACACGGCCTTATCATGGGGCAGGTTGTTGATGTGGTGGAGGAGCACAAGTGCCTTGGCACCCACATTGACTGGCTGAAATGGAAGACCACTACAGAGGCTGTATCAATGCAGTAGTGAGCAGGCTCTATTTTCTAAGGTAAGTGCAGTGTACTTTGCTGTGATGTGCTGGAGGAACAGCATCAGAGCTGCTGACAACAACAGCTAGTTTTGCGATTGACTGTCAACTGCACACATTTGAAGTTGTGGACAAGTCACAGAGCAATATAGAATGATGTTATCCATCAGGGATAATCCTCACCACCCGCTGAATCACTTACTCAAAAAGCAGTGGAGCATTTTCTCCGACTGACTGATTCAGCTCTGCAACCATTCATACCTCATGCACTGTACTTCTGTAAAGTAGCTAATCATATGTATTTTTGTATTGCCATTTTAAATTGTTCTGAACAGTTCTGAAATGAAAGGTGTAATATTTGTATGAAACGTGAAACACAATCCCAAGACTGCCATCATTTGGCTGACTGAAAACCTACAATAATGTTTTCTTTGTTGATTTTAAAATATTTCACTTGCTTAATATTACTGCTACTACTATTACTAATGATGATGATGATAAAAATAATATTTAAAATGCAGAAATATGTTAAAAACTTTGATCTTTTGTGTCCATCATAGTTACTTCAGTATATTATGACATGTAGATGAACACAGAAATGTTATGTATTATAAGTCTGAAGGTTTCATTTGAGGCATGAGAGGAGATCCCCAGAGCGTTTGGCATTCTAGCAGTGATAATGAGGCTCATGTCGTCCTATCACTTCTCCAACTCTAACATATGACACCTCTATCACCTTACAGTTCGCCTACACTGGAATCAAAATCCATCTGTCTCTTAATTGCAAAAAAAAAAAGAAAAAAGAAAAAAGGAGGAAGGAATCAAAAACAACACGGTTAATGTGATGTTTGTTAAATAGTTCCAAACACTGCACCTCCATTGTCCCTAAAACAAGGTCTGCTACTGCACCATCTGATTTAAACACATGGAAGTGAAAAAGCTCTCCTCAAAAACTTGAAAAGGCTGCTTCTCATGATATATGAATAAATGTCAGATTTATATCCCTATATCACTCTGATTTTACTGTTTATGCATTGGGATGTTGAGGATCTTGTCACTGATGGATGGAGAGTAGTATATGTGTGTGTTTTACGTCTACAGTACTGAGCAAAAGTCTCAAGCCACGCCTTATTTATTTATATATTGCTTTCTAAGGACGCAGACCTTCTTGCACATTTTTACAGTTATCCTGAGCAATAGTTACTGAAAGTCTTCCAAAGTTTTTCTTTACACATTTGCTGCCTTTTCTCTCATTTACACTCATTTTCAAGCTTAACAAGGCAGTTGAGTCAAGCCATGAGCCGGTGCTATTAGACTACTTACAAAAGAGCCCATTTTAAGTGATATCTTTAAACCACTTTGCCTCACTGCACCAGTTCCAGAACACATCATTTATTGACATTTTAGTCAAAAACACAAAAGTTTACATAACACAGTTTGGGAGGAATACATAGTATGGGTTTGATGGATAATGGTATTTTTACAAGGTAATTCACAAAGAGCTATTAGCTGACAACATATATCTGGGTATGGCTTGCAGTGTGTCCTTAAAAAACACTTGAGGACAAAAGATGTGAAAAAATGATCAACAGTAGATGAACAGTATTTGAAAGTCATATCCTTAAGAAATAGAAAAAAAAATCAAAAACCTGACATAAGACCTGAGAGATACATCCACGGTTCACCTAACCATCATCAAAACAGGTGATAGTTCCAGGTTTGAAATGTTTGGATCAAATCATTTTCAGGAGGTCAGGAGAGCGGTACAACAGTGAGTGAAAAACATGTCCAGGATCTGCCTGCCGATGCATTTGAGCCAGTGCTGTTGAGGGACTTGTCAAAATTGATGGAATTATGAATGCATACTATCTGAAAAGCTTCAGATAGGCAGCAGCTTAAAGTTTCAGCATGGTAGGTTTTTAAAGTGTTTTTAAGCACTTTATATTCTGTCTGTGCTACATAATGCATCATATATACAGGTTTGCAGTGTTTGTACTGTGAGGACCACAACAGATTTTATTCAGCTCAGGCTTACATATTTTTTAAACATATTAAATGTATTTATTTAAATAAATAGCATTCGAATTCAAATACTTGAGCAGTGTGTGCCATGTTTGTATCTACAGGGTATTAATAATTAATGTGGTGTGTTAGTAAAACAGCTGGTTAAACTCTGTGCATTTGGACAACCCAGCGATTTCTTAGAGATGTTATTCTGTGTTTTACCCACAAATATGAAGCGCCTTGAGGCGACTTTTGTTGTGATTTGGCGCTATATAAATAAAATTGAATTGAATTGAATTGAAATACTATAATAATGCACAAAAACATAGCTGTGAACTGCTTGCCTCTGAGCCTGACATGCTATGAGCTATACACCCTGCAGAGGGCTCTGTTATCAGTCGGTGTTAATTCTGCTTCCAGAGACAATAGACAAAATGCTGCTGAACAATAACGTAAAGAATGAATGATGGATGAAAGGAGAAAGATTTGGCATGTTTTAACTGGTGTCTATTTTTACATGCTTGCCTTGTGTGCCCTGATGCAACTGCTGGACAAAAAAAACATAATCAGTAATGGATTAGTTTCCCCAGAGCTCACGCCTCAATATTATTAAACAAGAATCCAACACGAGGCAGACAACCTGGACAGAAGAGCTATCGCAAGGAGCCTGGAGAACTATTCCTGAAGACTACTTAAAGAAATTAAACAGATGCTTATGTTCATGCTGCTTTGATGACACTCAAGCTGCTGAAGAATAAATGTCATCATCACAGATATTGACCTTGAAGCTCATTAGATTATACTCTGTTTTTGCTTTATAAATAATTTCCGTTATGCTGCACATATTTCCCATTTTTCCAGCAGAAATGGAGGAAATGTGGGGTCGCACTGTATGTTTAATTATGTGGGAGTGCGGCTGAAGTGTTAATTATAAATTATAAGGTCTCTCTGGCAATATCTGTTATTATGTTCACCTGTCCAAAGACTGCAGAAGGAAATAAGGGACAAGACAATTGTTAACCTAACAGATGGTTTAGCTGCATGGTCTCTGAAACAGAAGAAAAAGAAAAAACAAAAAAATGTAACCTTTCTAAAAGTTATCTGGGACATTTTGTTGTTTCAATTTCCCTAAATTGTACAGCTCAGAGTAGAATGATAAAATAGTGTTTGAATGACACTTTCAAGCATTATTTTATTGTATGAATGATGCCCTGACCCTAGCACAAGAGAAGCCTAAGCAAGACTGATAAATGCCCCCAAATTAGAGTATTACTGGTGTGATGTTGTACAGCTCAGGACTAGGGATTGGTCACTGTATTCTCTATTCTAGTGGTAGTGGTCTTCCTTTTCATCTCTACTAAATAAGGTGAAGAAGCTGGTATTGGATAGTTGCCTCTTTAGTAGAAAAGTAAAAGAATTAGCTAACAAAATATTCTTCTGACAATAACTGAGGTTTCTTAGTTAGAAACAAGCACTACTTGCTCAGAAACTCAGAAAGATCAATTGGAGAAAAAGACTCAATGGTACTAAGAGTAGCTGTAGATAATGTTACAACTGTGAGATGACTATAAGTCATTTTTTCTCTAATGGTTAAAACTTTATTTGTGAAGAAGTTCATGAAGTCATTACTAGTTAACATTAAAGGGATGGTTGGCTCAACAGAGCTCTGACTGTTTGTCAGCCTGGCTACAGTGCTGAAGAGAAACCTGGGGTTGTTCTTATTTTCTTCAATCAGTGATGAATAGTAAGATGTTCTGGCTTTGCGGAGGGCTTTCTTATAAAGCAGCAAACTTTTTCTCCAGGCTAAATGATGATCCTCTAAATTTGTGACACACCATTTCCTCTCCATTTATCTGCTTTAAGCTACGCAGTGATGCCAACTCCTCAGGAAGGAAAATCGCTATTGGCTGTCCTAAAAGTTGCTAAATAACGTCATTGAATATTTTGCACAATTGGTTATGCTTATGTAATTGTAACATATGTTGTAGGAGAGAGAAATAACATTGTGAAAGAGACATAAAGTGAGTAAAAATGTATTTAGAATATATTTAGAACTACAAATTAAATTCTTTTAGCAGTTATTGTTTTCTTTAATGTCACAATTCCAACCCTGCTCCTTTATCCGGGCTTGGTGCTGGCAAAAGTGACCCGAAGCAGGCACTCTGGTGGAGTTACTTTTTGTGTGTGTCTGTGTGTTTAAGTAGTTTTAAACCTTGTGATCTAAAAAAAGTAAGAGTAAAAGAAGAACTGACTGCGTTACAGTCAGGACGGGAGCAGCGGCTTCGCTCATGCGTGATTCATTTGCAGTTTGGACACGTTGGGGTCAGCATCTCCTGCTCTGACAGCAGCTGGGGGGGGGGGTCCAAAAACTTGCTAAATATAGCGACAAAGTCACGAAGTTAGCAACACTGAAGCTACGTTTTTGAGAATTATACCATGAATTAGGGCTGGGTGATATTTCGAGTTTTTTAAAAATATCAATATATTTTTATACGAGATATAAGATGTGACAATATCCTTTATATCGATATATACGTTATAATTATAGTTGTGGAGCCACAAGTTTGCCTCTCTTTCGTCCACTTTTGTCTCTACGCAACGTTACTCCGCCTCGCCTCTCCTTCACTGAACACAACTCCCCCTCCTCCCCCATCGCTTCACCTGCAGGTAGCGACAAGATGGACACGGCAAATCTCCGTTAACGAGTTACTGCGCATCGCTCCGTGCGTGGGGCTGGACGGCGTCAACGTGCTAACGAGCTAACCACGCTAACGAGCTAACCACGCTAACGAGCTAACCACGCTAACGCCATGCAGCCCACAGGGGCTGCACAGCCTAAAATCCTTTCATTTTCTCAAAAGTTGACAGCACACCTTATGTATGAATTCTGGTTGTGCTTGATGACCCCGAACCGATTTCATGTGGAACACGGCGCTCAGCAATCTGTCAAAAAATGTTTTAGTACAACTTTGGTAAGCTACGGAGCTGCACCGCTTGATGGATTGTCGGAGCATTACGGCTACCGAGGAGCCTCGCGGAGTGATACGCACTGTGCTTCAACGTAATATTACCGTATTGTGTGTGTATAAGGACCATAAATGGCACCTGAAGCGGATTTCAAACTCCAGGCTGTCAGTCACACAGTAGAAGTTGGGAACAGAGCAGCTGTGAAATCTTTGTTATTATGCTCAGCGTCTGTTAGTTTACATTTTGACTGCACAATTGTGAGCTTTTTGTTATGGACAAAAACAACATACTTTTCTTTTATTTATGGAGCATTATTATTTAATAAATGCTCATAATTTATTTTTGAGTAGTTTTTTTCATGTACATCTACACTGTATGTTAATAAAAGTGCCTGTGTGACATCTGGGACACAGCTTCGACTAAGAACTCTCTTTTTGTTCTTACTTTATGGCTTTAAAAAAATATCGAGATATATATCTTATATCGCCATCCAACTAAAAAATATCGAGATATGAATTTTGGGTCATATCGCCCAGCCCTACCATGAATTCAAGCACTTCTAAATTGCGGCTCTATTTTTCACAGGAGCTACAGTATCCAAAGTCATACATAGCGAAGAAGTAAAATTATTAACAAGATAATCGACCTTTGTTGGAGTAGCGTTGATTAGAATGACTTGGGGGTGTTGATTCATTTACACTAACATAATCGTCCTGTTGTAACCAGGATTCTGTAAGGGAGAATAAATCAATTTGTTGATGAATTATTAAGTCATATTGCCGGGAAAAGTGGTTAGACACCTAAACAGTTTAAGACTATTTCTGTTTAAGACTATGCTTCCTCCTCACTGTCACACAGCCATCCTGTCTGCTGGGGTCAGCTAATGAGGTCTACCTTCAGATAGGCCAGGTAGTGGGTCAAGGGTGTGAAGCCAAGTCTCCAATTCAGTGATCCTGCAAGTAGGCTACATTTGTTACAAGTATCATTACTGCTAAAGATGGGAGAGGAGTAACTAAACATCTGACACAACGAGCGGAAAGCGCAGGAGGGACAGATGAAGAGGCCATGCTGCTAGAGAGTTGGCTATAAGCTAAGCTAGCGAAACCCTAAAGAAACAGTAAGTGAATACTGTGACTATAATTAGAGTGGTTCAACAGAGAGGGCATGAAGATTACACTATGAAATAAGAAGTTATCTGTAAGTGTTTAATTAATTTCAGACAATGAGCAGAATCCACCCCAAAACGGTTTTCTGTTCCTTTCCCCACTGAAATACAAATTACAATATTGGCTGAGTTTGAATTTTGGAGGAAAATTTTGAAAACCTAGCCAACACTCAAAAGCATCCCAGAATATAATGTAAAGAACAACAGAATTTTGTTTCAGTATTACACAAGTGTAAGTTAATTATAAATAGAGTATTTCAGTTGGAGAAAACTTCAAATACATCTACAGTTCCAAAGCGGACAACTTAACCACCGACAAAATGTCAGTAAGTCAGTTTATCCATCTTTTTTATGATGAATAAGCTGTCTGTGCATCTCTTTGTCAGTAAATCCATTCATCTGTTTATCTATTTTGAATCTTCGTTAGCTAGAGGCCTTCTTCACTATGCCAAGGAAGCAGGATAACATTCTGTTCGTAGGAGGGCTGGCTGAGCCATGCTGTTCCTTTTCCATATTTATGACTGAGAGGTGTGGAAGGAATTTCTTCTGCAACCCCTCCCACTTTATTTTTCCATCCATCTGTGCATCCTTCCACAGTACCTGCTGATCACTGGATTTTTCATCCATGCTGAAAAAAACTGACAGTGTGTGGTTTGATTCACCAATCCATGTTGTTATCTTATGTCTTTCATAACATGGGACTTTTTATCTTCAGTGTAACGATCCTAGCAGTCCATCCAGGAGGGATGTGCCTTCATGAGGGTCTTGTATCATTTTGTCTTTATCTCTATCTTTGAGTCAATCAACCTGTGATTGTTGTGGCTGATCCTTATCTCTTCTGATTCCAAAGAAAAAAAATCCTACCTAATGAATGCAAAACCAACCCATTTACCAAAGTGATAACTTCATTCATCAATCAGTCAAAGTTAATAAGAACTGGACCATGACACTCAAAGTCTAATCCTCTTCTTATAAAAAATGGGCAGTGTATAGCTATCTATGCTGCATTTCATTAAAACCAATGAAAACATCTTTCCAGTCTTTCCATAATTGTCATCACTAATCATATGGTTCATTACAGATACTTGATTGATAAAATTTAGCGCCTCATTAGCAGTCTGCATTACAGGAAATATGTGTACAGCACAAAGCTGATGTATTATTAAAAAGTTTGAGTTTTTAAGTTACTTGAGGGTTAATGACCAATCAGAGGAGAAGGAAAATAAACATCTCCTATATACAATGAAAGCTGGCTTAGCTATAGAAAAAAATCTTTACGCAATAAAACATTAAGTCAAAATGAACTTCTCATGCATCAGATAGATCTTCTCAGTCAAATCTAGACAACCAGCTGAGGTAAAATGATGACTTTTAAACCTTGTGTTGACTAATGTCTCCAGCTACTCTGATACATTAACACACACAGCATATTAAATACAAACATTTCAAAAAATAGTAAATACAACAATGTTGCCGAGACAGCTGTTATTTTAACTGAAAAGATATACATGAAGTGAGTACATAAGAAACTGACAGTGATAAAGAATGAGAGCGGGTGCTGGGTAATTGTTGATTAGATAGATAAAAGAAAAGGAGAGTGACTTTATGGTGGATTTGATCGTGCTGGGTCTGCATTTGAAAATGGGGATTTTATTGTTATTATTAAACATACTTTCAGAAGTTTGTAGTGCTTTGCAAAGTGCAGGCTTATGTTACTTGCCCTGTTGAAGTCCATGACATCCTTTTGAATGTAATTATTTTGTATTTGTGGTTTTTGATCACACGTTTATTAGATTTTTCACAGAAAACAATACTTATTCAAATGTATTCAAATTGTTTTCCAATTAAATAGTCTGAATGTACCGTACTGTAATGCACACAACAAAGTCATAATCAAATATACTCACAAAATATCCCGTGCCAACATCATGTTGTCAGCATTTTTACCACTTTGACCATTAGATCAGTCTATTGACATTGAAGGAGAGATATGACATGGCATGACTTTCTATGGTGACAATACACTCCACAACTCTGAGATCCTAGTTTCTAAGTTATAAGTCTGTAAATTTGGTGGAAATAAGCCAGATTTCAATGGATTCTTAACATGAGCCCGCTCTACACCACTACAAAGTACAAACTAACCTCCTTGATGGAGGCGATGAAACTTGGATGAAAAGTGTGCAAACGATCAGCTGTAACTAACATTTGAATGGGATCATAGTGAGTCCTGCTGGTTTCACAATCTAAATACAACAAAAATAATGTTTCAGTAATACAGTACTCAAGTGTGAAAATAGAAAAATATAATATAGCCCTTAGAGTCTATGGATTATTAACAATTTGAGCGCATTTCACTCTTAGTGTTAATATACAGCTGTCACGGGTCTGAACCACACCCTGAATTTATTTAAGAGGACCCAAATGCAGACGCTCGAGGCAGGAATCATGTTTAACAAAAAACAAGCTGTTTATTGGCAAAAAAAACCCCACGAGAAACAAAAGCAAAACCACTCAGAGGTAACTGAAAACCTAAACCGGGGAAAAACTAAGCAGAGAGATGACCGGACACGGTACATGCAGACGACATGACAATGAACAAAGGAAGACAGAGGACTTACATACACAGAAGGGCAATGAGGGAAGTGGAAACACATGATGAACACAGCTGACACAAATGAACAGGGGAAGCAAAACTAAACACACTGAACATGGACCACGAGACTATCAAAATAAAACAGGAAACACAGAGACGTACACTGACACATGAGCTTGATGCAAGAGGAAAGATATAAGAGAGAGGGAGCGAGGGAACACGAGAGAAAGAGAGAGACATGACCGACAGGGGAGACATGGAATGACACACTGGAAGGGGAGACGAGACATTTTCACAAGACATCAGGGAAACGGAAATATAGCTAAACAGCAAAGAGAACTCAATACTCAAAAAATAGAAAACTCAAATATTACAACACACAAAAAACACCATAAACTCAAAGGCTGGGCCAAATGACAACAGCCAATAAATTCTGTTTTATACTGGAGTGTTTCCAAATGTTAAAATCTGAACAAATTCTTTACCACATATTAACTGAAAGACTTACATCTGGTAATATAACGATGTTATCTCATTGGGTCCTGAAGATTCTACAATGCTTGCAACGATCATTGCTATCAGTTTTTGCTTCTTGACAAACTTTATGCAGAGGTAAGAAAAGAATTTACCCCTGAGGCCAAGCTGAGTATGGTTGTAGTTTATCAGGGTTTTCAGTTTGCCTGGGACGAGCAGGTGTGAGACTAAACTTGGGGGACAAATGCATTCCAGTGTGCAAGACACTAAAGATTAAATGACACAGTGGATTTTCTGAGGAGGTGCATAAAGAAGTAGTCTATGGTAATGATAAAAGAGATATGACAAACTGTCTAATCATAGCTGGGTAGAAAGGTACAAAGCTCTTACTGAGATCTGATACAACAACCTGAACTATAAAAGTTTGTTTTCTTAGAAGTTACCTATAGCAATAGTTTTCTTGTTAACTTTGATTTTATATAATTTGTATGTTTGTATGAGCCTGTCTACAAACTACAAGACTGATGAAGGTACACTGACACAAATGTAAAAAAATTATAGAGGGCTATTCATATTTGCAGGTCTGTTTTTATTGTGAGACTTCACTGCCAGCACTTTGCATGATTTAGAGCTGAAAACAAAAAAGTCATTAATCACGTAAAACTGTCCCTCAGCATAACCCCAAACAGATATAATTTATGTGAACAAACACAGAAAGTTCACATTAGAAAAAACTGTGTGTGTGTGTGTCTTTTTCCTTGAGCGAAGCTGATTATGACAATATCCATGTGATTGTCACAGTGTTTAAAAATGTACTGTAATTCTTCATAAGCAATAATTTTGCCTTGATTTCCAACAGCTGGTGTGTGCACGTATGTGTGCAGAAATTGTTTCGGTAGTCAATCAAGTGTTTAGATATGCCTTAGACTCACTTTCCATGTCCACTGCTACAGAAATAGATGAAGTAAAGCCACAGTTTAAGCAAAATTACAACAGCTGGGTTTTCTTTTGTCTTCACTTTTTAGACCAACACTGCGAAGCTTACCAACTGATAATCCAGGCAAGAGAAATGCTATTTTTAATATTTTTAGAGCCTTGAAGAACCTAAATGCTAACTCTGTGAAAGAACTATCACAGCAGTGAACATGGCACAGTCAACTTGAACAGATGTGAGAAATTTCCGTTATTTGTTAGCTGAATAAGACAAAACACAGCCTGAACTCTCTTGGGTAAGCTATCTTGTGATTTCTTTAAGTAGTCTTCAGGAATAGCTCTCCAGACTTCTTGAAGGATATTACAAAGCTCTTCTTTGGATGTTGGCTGCCTTTTGTTCTGTTCTCTGTCAAGATGATGCTACACCGCTTCAGCAATATTGAGGTCACAACTCTGGGGAGGCCTATGTATGACTGACATTGGGCTCCATTGGGTGTTCCTCTACTCAGGTATGCTTTTGGCAGTGTGTTTGGGATCGCTGCCATGCTGAAAAATGAAACTGTTACCAATTAAATGCTTTCCACGTGGTATTGTATGAGAGACCAAAAATCTGACTGGACTAATATTCATACTTCCATTAGTTTAGACAAGTTGCCAACACCACTGGCTGAAAGACTGTCCCAAACGGTAACACTCACTGTTGTACATCTGTTTGGAGCTCCTGCGTACATACCGACAACAACTTGAATCGAAAACGTAAAATTTTCATTCATCACTCTAAGACCTCTGACAACTGATTTGAAGGTATGTGTAATTTGGCACACCTAAGCCTTTTGTGTTTCTTTTCCTTAAGAATGACATCTCGATCACCCTTTGTTAAGAAATATATTCTTAAACACTTCTTCAGTAGAGAATCAGAGAAGAGAAACACACAGAACTTCTTGCTAGCAAGGGCAGCCTCCAGACTGAGACTCGCACTGAGAAACTGCCCCGGTCTTTATTTATACTTCAGTGGGTGCTTGTGTGTGTGTGTGTGTGTGTGTGTGTGTGTGTGTGTGGTGCTGCTGATCAAAGGGTCATATAACATGAAAGCACAAAAGGTACGTCCTTGGTCAGGAAGAGGGTAGTCTCCCCCTCACCCTAGATGGTTCACCCTAGATAACACAGTGAAGAAGTCCAGCAGTTCATCTAAACAAAAGGCACTTAGACTAAAACAGACATAGCTACGTTAAAACAATAAAACAATAAAACAAGGTACGACCTCTTCCCATGCTCCCAGGATGTAGGTGTGCATTCCTGGAATGCACACCAAGCCTTTGCAGCCTGCTAGAGATCACACATCCTGTCACTACACAATTGATTATACGCCTCTAAGCATACATGGTTAAATATTTCCTAATACAAATAACTGCATGCAGTATTCTACCATATTCGAACTTATATCACTGAAAGATTATACTGACTAATAAGTACAATTTTCCATTGACACCCTTCTACATTAGATGGCTTGGTGATGGGCTAGCTGCATTTCTCAGGTCCTGAATCAGGTCTTCTCTGGTTATTTTCCTATTTCCTATAGTAATGGTGAATGTACTAGTTCTTACATAGAGCTTTTTTACTCTACTAGAGTGCTGAAAGCACTTTGTGCAACTTATCACATTCACCCATTGATAGAATAATTTCTATGGTTTCTCTATGTACAGTAAGTGCTTTTTATCTAACATTCACACACATTCATGCTGCGACGGATCGATCAGAGAACAACTTGGGAATCACTCTGTTTGCACATGCTATTTTATCTTTGCCATTTTTATAGCTAAAAATAGAAAAAAATATATGTTTTTGTGACAACGTATTTGTAATAATATGCCTTTAAAACGAATTCTGTGGTAAGCTGTGTCTTGTTTTTAGCTACAAAACGGGTTTATTCCCTGAGTTGGGTGACTTTTTTATGTTCCAATGCCAGTTTGAAGTGGTTTAATAAACAAACAAACAACAAAAAACCCCATCCCTCTGTACATTATCTGTTTTCATTCATTTTCAAAGAAAACTTTGAAATAACTTTTTAAAGCTTTCAGAACTATTGTACTATTGTACAGCACTTTGGTCAACGCTCCTGTTGTAATTAAATGTGCTATATAAATAATTAAACTATTAAACTATTGTTCAAGACCACTTTAAGAAATTCCATGAAAGTCTGGCTCCTGGGATGCAAAATATACAGAAAATGAAGGGTGGCCTGAGACTTTTGCATGGTAGCATAGGTAAGAGAAAGCCTCTCTTTTGAGCTCACAGCAAAGTAAAAATCCATCCACATTTTACATATAATTAGACCACGCCTCTACTTGATGAGGCTCTCAGATTTTTCACATGGCTTTATTATTAGCTTTGTACATGAGCAGACTGAGCTTTTAAAAAGTGATTGTATACAGTAGACTATGTACCACAGACCATAATGACACTTGTTTCTGCCAACCAGTGCCGTATATCACTGAATTAACGCTGACATGTACAGTGGTTTGCAAAAGTATTCGGCCCCCTTGAACTTTCCCACATTTTGTCACATTACAGCCACAAACATGAATCAGTTTTATTGGACTTCCACGTGAAAGACCAACACAAAGTGGTGCACACATGAGAAGTGGAACGAAAATCATACATGATTCCAAACATTTGTTACAAATAAATAACTGCAGAGTGGGGTGTGCGTAATTATTCAGCCCCCTGAGTCGATACTTTGTAGAACCACCTTTTGCTGCAGTTCCAGCTGCCAGTCTTTTAGGGTCTGTCTCTACCAGCTTTGCACATCTACAGCCTGAAATCTTTGCTCATTCTTCTTTGCAAAACAGCTCCAGCTCAGTCAGATTAGATGAACAGCGTTTGTGAACAGCAGTTTCAGATCTTGCCACAGATTCTCGATTGGATTTACATCTGGACTTTGACTGGGCCGTTCTAACACATGGATATGTTTTGTTTTAAACCATCCCATTGTTGCCCTGGCTTTATGTTTGGGGTCGAGGTCCTGCTGGAAGGTGAACCTCCGCCCCAGTCTCAAGTCTTTTGCAGACTCCAAGAGGTTTTCTTCCAAGATCGCCCTGTATTTGGCTCCATCCATCTTCCCATCAACTCTGACCAGCTTCCCTGTCCCTGCTGAAGAGAAGCCCCCCCAGAGCATGATGCTGCCACCACCATATCTGACAGTGGGGATGGTGTGTTCAGAGTGATGTGCAGGGTTAGTTTTCCACACATAGCGTTTTGCATTTTGGTCTCATCTGACCAGAGCAGCTTCTTCCACATGTTTGCTGTGTCCCCCACATGGTTTATGGCAAACTGCAAACGGGACTTCTTCTGGTTTTCTGTTAACAATGGCTTTCTTCTTGCCACTCTTCCATAAAGGCCAACGTTGTGCAGTGCTCGACTAATAGTTGTCCTATGGACAGATTCCCCCACCTGAGCTGTAGATCTCTGCAGCTCATCCAGAGTCACCATGGGCCTCTTGGCTGCATTTCTGATCAGCGCTCTCCTTGTTCAGCCTGTGAGTTTAGGTGGGCAACCTTGTCTTGGTAGGTTTACAGTTGTGCCATACTCCTTCCATTTCTGAATGATGGCTTGAACAGTGCTCTGTGGGATGTTCAAGGCTTGGGAAATCTTTTTGTAGCCTAAGCCTGCTTTGAATTTCTCAATAACTTTATCCCTGACCTGTCTGGTGTGTTCTTTGGACTTCATGGTGTTGTTGCTCCCAATATTCTCTTAGACAACCTCTGAGGCCGTCACAGAGCAGCTGTATTTGTACTGACATTAGATTACACACAGGTGCACTCTATTTAGTCATTAGCACTCATCAGGCAACGTCTATGTGCAACTGACTGCACTCAGACCAAAGGGGGCTGAATAATTACACACACCCCACTTTGCAGTTATTTATTTGTAACAAATGTTTGGAGTCATGATTTTCGTTCCACTTCTCACGTGTGCACCACTTTGTGTTGGTCTTTCACCTGGAATTCCAATAAAACTGATTTGTTTGTGGCTGTAATGTGACAAAATGTGGAAAAGTTCAAGGGGGCCGAATACTTTTGCAAGCCACTGTATTTGTACAAAGAATTACTTTTAATTTAACTTTTAATTAACATTTAAGATCAGGTCTGAGCTGCTCCTGTGCTAGCTTATACATACTTCTTTATCCAGTTACAGAGCAGCAGATTATGATATGCCAACTTTATATAGTATTCTTTACAATATACAGTAAAGAACATTCAGGGAACTGTTGTGACTTGACGCTATATAAATAAATTGAATTGAATTAAATTGTCTTAATGTCATTATTTCTCCAAATATTTACTGTGATTTCATTCTAATTCTTGCTTCTGAGCTTCTTGTTTTGTTATGAATCCTTCAGCCAGAACAAAGCACATCATCTCTCCCTGGCAGCTAGTTATCTGCCTTACGTACCACAGGGGAGGACAGCTACACTGATTACTTTATTATAACAACATTTCCATGTCGTCAAACCAGCTGACATCCACTCAACATCTGCATAAAGAGAGGTGACTGTGTGATGGCGTTAAACCAACAGCTACAGATGACCTCACATAACCTCATAATGTTGTTATGGTAACGTCAGCCTTAAGACAGCTCTCTATTTCATTATTTATAAGGTCTCATTCACTGACTCGCTGTGTGAAAGTGTGTCTGTAAGCGTTTGTTTCTCAAAATGATAACAAGTATGTGGATACACGGCCATTTAAATAACTGAAGCCAGCCTTCGATTTTCCTCTTCTTCTCCTTTTGATCTCTCTTTTCTTCCTATGTGTCCAATGATATGCAGGAGTTTTACCTCCACTAAGTTTGGACACTCAGGACTCTTTCCAGCTCTTCTTCCATTTTCATATTTTGGGGAGGATAAGACAGTGATACTCTGGTTAGCACTGTTGCTGATAATATTCCACTCATCCAGCTGCTGTCCTGTTCGGCTGCTAGTTTGTTCTTCACACCACTTCCACCTTCTTACACTGACATTGAGTTTGATTGCTCTAGTCCAATCCTCTTCATGCCTTGAACCCAATCACCCTTCGCTCTGCGTACGTAAAAATCTCACTGCTATTCTGTCGTTCTGCCTTTCAGATTCTCATTCATTCAACCAACTTTTCCCAATCTCCAACTCATCCTGGCCACTCAGAGCTCCATCCAAGCCTCTCTCTTCATCTTCACCACCACCAACGCCAAACAGGTTAACTGAGCTGAACAAGTCATGTTGAGTTTTTCAAAAAATCTCCCCTTATTGAGATAACATCATGGTGACATTGGTCAGTCTAATTTCAAATTATTTCCCCTCAATCAGTGAGAAGTGCTTGCAACAAATAGCCACTTAAATCTGACTTTACCTCCTTAGCAGTTAGTAAGTAGTTAAATCACAGATGGTTATGGTCCCTGATGGAGTCTTAATATTTTTTTATGAAGTCGCCATCATTGTTTTTATCGTCTCTCAATGATGGAATGTGATAGTCTGGAGCCTCAACCATATTTGTCCTCAGTAAAAAAAACCAAAATCAATATGAGACCAGTGTGTCATCATACTGCGAGTATTTACTGCTGTATCAACATAACTGAACATAATCTAGGCAAAAGCACCAATCCCCCAATGAACTATACAGTGATTAAACTCATGCTGAAAAATTATGCTCAGTTGCAAAATAGGAAAAAGAACAAGAAATATTTTGCCTTCAAGGAACTCTGTGTGGTTATGTGTGTAACTGTTATGGCTAAAACAGCAGCCAGTGAAGGCAGCATCTCTCTAGATTCTGAGAAAGTTGATGATTTGCTGATGCAACTAGATCTGCTCCTCTGGTGTGCATTCCATATTTGTAAGTGAAAATAAGAGAGAGGGGATAAAGTGGGATGCGTTTGTGTCCTCTGTGTGTGTGTGTGTGTGTTTGTGTGGGTCTGCAGGGTATGATCACAGATAATCTTTCCCAGTGTCCGCACACTGGCTCTATCAAACACACTCACAGTCTATGTGTATATGGCCAGATGCTGAAACCAGATGCTTTCCTTCAGACTGCAGGCGCCTAAGATAGTGACAGTGAGCGGACATAAGCAAGGTTATCGCACATAGTTTCACTAATACACAAACATGCACAGTATATAATATCACAGGTAGACACCCAGGTGATATTTGGTCCTCAGTGATATATCACTGCTTTAATAGAAAAAAGCACTATTGACCTGATGTGCTTTTCAGGCATTTAAAGTTGAAGAGAAATTTGAGGTTCAACTACAGACTGGTGAAAAAGCAAATCCTCAGTTACATATAAATAGTTAACAAGATAAATTGCATCAGATTAAAACATACCATTTGTGCGAGCTGTCTGTACGCTGCATGCATGTCTACACCTTTCATTTCCTTTGTATTATTGTACAGTCTGTACCTTATAATTTAAAGCCACTTGAGGCAACTGCTGTTGTGATTTGGTGCAATATAAATAAAACGGACTTGGACTGAATTAAATTCTGTACTGTGAAGAATTGTAAAATATTATTACTTCTGTATTTAAAAAAAATATCTACTGTGTTATCAACAAATTATTTATTATTAGCTGACATTTACAAGGGAAATGAAACAACACAACACCTGTGACAATACCTTTAAACATAAAACTGTGAAAACTGCTCAGAAAATATTAAACGTAAAAATACTTTTTCTGCACCAAAATACCTTGTTAGTGTTAAATTGATTGATAGTTATTGCTTTGTATGTTTAAGGTTAAGGTCATTTTGCATACTTTTAACTTGAAAAATATTATGTTTATTGTCCAGTATTTAGCAATTCTGATTCCATTATCAATATCACTTATCGATTCTGACCGGATTCTCATTGGCTCAGCTTTGAGTCAACACCATCACTAAGCAGGATATCACCGCTACTCTCCTCTGACACTTGCCCTACAATCAGCTGATTGTAGGGCAAGTGCAAGGGAACCGATGAGCAGGACTGATAGACAAGCATACTAAAGAGTCGAAGGAACTGGAATACTGGGAACCAGTTACCGAATCCCATCCCTAATGTCCAGCATTATATTCTATAATTCATATGTTTGCATTAGCTGTCCTGTGTGGATCATGAAGTATATTAAAATATCGTAATAACCCCCAGCTGAATTCAAAGGCTTGAGCACTGTGTGACATGGTTAACTGTTGATGTCTACAGGGTGGACTGAGTTCTCAGACATGTTAATTTGAACATGGTAGCTGAGTCTGCACCTTGTCAACTTGCCTGTTTTATTAGATAGGAGCTGCTGTCTCTTCGCCATCATCAGAGCTTTTCCACACATGTTGGCCAAACTAGCTAGCAAGAGGAAAGTCGTCCTTTATGATGGGAAATCACTGAAGCTCGTTTACTTACTAAAGCTGTGTCTTTACACAGTGCCCAAGTTGTAACAGATCTCAGACCAGTGAAAGCAGAACCAACTGCAGCCTGCCTTGTTTGTTAGTCTCCCATTAGCTACAGTTTCCTATGTGTACGAAATAAGTGGAGCTGTCAGTGACAATAGCTGACTCAGCCACAGGATGACTGCAAACAGGTGAGGAGCTTTATGAAAGTGCTGTCTGACATGAAAAGAGGGAGTTTGCTTTACTATGGTGCGTTTTAATTTATGCCTGTCTTTAGATTTGCTTGATCTGACAGAATGCCACTCTTATATAGTAACTGCTGTAAGCCACTAAAAGAAACTGAGAATAAAACTAATGAAATCAAGTTAACCAAAACAACCGCAGCCAAAGATACATTATTAAGTAAAATCAAATGAAAAAATCACAGTAGTTAATGCCTCAGGACTGTGGTCACATGGTCGGCTCAAGAAAGCTAACAGAATCATGTCTTCTTGGAAAAACGTGGGTCCAGTAATAATAATTCTGATGTAACTGTTGCATAGGACTTGTAACAACAGCTCAATAGTAATCACAATACAACTTAGTGACTTTAGCCTGCACAAAGATAAACATAGCAGACTGAATAATTTTGCTATAAACAAACTCTGTGATAAAACTGGACTAAATTAACTTGTATCATTAATACTAACATGAAATAGCTCTTCAAGGCAGAAATCATTTAGAAAGTATTCTAGGAGATGAACAGTATTTCCTGCAGGCTAGCACACAGCTAGTTTCCTATTTTCATCAACAACAGGAACACTGGCCACTCCTAAAATGTTTTCTGTCTCTCTGATAGGTTTAGATTGGCTTTTCGATATCTTCAACATCTCTTTGGAGCTACCAAAAGCAAGTTCAGCACTTGGAAACAATTCCAGACATTTTAACTTATTATGAAATAATGGATCATTTGTCCAGTTAGTTTGAGGCTCTAAAGATGAGGTTCAAACACTTGTTACTATACAACCACCATGCTTCCCACTGGTGACGTCGGTACAAATATTTGTACTTTGTGCTCATTACATTTTCAAAATGGGTTTGTTACGTTTGGTTTAAGGCATTGGAGGGGAGTTATTTTTTCACATCCCTGTGGGCCATTGAACTGATTTGAGCCTAAACAGTCATGCATAACAGGCAATCCTATTTGTGTATTAATCACAGGGGGATGTTGCATAAAACCTGTGTGCAATAGTCAGGGGTTACATTGTGCCATTGTTTTGTTTTTCCTTGTTTTTGGCACAACACAGTATTTCAGCATCTAGCTAGCCATACAGAAGACGAGCGAGTATAAAGGGAGTGATGTTTTTTAAGTTAAAGCTAATTTCAAATGCAACATTTCTATCAGTTACACACCAGCAAACACAAACTGTTTGTGTGCGGTTTGTCTCACAGTGTGCTGCAGCTAAAGGTCCAGCTGCTGTATTTCACAGGGAGAGAAAAGAAAGAGAGCTAACTTCACTCAGAGATGGAGAAAGATAAGAAGACAGGACAGGAGAGGAAGAAGGGACGTTAGATTTAAAGTTAAGGACTTCTCAGTGGTGTTTGATAAACTGGAAATTTTAAGCTTACATGCAAGTCCTATTATTAATAAAACTGATACAACTCCTGCTGTCAGACCTGCAGTTGTCAGGATTGTGATATGCTCCTCTGTCTCATAGTTAGGGATGGGTACTGGTATCGGCTCTGATATAAACGGTAGTAACCAGACCGAAAAGCAGCGCACATTTCGGTGCTTTATTTTGGTGCTTTTTTTTTCCTGAGATGTCACACACTTTGGATTCTAGCCAATCATTTTACGTTTCCGAGGATAGTAGGCGGGCCCAGGTACATACGTTCTTTTAGAGCAGAGCTACAGATTAAAAATGCCCAAGGCGAAGCGGTCAAAGTCTGGCTGTACTTCACAGCAAAAGATGCAAACTCAGCAGCCTGCAACAAGTGCTTTAAGCTGATACTGTGCAAAGGAGGTAACTCCTCAAATCTGATGAAACACCTGAGTGATACCATATATGCCCTATAGCTGCAGAAAAGACTAACATTGTTATCTTTTTACAAAAAACAGCTAAACATGAGAGGTTTTTGGACAAAGTTTGTGTTTTCCATTCTTTAAGCACCGGTTCCAGCCAAAGGAGGTATGCTGTATCAACAGAAAAGGCTAACTTGGTTATCATTTTGGAGAAAAAAAGAGACTTCTAAAAATAAAAACATAAGAGGTTTTTAGACAAAGTTTGTGTTCTCCATTCTTTAAGTACGGTGGCCCCTAGAGACAAAGCACGTACAAAATCCAAAACACTTGCAAAATCCAAAACACTTGCAAACTCCAAAACACTTGCAAACTCCAAAACACATGCAAACTCCAAAACACTTGCAAACTCCAAAACACTTGCAAAATCCAAAACACTTGCAAAATCCAAAACACTTGCAAACTCCAAAACACTTGCAAACTCCAAAACACTTGCAAACTCCAAAACACATGCAAACTCCAAAACACTTGCAAACTCCAAAACACTTGCAAAATCCAAAACACTTGCAAAATCCAAAACACTTGCAAAATCCAAAACACTTGCAAACTCCAAAACACTTGCAAACTCCAAAAAACATGCAAATTCCAAAACACTTGCAAACTCCAAAACACTTGCAAAATCCAAAACACTTGCAAAATCCAAAACACTTGCAAACTCCAAAACACTTGCAAACTCCAAAACACTTGCAAACTCCAAAACACTTGCAAAATCCAAAACACTTGCAAAATCCAAAACACTTGCAAACTCCAAAACACTTGCAAACTCCAAAACACTTGCAAAATCCAAAACACTTGCAAACTCCAAAACACTTGCAAACTCCAAAAAACATGCAAATTCCAAAACACAACGGAAGTGCTCCAGGATGCTAGGGGCAGTGTTGAGCTCGATTTGCAAAATAAACGGCAAGTTTGTCTGTATGGGACGGTCTAGTCTCCGTCGCGCTTCCCAGGTTGCCTAGCAACCATGATACTAACCGCTGGAAACGTGTCATACAACTTGGTTTGACAGAACTGAAGGAGAATATATTTTGTTAATTTGTTTGTTTGTTTCTACAAGAGCTTTGTGTGATTTGATAAGTATCTGAGGCTAAGACCACAGGACTGTAAAACATGATTTTTGGGCTTCATTTCTGTACTGAACAGTCATTTAAGATTAGTTAGTAAATAACAATTAGCTGATGTTGTTCATGAGACTAAAGTCATATCACTTTGGTAATGTAAATATAATGTGGCCAATATTATAGTTATTATATTAATCATTATTAGCTATTACAGCAGTGAACATGAACTCTGTGTCAGCCTCAGTACAGATTCAAGTTGCAGTTATTTATATGTCTTATCACCTTAAATCTTCACTCAAAGACAAGTGTCTTTGACAGTGTATATATAGGTGTATCATATATAAGAGACAAATGTTGTTCCTTCAGTATGTTGGCATTACTAAATTTGGCTCATTGCTTACATATATTTATAAAAAGAAAATGTACAAGCTGTGATGAAGCGCCTTGAGGCGACTTTTGTTGTGATTTGGCGCTATATAAATAAAATTGAATTGAATTGAATTGAATTGATAACTGTGTCTGATAGAATGAAGAGTAGACTGATATATTGAATATTCCTTTATTGGGTGAGAAAATCAGACCATGTCATAACTGCTTTAAGTCATACAGAATAGATATCAGAGCCTTAAACAGGCTGACTTCTGCTAAATGGGTCAAACTGGGCAGAAAGTCTACAAACACATAACATCCTTATAAAATATGATGTAACACTATAGATCAACTTACCTCAGAATATATAAAGCATATAAACAGTTACAGCAATATGATGCAACAAACACAGCAGCTACTGATCCAAAATACTCAAAGCTTCATAGAACTGAAACCAACATTTATTTTTAGTTCCATTCTGCTGCTGATACAGACTTTAGGTTTCTGAACATTAAACTTGTTGCTGCCTTTCATAGTGTGTAACTTGAAGGCCCTGAGTACTTTCTCCCACACTGAAAACACTGGGATGATAACATTATTTGAACATTACCTAATAAGACTGATTCAGGACAGACAATTAGTGATTCTAAACTTTCCTAGCAGTCCTTCACAAACAGGGAACAGTCTGTCTATTCTCTCCATCTGTCAGCTGCTGCTGGCTCTTCCTCCTCCTCTTCCTCACACACTGCTGAGTTTGTCCTGGTGGATCATCAGGGGTGCAAAGCCTCACAGATGATGTGCAGCAGTGTGTCCCTCAGTCTGTCCTCACTCTGGACACTTGCAGTCGTCACACATGGAAATCAAATGTGTGATAAGCTGCAGGATTCTAACACAAGTGTAACTTATAAATACATGTTCATACTTTTATTCCACAATCAGAGAGAAAGAAACAGAGAGAGAGTGCAGGACAGACAGACAGGTGACAGTCTCAGGTGTACACACTGCTACAAACAGGAGGATTTAGTGTTTGTGTTATTATGAGTGCTAAACAAGAAGAGTTCCAGATGGTGCAGTGGACACATGTGTGACTGCTGTGATTAAAGCATCTTTCTTTCAGCTTAACGAGTGAACCGTCAGCTCGTTCAAACACACGTTAAAGTCTGTTTGGCTCGACACCACTGAACAGAGGCAGCAATATAACATAGCTAACATTAACAGTGCAGTGAATCCTGCTTGTGTCGTGATATTCAGGACTGCAAACCGAGCAGCATCACTGACTTTCAGCCTGTTGTGTTTGTGGATATATGACTGACTTTAGTTATCCACAAAATCATCAGATTCTCTGTAAGATTAAAGTCAAGTATTGAATGGCGTATATTTTGAAGTAAAGGCTTTAAAACCAAGTTAGTACAAACATCACTAATGTCACATAACTTTCCCGACATGTGGCCAACAGTAATGTTTTAATGTTCTTCATTATAAAAACATTTGCGCATAAATAAGTGACATAATATTCAGTACTTACTTCTGAAAGTTTACTCTTCGGCGGCTCCGCTTCCGCCGTTTTTTTCGGCAAAATTATCCACATCACCGCCGCGCTATGAAATCTGGAATATGTTGGGCCCATCCTTAAAATTCAGGGAAATTAAGGACGCATTTGAGGGCCGCATTTCGAGCAGCCTTTGAATTGGGACAGCCTTCGTCGTGTCGCTGTGCCGTAATCGGCCTTAAAATGTGGCCTTTAAGGCTGCAGACCCTGAATTGGGATACAGCCCAAATCCGGTCATTGGTACTTCCTGGCTTGTGTAGTTACTAGGTAACAAAAGCTCAACACTGCCCCTAGCGTCCTGGAGCACTTCCGTTGTGTTTTGGAATTTTGCATGTGTTTTGGGGTTTGCAAGTGTTTTGGAGTTTGCAAGTGTTTTGGTGTTTGCAAGTGTTTTGGAGTTTACAAGTGTTTTGGAGTTTGTACGTGTTTTGGAGTTTGCAAGTGTTTTGGAGTTTGTACGTGTTTTGGAGTTTGCAAGTGTTTTGGAGTTTACAAGTGTTTTGGAGTTTGTACGTGTTTTGGAGTTTGCAAGTGTTTTGGAGTTTGTACGTGTTTTGGTGTTTGCAAGTGTTTTGGAGTTTACAAGTGTTTTGGAGTTTGTACGTGTTTTGGAGTTTGCAAGTGTTTTGGAGTTTGTACGTGTTTTGGAGTTTGTACGTGTTTTGGATTTTGCAAGTGTTTTGGAGTTTGCAAGTGTTTTGGATTTTGCAAGTGTTTTGGAGTTTACAAGTGTTTTGGAGTTTGCAAGTGTTTTGGAGTTTGTACGTGCTTTGTCTCTAGGGGCCACCGTATTTAAGCACCGGTTTGAGCACCGTTTGAGCACCGGCACCGTTTCAAAAGTACCGGTTTGGCAAAGGTATCGGATAAAACCTATACGATACCCATCCCTACTTATAGTAGGACAGAAATTATCTTTTGGAGTGGTACAAATAATTTGTGTGGCATCTTATTTGATACAGAACACCTGATTGTTCTGCAATTGGTTTAAAATTTTTAGTTTTAAATTAGCGTTTAAAAAAACCCCGCCGGAGGCTTTGGCTGCATTTTTAGGTAAGCTGTTGCATATAACTTTGTTGTTTGCAAAACTTATCAAAAGGTTTTTAAAAATGTACAATTTGCATTTCATGTTTGTAGTTTTTATGGTGAAAAATAACTTTTTTCTACTTGGATTTTATATTTTGATTTTAGATCAGTTGTGTTAACGCAGTATGTAAAAATTAAAAACTGTAAATTCAGATATGTGAGGTTGTGCTGAAACAGTTATTAAAGTTGAAATATGGAGGTAAAATCAAAAGTAGTCAAAAAGGGCCAATTACACCCTGGACCCCACAGGGTTAAACAAATATGTAGGACTGCTTTTTCTGATTTGTGCAATATCTCTAAAATAAAAAAACATCCCGTCTTAGAGTAATGCTGAAAAACTTGTTCAAGCATTTATAACTTATAATTCATAAACAAATAATATAGAAATATAATTTATAAATAAATCAAAAATGAAAATTGCAAAAGTTATTCCAATCCATAGAGAGAGAGAGATGTCAATTTACCAATTACAGATCAATATCAGTACTCGCACAGTTCTCAAAAATCTTAGAAAAATTATTATTATTAAATATATTGAGAAGCATAATCTCCTAAGTGATAACCAATCAATTAGAGTGAAAAGGTCCACTTCCATGGTGGTGATGGATCTTGTAGAAGGGATATCTACTGCAATAGATAATAAGGAATAGACTGCTGGTGTTTTATAGACTTAAAAAAGGCATTTGATACAATTGATCTATATTAATGAATAAACTAGAGAGATATAGTATAAGAGGGATATCATACAAGTGGATGAAAAGTTACCTGAATGACAGATATCGATATGTCAATATCAATAATGTAAAATCTAATCAGGTTTCAGGTGATTAATTAATTAATTAATTAATTAATCAATTAATTATTAATTAATTAATTTGCAAGTTCTCCCACTTAGAAATCATGCACATTGCAGGTGCATTCCCTCTGTGAGAGACAGCATTTAAAAAAACAATTCAGGAAATCTCATTGTTTGATTTTTAACAAATGTATTTGTATTGCACTGCTGTGTGCTTTGGGCCACTGTCTTGTTGAAAGACCCAGCCATGACCCATCTTCAATGCTCTGACGGAGGGAAGAAGGTTGTTGCTCAAAATCTCACAATACGTGGCCCCATTCATCTTCTCCTTAATACAGTGCAGTGTCCTGTCCCCTTCGCAGAAAAGCACCCCCAAAGCATGATGTTTCCACCCCCATGCTTCACAGTAGGAATGGTGTCCTTAGTGTTCATCCTTTTTTTTCCTCCAAACACAGTGAGTGAAGTTGAGACAACTGGCAAACTTCCGGCGGGCCTGGACATGTGATGACTTGTGCAGGGGAACCTTCCGTGCAATGTGTGATTTGAGACCATGACGGTGTAGTGTTCTATCAACAGTCACCTTTGAAACTGTGGTCCCAGATCTCTTCATGTAGTTCTGGGCTGATTCCTCACCTTTCTTATTATCAGTGATACCCCACTCGGGGAGATCTTGCACGGAGCCCCAGGGAGACTGGCAGTCGTCTTTAGCCTCTTCCATTTTCTAATAATTGCTCCAACAGTTGATCTATTTTCACCAAGCTGCTTGGCATTTGCCCCGTAGCCCTTTCCAGCCTTGTGGAGGTCCACAATTTTGTCCCTGGTGTCTTTTGACAGCTCTTTGGTCTTGCCCATCGTAGTAGTTGGAGTCTGACTGACTGTGGGGTGGACAGGTGTCTTTAAAGAGCTCAGACCGGTGCTACTAATTTAGATTAATAAGTGGAGTAGAGGTGGACTTTTTAAAGGCATAGCAACAGGTCTTTGAGAGCCAGAATTCTTGCTGATTGCCAGGTGTTCAAATACTTATGTGCAGCAGTGCAATACAAATAAATTCTTTAAAAATCATACAATGAGATTTCCTGAATTGTTTTTTAAATGCTGTCTGCCACCGTGGGAATGCACCTACAGTGTGAATTTCAGACCCCGCCATGATTTCTAAAAGGGAGAACTTGCAAAATCGCAGGATGTTCAAATACTTATGTTCCTCACTGTGGATATAAATGACATATGTAGTGTTTCCAAACTGTTAAAATGTGTATTGTTTGCTGACGATACCACTCTGTATTGCTCAGGTAAAAACCTAGCACAGCTTCTGACTACAGTAGAAAAGGAGTTAAATATATTAAAAACTGGTTTGATATAAATAAGTTATTGTTAAATATAAACAAAACAAAATGTATTCTTTTTAGCACCAGACAAATGAAAGATGTATCTAAAATCAGGGTGAATGGAACTGAAATTGAAAGGGTGAATGAAAATAAATTTCTTGGAGTGATGATTGATAATAAGCTGAGCTGGAAGTCTCATATAAACCATGTAAAAACAAAAATGTCAAAAACCATTGCTATTCTCTACAAAACAAAGCATGAACAAGAAATGATTACACACACTTTATTGTTCGCTGTTGCTTCTGATATGACTTACTGTCTGGAGATATGGGGTAATGCATGTAAAATAAAGACTCTTCCTATTTTCAAGTTACAAAAAAGCTACAAGAATTATAAACCAATCAAACTATATAGAACCAACTAACATTTTGTTTATTAATCTGAATACCCTGAAATTTTATGATTTAGCTGAATATAAAATGGCACAGATAATGTATAAAGCACAAAATAACTTGCTTTGCTGCAGTACTCAGAAGCTGTTTAAAGTCAGAGAGAGTCAATATGACTTAAGGGGAACAGATTTCTTTAAAAAAAACAAGATAAGGACAAATATAAAGCAGAGATGTGTTTCTGTTAGAGGAGTTAACCTGTGGAATAGTTATGACAGTGATTTAAAAAGGTGGAGTTCATTTTGCTTGTTTAAAAACATGTTTAAAACTAGAGTATTAGAAAAATATATAAATCAAGAATGAAAAGAGCAAAAATAATAATACTGAAACTCTTGGTTGTTTTGCCTTGATTATTGTTATGAAATTTAATTTAATGTAGTTACTTATCTAAGGTGGGAGGTTTTTCGTCTTGTTTTGTTTGTTTGTTTGTTTTACTCTTTTGCTTCGACCCCTGTACACGAGCTGCATGCTAAATGATCTTGTGTTAAAAGGGTTGGCATAATAAGCATGTGCTTCAGCCAATACCTTTTGATTAGCCTTGTCTCGTGCTTTCTTGCTGTGTAGATCTTTATTCTGTATTCATTGAATGCTAATCAAATAAATGAAAAAAAGGATTTGTAGGCTGAACTACTGTAAGCTGTTATTATCAGGATAGTACTTTATCACCCTGTAGAGCACTGAGCACTCTCAGACTATAGGATATTTAAAAGCAATATGGGAGGCAGAGCTCCCAGCTTGGATCTGGGAGAAAGACACCCTTTCTCTTTTGAAGATTATTCTTAAGACTTTCCATTTTGACAAAGCTTATAGTTAGGGCTGATCAGGTGACCCTGATTCCACTGCCTGTCTTTTGGCTTATCTCCCTCCCCTCACTCCTAACTTCTTCCTCCTAGCGTTTTTCCCGCTCGGTTGCAGGGTCCGCATTTCTGCAAAGTCGTCTCCACTTGGGTCGGTCAAGGGCGTCGGTCAGATCGGCTTCGATCTTCTTCACGTCGTCCTTGATTCGGTCCATCCATCTCCGCTTTGGTCTGCCTCTAGGTCGACGTCCTTGGGGGCTGAGCCGCAGTGCTGTTCTCACCACTGAGTTCTCATCGCTCCGTACCACATGTCCGTACCACCGCAGCCTCGCTTCTTGCATCTTATCTGTGATTGGTGCGATTCCCATCCTCTTTCTAATGTCGGTGTTCATGACGTGGTCCCATCGTGTTAGGCCTAGGCACCATCGCAGCATCCGCATTTCCATCGTGTGAAGGGCTTGTTCGTGCTTTGCGGTGGCTGGCCAGCACTCGGATCCATAGAGGCGACGGGGCGCACTACACTCTTGTAGATCTTTGACTTGAGGCGATTGGGCATTCTTCGGTCACACAGGACGCCGGTGACTTGGCACCATTTCATCCACGCTGCGTTGATCCTGGCTCGTACATCTAGTAGGATATCGCCGTCATTGCTGATCATCGATCCGAGGTATTTGAAATGAGGTACTTTCGCCAGATCTTCTCCATCGACGCTGATCGTGCCGTCGGTCTGGGGGCCAGCCTCTAAGTATTCGGTCTTGTTGGTGTTGAGCCTCAGGCCGAAGTCAGCTAGGCGAGTCTTCCACTGCTGCGTTTGGTATTGCAGTTCTATTCGCGATTCATCGGCCAGGAAGACATCGTCGGCGTAGAGAAGTGTCCAGGGATGGGGTGACTGGAGATCCGCCGTCGCAGTGTCCATGCAAAGGATGAAGAGCAGCGGGGAGAGTGCCGAGCCTTGGTGGACGCCCACATTGATGTTAAAGGGCGGCGATGTTCCCACTGGGCTTCTGACCACGCTGGTGACTTGTCGGTAGAGGAGCTTTGTCCAGTTGACGTAGGCTTCAGGAACTCCATGTGATCGCAGGGAGTGCCAGATGAGGTCGTGTGGGACACGGTCAAACGCCTTTTCCAAGTCGAGGAAGGCCATGTGGATGGTCTTGGACTTCTCTCGGTGCTTCTCCAAAAGCAGGCGGGCAGCATGGATGGCGTCCGTCGTGCCACGCCCCCTGATGAAGCCACATTGGTTGGGCGTTAAGTTGACGATTTCTCGCATCCTGGCGTCGATGATCCGTTCGAAAACCTTCATGGTATGGCTTAGGAGTCGGATCGGGCGGTAGTTGGAGCATTCAGCCACATCGCCTTTCCCTTTCCAGATGGGCACCGTTATGCTGGTTGACCAGGCTGCTGGCCCCTCACTCCTAACTGGCCGAGGAAATTGGCTGGCCCTCCCTGAGCTTGGTTCTGCTGGAGGTTTCTTCCTGATAAAAGGACGTTTTTCCTTCTCACTGTCAACAAAGTGCTCATAGGGGCTTGTCTTATTGTTGGGGTTTCCCTGTGTGATTGAAAGGTTACACCTTACAATACCAAGCAACTTGAGGCAACTGTTGTTGTGATTTGCTGCTAAATAAATAAAAATAAGTTAAATTGACTTTTTAAGTGAATTCAGTATTTAGCTAATCCAACAGTAATTGTACCTGGGCATGGCTGCTGAAATCGAACACAGTTATCCCCAAATGGTGGTTAATCACAGTTCATTCACAATTAAACAGGGGGGTAATTAATTTTTCACATAGGGCCAGGTGCGTTTGGATCGCTTTGTTCTATTATTAAATTAAATCATCATTTAAAAACTGCACTATGTATTTGCTGGAGTTCTCTTTGTTTAAAATTAAAATTAATTTGAGGGTCTGAAACGTGTAAGTATGAGAAAAATGCAAAATACTACGAAATCAGGAAGGGGCAAATATTTCGACACAGATATATATTTCAGCTTGTTTTTCACGCCTTCAAAACAAGCTGAAATATAATAATTTTATGTTTATGTTTATGTTTATGGTTATGTAAAGCTAAGTAAAGCACTGATCACAGTCTTTCCTGGAAGAATGATCAATGGAAGCTAATTTAATTATTTTGTCACTCAGAAACTTCTAAGTAGCTTCTTTCTTTTTACAACCTTTACAAATATACAGTTTGTTACCTCTGTTACACACACTGCACTGCACAGGAAGTGATTCACTTGTTGAACATCGAACTACACTGACCCAGAGGAAAGCTCTGCCTTAGTCATGTAGATAAACATTTCATAACTGTCAACAATATCAATAAACCCCAGCAGAAAAGAACCAGGTCTGCATCGTGAAACTGTGTCTATTGAACTCACCACAGTATACATTACACATCCAATTATGAGCATTTATGGCATGAATACGCTTGAACGTTGCTAATAACTGTGTGGATTGAATAAGGCCTTTAACGGCTTGAAGGGGCCATTGTAGGATTTTGATTCTCTGTAATAAGTGAACATGTAAAATTTGTTGAATGCCATATGCAACAGTAATTTCTGTAATAAAAGTAATTATGTAAATTATCTGTGTTCCGTTTAATGTGCTAAAGAGGACAAAGCACATGAAATGCTGAGAAACCATAAAATATATTTCTCACTCATCCAACCATTGATCAGAGGTATAAAACAGGCAGCTCATTAACTTCAACTCAGCCCAAATAAACTGCAGAAATATTTGCTGTCCAACACAAGTGATACTCAATAACTGAACTGTGTGAGAGCAGCTGCATGCTGTTTACTCCTGTGAATAATGCCTTGTTGTGGGCTGACTGACCCACTGCATTCAGCTGCTTAAGACAGAACTAATTCTATAAATGAACTCAGAATAAGATGAAATGTACTGTCAGTGGCTAACTTTCACTTAAACACCTTTACATTTTGTATCATCACATAACAATGTAACATTGTTACAACAACAACAACAACAAAACAAATCAGTGGAATTAAAAGACTTGAGCAGTGTGTGACCCTTTCAATTATTCAGCATTGATGAAAAACAAAGGTGGGGGTGTTGGCAAAGCAGCTGGTTAAATCTGTTATGTTCAGGCATTCTCATAGTTTTAAAGAAGTGCAGCTTTCAGCAACAACAGCCGACTGTGGCCAAAAGATGACCGTAATGTAAACCGGCGAGGAGCTCCATGACAGCGCTGTCTGAGATGAAAGGTTTGGTATGTTTTAATTTATGTCCAGCTTTAGATTTATTAGAGGCAAGCACTGGCTGCCTTGTTTGTCCTAACAGAGCTCCACTGAAGTTCATGATGGTTAGAAAAAGAAGGAAGAAGCTACGCTGTTTTGAAAGGGTTGGGAGGAAAAGGTAAGGTTGTAAGTAAGCAAGGCTTCGGTTTGAAAAGTTTCATCTGAAGAAACCGAAAGAACAAAGTTCTTTAGACAAAAGAGACCAAAGTAGAGACAGGAAAGCAAACAGAACATGAGCACAAACACCATGTAACATGTGTCAAGCATGGGGGTGGAGGGTGATCTGTGCTTGTTTTGCAGTCACAGGACATGAGCACCTTGTAGGCACTGAGCTCACCGTGAACTCATCTGTATGCCAGAGTATTATAGATTCATGTTATCTATTCGATATGTAAGCTAACGAAGGATAGTCCTACAAAAACCTTTTCATATGACTTTCATTTCATGACATTATATGTTTTAATATTGATGCTAATACTAATACTGTTACTATCAGTAGTTTGTCAGTGTTTTACTAGAATTAACAGAAAACTCAGAGGTTAACTGTTGTTGATGTTTTTGACTCTTTGAAGTGCAATGACACATTCTAACCTCTATTCTTCTAACAGCTACATGGGTCTCATATTTTTCTGTAAGACTTACAGTTTGACAGATGAAGAGTGTAACACTCACTTTCTGTCTTTCTGTCACACACACAAGATCACTGGTTCTTTCCAACCCCCTGACCAGCTGGTACAATTTTATCAGGTATGCCAGAGGAAAGTGGATTTCTGTTCTCATACAACTGTCAGCAGAGCAAGAACAGATAATACCAAGATTGTATTGAGATCATTCTCCTCACTCTTAGTGTGTGCTGGATAAAGACAAAGGGCAGCCAGAGAGAAGCCCATGTGTGTTTATCTAAAAAAAATTGCATGTGAAAAATTAATGCGACAAAAAGATAATTAACAATGATCAACACCTAACAAGAGGATTCTTGGCCATTTTTATGGGTCTTTATTGTCGTACAGGAACCAACTCCTGACAGCTAAAGCCACCTGATTGGCTTTTATGTTCCCATGGGGTCAACCGCAGGGTCCCAAGACAGGAAGTGAGGAGAGAGAAAAGTGGATTAGTGGGCAACATTGAAGCTTTAGAAATTCAATCAAAATCTGAAAAGTGCTCTAAGGAAGAACTTAAGGGAAATAGTTTTATGATTCATGCTGTTGTGTCATCAAGACTGAAGAAAAGGCCCCATTCTACCTCAAAACTCCTATTAAGTTTTTATTGATCTCATTTTTCTTGCAGTTCATTCATGCTGACAAGTGGCCTGCAGTAAACATTAGCAGGGAGAGGACGCGATGCTGTACTAACATGAGAAAAAAATGACAATATGGGCAGTATTGAACATGTCGGTGCACCACTGAATGAAAACATTTTTGTCACTAATTTTCTCAGCCAGACAGCTTTAAAAGTAATCAAACATAAGAATTCTTAATCAATTTCAGGACTCTGGAGCACTGCAAAGAAGATCTGGACAGTTTACAGCATTGTACTGATGACTGTTGTTATAGGGAAACCGAACAAAGAGCCATCTCCCTCCAGCAGCCATGAAGAGTAGCAGTAACTTAAAGCAACATGGTGAATATAGTCTATAAATAAAAAACTGTCGAGCTTTGACACACCTTTGTCCCTGCTAGAAATTCTTGACAAAGAGTCCATGGAGTACAGCTAGCAGCAAAGACAGCTTATCTAGACTCCCCTGAAACTGTCTGAGGACATGGTCTTCAGAAAAGAGTCCATTTTTATAGAAAAACAAACCATCAAGAATCCCTTTATAAACTTCTTATTAGACAAAACACAACTGTCACCCAAAATTCACCCTCACCCGGCAGCCCCTCCTAACTCCAGGACAGGAGCATCAGGCATGTTTTAAAAAGAGGCTTTCCATTGGATTCAATTATATATGATGTATTCTGCAGAAAAAATAGAATTGGGCTGAAATATCAATTGCTTTATTATGTACTCAGGTTGTGTATCATGTTTTTAAAAGTATGGGATTAGTTTTTTGGAAAGTAATCAGTAATTAGTTACTAATTACCTTTTTTAAATTCCCCCCACCCACGCCCCCATTGTCGGTCAGCACCACGTCGCCACAGGGCTGCATTCTCAGCCCCCTACTGTATGCCATGTACACCTATGAGTATGCTCCAACCCACCCAACGTCATCATCAAGTATTGGTTGGGTTGCATCTTCTCTTCTCCCTCAACACTGATGACCACACCTCAGGAGAACCATCTGCGAAACTCCTGAAGGTCGCGGATGACACCACCATCATTGGTCTGATCCAGAATGATGATGAGTCGGCATAGGTCCAGAGACAGGAGGTGGACCAGTTGGTCCACTGGTGTAGTCTGAACCACCAGGAGCTGAACCTGCTCAAGACTGTGGAGATGATGGTGGACTCCCACCACCATCCTCAACAATACTGTACCTACTGTGGACAGTGTTGGGGAGTGTTGGGAATTGCCCTTTGGGACCCCTCCCCAGTAGTCTTCCACTACTCTCTACTGTTCACCCAGGGGTTGCACTCCCCCTGCTTGTACCTGTGGTTTCATGTTCTGGGGGTGGGGGTTGGCTGTTCTCCTGCCCTGCACCCCATCCCTTTGTTCATATTCCAAGACTATTTTTCTACATGCATTCTTACCCCCTTGCAACTGCCATTAGATTAGAATAGAATAGAATAATCCTTTAATTGTCCCACAAGGGGAAATTTGGTTGTATCAGCAGCAGATAATGCTTACAACATTATCATGTTGTAAGCAATCACAAACTCTATAGTCTCCCCAGCTCCAGTGTATATTATTTCATCTATTACTCTCAACAAAACCCAAACAAAACATGCAAAGCTACGAGCTACGAGCTACGAGCCCGACACGAACCCGACGTATCAGCCAGAGGTCCCTTTACTACAGTTCTGAGCCGCGGACCTGTTTTATATACGCGCGGAATAGTTTCTACACGAGATCGCTGCAAAAAGTGCAGCCTTACCTAATGTCCACCTACTGTTACTCATTTATATTAAGATTTAAACATCTAGTTGGTGTTGGTGTGGAGAGTAACCTTCAGTAATAGTAATAAATCACACAGCAATAGGACATTCATGTAGTTGTAAAAAGCATTATAATATAATAGGTAATCCAAAGTATTCCATTACGTTACTCTCATTGAGTAACATAACGGAATACGTTACAAAATACATTTTGGGGCATGTAATCTGTAATCTGTAGTGGAGTACATGTTAAAAGTTCCCACACTGACTGCGGAGCACTTAAACCTGGGATGTGCGTGACTAGCCTGCTGATCCTTGCTGTTGTCACTAGTGGGTACCAGACTTAGTAGTCGTTTAATCTAATTGTTTCACATTTTAATTGATTTCCAATGCAAATGTAAATTATTGTGTTCAAAACGTTATGCAGGCATGTGCCACAAGATGGTGCATCGTTGTTGAGAAACTGAGAAACATCATAAATCTGTTAATCTCTGCCTGATGTTTTTGTTATTTATTTGAATGAGCAGTGGCAGGAATGAGCTTCCAGCCAAAGCTGGATGGGCTCTGCTTTAGTGATATTTTGAGGAGTTCAATCATCATGGAGGGATTTAGAGTAGCACTGCTACTCCTCCACGTCAAAAGGAGGCGACTAAGACTGTCGACCCCTGGGTAAGGTGTTCCAGTCCGACATGTCCTAGTGGGAGGAGGCCACGGCTTAGACACACTGGCAGACGTGGGAAAGGCTCAATGTTTCCCCAGGTGTGGTGAGAGGAAGGTCTGGGCTTTCCTGTTTCTGCCCCTGTGACCTGACTTGAGATAAGCTGTATCATTATTATTATTATTTTCTTATTTTAGGTCTTAACTTTTAAGTTGTTGTCAAGAAATTTCAAACAGCGTGCATCGTTCATAATCCACGGCACAATGTGCCACACTTTTCAGTCACAGTTAATTATTTTTTTGATGTTAATTTGGTATTTTTAATAACATCTTTTACACTAACATGTTTTATAGCATATTTAACATTGATTTTATGTTTTTCTTCTGTTTGGAGTATAATGTGTAATGTTGATAACGCACAGTGCAAGGCACTGCACAGTGGTGTGATTCATCACTGAAGAATGTGATAAATGCTTTCAAACGCATTTATTATTCGTTTTTGACTTTTTCCATTAAACACGTGTCAAATTTCACCTGATACCTGAGTGTTTCTTAGTTTTACACTAGTCAGGCAGACTTTAGTTGATTAGGAAATTAGTCGCCAGGAATATCCCTGACATAGACATATAGAAGGCCCAGCAGAGGTTGTACTTCCTGTGGCAACTCAGGCTCGGCTCAGCCAGACTGCAACGGACAATCAGGTCTGTAGGGAAGATCATCAGTGCTGATCTTTCCTTCATCCACGATCTGTATGGTCCAAGCAGAAAACACCTCACATGCCAGAAACAAACTCTTAAAAACTGCTGCCTTCAGGCAGCTGCTACAAACCACTGTTTGCTAAAACCAGCCGGCACAGTGGGAGCATCTTCCTCCAGGTTGTCACTCTGAGGAACAGTGTGAAATAACCTCTGTTATATCATTCAGGTCATACACACATATGCACATTACATTACTCAGTTTCCTACTTATTGTTTGTATAGTTTCTCAAGATTTTTTGTAACTCGTTTATTCTTACTTTTACATAAGATGATTCTGAAACTCCTGCCACAGCTGGCCTTGATAAAAAAAAATGCAGAAGATAACATTATTTGAAAGGTATTAAAATAGTATTGTAGCACAATGTGATCTCCCAGACAGCTGTTACCTAAAAATCAGACATTTTTGTGATTTTAACATACATGTAAATGCTAAAAATGACAGCCATTTTTCCATCACTGATTGAAGAAAATAAGAACAACCCCAGGTTTCTCTTCAGCACTGTAGCCAGGCTGACGAAAAGTCAGAGCTCTGTTGAGCCAACCATCCCTTTAACGTTAACTAGTAATGACTTCATGAACTTCTTCACAAATAAAATTTTTGTCATTAGAGAAAAAAATGACCAATAATCATCCCACAGATGTAATATTATCTACAGCTACTCTTAGTACCATTGATGTTAAGTTAGACTCTTTTTCTCTAATTGATCTTTCTGAGTTAACTTCAATAATTACTTCCTCCAAACCTTCAACGTGTCTTTTAGACCCCATTCCTACAAAACTGCTCAAAGAAGTCCTGCCATTAATTAATGCTTCGATCTTAAATATGATCAACCTATCTCTAATAATCAGCTATGTACCACAGGCCTTCAAGCTGGCTGTAGTTAAACCTTTACTCAAAAAGCCATCTCTAGACCCAGCAGTCTTAGCTAATTATAGGCCAATCTCCAACCTTCCTTTATATCAAACATCCTTGAAAGAGTAGTTGTCAAACAGCTAACAGATCATCTGCAGAGGAATGGCTTATTTGAAGAGTTTCAGTCAGGTTTCAGAGCTCATCACAGCACAGAAACAGCTTTAGTGAAGGTTACAAATGATCTTCTTATGGCCTCTGACAGTGGACTCATCTCTGTGCTTGTCCTGCTAGACCTCAGTGCAGCGTTCGATACTGTCGACCATAATATCCTATTAGAGCGATTAGAACATGCTGTAGGTATTACAGGTACTGCACTGCAGTGGTTTGTATCATATCTATCTAATAGACTCCAGTTTGTGCATGTAAATGGAGAGTCCTCTTCACACACTGAGGTTAATTATGGAGTTCCACAGGGTTCAGTGCTAGGACCAATTCTGTTTACATTATACATGCTTCCCTTAGGCAGCATCATTAGAAGACATAGCATACATTTACACTGCTATGCAGATGACACCCAGCTCTATCTGTCCATGAAGCCAGATAACACACACCAATGAGTTAAACTGCAGGAATGTCTTAAAGACATAAAGACCTGGATGGCCGCTAACTTTCTACTTCTTAATTCAGATCAAACTGAGGTTATTGTACTCGGCCCTGAAAAGCTTAGAAATATGGTATCTAACCAGATTCTTACTCTGGATGACATTACCTCGGCCTCCAGTAACACTGTGAGGAACCTTGGAGTCCTTTTTGACCAGGACATGTTCTTCACTGCATATAATCAGCATGCAAATGTATTTGAGGTGGGAATTTAACATGTTAATTCCAATTAATTAATTAGAAAAAAATGCATTTAATCACACTTTGCATTCCAAGCAAAGGGGAACTGTTGTCAAAGCACGATTTCCTGGTATACCAATTACACTGATGCACACATTAAAGCCACAAAATGCGTTGCTAGAACTGATTGGAGGCAAATTTAATTTCAAAAGACTACCTGACTAAAGTCTTGATAAAAGTGTGATTTTGTGCAAACTGTGCAAAAAGGAGTTTCCACAGCACCAAAGCACTTCAACCTTACAGTACCATCTAAATGCAAAACATGTTGCAGCAAGCACAGAAACTGTGGGAGCGCTAGCAGTTCGAGTATCAACAAAAGGTGTCGGCAGCCCAAATGTGATGAGATAGGTGGTTGGAAAGTTGGATCCCCTGACGCTAACTGTAGCACATTTTCAAACTGCCATGCCGAAAGACTATTTAAAATAAAATTCAACAGCTTTGTGACACTGAAAAGCAAAATGAGATGCATTGCAGACAGCCTTGGTAATATGGAGGAACTACACCAGGAGCAAACAAGACTGGGGCAACAGAAAGAGCCACTCATACATGGTACATGTTTCCACACGGTGGAATTCAACGCTGGGTATGGTTTCTCGTCTAATAAAGAATCAAGCGGCTGTTTTTGCTGCTTAAGACAAACAAAAGCACGAGCTTTTCATTTTAACTCCATCCCAGCTGGTAAAACTCCATAAGCTGGCGACTGTCCTTGAGCCATGCGTTTCTTCAAAAGTCTATAGTTGACAGTTACTGTGTAGATTAATAATTACTTTGTTGAACTGTCTGCTACAGGTTTGTGACTGAGCTTCTCGGAGGTGAGACATACGTCTCGTGTTCAGTGGTTTTACCTGCTTTCTGCCACCTGCATCACAACATGGAGGTCTCTGATGATGACTCAAACTGCATGGTGAAGTTTAAGACTGCCTTCACAAAGGGCCAACGTCACAAGAGCAGAATCCACCATCAGCCAGACAGACTGCCCGCTGCAGTGGTGGTCCAGTCGAGCAGGGACCGGCTCACAGCTGTCTGTCCTGGCCTTCAAGTATCTGATTGGTCCAGCCACTTCTGTCCCATGTGACAGACTGTTCTCACTTACAGGTCATGTAGTAACAACAAAGCTGCTCTGAAAATGTGAACAGGCTAGTTTCTCTAAGCAACTGGCTGGAAGAGACAGACAGTAAATAAGCATGGAGGTATTGTGAGTCCAATGCTTTTGTTATTTTCTGCACTAAAGTGTTCGATGATCATTTTAGCCTGATGTACAAAATAATGTTGGCTTAAAGGTGAAGCTGCTCAAAAAAACCTTTTATGTTACTGCCTCATTTTTTAAGAAGAAAAACTGCACTTTATGGTGAAATTTGTATTGTTATTATTAAAAGGCAATACCATTTTGAAAATGTAATTAAAATAACACTTTATTTTTAAGTCTGCCCAATTTTGGCCAGGGATATTAGTTTCTCTGTTTTGAATTGAAATGCAGTTTAAATGCTTTTTTTCATAAATTAAAAGAGCTGGAGTTTACAATGTTCATGTCTATTATTATTCTGTCGCCTACTAAAACCCTTTTAAATTAAAAACAATTTGCACTTTGGGCTAAATTTTCTTGTGCAATTAAATACGATTAATCAAGATTAATTAATTACAAAGCCACTGATTTACATATATATACAGACACACACAAATAACACGCATAGTATTCAAACAGCTAACAAACAGCCATTATAATTCGTCACACTGAGAAAAGCAGACAAATCAACAATACATCTCTTCCAATTAATGGCTAATTAGTATTTTGTTAAACACAGTGCCGAAGATTCAATAAGCCACGTCAGCGTCTACTGTCTGTCTCCCAAGTTTTCCCAACTCCCAACTAATCAATGTTATCTTGTTTCAGGATGCATGTTGTTCCCTATACCTGCCATTGTCCAAAGACGCATCTGCTTACATTCATCTTTTGCTCGTTTCACCTCCCTTTCTGTTTTTTTCTAAACTGAGGACCTGATGGCTTTGACCTTTTCTTGTCCATCTTCCATCAGTAATAATGCACTCCAGTATCAACACCCATCCCCCAACCCACGAATCACCACAACATAACCTAACAGACCCACACCTTAGTGTGTGGATTCGGTTTGTATAGGTTTTTTTTTCTGGGATTTCGCACAACCCAGGAAAAAATAATGCATACATAATGGGCTTGGATATTATGAATGAAATATGCCCGCCTCCCCTTTTATCAGGTTGTGTGTGAGACTTCAGCACAGCAGCATGCAGGTGCACCGAGGGCCCTTGTGCTCACTTTTACATATATGTGTGTGTGAAAAAATTTGACTGGGCGATAGAAAACCAACCGGTCCCCATTCAATCACAAAAATGCGCTGGCATGATGTCGAGGCAGCATGGGTGTGAGCAAGTTATGTTGCCAATGCCCATGATGTCGCCCTGAGAAAGAGAGCAGATTTTTCCTATATTGGCTTCCCTTCATTGGCTCCCTCCCTCAATATCTTAATGACCTTGTAGTGCCATATCACCCTATTAGAGCTCTTCGCTCTTGCACTGCAGGCTTACTTGCCTTCAGTTTTCAGGCCCCTCTTCTGTGGAACCAGCTTCCAGTTTGGATTCAGGAGACAGACGCTATCTCTACTTTTAAGATTAGGCTTCAAACTTAGAGAGTCTACAGAGTCTACCTTACAATATAAAGAGCCTTGAGGTGGCTGTTGTTGTGATTTGGCGCTGTATAAATAAAACTGAATTAAATTGAATAGAATTGCCCTAAATGGTCCAGGTCGTGTGGGAAAACAACAAAAGTCTTCCAGGTTGAAAAAAGGAGTAAAATTGTTTAATTAAAGGATGTTATAAATATTTAATTACTAATTAAACTAAAAGAGACAGAGCAGCCACTATCACCTTTAACAGAAAGGAAACATAACAAAACCCAGTTTGACACCAAAATGTAAGTTAAAATGGCTAGAGCACCAAAAACAACCTCTCTTCCACAGAGCAGGTGTAAGCTGCCACAATACAAAAAAAGCTCACAAGGTGCAAAGCAAAAAGACCCTTCAGCTCTAGAGCTCCGCTTACTGCAGCCTTAAATCCTCTGACTGATTGCTGAGTAGAGTCAGCTGTAGTAAAAGGTGGCACCTACGGCAGAGGAGGGGGCAGGACTCACAGTTACAGGGTCAAAATCACAGCAGTCCATTCTACAGCTGTATGAACAGTTAAGCTCCTTTTTGTCATTAGTACTGCAGCACGGTTTGCTACGGTTTTCAGGGTTTTCCATTAGGTCATACCTAATACCAGGTACTTTTGTAGTACCTGCTCGCCCGTGCAAGCAATCCGCAGTCCAAGCAATCCGACCAGGTACTAAAATGTGACATCCTTAGACTGCATGCCACTGATTGGCTGGTCAGTAGCATCACTCAATGAGAACCACCATTTTTGAAACCCAGCAACGAGAGAAATGGTTATGAAAACAACGCTGTGTTCTCCTGAGTCGATCTGAGTAGGCACTAATGAAAAAGGGGCTTTATTTAAATGTTAACCTGACCAGTGCAAGCATTAATTAATGGCAGATCTCTCAGTTCTGTTCAGGGAGGCTGATATTTCTGCAAATGACAGCACAACTTAAGCACAGTAGCAATTTAAAATTAAATAACACTAACTGGTAGAGAAGCATAAGAAAACACACACACACACACACACACACACACACACACACACACACACACACACACACACACACACACACACACACACACACACACACAGAAATAACCCACAGTCTATATGTGAATTATTTGAAAAAATGTCATACCACTCACTGTGTATGCAAAATAAAATACCATATTAAACAGTTATGTTTCTTCATGGATATTATATTATATTACATTACAATAATAGTTAAAAGCAACTCTGAAAAGTTACTTTGTATAATTGTCCTAAGAAATTAAATAAATATATGTGTGAAATTGCACCTGAAACCTGAAGACTCCATGAAAACTAGAAAAGTGGGAGGCCAATGTCACACAACGGCCGAAGAGACGAGAAAATCAGAGTTTCTTATTTGAAAACTCGATACCTCTGAGGGCCTTGAGTTCCTTATCAGTAGGACAGAATGCAGGCTTCTTTGGCAGAGTTGGAAGGAAAAAGATATCTTGAAGTGTTGATGGTAAAGTGAGGCTATTTATGGGAGAATTGTTTTCTGGAGATTTGTACTTGAAGTAAAAGGAACTGCACAAAGAAGGCAATCCTTTAATTCTGGAGCAGCATGCGAGACCTAGTGGCTGCTGCTTGATCACAGCCAGTTTGCTTCTACAACTTGACAATAACCCAAAGGCAGAACTCAAAGGAACAACAAAAAAAAAAAAAAAAAAAACAGAACAAAGAAAATAATAATTCAACTGAATTACAGCAATAGGTGAAAAACTAGAGCATAGCTTTGAACTGGCAAACAAGCGTTTATTCAATTCATCAATATGTAGTACCAGAGGTTCCAAACAGTTTGTTAAACACTGCATTTGTAGTAAAATAGGATCACTGTGACACTGATCGAAGGCGTGTGTTTCAGGAAAAAAGCAGCACTGTCTATAGATATTTTTTCTCTGTGAGACAAAGGATGTTTATATTTCTCCAACTAACCTTTCTGATGTTTTAGTCCTACTAAAGTAAACTCAAAGCTGATCTTGCTATTCATTAATAACTCAGACACCAATTGAACAATCAAACCTGAAGCCATGTGTATGATTCTGTAGCTCATTTGGTAACCACGCAACCACGAATGAACACGAGCTTGTGAGTGGGTGGCTTTTCACTGATACACAAAAGCAATTACAGTCTGCTGTGTCTGCTGTGTGTGTTTGTGTGTGTCCTCTGTGTACTCTTTTTACATTTACAAGTATTTACAAGTGAACACAACACTACACATCTCCTGTGAGACTTTACTGCAACTCCTGCCATTCGTTCAGCATCAGCCTCGGTAAAGAGAAACGAAAACATTTATGACATGTTTCACTCCTTTGAACACTGTGAATATTTATACAAAAACCCGTAGATGAATGTTAAAGTTCTATAGACCTCTCAGAATGCCCCGAAATATTAATTATCATAACGTCAAATACTGTCATTAATTAAAACTGGAGTCTCAGAAGGGCTGTGACAGACAATTAGACCAAACACACCTATTTAAACATCAAGTCAGAGTAGTGGAGGAGTGAAAGGTCACAAGCAGCCTGACTGTTAGTTATTACAGTCCATGGAAATAATGTAGTAAAGTAGTGATTGAAGTCCACACACTGAGGTATGGTGTGAGAATAATCTCCAGAACTTTGAGAGATCGGAGAGTTTGACTCCTGCCTGGGAAAGTTCTTTTAGTGCTTGATTTATTTATTTACCTTTTTTCATTTTATCACAACATCTTTAACTTTTAGGTAGCTACTAAATTTCGGTACCAAAATGTCTTCATTACGTGCAGGAAAAACATCATTTCCAATTCCTACAGTCCTACAGTAAGAGTCCCATGTGCTGAACCACTCGCTATTTGTTCTGTATGCTATATCTATATACACTCTCCTTTTTGAGAACAGAAAGAGAAACGTTTAAAAAAGAGTGTAAATAAATTCAAACCAATTCAACTGCAAATGCTGCTATTTAAAACAATAGTTGTGTTTAAAGACATACATGAAAGCACACAAGGTTTAATGGACCACACTACGGGCGCTGTGTGCTGTGGACTACGTTTGGTTTGTCCACAGAGAATATTTGAATATTTGAATATTCCAGCGTATAAACTTAATTCAGAAAATTTGGGACACTGAGTAAAATGTAAATAAAAACAGAATGAGGTATAAATCTCAAACCCAGATTTTATTCACAATAGAACAAAGAAAACATGTAAAATGCTTGAAATTCAAAATGTACCATTTTGAAAAACATATTATCAACATGTGAAAGAAAGTGGTACTGAAAGGTTACACCTGCAGAAACACTCCTGTTTCAATGCACAAGGGTGGAGCTTAACGTCTGTGTCCACATGTTGAGACAGGACAGCCCCAACCCCGAGTCAGAAGCATCCACCTCAACTGTGAATTGTTTTTGTTGTTGTTTGTTTGTTGTTGTTGTTTTTGCTATTAACCATTGTAACTGTGTGTAGTTGGTGCTGACCAATCAGGGACAGCTTTTACTTTAACAGGGTCTGTCTTCACTACAATCTGACAGAGAGCAGTAGCACCAGCCAGACCTTAAATACCAGCAATTAATTAGAAAATGCACACCAGGTGTGGGAGGGAAAGTATTGGAAAAGGCAACTCTGCCTGTTGGCTGGCCCTCGTGGAAGTGCTGGCCCACAGTTCTATCTGAGAGGGACAGAGGGAGAACAGAAAGAGAAGGAAAAACACAACCTTGTGTGGTTCATAACAAGCTTGTTTCTTTTGATGCTGCAATCCCCTGAGCTATTTAATGACAAGCCACTGTATTTACTCTCAAATAATACAAAACTTACAGTGTATGCATTATTGTGGGGTCTACCTTACACTATAAAGAGCCTTGAGGCGGCTGTTGTTGTCATTTGGTGCTGTATAAATTGAGTTTAATTGAATTGAATTGAACTGTATTGAAAGCACAACATAACCAACTCAGCGAGAGCCATAAAGAGCAGAAAGTGAGTTAATTGTCAATCAAAGGCTCCACAGAAGTTCTAAAAGTCTTCTGTAAGTCCTCAGATCTGCTCAACAAATAGATTATTTCCAAAATGACCAACAGAATGGTAAATGGACCCGGAGGGCTCAAAGTGCTTTATGCAACGTGCCTCATTCAGCCCTTCACACAGGCACTTTTATTTCTGTGCTTAAGTGCTTTCTGTCTAACAGTCACAAACGTTCATGCTTCAATGGATTGTAGAGCAACTTGGAGTTAGTATCTTGCCCAAGGATATTTGGCATGCAGACTAGAGTAACTCTACCTCCTCAGTTACAGCCACCCCAAATAAATGAGAATGAGTAGAATTAGCAGTTATTATTTAAAAATGAAAACTATACTGAATTGATGGGTAAAAAAGGACTGAATGAGTACTTTAGAGAAATGTTGTTGCTTTTTGAACAGAAGTCTTCTGGTGCAGGGGATTACCAGATCCAGCATCTATCAGTGGCATGGCGTTGCACCTAACTTTATCTTTAGTTGTTTATGTAACTTCAGTGGACAGCAAACAACATACTTTAAAAAATTATGTGGCAATTATAATTTATGGGTAAAGAGCATGAGTCCTTTTCTCCTATCCAAAGACCAGTTTGAAGCAGTGTCAAAAGTAGAGCTGTACCAAGTAACCAGCCAGCTGAGGAGGTAGAACAGATCACTTACTAAACAGAAGTTTGGTGGTTCGATCTCTGGCTGTTCCAGTCTTGAGCAAAGTTGCAGCTTTCCTAGCAGCCTTTTCTTGGTTCCCATTTGCCTGCGGTATTTCAAGGTATCAAGTTATCCTATCCAATTGTACCTGCAACCTTCAATATTGTCTTCTGGTAGAACCAATGACAATCCAGTGTCATTCTGTAGATCCTAGTGATATGAATCGGAGAATGGATTTCTTGTTCACTCTTGGCACACCCTCCTGAGAACCTAGGAAAAGAGAAACTTCGCATTGAACTTGTGATTTCCTTCCTCTTTGGAGCTAAAAGAGACCACCCAAACACATAAGCTGTCAATGTAAAGCCCACGATGTCCTCTATTTAGTACATCAGGACTTAGTGAGATAGCTCAAATAAGTCAAAAGCAAAGCTGACGAGCTGCCAATCTCGGATCATCTACTTCTCTCCTTTAATGTTCACATGACTTTCTCTATAATCAAGAATATAAATCTTGATATCCTTTCTTCTGCTCTCTCTAGCTGCTTGTCTCTTAACAATCTGTCTATTCGAGATTATCTAGTATTTTATTATAATCATAGCCTCTGTAGTATTTTGAATTCTCTTGCTGCACAAAAAACCAGAAATGTACTCTTCTCTCGCTCTGCACCCTGGTACACACCTGAACTCCGACTATTGAAAGCTAAAGGCCGACAGCTTGAACGTCTTTACAAGAAAACTGGCCTTACTATTCATAAGGGTATGTTTAATAACCATGTTCTGTTTTATCGGGAATGTATCAGTCAAACCAAATCTGCCTATCATTTTACCATTATCTGTTCATGTGAGGACTCCACCAAGACCCAATTCTCATTATTCAACTCCTTTAACAGGCCACCTGATTCTCTGCCCGCTCATCTCTATTCATCTAACTTCTGCGACTCTCTAATGCTATTCTTCACTGAACAAATTCATAAAATACACCTAGACTTGGTCCCTAATGCTCAATGTAGCTCCTCTGTCATAATTCGACCCCCTTCTCACTTCCTTTCTGTTTTTCAACTTCCATCTCTAACTGATATTGCTGATCTCATCCACAAATCAAAGCTTGCCAGCTTGATCCTATCCCCACTGTCCTTGTCAAAGCCAGTTTACCCTCTCTCCTTCCCCTCATATCTGCTATTATTCACTCTTCACTCACCACTGGAACTGTTCCTGCTTCTTTCAAAGTTGCCGCCATTACCCCAATCCTGAAAAAAACAGGTCTAGATCCCAACAACTTTAACAATTGTCGTCCTATCTCCAATCTACCATTCCTCTCAAAAGTTCTTGAAAAAATAGTTGCTCCACAAGTCCATCTACACCTAACTGATAATAACCTTTACAAACAGTTCCAGTCTGGTTTCCGTCCTCTGCATAGCACCGAAACTGCTCTTATAAAAATAACAAACCATCTTCTTATGGCAGCTGATTCTGGTCTCCTCTCCATCCTTATTCTCCTTGATCTGAGTGCAGCCTTTGACACCATCTCTCATCCCATTCTTCTTAGCAGATTAGCTTCTGTTGGCCTCTCTCATACTCCATTAGCCTGCTTTCACTCAGTTCATTCAACTAAAACCCTTTATTTCTCAGCCTTCTCCTCTATCTACTGGGGTGCCCCAGGGATCTGTCCTCGGGCCCCTCCTTTTCATCCTTTACCTTCTTCCACTCGGACACATTTTTCGTAAATATAATATTCAGTTCCACTGCTATGCCGATGACACCCAGCTTTACCTCTCTACCAAACCCGATTCCACTCTTCCTCCACCCTCCCTCACCCTCTGCTTAGCTGAACTCAATTCCTGGTTCTCCTCCAACTTCCTTAAACTCAACAGCAATAAATCTGAACTTCTCCTGGTCGGCACTAAACGATTGCTGTCCAGAATTAACGATTTTTCTCTCACTATCAATAATTCGTTGGTCCCTATCTCTCCCTCTGTGAAAAGCTTGGGTGTCATTCTTGATAGCACATTGTCCTTTAATTCACACATCAATAATGTCACACGTGCAGCATATTTTCAACTCCATAACATCAATCGCCTCCGCCCTTTCCTCACTCCTCATGCCACTGCCATTCTCGTCCATAATCTTGTTATCTCTCGAATTGACTACTGTAACTCACTATTATTTGGCCTTACACAAAAACCCATCAACAAGCTCCAACGTGTCCAGAACTCTGCTGCCTGTATTATTACTAGGACTTCCTCTACCCACCACATCTCCCCAATCCTGAAGCAGCTCCACTGGCTCCCGGTTAAATTTCACATCCATTTTAAAATAATCCTTTATACATTTAAGGCTATTCATTCTCTCTCTCCACCATACCTCTCTGATTTAGTACAGATGAACTTCCCATCCCGGTGCCTCACATCTTCATCTTCTCTTTTGCTCTCTGTTCCTCCTCTCTGTTGCTCGTCTGATTACAATGGGGGCGGGGCTTTTATTTGCTCTGCCCCTCGACTTTGGAATTCCTTACCCCTTGGCCTCAGAAATATTACTTCATTCCCTCTTTTTAAGTCCACCCTTAAAAATCACCTGTTTAAAATTGCTTATGTTTAAACCTCTGCATGCTTTTAACGTTTATCTGTTACTCTTATTATTGTGTATATTGTATATTTGTTGTACAGTGTCCTTGAGTGCTCTGAAAGGTGCTATTTTTTTAAATAAAATGTATTATTATTATTATTATCATTATTATTAAAAGGTATAGACGAAAAACAAATGTCCACTACAGAGGACATAAATGAATAAGCTGGTTCTCAGGAGGACATAGCTTGATGTCATCCAGGTAAAGGCCAGTCTTGTTGAGGATCTCACTGAGGAGGTTCAGATCTGTGCAGAAATGCAGTGGGGACTGAGGATCGCCTTGGTAAACGTGACGGTGACCTGTGTAATTGGCTTGAAGTTTTCCTTTAGTGCTGTCTTCCACTTCCCCATTAAGTTCCTGATGAAGGCTCTTAGGGCTAACACTCTAATTTTCCAGTTATTTATTGCAATTCAAGTCATTTAAGTCCAATGAACAGCGTGAACTGCCAGAAGTTAAAAAAAAAGGTAAGGTTACCCAAAACTGAAAAATAATGAAAAAGGCCTTTATCAGGCAACACAACATAGGTTAACATTTTAAAGCTGTTCTACAGTAATGGAGATTGATTAAGCCTTGTAAGCTGGTGCTACTAATTTCTACAGCTGTTCCAACTGTTCTGGATTACTTCCACCCCCTCTGTCTGGATAAAAGCAGTGCTGGAACACACTGTGGTACCAAACCCACACGAGCACCAGTTGAACAGTATTGTACTGCAGAAAGTAGTGTGTTGCTACAAACACGGTGAGAAAAAGGCAATTAATGATGGAAGAGAGAAAGACGATCATAACACTTAAAAATGTAGGTCTTTCCTACAGAGAACTTACAAAGGAAGTCAAGGTGTCACTGAGTACAGTTTCCTTCATCATCAAAAGGCACTCAGAAACAAACAGGACAGACAGGAAGAGGTCTGACAGACCCAAAGTTTCTGAGAGTTAACAGCTTGTGTGATTGGCGGCTCACAGGACAACAGCTTCAAGCACAGTTTAATAATGGTCATATAAGCAAGTCTCAGTTTCAGTCATGAAGACTTCAAGCTGCAGGTTTGACAGCAAGAGTTGCAGCACGAAAGCCATTGCTACGACATCAGAATAAGGCGAAGAGCCTTGCGTCAAAGCTATGCCAGAACTACCTCAGGAAAAAATAACATGATGGTGAGCTTGAAAACCTGATGAAGTGGCAGCACAGTCTCCAGACTTAAACGAGCTGGTTTGGGATGAACTGGACAGAAGAGTGAAAGCAAAGCAACAGACAAGGTCCACATTTATGGGAACTTCTGCAACAGATATGGGAACAGCTCTCTGAAAAATATTTGATTTCTATTGTAGAAAGAAAGCCATGGGTGTGTTCAGCTGTTATATCTGCCAAAGGTGGCTGCTTTGATGAGCCAAACGTTTAGAATATCAACATAATAACAGTGTCTTTTATTCTGAATAAAACTGAATTGAAAAAAGTTAAATGAAATTAATGCCAGGGATCACACAAGTCAAGACAGGCATCACTGTTACCTTCTGCTCCGCTTTACCTTTCTGCTGTCTTCTGCCACTGGAGGGCTCAAACCTTACTGACTGCAGGTCAGCTGAGCCCACTGCTACAGTAAAGCTCTAACTGGCATATTTCTCTTGCCATCAACAAGGAGTTTTTTCTACACCACCACCATCCATAGAAAACAGATGAAAACGAAAGATCATGTTACAGAATATCACCCTGTTAACCAGAGATGGGCAGTAATGCGTTACAAGCATTACAAGTAATGGCTTACTGTAATCCGATTACTTTTTTCAAGTAACGAGAAAAGTAAGGGATTACTATTGCAAAAAAAGTAATTAGATTACTGTTATTTTCCTGTAAGCATGCTGCGTTACTAAACTGTGATTTTGTTTGTGAGAGTGTCTCGTGACAATGATGTAAGCGTGTGCGACGTTCGTGGCAACAGCTGTGTGCAGATCAACAATGGATAATATGGAGTGTGGGAGAGAGTATGAGCGTGCAGCGTTTAAAGCGTGGAATAGTGATGTGTTGGTCGCAAACGAAATGGCTCTTAGAGCCGGATCTTTGACATGAACGACGCGAGCCGGCTCCTTATCGTGAGCCGTGGGGTTTTTTTTCCCTTTGTCTCACCCTCTCTCTCTCGCACTTTTTTTCCGCTTCACTCCGCACACGAGCCTTGTGCTTTGCGCTGGGCAGAGGAGGGAGGGGCGGTAGTTACACTCGCAGTAGCACAGAGAGAGAAAGAGAGCAGGGACAACAACGTCCCATTAGAAAGGTATAGTAATCATCCACAACTATTTTCGGTTGCAGATGATAAAGGATTCAGAAAGTTTATTCATGCAGGTCCATATGACAGAGAATGTGCATCTTCTTCATATTTTTATTTATATTTAATTGTGTTGTGGTTTGCAGTGTTTTCTGTTGTTTCACTTTTAAATATTTTTAAAAGAAAAAAGCTGAAAATTTAAATAGTTAAAAGTTGAAATGTGAATAGTTGGTTTTTGTATTATATGATTTATTTATTACATTTTATGTGGAGTGAATAAATAAAAGTATATTTACGGTGGCCCCTAGAGACAAAGCACATACAAACTCCAAAACAAGTAAAAACTCCAAAACACGTAAAAACTCAAAACAGTACAAAAGACAACAGAAGTGCTCCAGGATGCTAGGGCGCAGTGTTGAGCTTTTGTTACCAAGTGGCTACACAAGCCAGCAAGTACCAACGACCAGATCTGGTGTGTGGTAGTAACAGGTAAATGAAGATTTTTTTTAAATTATTTGAATATATATGAGTGCTTGTGTATAAATACACATATGCTTTCAATTGTTTAATTTAAATGATCTAGGTAGCTCTGTTTTGGAAGTTCAGTTCACACTAGGGATGTGTTTTGGAGTTTGTACGTGCTTTGTCATTAGGGGCCATCGCATATATTTATTATATTTAATATTTAATAAGAAGAAAAGCTAAATTTGAGTGAACAAAATTCATTGCTGCATGCAACTCAAATTTAGCTTCATTCAAAATAAATTTCTCCTCAAAATGCAACACTTGCACCTGCAATTTTTTTTTTTACATGAGCTCAGAATAGTGGCACAAAAATAACGCCATACATAGAGCCATGGAAAAGGCTCTGGAGGTCCCTATATAAGCACGTAAGCCTGTGACAAAAAGTCCACCGAACTCGGACACGCACAGAATGTTTTTTTTCTTTGTGGTGATGAAGGAAAACGCTGGCACGTGAAAGGGCATTTACCCTTCCAGGACCTGAAGCTCAGTAAAGCGCCACTCTGACATCCAAACCCATCTGTTCTCTGATTGGACTGTTACATTTATGGTTGACATGACATTGACCAATCAGGTGAAAGGAAGAAAAATCGGATCAAAATTCATACTTGCAAGTTGAAACTCACACAGAGCCAGGGAACCTGAGCGCAGAGTTTTACACGTAGTTTATGCTTTCATCTGTAACCAGACCTTAACAAAAAAATTTAACTTGTGTAAATCTTTTTTACACACACACACGCACACACACACACACACACACACACACACACACACACACACGCACACACACACACGCACACACGCACACACACGCACACACACACACACACACGCGCGCACACACACACGCGCGCACACACACACACACACGCACACACACACACACACACACACACACACACACGCACACACACACACACGCGCGCACACACACACACACACACACACACACACACACACACACACGCGCGCGCGCGTCTTCATCTATAAACATAAAATTTTCAGATTTTATTTATGACCACAATTTTAGCCCATAAAAGACAGGTTACTCATTTCTGCCTGTAGCACCAACTACGCTGCAGTCACTTTAGAAACTGGTATTTCACTTATTCTCAAAGTTCAGAAGTATTTGTGCATTGGCACCTTTTTTGATCTTTAGCCAGCAGATCAAATGTGAACTCAAATCAGTGGCTTCACATTGGATTTTACAGTTGCTAAGCTTTCAAGATTTCAAGTAAATTTGCATCAGCTGAAAAAATTTAATGGGAGGTATAGCCATTTTTAGACAACCGCACAAACCGTTCACTACTGTGAACAACTCTCTGCTCTATTTCAACACATGTAAAAGGTGGGAAAAGCTGCAGATTAAACCTGATGTCGCACTACTAACAATTTCATAGAAAGTAACGACTATTTTACAGCAGGAATTAGTCCCCACCTGCAGAAAGGTGACAAACATCGTAGACATGACAGTGACAGTAACAAAAGTAAAACAAACATTTTTAGCTCTTTTTGCAGCAGACATTTCATTCCCTGCAGTAATGAATGCTGGGACTTCCACATAACTTAGTGTTGGTATGCATTTGAGTAGCTCTACAATGAAAGATTACAGGTAACTAACACATGATTGGTTGCACGTAGCCAAACTAATACAAAAAAAATATTTAGTTAAATTAAACTGTATTTATATACTGCTAAATCACAGTTGTCTCTTTGTAAGGTAAAGACCTCAACCTCAACAATAAAACCTCAACAATCATGTGACCCCCTATGAGGAAAAGGTTTAGCGACACTGGGAGGAAAAACTCCAAGGCCGACTGTGGAAGAGAGTCTACCTTGGCCTTAACATAATATAATATAATAAAATAATATAATATATAACATGCAAGAAATACAGACAACACCCAAAGTTTACAGTTTGCATTGTTGCAACATTAGGTCTTTTAATTAGGTGATTTTAATTCTGTGCTCTCTACTAGAGAAGTAATGTAAAGGGGCTGCATTCCAGCATTTTGTTCTTTTTGTCCAACCCTGGAAATGAAGAAAGAGCACATTCTTCTTTAACGGCCAAGCTCTAGAACAGCTGAATGTGTTTGTGTATTAGAGCAGGGCGATATGACCAAAAATATTAATCATGATATACATTTGAAAATTTGCGATAACGATATAACTGACGATATAATTGAGACGAGACAAAATACTTTACAACTCCACAACTTTATTAGTGCAAAAAAATCATCAATGTATTTTCACTGAAACAAGCAGCTGTTTTTTATCTGTATTAAAGTTATATAAAAACGTAACAGTGCAAACTCCTCGCTGACAGTTTAACCAAAAGGCATTTCCAGTGGAAACTGGCCGACACATCCTCAGCATCACCATGTATAACATCCACAACACTTAAAAAGAGCTTATACACACACAATACGGTAATATTATGTTGAAGCACAGCACGTATCACTCCGCGAGGCTCCGCCTACGATAGCCATAATGCTCCCACAATCCATCAAGCGGTGCGGCTTCGTAGCTCAGCAAAGTCGTACTGAAACATCTGACAGATTTTCGAGCGCCGTGCACATAAAATCGTTTTGAGGTCATAAACACAACCAGAGTTCATACATAAGGCACACGGGATTATAAGGGGCTCTGTCGACTTTCAGAAAAATCAAAGTATTGATTTTAAGTGCGCCGTATTTTCCAAACAACACGGTAATAACGACGGCCCGCTAGCATGCGCTACCAAAAATAGTGCTTTGTTGTGTGTCTGACGGACGAAAGCTAAACCAGTTCCACACCAGTGAAGCTGCAGCATTTTTACAAACCAGTTCAGGTTCATGGTTTCATTCAACGATCCGCTTTCGCTCTTCTCATTCTGCGTCGCCGCCATGCTTTTTCCGCCATGTGCGTGTGAAAACAAAGGCACTGCGCATGCACGTTTTACCCATATTCTATCGCAATATTTTCTTATTGTTGCCCAACATTATACCGATATTACAGTGAAAGGTATGATATGGCCCAGCCCTATTGTGTATTATTACATTAAATATTATCTAGTTAATATAACAATATTAACTAGATAACTACATAATGCTGAAATAAAATATTTTTTGTTAAAAATCTGGAAACATTTAATAAATTATAAAAAAAAATCATAAGAACTCAACCTGACTGTCCTTTTAGACATTGGGGAAAGCTCCTTTAAAAGTTTTAACACTGACTTTTAACTCTTGAAGTCCCCAGGTGACATCGCCTGAACATTTTGATGCAGTCATGCGACAAGAGAGTGGCCCTGGGTAGCCATGACATGGCCTGTGAAATGTGACAAGCAGGACCGCTGCAAATCTTGCAAAGTCAATGCAACCACCACAATCTGTGACAAATGTGCGCCTTTGTTTTTGGAAAGAAATCGCTTCAAATGTTACCATTACCGGCGTTACCAAAAAATTTGTTGTTAAATATAACCAGCAATAAACTGTCCGGCAAATTAATTTCTAAATTAGGAATACATTTATCGTGCATGCCCAGGGTGACACATATATAACAATACAGATCTCTGACAGTGGGAGGAGCTATTTAACAAAAAACAAAACAAAACAAAAACTAACTAACAAAAAACCCCAAACAAGTCCAGAAATATGTTAAATCTGGTTCATTTTGTTTGATTTACATCTCCCATAATTTTCCTGAAAGCAGAAATTGGTCTGGTTTTTTAATGGGACAGTGGTTTCTTCCTGGGTTTTAAAACTGATGTTGGAATAACAAACAAGCTATTTCACTAAATTTGGTAGAAGTTGCTGAACTTGTTAAATACAAACATTTGCATATAAACACTGTGAATTTATATCAACAATGAGATTAAACAATGATATTTAATATTAGTCATATTTTATGAATTACACTGTGTAACAGTTAGTGGTGTTTTTAATTTCTTGTTAATGAATAAATGTTTTGTTACAATTTAATTACAATTTAATTACAATTTAATTACAATTTAATACGATTACTGGTAATCAGAAAATGTGTTATAGAATTACTTTATATCCCATTTGTGCCATTAGAAGGAATTCTCTTACTGATTAATGCAGTTAATAACAGGTTTGTGGACTCTGCACAAAAATGCACTGAAAATAATTCATCTATTTTGTGTCTTATTTGTCAACTTAAACCTGAAAAGTGAATTTTACTCTGTCAAAGTCGGAGCATCAGCGTCAGAGAAAGAGGCACGGCTGAGAAGTAATAAGGAATGAAAGATACATGAAAATTGTTTTTGAAAATGCATGTTGTGTTTTTTTATTTACTTTATTCATAGTATAACCTCTCATGATGCAATCATACTACAGTGTGATTTTACATATTTAAGTCTGGCTGAACACAAAAGAGACAATTTTCTATGTGACAAACCAGCAAGCCAGAGTCATGCAATCAAGCTGTAAAACCTGACAAATTCAACGTGTGTGTGTGTGTGTGGTTGTGTGTGTGTGTGTCTGTGTGTGTGTCCACAGAAACATGCTGGTTAAATGAAAAGCTTTCAAGATATTCATGCATGTAAAGATAAAAAGAGATTTAATAAATGTGTTTTCGTTTTTTAGGTAAAAGAACAGAAAAACAAAAAGTTTCTTATAACAAGAAATGGTCAATGCAAGGAAATAATTATTAAATCATAATAACAACAACAACAACAACAACAATAATAATGATAATAAATCAATTCTATTTAAAATGAAATAATAAAAAACGTGAACCCAGCAGTTACTGTGAGCAGCCATGATTAGCTATCAGCCACATATTGGTAACAGCCCAGTATTTCACAATCATACTGATACTGACAGTAAAAATATTCATCATTAATATTTTATAAATTACAAAATATACTACTAGTAATAATAATAATAACGATGATGAGAAGAAGAAGAATGTTTTTATCCTCTCAAACAGAATCGAGCTGTTTTTATGCAGAATTGGTTATGAACATTTCACATATGTTAAGTTCCTTCAGGTTCTTTGCCGGTGCAGTCAGGATCATTTTCACCATACACACCACTCTCACTCTCGGGTCCATCATGCTAACGCTAACAGAAACACTTCTGTTTAGCTCCAGTTAGTAAGAAAGAACGAGCAAACACCCTTCAGTATTTCTCCTATAATATAGTTTTACACTGCAAAAAACCTAAATCAAACCCCATCTTTATATTTCTCCTTTCCACGCCTGAAAATATATTCCCTGCTACGTCCTTAAATTGTTTCTGCTTCCAGACAAGAAGGGCTGGATTACTGATTCCTACTCACTCATTGCTGGTGGTCCCATGGGAGCTACATAATGTACATGGCCTCTAAAATCTAACCGTGCTGGATATGTGATGCTCAAGTTACTCTCACCGACGTCCCTGGGACAGAGAAAAACAAAGAGCATCACAGAATCGCAGACACCTCTGCTACTGAGGGCTCCTTTGAGGTGAGCAAGCCTTCCCCTTCAGAATGCCCTGAAGAGGAGGACCATAGCGGACCAAATCTATGTCAAATACTGCTCATGGCTTCAGCTGTAATACTCCACACCAGAGCTCTCACATCTCACATTACATCGCAGAGACGAACAGCCACACCATCTGCAACCACTGCCGAGAATCTGAGGGTCCGAAGGGAGACAATGTAGTTCTTTCTTTCTTTTAATTATAAAGGTTTTCAGCAGTGATACAAAGCAGAGAGGACACATTAAACCAACTGATACAAGTCATCATTTTAAAGGCATTAAGATCATGAGCAAAGTGGGAAAATGTATATATACAAAATCTTTGAAAACATATTTTTGCATAATCTTATAATAATAATAATAATAGTAATAATAATAATAATAATAATAATAATAATAGTAATAATAGTAATAATAATAATAATGTGTGATGCTGCTATATTTATTAAACCAAAAGATATGGCAATATTTGCAGTAAGGTGGAAATATTGATGAAATGCGTCTATAGCACTGCCAACTTGATATAAGCATAGCTACAAGTACAATACTATGCTTTAAATGAAGATGTATGGAATGCATCTTGCAGCCATGCTAGTTCTAGTAGAAAAAACAAAACAAATCATTAATTTTAAGGCAGATGCATGTGGCCCAAGCACTGTTTCTTTGGGTTTCCTCTTTTAGAGTTATTGGAATAACAGACCCAAGAGTGTCTGCATGTGAATCCTTGATGACAGATGCCAAGTAAAATTGGGCAGGGAGCAATAAAACAAGCAACACAAGGTGTGTAGCTCTCCTAAAGGAGGAACTCAAAGACACACTGTGGGTGTTTCATTCAAGCCCAAGTCGTGCTAAAATAAGTGAAAACAAATGTCTATTTATTTTAAACATTTTATAAAAACAGAAACATTATTTTACCCTTTGTGAAGAGAAATTGCGCAGCAGTTTTCTGTCACCACAGACCACTGTACATTCTATCATTACCATTATTCTGGTTCTTTCCCAGTTAAAAATCCGCCATTTTGTAAAGTTCACAAATGCAGCTGCTAACTATCGTTGTCGCTCTTACTCTTGGAATCTCAAACGGAAAGTGTGGTTTCAAATCAGTGAGTGCATGAAATATTTCACACTTTTAATATAGTCGAAAACAATAATAACTCCGTCTAAATACAGTGTATTGATGGATCCCGATATTAAAACTAAATTCCAAGAGTTTCAGCAAAATTCCAAAGCAGCAGCCTATTGATACGCAGACATATGCTGTTATTAACTGAGAGAAAAATCTTTCCAGCAAAAAATAATTAAATCCTTTTTGTTCCTAAATCAGAAGTTTTCGCAGCGACATGAAGGACTGCAGAGTGCGGCCCCAGCAATGCTGCATCCTACTGTGAATCCAAGCTCTCTTTTATGTCTTCTTTCTTCTGATGTTGTATCTGTAACCCAGTGGAGACTTTTACAGAAAGGCAAGAAGACAGGAAGTACAAACGTCTTCCTCCACTGCAGCTATTTTACAAAAATAATTTGATCAATTAAAACATACTTCCTGTCCCCGTACTTCCTGTTTGCACTACATACTTTCTGGCCAAATAATTGTAAAATATTATCACTGCTATGGTTGAATAGATATCTACTACATTACCAAAATGTATTCACTATTATCTGAAAATTGTTCAAACTGTTTCTTTAGGAAACGAAGCAATAAAACTGGATCAAAACACATCAGTACACATAAAACTATTATTGGAAAATTGTGCATAAAATATCAAAAGTAAAAATAATTGTTCTACCAAAAATGTGAAATGGTGTTAATCAGTATTAAATGGAAATAATATAACTGCTTAATATGTTTAAGACTGAAGCAATTTTAAATACTTAATATACTTAAATACTATATGCTGCTTAATGTCCAGCATCATATTCTACAAAGCATATGTTTGCAGTCCTCTTGTGAGAATTTCTGAAAATAAATAAATAAATAATACAAGCAACATCTTGATTTTTCACAGTGTATTAAAATATTAATACCAAAAAAATCACCTGAATTGAAAGGTTTCATATCTCCAGGGAGAATTAAAATATGAATGTAAAATGAGGTTAAATGTTTTACCTTCATACATTTTCATAAATGCTAATCTGAAAGTGCTGCTGAGCCAGTTTATGGAGATGGTCAGAGTTGCCGTCCTCTCTCCATCATCATCACAGATTTTCTTGCTAATCTGCTAAAGCAGTCATTAACAGCTTTTTCAAACACCATCTTCTCGTTACATCACACATGTTGACCAAGGTAATTAGCAAGAGGAAACTTTCTGTTGTGGCGCTAAATCGCTGAAGCTCATTTACTTGCTAATGCTAGTTGCCTGTCCTATGAAGTGCGGCCAGTAACTGACCTCAGAGCAGTGGAAGCTCAGCCAGCGGCATCTTGTGTGGCTCGCTGGTCTCTCATCAGTTTACAGTCACAATGTGTATGCACAAACCACCAGGAAAAGGCTGCTGGCCTCTCAGCTCGCCCAGCTCCATCGCTGTTAACAGAAGACGGACACACCCTCACAGGCACAGAGGAGTACACTATGCCATGAAATTGAAATAATCACAGCGACATTACCCAACTGCGGTCACAAGATGGCAGTAATGTAAGGCCTGGATCCACATATGACAGCGATGTCTGAGATCAAAGGATAGATTGCTTTACTTTGGGACATGTATATTTTCAGATCTGACGAGTCAAGCACTGCTCGCCTTGCTTGTCCTGACGGAACGCAACTTTTCTGGCCTACTTTTCTGATATTTCATTTTTATTTCCATAAGGCGGACGACGTTATCACGCATACACCATGTATATAGTTTCACTCACATATATGTATACATATATATTGCTTTTTATTTTATTTTATTTTTTTCCCCTGTTGTATATTGTTTTCTCTTCTTACTTTTGCACCTTTGTGGTCCAGCTACCCAATTTCGCTGTGCAAGAAACTGTACAATGACAATAAAAAGCTCTAAGTCTCTAAGTTATTAAACATGGATCTTTTTTAAGATATACCTGGTGTTAGCTCAAGTTAATAAATCCAGACAGTTGAGTTAGAAAATGAATAATATAGCTGTTATATATTATACATTACATCTAACCACAGTCTACAAAAATGATGAAGTATCTTCATTTACTGCATTAGTGCCACCAATACGAAGCTTCAAGAGAGGCGTAAATGACCAAAAGAAAAAACGCAGGTTTGAAAAGTTCGTCATCTACATGTTTAGTAATATTCTGATGTTACTGTAACATCAATCCTACAAAAAGAAGAAAACAAGATCAGCTGGATTAAAGAGACTACACTCGTCTGCCTTGAGTGACACGTCGAAAGGTGGACTTCACATAAAGCTTATGAAGCTTGATCAGTTAACAGAACTCTAACTGCAATCTGTATGTAACTATGTTGTTTTATTAAATTGATTCAACGGCCTTCTTAATCTAGACTATTTGGGTTTTTGAAATTTAATATATGAAATGTTGATTGTAACATTATGACCATAACTATATTATATAATTACTGTCAAGTTACATTAGTGTAATATTATTATAATTAAACCCTCTGTGATGTGATGTGATGAAAGCAAGCCGCACATACAACATGTATGACCTCAACATTAAACAGTAAAATTCAGCAGCTCTACTCTGTAAGACTTAACTGTGCTACCTGCAACGTCGTTGGTTGTAAGCCTCTGTCAGAAAGCTTTTAAAACTCACTTTCACCACACAGCTTTTGGCTAACTGATGGTATTTGTCATAAATGTTTACATTTCTTCCTCTCACCTGTGTTCAGTTGTGATCACTTATCTTAGTGTTTGTGTATAAACACAAGACCACGACTGCAGTAAAGACATGACAGCCCATCTATGGGTTCAAAGACTAAAACTAGTAGTATGGGTCTAGCTTGAGGATACAGCTTAGAAACAAATAGTATATAAATTTATTATGTGGCATTCCTGATCAAATCCAAGCTAAAACATTTTATTTCCATTATATTTATTATACATTACAATTAATATTTCAGTTTTAGGTCCACACAAGCGCACACTGGTTCTGCAGTCTGACAAAGGGAACATTTACAAAGTTCCACGTAGCTTTCATCAGCTGGATCTTCAGTCTGAGCATTCCTTGGATAATTTGTGCACACACACACACACACACACACACACACACACACACACACACACACACGTACTACAGATAAATCTTCAGATTCAGGGCTCTCGTAGCAATGATCAAAAATACACACACACACACACACAATCCCACAAGGTACATATGCACTCAGAACACAGAACACCAGATGCATACTGTGTCAATGTCAGTAGTCAAGCATACACAGGCACATCACACACACACACTTTCTGGCAAAAAATAAAATATTATTGCTACTATCAGAGAACGTGTGTGTGTGTGTGTGTGTGTGTGTGTGTGTGTGTGTGTGTGTGTGTGTGTGTGTGTGTGTGTGTGTGTGCAGGTGAGCAGGCTATTGCTACACTAACTATTGTATGTTTACTGGTTGTGTATTCATAGATGTAAATACATGAACATGCAGAACACACACTGGTGAGTATGTGTATGGCAACATATGCAAGCTAAACTCTAAACTAAGGTAAATACAGTCAACTTGTATCACGTATGACAATAACTATAAATTAAAATGTTCAGACACTAATCTTAAAAATGTTTCTGCTATCTGCAGATTTCTTTATGTTTCCCACATCCATGACTGGAGTACCTCATGGTGACACGAAACTCTCCACACCTGACCTACAACATTTGTTTCTGCTGCTGGAATACCATAAAGTCATTTGGGAAGTGATGCATTCATTCATATATGCAGTGGGTGAAATGATGTAAGATTATGGATTAACAAGCAACAGAGCCAAATTACAAAGATATCAGATGCAGAGTTCTTACCCTCTGCAACGACTTGTAATATAAGGAACGTGGGATTCCATCATTTTGTCTGCTGGCTTTTTATGTTAATTTCTGTTTCCACCTACGTAAAGGTTTTACTGGTTTTGCACACGTTGATCATCCAGAAGAAACATAAGCAGCAACTATAAATATGTAGTAAAAAGGTAAAAGAAAAGAGAGTGAGAGAAAATAAAGACATTATTTGATTGGAGCGTACATTCATTTTAAATAAGTGCAGGCCCAACATGAAGCACTTTGTCTGGGTTGGGAATTCAAAATGAAATAAACACACAGGAACCTCAAGTAAAGCCTAGATTCTGTAAAAGAGACACATTTGGATTTTAAATCTACTTTGAAGCAACAGCTTGTTTTTATTTTTATTTTTACCTCCTCCTAAAGATAGAACAGCTTCCTCTAGCCAAGTCCTCAAACCTTTTAAGTAAGCTGTGCAAGAATGGAGAAACTGCAAAAGAAAAACTGGCCAAGATGTATCTAATTTTACAGCTGTGCAACTTTGAATATATTAAGAAAATAAACCGAACCAGATGGACAGATAAAGCCTATAAAATCAAAAATTTCACAGAAGCTGAAATTCTTTGGAACAGCTGCTGATCAAAGTCATCCCGAATTTCTGTGGAACTCTGAACAAAAATAACAATGAAAAAAAAACTGAACGAACACTTCTTGTTGCATGAAGTTAATACTTACTGTATTTCGTATGTAGGGAATTGCTGCAATACTCTAGAGCTGTTTTACCTTGCTCTTTAATCTGTTTGTTATAACTAATTGCTTTGCATACACATGCATTACAATAAATAAGAATAATAAGGTTTTGTATTTTTAAAATAAGGAAACTAAATGTAATGTTTTAAGTGGGGCTCGTGGGCTTTGATTGTTGTTTATTGTGCTGTACTGAAGGGCACACGAGGACATTTGGAAATAATAATTTAATTAAACTGAACTTAATTATTCTTAATGCACCCTCTGCATTCATAGAACATAAGGTCAGGCAGAAAAACTTGCAGTTCTGAGCTGGAACGCTGCATTTTGCTGCAACAAAGATTAAGTTTAGTTTCATGGAAAAGTTTTCCATGAAATATACCGAGGACACATGCTCACTATTTTAAGAAGAGAAATCAGGAATACAGAATTCCACTTCACAGGAATACGAGGTCATGGAAAAAAAGAAAGATGTCTTTTTCTAAAAAAACCCCCCAAAAAACCAACAAACTTTACACACACACAAATACACACACACACAAATACACACACATATATAGGTGTATATATATATATATATATATATATATATATATATATATATATATGTATATATATATATATATATATATATATATATATATATATAGATAGATAGATAGATAGATAGATAGATAGATAGATAGATAGATAGATAGATAGATAGATAAAGAAGAGACAGGGAAGGTATGATGCAGGAGGAAAACCCTCATCTTTGTTGTCTTTGTTGCCACTTTAACCTTCACTACAGTGAGAATCCCGCTGGTGGCAGCGCTTGGCTCAGGCATTCAAGCTTTTGCATACACCTCCCCTCTCTGCATCTATTCCTCAAAATGTACCAAATAACAAAAGCAGGGAGTGGATTGTATTTGTAGTCAGCACAATGAGGAAAAACACATCATAACGCAGCGTTTTTTCATAGTGCCTGCAGGAAGATTTAAGAGCAGGGATCTTTTAATTATAATGACATTTAATTCACAGGAAATTGTTCTAATTACAAGCAGCAAACTGTATACTATTGCTTGAACTCTAAGATGTATAATAAAGAATAATATAATATTAATATCACTCGTGGAAACGCACTGAATCCAGCTGGAGTTTGGTTTAAGACTGAAGGAGATGCCTGTGAAAACCCGACACAAAGACTTCTCAGTCCCGTGTTACTCAGATTGATGTGTTTTTCTTCATGAATTATTTGGAGTTTGCGTTTTTTAAATTTTATTTTGTTCAACCAAACCAAGCTATTTTCAACCCCAAATGTGCCCCAACATATCATAAAAATAGCAAAGATACAGTAAACATTTAACTGCTATTATTTGTCTTTTATTTTAGTATACAATACTTCAGTCCTCAAGTAAGCACGGTATGCTGTTCATTCACAACACTGCATTTATTAGAAAGGACCGTCACTGGCGCAGTTAATAAAGAAATGATTTAAATGTAGTTTTTTCTCCGCTACATCTGACACCATTCGGCGTATAACTGGTTTAAAAGCGCAGGGCGAAAAGCGGTTCAACCAACTTTTAGAGCGGCTCCGCTCAGCTCACTGTACACGACGGAGGGGAAACCAAGCCAGCCAATTAGAAAAGTTCCAACTGTATTAGGCACGTGGGGTTTGATTGTTGTTCTTTGTGCCGCACTGACGAAAAAAAGTGAAACAGTGTTTCACACGAGCAACTGAGATGAGAATGGGATCCACGCCACAGATGTAAGAAAAGGATTTTACATATGTGCATGCTAGGCAGTGGGTATGGGATCGGGGCTGTCCTACCTGTTCGTCCTATGGGGGGTTGGGGGGTCCTCCTCTTCTAGATTATGACAACAGCAGCAGCCGCTTTGTTGGACTTGAGGAAAAAAGGGCAAAAACTTCCACTTTCTATCGTCTCTTCTATCCTAATGCTGAACCCAGCATTTAAAGGAAATCATCATTAAGAAAACTACAGGCATCGCACCAACCATTTCACTACTTTGTTGAATCTGCGGGGGCCGGGGAACTATCTCGCCTTTTTCCACGCTGTTTGTGATTTTAAGTAATAAAAGGAAACGCCGTGCGACCCACAGAGGCACGATGGTGCTGTGTCTAAACCAGCAGCAAGGCGCGCCTGAATGTCAGAAGATCTATGCGAAAAAACCAAGTGACGGAGCGACGGGCTCTTCTGTTCTAAACTAACAAAGAGTTCATCTGAGGTGGCTGTTTTATTCCGAACGTCCTTTTCTTTTCAAAACATCAACTAGCAGGTGAAACACCTTTCCCCCTCTGCTCCCCGCTGTTTCCTCGCGCTGACCCGGCGGCCAGTGCACGCGACAGCTACAATACAGACAGTTTGTTGCACAGAATGGGGAAGCTATTACAAGAGAGAAAGAGAGTGGAAGAGCAAGCTCCAGTGAAACGGAGAAACAAGACTGTCCTCTGCAGCTGCTACCTCTGCGTCCCTCCGCGAGTGTGAACCGGCGCGAGCTCATCTCCTCCCGGTAAAAGATGATGATACGCCAAGCGAGGCAGAAATGGAATGCTGGGGATCCCCTGCTGCGTCCAATCCTGACGTCTCTACCGGTGTGCCGGCGTCCGCGTGTGCGCGAGTCACTCTCAGTGTGTGTGTGTGTGTGTGTGTGTGTGTGTGTGTGTGTGTGTGTGTGTGTGCGGACGCGCTTAGATATAAATGGGGCTGCATGGAGGGAGGGGGTAGCTGTCATTGTGTGCCACAGCTGAACTGTAACAGGTGATGGAGGGGTGAGCATGAGCATCACAAGGAGGCTTAGACACTCAATTACGGTGCTGTTGCCTTAAATAATAATAATAATAATAATTCAGTTTAGAAGATGGAAGCTGAGCACGCTACCATGCTCATATCGTTACAGTCACAATGTTAACATTCAAACTATATGAATAGACATTAAAAACTATATAGAGATGGACACTTTATATAGAGAAATGAAATCTAGGAACCGCTGGATAATCTTTAAATTGCCAGAGTTTCAAAGCCTACCCATGTTTAAAATTTAGCACTGCAAGAAAAAAAGTGATCATTATTGCTGCCATCAGTGTAGATCTCATACAGCTGATACTATGAATGATTTGCAGTTACGGGAAACACTGTTTCCAACCAGCTCTGTGTCTACAGGCTGCATATACGCTGAACAGTGTATGTAAAAAAAATAAAAAAAATCTCGTAGCTTTGATCTCAGTTTCAGCAAGAGAGAGTCGATGTAGACAGAAAACTGTAACAAAATCACTACAGCTTCATTATGCAGAGAAGAGTGTTTGTGCGTTTACTGGGGTCAAAGTTTGTAGCATGTCATTGAACTACTATATATTTTTGCTGCAATATTGTAAATAAGTAAACATACATAAGTTAGAAATTTAAGCAAAGCAAAATACTTTTTAATTTTTTTCTTTTTCTTGAATATTGTGTCAAATAATTGTAACATGTTTTATTTAAACTACAATCCAATACACAAGTCCTGCATTAAATACTGTACTTATATTAATTATTTAATTAATTAATCTAAATAATGAATGGACTTAAACTTAACATGAACACAATATTAAAAATATTTATCCAGTACAACTCTGTTTAAAACAGAGTGTAGAACTAGCTTGAAATACACCAACAACTAAAAAAATCCAACACACAGAACATTTGATGTGGTTGTTACATGGTGTAGGGCTGCTGCATTGCATTTTATTACATCATGCATATTTTGTGTTCTAGTTTTGTGGAATCATTTTAAAATCGAGGTTTTCAGATTTAAAAAAAAAAAGAATGACAAAAGATAGCAACCATCACTTAACTTGATTACGTACATTAAATACTTACGCTGATAGCAAAGAAAAAACAGCCCACTTCCTTGTATGTGTACACATGCTTGGCCAATAAAGTGGATTATATTTTGTCTATTTGTGAGTACGGGCTCTCACCATCGTTTGTTTGAGTCCCGAAGCCTTTGGAATATTTTTAGACAGATAGATATCAGTGACTTTATTTCTTAGCTGTTTCTTTATTTAGAGGATGATATGAGTTTGTTTGTGGCCAATAGTGTTTTGCTTGTTTTTAGATATTTATATAATTCTTTTTTATAATTTTGTGATCAGCAGGTAAACTACTAAGTGAGGCTGAACAGGAAGATCTTAAATAATTACGAGAGTTTAGCCTTAATATTTATTGTATGCAGGTATCTTTATCAGATAATTTTGGCAGAATTGGCTTTTACAGGAATGCTAATAATGCAGTAATGGTGTGTTAAATAAATGTCAAGTGCTACAGAAAATAAGTTCTGACATTTGGTTCTGGTCCAAGCTTGAGTTGCCCAGTTATTTCCTGAGATAATCCTCTGGCTCCAGGAGGCTGTTTTGTTCTCTGTAATAGTAGACTGCAGTGATAGTTAGAGGGATGTTAAAGTCATGAGGACTCAACAGAAACTCACCGTGTAAAAGTATTCATGTAACACTGAAAAGATGCCAAAGTTGAACATATGGATAAAAGAGATGAGCGTTTGCTGGATTCAATAATTAGCAATAGTAGCAGGACAGAAAAAGGTCTGCTTTCATTCTGTGTGTCAGCGTCTCACTCTGGTCAGAATTCTCTCACAAAAGCTACCACTTAATGAAAATAAAAATATATGTTAAATAACTTTTATTTCTGCACACAGGACAATCTCAGGCTTCTTTTGTTTTTAGACTTCAACACAAACAAACATCACAGAGTATTGTTGTTCGGAGCAGTAAATGACACAGACAGTGCAGGGAGAGGAAACAAACGTAGGGCTGCAGAGCTGGCTTCCGCATCCAGCTGCGAAACAACAACATGAATCCCTGCTCCCATCATTCTTTCTCACCAACATCAGGATCCTCACAAATAAAACGCAGGAGCTACAATTAGAGATTTACTATAACCATCTTGTCCGGGAGTGTTGTCTACTGATTGCAACAGAATTCTGGCTTCATCTGCAAATCCTGATACCGCCAGGACCGCAACAAATATTCCAGTAAGAGAAGGGGTGGGACCTCTGTGTTTATGGACTCCAGGACTGGTGCCATAACAGCAGAATTATAGACAGTCACTCCTCACAGGACTTAGAGGCCATGTCCATTCAGTGCAGGCCCACCTACCTACAGTGGTGTAAAAAAAGTGGTTTGCCCCTTTCCTGTTTTCTTCTTTTTTTGTATGTTTGTCACACTGAAATGTTCCAGATCATCCAAAGAAAATTCAATATAAGACAACAATAACACCTGTAAACATAAAATGCAGTTTCTAATTGAAGGTGTTTGTTATTAAGGGGGAAACAATCTATACCTATATGCCCCTGTGTGAAAACGTGATTGCCCCCTAAATCCAATAACTTGTTGGTCCACCTTTAGCAGCAACAACTGCAATCAAGCATTTGCTATAACGATAAATAAATAAATAAATGAGTCTGTGAAGGAATTTTGGCCCACTCATCTTTGCAGAATTGTTGTAACTCAGGCACACTGGAGGGTTTTCAAGCATGAGCTGCATTTTAAAAGTCATGCTGCAGCATCTCAATCAGGTTCAGGTCAGAACTTTGACTAGGCCAAAGTCTTTATTTATTTTTTTATTTTTTCCGATCTTTCAATGCAATTCAGTTTTATTCATATAGCACCAAATCACAACAACAGTCGCCTAAAGGTGCTTTATATTGTAAGGTAGACTCTACAATAATACATACAGAGAAAAACCCAACAATCAGATGACCCCCTATGAGCAAGCACTTTGGCGACAGTGGGAAGGAAAAACTCCCTTTTAACAGGAAGAAACCTCCGGCAGCACCAGGCTCAGGGAGGGGCGGGGCCATCTGCTGTGATTGGTTGGGGTGAGAGAAGGAAGACAGGATAAAGACATGCTGTGGATCTTTCTTCAGGAAAAATGTTACTCCCAGTCTTCCACAGAGTACTTACTTGCACGTCATTATGTAATGCTCGTATCATACTATGGGCATTATGACATGAATATGATGTGATAAACACCACTCTGCATTTAATCATTCATCCATTCATCCATCTTCATCCGCTTTATCCGAGGCCGGGTCGCGGGGGCAGCAGCCTAAGCAAAGAGGCCCAGACCTCCCTCTCCCCAGCCACCTCCTCCAGCTTATCCGGGGGAATACCAAGGCGTTCCCAGGCCAGCCGAGAGATATAATCTCTCCAGCATGTCCTGGGTCTGCCCCGGGGCCTCCTCCCAGTGGGACATGCCTGGAACACCTCACCCAGGAGGCGCATCCTTGTCAGATGCCCGAACCACCTCAGCTGGCTCCTTTCGATGTGGAGCAGCAGCGGCTCTACTCTGAGCCCCTCCCGGATGGCCAAACTTCTCACCCGATCTCTAAGGGAGAGGCCAGCCACCCTTCGGAGGAAGCTCATTTCTGCCGCTTGTATCCGCGATCTCGTTCTTTCGGTCACTACCCACAGCTCGTGGCCATAGGTGAGGGTAGGGACTTAGATCGACCGGTAAATTGAGAGCTTCGCTTTTACACTCAGCTCCCTCATCACCACGACGGACCGGTGCAGCGTCTGCATTACTGCAGCTGCAGCCCCAATCCGTCTGTCGATCTCCGGCTCCCTTCTCCCATCACTCGCGAACAAGACCCCGAGATACTTAAACTCCTCCACTTGGAGCAGGAACTCATCCCCGACGCGGAGTGGGCACTCCACCCTTTTCTGGTTGAGAACCATGGCCTCAGATTTGGAGGTGCTGATCCTCATTCCCGCTGCTTCACACTTGGCTGCGAACCGTTCCAGTGCGAGCTGGAGGCCCTCACCCGATGAAGCCAACAGAACCACATCATCCGCAAAAATCAGAGACGAGATTCTGAGGCCACCAAAGCGAAAACCCTCCGCCACTTGGCTGCGCCTAGAAATCCTGTCCATAAAAATTATGAACAGAACCGGAGACAAAGGGCAGCCCTGGCGGAGCCCATCACCCACCGGGAACGAGTCCGACTTATTGCCGGCAATGCGAACCAAGCTCTTGCAACAGTTGTATAGGGATCGAATGGCCCGTAGCAATGGGCCAGACACCCCATACTCCCGCAACACCTCCCACAGGACACCCCGAGGGACATGGTCGAATGCCTTCTCCAAGTCCACAAAACACATGTAGACTGGTTGGGCAAACTCCCATGCACCCTCAAGTATCCTCGAGAGGATAAAGAGCTGGTCCAGTGTTCCGTGACCAGGACGAAAACCGCATTGTTCCTCCTGTATCCAAGGTTCGACTAGCGGACGAACTCTCCTTTCCAGCACCCTGGCATAGACTTTCCCAGGGAGGCTGAGGAGTGTGATATCCCTGTAGTTGGAACACACCCTCCGGTCCCCCTTCTTAAAGATGGGGACCACCACCCCGGTCTGCCATTTAATCATTCATTTAATCTTAATCTCAGTCTCTTCCACAGCCCTAAGAGGTAACTGTTCCGTCATCATTGGCCTGGTTCTGCCGAAGGTTTCACTCATAGGGTTGGGGTTGGAGTTTTTGGTATTTACTCTGTATTATTCTAGGCTCTTTACCTTATAACATATAGTGCCTTTAGCAAAATACCCAAGGGCAAGCCAGTAGGTATTTTTTACATCAGGCTATGAGGATTTTGAATTTCGTCAAATATCACAGATTCAAAAAAAAGGAAAAAACAAAACCTGAAAAGATAAAAACAGAAGTGTGTGTACTTTAGAAATGTTGCATGATATAATGATACATAAACAGTCCATAAATGTCTTCAACTACCTAGAAGCATAAGGGCATATATATTGATGTTATGTTGACAAGTATTTTGAGAGGGGTAATAGCTTGTCCTGTTGTTTCTGATGGCATTGTTGTAATTCTTGGGTGTTATACATTTTGTTTTAGAAAAGGTAAAACTAAATTTGCTAATAAGCTACACTGGGAGCTGATGTACAAAATAAAAGCTGTAACTTAACTTAAAATTGATTTATTTTAGGTAACAAATCAACTAATTTAAGTAAAAACAACTGAGTAAACAGAACCTGCAGGAGACATAAGTGTACATTTAATAATAATTAGTCTAAAATAAAAATACAAAATGAATTATGGAACCATGTAACACCTAAAACCCATGTCTAAAGGCGAAACAAGCAAACAATCAATAAAACAAAAAAGCCTTATGAGATCTCATTTTTCAGTAAATTTAACACTATGTACTGAGATAGGTTTCTATAGAGGTATGTCTTATCAGAGTGTAACGTATCATATCCACTAATGTAAAAAGAAACATGTAGTCACTACATTTATTATTTCTGCCAAAGACTGAGAAACTGAAATCACCCATCACAATTGACAGAAGTGCTTTACTAAAAGTTTTATGTCCTGTATATATCACAGGCCACGATACAGCAGCTTTACACAGACCTGAAAATGTAGGTTGTAGCCTGAGGCATTTATCATGCCTAATGACTGACAGCTTATACAATTTTACTGCACTTGTTGAACTTGAGCCAGTGTAAAGATATTTGAAATAACCACCAATCAATGCAAAAACAGATGTTAGCTAAAACCACTGCTGCTGGAACGGGTATATTCCAATGAAACGAGTTACATTTTCTTTAATTAATGACATAACTTTTCATTTGGTTATCCCAAGGCTCTTTAGGTGATATGAAAAAGTTCATGAAAAAGGCAAGATAATGTATTTCGCCTCCTTTTAGGACAATTGCTAAGTGTAACAAGCAACAGCAGCAGCGAAATATAACTCATGAGGCAATTGTGATAGGGTACTTCAACATCCTGAACATTCTGTGACAAAAATCAGTCAGAATCAGCCAAAATGTAAATCTGCAAACATATTTTTAGACTCACTATAAATCAGATTTGTTGAAAATATTACTATTTAAAAAAAATCACAAACTAAAGTAGGAATTTCCAGTAATGAGATCTGGTGTATGCTTTCAAAGACTATCTAGCCAAAAATTTGGCATGTCAAAGGATTTACATGACAACAGCATAGCTTGTTAAACTGAATGCCATCTCGTTTTCAATGGCTGGTAAGTAGTTTGTTTCCTTATTTACTAAGGAATCCAGTTAAGCCTGGAGTTTAACATGACTGTAAAGTACTTTAACATTTCTTATAAATTCTACGTTTGAAATGAAAGAACTTTAGACCACAAACTGCAATTTTAACCTGAAATTCATACATCATTTGATTCAATATACAGGGTGGGCCATTTATATGGATACACCATAATAACATGGGAATGGTTGGTGATGTTAAAGTCCTGTTTGTGGCACATTAGTATATGTGAGGGGCAAACTCCTCAAGATAGGTGGTGACCATGGTGGCCATTTAGAAGTCGGCCATCTTGGATACAACTTTTGTTTTTTCAATTGGAAGAGGGCCATGTGACACATCAAACTTATTGGTAATGTCACAAGAAAAACAATGGTGTGCTTGGTTTCAACGTAACTTTATTCTTTCATGAGTTATTTACAAGTTTCTCTTTGTTCACAGCCATTGACATGTCGAAGAGGTTAACACGTGAGGAGCGGATTGAAATTGTGTTGATATCTGGTGAACGCAGTAACCGGGTCATTGTAGCAAATTTCAATGCAAGACGCCCTACGAGACCACCCATCTCCCATGCTACAGTCAGCAAACTGCTTGCTAAGTTTCGTGAAACTGGTTCAGTGTTGGATTTGCCAAAATGTAGACGCAAGAAAACTGTCACTAATGAAGAAACATCAGTGGCTGTCCTAGCTTCATTCAGCAAGAGCCCACAGCGTAGCACTCGCCGCATGTCACTGGAGAGTGGCATTAGGCGAACATCCTTTGGCGGATCTTAGCTACTCACAAATGGCACCCTTACAAACTCCAGCTACTGCAGCATCTCATCGAGGATGACCCAGATTGGCGCACAGAATTTGCAGAATGGGCAAAACAAAAATTTGAACAGGACCCTCAGTTCACGCAGAAGATTTTGTTCAGTGATGAGGCAAACCTTTATGTGAATGGTGAAGTTAACAAACAAAACCACCGCTATTGGTCTGAAACTAACCCACATTGGATGGATCCCTCCAAGACTGTTGGAACAACAAAAGTAATGGTTTGGTGTGGTATATGGGGCACAACGATAGTGGGTCCATTCTTCATCAGTGGAAACCTCAAGGCCACTGGATATTTGAAATTGCTACATGATGATGTGCTTCCCTCTTTATGCACTGAAGCTGGCACATTCCCTGAGTTTTTCCAGCAAGATGGTGCACCACCACATTATGGGTGCCAGGTCCAAGCATTCCTAGATGAACAGTTTCCTGGAAAGTGGATTGATCGTCGTGGGCCAGTTGAATGGCCCTCAAGGTCTCCTGATCTGACCCCCTTAGACTTTTATCTTTGGGGTCATCTGAAGGCAATTGTCTATGGTGTGAAGATACGAGATGTGCAGCACCTGAAACTATGGAAACTGGATGCCTGTGCTGGCATTTCTCCTGCGGTGTTGCTATCAGCGTGTGAAGAGTGGGAGAAGAGGGTTGCATTGACAATCCAACACAATGGGAAGCACATTGAACACATTTTATAAGTGGTCAGAAAGTTAAAGTTAAATAACTCATGAAAGAATAAAGTTACGTTGAAACCAAGCACACCATTGTTTTTCTTGTGACATTACCAATAAGTTTGATGTGTCACATGGCCCTCTTCCTATTGAAAAAACAAAAGTTGTATCCAAGATGGCCGACTTCTAAATGGCCACCATGGTCACCACCCATCTTGAAGAGTTTGCCCCTCACATATACTAACGTACCACAAACAGGACTTTAATATCACCAACCATTCCCATTTTATTATGGTGTATCTATATAAATGGCCCACCCTGTACATGCAGTCCATTAGAACAATTTAGAAGCACCAATTAACCTAAAATGCACATCTTTGGACTGTGGGAGGAAGAGAGAGTACTGGAGGAAACCCACCCAGACACAGAGAGAATATGCAAATATCACAATGAGAGGTAGCAGCTGAGGCTCAAACCAAGAACCTTTGTGCTGTGAAGTGGCAGTGCTAACCACTCCACCTGTGTGCTGTTTAAGCACTGTCAAAACTGAGCTTCATAGAACCCTGTATGAGTACACAGGCCCTTATCCGTGCACACACATACACGCATGCAAACATTGAGACACACTCTGACACACCAACATTTGACTAGCTGACACAATGACACGCCACATCTTGGGACATTTCTGAAGGAAAGTCATGCAGATTTATTCCTCCTATCGGTCAAAAGAAAGAGAAGGAAAGGAAGTTGTCTGGAACAAGAAAGATAAAATCAGAGTGTAAATAGAGTCAAAAAAAGAGCGACCAAAAGGTTAAACTGGATATATAAAAAAACAAACAAAAAATAAAGTGATGCACAGAAAGAGAATAAGGATGTTGTATAGGACTTTTGGCCTGTGAGGAGTTGTCTTTGTCCATGAATGCCCAGAAGGCCTTTTTACAACACATGCACATATACATACATGGCGTGGCCTGTGGTCAGGCTGTGTGCTGTGTTCCATAGAGTGAAAGGACAGGTGTGCATTCAAGCAAAACCTCACTCTGTGCCACTGTCAGTATGTATGTCAGTGTGTGTCTGGCTTGAGGGTAGCTTTGACTAAAAGTTAAGCTCATATGCTTATGCTTGTGCACAAATTCTCCTCTCTCACTCATGCACACAAACACAATAGTATTCAAAAGCTGTGAAAGTGAACATGCACTCTTACTGTGTATACGTGTGACACAAGCACACACAGACAAAGACAGGTTTATATTATTGCAGGTGTTAAGACAAGCCAGTGTCATCCATCTGAAGTTGTGTTGCTTTCTCTCTCTTTCTCTGTCTTTACTTCAAGAAGATGTCTTGCCAAATAGGACACTTGCATGTGACATGTACATACACATGCTATGGGACTAAAGGTGTGAGCAAACAAACATAATACCTTTAAGGCATTAGTGGTTATTTAGTTTTCCCCTTCAATGCACTGTTACTGCACCCTGGAATTCAGCACCTAAAAGTTAATTGCTACATTGTTAGGAAAATGTGAGACAGTTTGACAGTTACAAGGAATACTAAGAAAAAGCTTAGCAGTGTCTTTGCCTTTCAGATGCACTGAAATAAATTGGCTAAGGTCTTGATCAAGTGGAAAGTCCTCATTAATTTAAATTACTCCTCCATGAATTGCCACCTTACTGTGGTGGAGAGGTTTATGTGCCCCAGGGGCTATGGTGTTGGGGGGGCTGTTAGGGTCTCCCAAGGCAATTTGGTCCTGGGTGAATTCCCAGACATGAGTGGTGAAAAAGCAAGGGAACTGCGTAACCTGCCTGGGATGGCGTTACTGGGACCATGCCTATGGTGGGAGCTTGATGTAGAGGGCCTTGTGGCCAAGCCTTACCCCATAGGGCCCAAAGAAACTATATCCACCCACCCACCTGCAGGCCCACCACCCACAGAAGTCAAGAAGTCAAGTTTCCAATTTGGACTTGCCCTCAATGAGACGTGGTGGGGAGGGGTGGGTCCCCTTGGTTTGCTGCCTGTAAATTTGGGTTTTTTGCCAAAGGATGAAAGGATTGTGTCCCTGTGCCTTTGGATAGAGGAACGGCACGACCCATATGCAGAAGCAACTGAGTGATGCTTCTGCATATGGGTCGCACAACAGTTCAGAGTACTCAAGATTCTTAGGCTACGTTCATACTGCAGGTCCTAATACTCAATTCCGAGTTTTTGATCAAATCCGATTTTTTTGTTTGCTTGTTCACACTACAAATAAAATGTGACAGCAAACGCGCTCTAGTGTGAACCCTCAAAGTGACCTGAGCAAAAGAAAAAGAAAACATCACACACAATGCGCTCTGTTTAGACCCAGACCAAACAGTATTGTTCGACTGATGGCCGTTAATATAAATAGTTGTTTCAGACTTTACGTTTCCCAATTTTGCTTCAAGTTATTTTGTTATTTACATATGGCCTAATATTTATCCTTATTGCTGTTTTAGAGAGGAGCGGTGCTTCAAAGGATAGTTGCAGATTTCTGTCAGAATCTGCAGATTATACAGTACAAATAAAATGTTCACGTTTCTCCAACGTTGTCTTCCAAACAGTTTCACTAACATCTACACGGGATGGCCAGGAAATGTTCACGATGTCTTCTCAGGCGCTTCTCCGGTACTGATAGTTGGCGTCTGTCTTGTGTCAGTGACGTAAAAGATTTAATGCAACATGACCATTCAAACAGCAGTCGCTTTCTAAAATATCAGATATGTATGGGATTCAGTACCACATACGAAAGTGACCCAGATCGGATTTGAAAATATCAGATTTGTGCTGTTCACACTCTTGTACCATGATCGGATATGGATCGCAGAGGGTCAAAAAAGTCGGGGGACATTATCTATTATATACATTAGGTGAATGTACAGTAGTAGCATTGTATGCTGCAAGCAGGTATATTCTCTACATTAAGTGAATTAAATAAGAATAGACAATCTAAACATTTTACAAAATAGACAAAATAGCCCCCTGGTAGGGTCTCCCATTGCAAATTGGTCCTGGGTGAGGGACCAGACAAAGAGCGATTGAGAAGACCCTTATGAGAAAAACATAGAGGGAACAGTTTACCCTGCCCGGGATAGGGTTACCGGCGCCCCGCCCTGGAGCCAGGCCCGCGGCGGGTGCCTGAGGGCGAGCGTCTGGTGGCTGGGCCTTAGTCCATGGGGCCCGGCCAGGCACAGCCCAAAAAGGGGACATGGGCCCATCTTCCCGCAGGCCCACCACCTGCAGGAGGCGCCGTAGGGGTCGGGTGCATTGTGTGCTGGGTGGTGGCCAGGAGTGGAGGCCCTGGCGGACTGATCCCCGGCTACCAAGACTGGCAATTGGGACATGGAATGTCACCTCTCTGGGAAAGAAGCCTGAGTTAGGGCGTGAGGTTGAGAGGTACTGGCTAGATATAGTCGGACTCACCTCTATGCATGGCTTGGGCTCTTGGAGAGGGGCTGGACTCTGTCTCAGTCTGGAGTTGCCCCTGGTGAGAGGCAGCTTGCTGCAGCTTGCCGGCTTGCTGCCGGTACGTTGGGAATCTTCCTGGTGGATGAGAGGGTTTGTTCCCTGCGCCTTAGGGTCGGGAAATGGGTCCTGACTGTCATCTGTGCTTATGAGCCGAGTGGCAGTTCAGAGTACCCAGCCTTCTTAGAGTCCCTGGGTGGGGTGCTGGAAGGTGCTCCACCTGGAGACTCTGTTATCCTACTGGGAGACTTCAATGCTCATGTGGGTAATGACAGTGAGACCTGGAGGGGCGTGATTGGGAGGAACGGCCTCCCTGATCTGAACCCGAGTGGTGTTTTGTTATTGGACTTCTGTGCAAATCACAGTTTGGCCATAACGAACACCTTGTTCAAAAATAAGAGTGTTCACACTCGGGTGTGGGAGGAGTTCAAAGAGGCCATGGAAAAAGACTTTCGGACTGCCTCGAAGAGATTCTGGCAAACAGTCAGGTGTCTCAGGAGGGGAAAGCGGTGCTCTACCTGCACTGTGTATAGTGCTGGTGGAGCGCTGCTGACTTTGACTGAGAAAATTGTCAGGCGGTGGAAGGAATACTTCGAGGACCTCCTTAATCCCACTGACACGTCTTCCGAGGAGGAAGCAGAGTCTGGGGATGAGGGGATGACCCGCCAATTTCTGGGGGCGAGGTCACTGAGGCAGTTAAACAACTTCTTGGTGGCAGAGCCCCTGGTGTGGATGAGGTCCGCCCCGAGTTCCTGAAGGCTCTGGATGTTGTAGGGCTGTCCTGGTTGACACGACTTTACAATGTTGCGTGGAGATCAGGGGCAGTACCCGTGGACTGGCATACCGGGGTGGTGGTCCCCATCTTTAAGAAGGGGGACCGGAGGGTGTGTTCCAACTACAGGGATATCACACTCCTCAGCCTCCCTGGGAAAGTCTATGCCAGGGTGCTAGAAAGGAGAGTTCGTCCGCTAGTCGAACCTCGGATACAGGAGGAACAATGCGGTTTTCGTCTTGGTCGCAGAACACTGGACCAGCTCTTTATCATCTCAAGGATACTTGAGGACGCATGGGAGTTTGCCCAACCAGTCTACATGTGTTTTGTGGACTTGGAGAAGGCATTCGACCGTGTCCCTCGGGGTGTCCTGTGGGAGGTGCTGCGGGAGTATGGGGTGTCTGGCCCACTGCTACAGGCCATCCGATCCCTATACAACCGTTGCAAGAGCTTGGTTCGCATTGTCAGCAATAAGTCGGACTCGTTCCACTGCACGCCATATGAGGCCGCTTTGTAGGCGCTCAAATCGCCAGTGGCGAGACCCGCGTTGTAGGTCCCCATGTTTAAAAAGAGGGACCAGAGGGTGGGCTCCAACAACAGGGGAATCAGACTTTTCTGTCCCCATGAGAATGTCTATGCCAGAGTACTTCAGCGGAGAGTTCGTCCGTTAGTCGAACTGAGCTTACAGGAGGAACAATGCGGTTTTCGTCCTGGTCATGTAACACTAGCCAGCTCTTTATGCTATCAAAAATATTTGACAGTGCATGGGAATTTGCCCAACCTGTGTGTTTTGTGGATTTGGTGAAGGTATCTGACCACACCACATGGAGTATCCTGTAGGAGGTGCTTTGGGGCTCATAGCAATGTCTGGCCCATTGGTATGAGCCATTTGAGCCTCCTTGCAGAAGCTTGTTCCACATTGCTGGCAGTCAGTCAGGCTCATTCTTAGTGCGTGTTGGACTCTGCCATGGCTGCTGTTTGTCACCACTGTGTTCATAGTTTTCATCGACAGAATTTCTAGGTGTAGCCTAATGGAGGAAGCCTTCCACTGTGGTGGCCTCAGAATCTCATCTCTGTTTTTGCAGACATTGTAGCTCTGTTGGCTTCATCAGATAGTGGTCCTAAGCTCATGCTAAAGCAGCTCATAGCCAAGTGTGAAGCGGCAAGAAAGAGACTCAGCACCTCTAAATGTGAGACCATGGTTCTCAGCTGGAAAAGGGTGTCTGCACTGGGTCAGGGACAAGTTACTGCCCCAAGTGGAGTAGAATATAAATATCTCAGGGTCATGTTCACAAGTGAGGGGAGAAATAATTAGAAGATTGACAGATGGATTGGCTTTGTGTCTGTGGACACTGCATCCGTCCGTTGTGGTAAAGAGAGAGCATGAAAACAAAGCTCTCGAGTTTGAGTTGAGTGGCTCCTGGGTGAGGTGTTTTGGGTATGATTGACTGGAAGGAAGCCCTGAGGCAGACCCAGGACACATGGGAGAGATTACATCTCTTGGCTGACCTCTCTGTGTTCCCTGAATAAGCTGGAGGAAGTGGTTAGGGAGAGAGAGAGGAGTCTTTGCTTAAGCTACTGTGCCCAGAACCCAACCCCAAATAAACAGGACAAAATAGATGGATTAATGGATAATTTAAATTGCATGTCTAACTGATGTATTTTCATTTTGTAAGATATTTAAGAAAAAACATGCAAATCTAAATGTGTGTGTGAAATAAGACATGGTAGATCTTGTCATTTTGCTTTTAGGTTTGACTTGCGACATCTACCATTAGTGTTTTTCTCATTGTCATTTTTGGATTGTGTGTCCTCATCATATTCATGCGCTATGATCATCATAAGATGTCTTTGTGAGTCAAGGCCTGCATAGTGCAGCAAAGTCACTGGTACACTGGCCAAAACCTTAATCTTAATGAAAGATGCAAAGAGGAAACACTTTCGTTCCAAGACTCATATTTAATTCCATCAATTTTTTGTATTTTTATGCCCCCTTTGTGGGCAAGAGGTCACACAAACACACCCCCAAACACAAACACAAACACACACACACACACACACACACACACACACACACACACACACACACACACACACACACACACACACACACACAGGGAGGTGCTTTTGCTGTGATGTGTATTGTGTGAACTGTTTTCCCAATAAGCCCCTGAAGGCGTTGAGTGTTCGGTTTCTTCACCAATATGCAAGGAGGATCGAGCTCTCGTTGGTGCCTGTTTTGTGTGTGAACGCGCGTGTGAGTGAATGCGGACCAGACGTGGTTTGCGTGTGGCTGATTGTTGTCTTGTAATGGGGAATAAACTGAGTAAGTCTGCCTTGACAGGGGATGGAATACATTGCAAAGTATTCACCGGGCAGCACGTAGTTTGTAGATCATTGCAGGAAGGAAAGAAGTGAAATTGTGCGCAAAGCAGGTGAATGTGTCTGACGTCACTGTGTGTGTGAGCCACAGAGAGGTGTGAAAGTGTGTGTGTGAGAATTGTCTCCAAGTGGGGAAGAGGTGATTCTGCAGGTCACCTTCTACCCCAGTGGACACAAAAGAAAGAAAATAGTTGTGTTGTTGATGAAAAAAACAAAGCAATGATAATATGAAGAGTGTTTGGTGTTTCTCAGCCTAAAACAACTACAATCTCACTTTCTGTTTTTAAGACAGGAGAGTTCAAAAACCAGAGAGAGGAGATACTATATTTACATAGCCGCACACAGCTGTTGTCACGAACATCGCACACTTATGTCACTGTCATGAGACATTCTCGCAAAAAAAATCACGGTTTTAGTAACGCAGTAACGCAGCGTTCCTACAGGAAAGTAACGGTAATCTAATAACCATTTTTGTAATAGTAATCCCTTAGTTTACTTGTTACTTGAAAAAAGTAATCGGATTACAAAAAGTAACGCGTTACTGCCCATCTCTGGTCACTTGCAGGTGAAGAGCAGACCTGGATCAATTTTCCACATGCAGCAGTTGGAAGAAAATTATAGGTTAACACCATTAGAAACACGCAGGCCCAGTTTTTGGCTGAATTGTGTTTACAGCTTCACTACTGTGTTCCTCATCCTGAAAAGCAAGCTCCAAAGAAGCTAACCTCTGCTTGAAGACAAGGAGTGCAGTTCCAGAAGCACAGGCATGAAGATCAACAGTTGACAGCAGCCCAAGAGACAAGCAGTCTCCTGAGTGAAAGACCGAGCAGGCAGCAGCAGTGTGGACAAACGGCATCAGAGAGAGAGAAAACCCGTCACCTGACTGGATGGAGATGCGTTTCCAGCAAGCTGCAACTTCACTGTGTGTGAAGAGGACTTTTGAGGAGACTGTCTGAGTGACATTTGGCACGTTTGGAGTGGAATGGCAAGATGAGACAGTGGAAAACACAGGACAAAGCTAAAGAGAACCGACTGCCATCGGACTGCAAAGTGGGAGAGAGAACAGAGTGGAGGAGCAGGTGAGGACACAGAGGAAGGCTGTTGTTTAGTTGCTTTTTTCCTTTTTATTTTGTTACTTTAATAGTGCACTAAAGTTTTGTTTGATAACCTCTGTCATTTAAGCATCTGAACAATTTGAACAGGAAGAGCTACACAACATGTTGTCGGGGACGGTTGCAAAGTGAGTTTCTCCACATTAAAATGGGCTCGGGAGAAAGTCACTTATTATGACAACCAGAAAGCGTGTCCCTGTCTAAAAGGATTCAGCGAGGTAATCCAGTCTAAATTCTTTTCCTTTTTGAAATGGCGTCATATCGCTGAGGGTGGAAACGAATAAGTTGTTGAATAAGTTTCTAAACCAGCAGGACCTGTGGAAGTGCAGACCCAACACAGTGTGTTTACCATTACCACATGTTATGTTAGAAATAAATTAATATGTTTTTAGTACAGTGCACGTCTCTTTTTCCAATTCTGAGGTCATTATTTTTTTTTTTAACTTTTTTAGTGTCTTGGTGTCTTGTTATGCAAAATTTTCTGTACATTGTTTTTTCTACCGAGACAACGTCGCCCCTTAAGTCTCCTCTTTTCCTTAAGTTTCAGTAAGCAGAGACTGGCACAATGGCTGGTGGTAAAACAATTTTCTGCAGCAGTAACTTTCTGTCAAATGTGCTACAATACTGAATTTTTATGTCAACGTTTTGATCACTATTTTATCATCGTCATTTGATAACTTGCACGACTTCTGCCCTCATGGGGTTCATTTCGTGTGGAATAAGATACATTATGACGTATGAAATGACCCATTCATGTGACTGTGGACAGAGCCAGTTGATAACAACACTTGTGATACCTGTTATCTTCACCTGGGGTTCAGGTTTTACCTCTCTCAACTCACTCGGACCAGATTACCAGATTATATGTTCAGCATAAATCCCCATGGCAGCTTGGTGAGAAGTTCAACACCTTTGTGACATTAAAACTCTGACTTTCGGCTCAACTTACTATCTCCATTCATTGTACACCCATCAGATATGTAAAAGTTATGTTGGTATCATCGCTGCTACTACCTGATATTGTATTGTGTCACAGGCTTATCGGTGGAGAAGCAACAAGTCCAAGTAAACTGCACCACTGATTTAGATCTTGAATCTTGGCTCCACAAGTTTACCATCATCTCGGAAAAATGTGCAGATGGCTCTAAATATTACTCTTCTTATGACTGTAAAATATTTTCATTACTGCTGCATCACGTTTGCAGGAATAACAGAAAATAAAATTGAAAAATAATTTCTAGAATTTCAAACAAACTGCTGTGATTGGTTTATGGTACTCACATAACCCCGTATAATAATAGTTTTACCCATACTCTTTGCTAATGGCTCGCTCGTTATGCTAAGTAAGTAGTCAATTTAGCAGAGTCACAGATAATCTAAAAACAAATACATTAGTGTGAGAAACCAACGCGTCCAGTTCCCCAGCAAGAAAATGAGCAAAACACTTCAACTCAACTTTATGGAAAGAAAAAAAAGCATATCAAGCATGTGTGTCGTTAAAGTTGTTCTGAAAATCATAAAGCTCATACAAAATATTCTTGAAAGTGCATTGCTATTACTAAATCATGCCTGTGTCTATTAATGATTTAGAGAAAAAGATGACTAATGTGTATAATTAATACTTTAGCAGCTGTCCCATTTTCTGTAATAGAAGGTGAGAAAAAATCCAAAGTATTTTCTAACAATAAACTGTTTACTGTGGAAAACAAATTGCAAATATATTATTAGCGTAACAGCAATTTATGCACAGATTATTATCCCAATGCTTTAGAGTAGACTGGGATGATTTTATGTTTCTCTTGAATATTTGAGAAAAAATACACACCTTAATAGAAATTTTAATAATAGAAAATACATGATCACTATTTATATGTGTAATATGCATGACTGAAGACTCATAAAAAAATCTCTTAAAATTAACATAGACTTTGCTTCATTTTATATTAAAGTATCCACGAGGCATAAGGTATATTTTACTGGCATTACTGGCCAGATTGGTGACCACACCATTAACCATGTCTGTTGAGTGTCCCAGTAAAAAACAATGACATGCAGTTCAGACAGACGCATCGCTAACATTTAACATCGTCTTGCTGAAACCTGCAGAGTCAGAGGATCTGCTGCAAACCTGCTGCAGAAACAAAAATGGTTCCAGGTGAACATTTCCTACAAGCCTGGTAAAATATAGTGCTTTGAGATTTTGAGGTGGCCCCTTAGAGCTGAATGTGCTTCTTTAGGATAAATACATAACAGATTTATTTGTCATCATATCGACACATCGAACCGTGTGCTTATTTCTACATCAGGCTTCTGTACTGGCTCGCATGCAGTCTTGCTATAGAACATGTGTGTTACTAATTGTGTCTCTACCACTCACATTGTATGACTCTGCAAGTCCCTATCCCTCACAAACACACCAACAAAAAATAAACATGCAGGAACTAGATACGTAGTATAGCTCTGAGGATGACTGTGTAAAAGTACATTCATATTCATGAGTTCCAGTACGTGTATGAATGAGTGCATTACCAACACATTCTACTCCTGTGCTCTGGTAGACGGTGGAAAAACGCTAACATATGACACAGAGAAGGGAACACTGAGATTGACAGACCAGACTGTATTATGTCTGCTGACTCCTCGGGGTCCGTCAGAAAAGGCCATGTCTCAAATACATTGATGTGTATTTCAATGGCTATTGGACCACTCATTATATTGGAGACATTTTTGGCACAATTTCTTTGATTAAAAGGAGAAAAAGAACAGTTAGACTTGAATGCAGATCTTGAAAGAGAGAGACAGAGAGAAAATAAACTGATCTGACCTTCTCCTGTCCAGACAAACTTTCAGCATCTTTCTGCAGTGGATTTAGCACCATATCCATATCTATTCTCAGTGAGACATGGGACACGTTACCATATATGGGGAAAAATATGTTAAAATTGGCATAGAGTTTGGTCAGTTTTATATTAAAATATCTAATGGTTAAAAAAATCCCATTTGTAGGCAAGATCGAATGATACCGAACTGCAGTTTTTGCTACTTCCACATTAAGCACATGATAAACGGACTGACTCTCCCAGAGCACTAAGTACAGCATTCACCTATTCAGACAAGGACCTTTCCCCATGTTTTTAAGTGCGTTCTATCCAACATACTCCGATGGTTGCATCACAGAGCAACTTGGGCAAGCAATGTCTGCCAGCCATCCTCCACAGGGGCCCCTCCATGAGCCTTGTTTCTAGGGCCTCCTCAGTTTTTGTCACTAGCTCCACTAGAGTTTTCCAGTACCTACGTGCTCCAGCTGAAAGCTGTACATGAAAACTTTCACATCTCCCATGTACCAGTGCCCCTGAATTCCCTTCTGCTTTTTAGGGTTTTTTTGTTTTTTTTAATTAAAATGGATTCAAAATTGATTCATAAGATAGAGTAAAATAAATATGTACTGTATATTGTGTGTGGATATTACAAAATTGTAAGATAAATATGTGAAATAGTCTGAGTCTTATGGTTAACTTGCAGACATGGGTGAGCCAACCAAAAACATGCTTAACAGAATTACATGCCTACACTTCAGACTACTTGTCAAGTTGTACATTTTCAATATTTAATTGGAAATGATATCAAAATGCAAGAATACAAGAATGCTGTCAATTTTTTTTTTAAAAAGGACAAATGAATAACACATTACAGTAGATTCCTATGGAAACAGTCGCCTCTCTATGAAGCATCATTTGCAGTGCATTGCTCTCTTTTACTCACATCTGCAAATTTCCAGACAGGGAAGAAGGTGAGCCTGCTGTACTTACTGAGATCAACATCAGCCTAAAGCTGAGAGTCAACAAACTTGTGAAAATGGCACAGCTCCTGTGAATGAGGTCATGTGAAATGCAAAGAATTTGCAAGAATGCAAAATTTAACACAAAAGTAGTTCCAGCTGGCAGTGAAGTGCCAAGAGAAGAAAATTAATTCGGTTCATTTTAGTATTTTGGATACCAAACTGCTGTCTTCTCTCAATGCTTTGCACAGCTCTTCCATCACAGGGTAAAGTGAGGTTCTTTCTTATTCATAATACTTACTTCTAAAAATTTTTACAGATTTTTGTGATCATTGTAGCTCACATGGATTGTGCACTGCTATATACAAGTTATCTAAATGCACGTGTTGATCGGAGATTATTTAGATTAGACTAAAGGTTAAAAATTGCTTGAATTAGCAGATCTGGTTGGTGGTGATAGACAGCCAGCATTTAATAAATGTGTATAGTGGCAGATTCAAGGGACTGGGGCAATATTACCAGCTTTTGCAAATTATGGACAAATCTTTGTGATTGCATAATTATGAAATCTGATCATGTCAACAAAGACTCAAGTTCCAGTGTGAGAAAACAGTCTGATTAGAATGACATGCTGTAGCAACAGAGCTGGAAGAAAGTAGCAGAAGGTCAAAGCAAGGGTTTGACATTTACACTGCAGGGAATCAACTTGCTCTCCGTGTTATGCTTTCTTACAGCATTACAGAAATTATGAAAGTTACAGCCCTTTTCCAGCAGATAATTATCTTTTAATTGCTGTTTTTTCCTCTTTTTTCCAACTTCAGCCTTCTTCTTCTTCTTTCACACTTTGTTAAATCTCTCTGTAGAAAAAGGTCAGCGTGTGCAGAGTGTGATGCCATGGCTGCGTGCATACAGGTGCAAGGCAGACAGACACATCTATAATCTCACAGCTCATGCTCTTTGTGTGGGTCATTTGCTATGGTAACTGGTAGGCAAATGGAAACACAATGTAGTCGGAGGAAACTCTGAAGAAGGGAAAAAGGATAAAGGAAATGGGAAGATGAAACATCTCTCACCCTGTAAGGGTCAAGCAAGTACTCTACTCTGGCAACAGGCAGAGTGGATAGCAGTGCGGATTTATTTATCTGTTTATTCTGAAAGAAAGCTGCTTGTACTATAAAGCTATGGATATTTTTCCGTGTGCACAGCTCTCTCTCTGTGTTTGGTTCAACTGTGCTCTCATTTCCTACCTTCCCCCCAGGTGCTTCCTTCTCTTACACTGAGATAAAGTTATTACACTGGGAACAATCCTCCTGCTTGTCCACTGTATGTGTTTCAAGGTAAGGTGAAGTATTTTTCCAGGACCTTAACCATTAATAATTGCTCTCCTGTTTCTTTGCAGTTGCACACGTCTGTTCTGACAGACATGAAAACCAACAGGAACATGAAAGCCTGTAGCTTCTGTTTCCTACAAACAGAGCATGACACATTAGACAAACAAAGATAATAATGTCTGATCTCTTGCCTGCTGTAATCCATGCAAATGATGTTAAACAGTGCTGTGAGAAAAACAAGTTGCCCCATTCTTTATTTTTACATATTTGTCTCACGTACGTGTAATACAGTTTTTAAATGATGATGATGATGATTTCATTTATTATAACACAGCTAAAATCTGACACGTTTTGTCACTTGACACTGCAGAGGTTCTTGTCCATGCATTTGTGTCACTGATTATTGTAACACTCTCCTTTCTGGGTTACCGAAGAAATGTTTTAGAGGTTTACAGATGGTACAAAATGCAGCCGCTCGAATTTTAACCAAAACTGGGAGACATGAGCACATTACCCTAGTACTGAAATCTCTTCACTGGTTGCCTTGTCAGGTTCCAGCAGATTTTAAGGTCCTGTTGCTCACCTACAAGGCTTTAAATGGTTTGGCACCTTCATATCTCTCTGACCTCTATGTTCCCGTGCTCTCCGGTCTCAGGGCACTGGCCTTCTAAAAGTTCTTAAAGCTAGAAGAAAGACTGAGGAGCATGCTTTTTCTTTTTGTGCCCCATCTTTGCTGAATAACCTCCCTCAAGATATGAGGCAGGCATGCTCGGTGGAGGTTTTAAAAGCTGAGGTAAAGACCCACCTGTTCACCAGTTTTTACTGGTTCTGCCAGTATGCCTGTGAAGGTTCTCAGTCATCCAGGTCATCCATAATGATCAAGGAAGTCCAAGGAGCTTGGAAAGAAAACCGTCTGGACTTCTTTAAGTTTCTTCAGTTCTAAGGGTCAAATGGTGGAGAGTCCCAGAGAATCATTAAGGGGTCTATTGTCCCTCTTGGTGGGAAACTCCCACTAGGTTTATATCTGGGACTCTCCACCATTTGACCTTAGAACAGAAGAAGCTTCTCGGATGAGAGGTGAAACGTCTTCAAGCAACTTAAAGAAGTCCAGACGCTTTTCTTTCCAAGCTCCTTAGACTACTGTTTCTGTCAGTTTTTAAATTGTATTGTTTTAGTATTGCTTTTATTTATTTATCTCTTTTTGTCAAGTCAGGACTTTGTTTGAAAGCGCTTTATAAACAAAGTTATTATTATTATAAAGGAAATCTTCATGCAAATCATAAATTAACTATTAACTGCAGTTTTTCGAAGGCTGAGCTGAACTTCACAAGCTAATCCCAGGCATGACTGCCAAGATGACACACCTGATGAACCAAGAAATCACCTGTCTGACTAAGTGAAGTAGGTTATAAGATCTTATAAAGCAACCACAGCCTACATTTTCAGTCTGGAAATATGTCAGTTGTCATTTCTGAGGCTTTGGGAGTCCAGCAAAACATAGTGAGACCCACACATGGGGGAAACTGGGAACAGTGGTGAACTTTGCCAGGGGTGGACAGTTCATGGAGGAAGGCACAAAAGAACCAAGTTTTCTGGCTAATCATGTTCAAAGTGTGTTCATCTAGTTAGCTTTCACTACAGTTTAGACTGGTCAGGTTAGCCAGCATAGGTCCAGAGTTTATTAGTTTATTAAAGCAAGAAATTTCAAAGGTTTAGCTTTTTAGTATCGGTAGTTCTCCAACAGCATACAGTACAGAACCGCAAATACGTCTGCACATACTAGATACTCATATCTCCATTGCTTTTACAATGTTTTGCAGCTAAAAGTTGCCTATAGTCTGCTTTAATGCATTTTCTTGACGTAAAACCTTGAACACAGATGTAAAATCTGCATCCAAGTTAGTGTCAAGCGTGAACAATTCCTGCTTTGGTGCAATTGTTATATAACCTTTAGCTTTTATTCTGACAATAATCAATGTTAAAGTGAAATTGGAGCTGCTGAGAATAAAGCAAGAACTTGGGATAAAAGCTCAGATCAGGATAGAAACCACAGGAAGACAGTGTTTCACACCTGAGAGTTTGTGATATAACAAAGTCTTGAGAGGTTTGGATAACAGGTGCCAAATGTCAGCAGCTCCATCTCCACAGAGCTGCTGTTGGCCTAGTTTGTCTTGAGATGCAGCTGTATGCTCTGTCACAGAAATGGCAAATAAGCACCAGAGGGGGTTCACACACACACACACACACACACACACACACACACACACACACACACACACACACACACACACACACACACACACACACACAGGGAGATGTATACCTTGCCCAACTACATGTGCTGTATACACTTATTCACCAACAGGCCTGCATGAAGACAAGCTTTTCCAAGTTACAGCACAAACACAGGCATTTGTATATGCATGCACACTCTCACACAAAAACAGACTGCGCACAATGTGGCATTGTACCCTTAGTGAATTGTGAAAAATAGGACAGGGTGGATGCATTTAATCTTTGGTTGTCTGTGAGGATGACTGTCAAAAACTTTTATTCGTTCTTTTTCTTTCTCTCCCTTCCTTTTATTGAGAATCTGGCCTTTCAAGAAAACAAGGAGAAAAGAAATGCACAAAAATACTGTTGATCATTTAGATATAGGATTGTTTACTAGTTTTTTCTTCGTCTGCCAGTAAAACAGTTACACAGACTTGTTTTAAATAAAACGTGCTGTCTGTGACGAGCACGCTGGGAGGAATGGTCGATTGTTTTAAAACAGGAGATATTATTTTAGATTTACCACAATCAAGTTTTGATTTGGCTGATACATGAACCTCTCTGTCATGAATATTAATAATGATATTAGTAGTTAATAATTTCAAGAGTATGGCCTGTGCTGAGATAAGCTGACATATTTACCATGTTAGTGTAACTTTGTTCTTATGGCGTGGTTTTGAGTGTCGACTCAATAAAGTCTGATTTTATTCTTATTTGTACAAAAATAAACTAATGTGATTTTGGACCTGTGATACTGAATGCTGACTGTAACCTGTGCAGTTAAATAGAAACCAAATAACTGCACAGGGTGAGAATATAAAATGTGGCGCTATCAGTAAAAACAGTGACTGACAAAGAAGAATAGTAGCTCAAAAATCTTACTGGTACGATCTTGAGATGTTACACGGAGCAATCGTCTGTCATTGCTACAGAGCCCAGAGTCCAAAACCAAAGACAAGCACCTGGAGAACAGAGAGAGCTTGAGTTAAAAGACGAAGAAGAAAAGGCAAAAGTATCTAAAACCAGTCACAGTGACAGAGGGGTGCACACAAGAAAACGAGAAGCAGATTAAAAACATTTTGTCCTTTGTTTCGTGTCATTTACTAAAAAAAAAGCTTTCCATCGCCAAGATATTCCAAGACATGTGCATGGATAACATAAAGTGTGAGGCTGTGTGGTTGGAAAGCAGTGTCCCATCTCTGTTTTGTCATGTATATTGTCCCCTGGCCTTTATGAGCTGATATGTTCAAAGCTCTTAAAAATGAATGGTCATGGGAAACTCTGTGGGCGGTGCCCAGTCTCCACAGGGAGACCCAGCTCTGCCAGAACCCCCAGGGCTAAGCACTGTCTCTCTGTCTTATTGTATTCCATGGCATTGTTGCAACAGAGTTTCAGAAGCTATTTCATATTCCATGAGAAATGTAGGTGCACTCACAGACGCAGTCGGCAAAACCTACGAGCGAGTGTCCACTGACTGGTGGAGTTTAAGGTGTGCAGAGGTTTAAAAATGTGCACAGATTATGTGCACCCTGTAAGTCTCTGAGTGTTCTGCTTTCATCCAACCTTGTTTGGTTAACTTGTTGTTGGTCAGAAAAATCTGAAATACTGGCAATGGAACAGTAAGACGACTGTTTGAAGCAATATTTGTTGGACCAATCAGTGTTTTAAGCCCGTATAAATGCGAGGACGTGCTCATGCTCGGCAACTCTGAGGGAACCTTCATGAGAGACGAAGCTCTAGCTCTAACTTTAAAGATTTGGCCTCGCGCCACTTTTCCATCTGGTTTCAGTTTCAGGTAGTTTTTTTGACAACAACAAATCCTCTCACAATGTTAATAAATGTGAAAAACCAAAAGAAAGAATTCATGAGAAAATTCCACATCCATGCCTTAATCTATAACACTGTGTGTGCTGCTCCTCTGCTTATGCTCCGCCCCTCCACCGCTGTCAGCCAGGTGTGTTTTGTGTACATTTGACACACACACACACACAGTAAGAGTGTTTCCAGATGTTATACACAGCAAACTGGATATTTCTGGGGCATCAGACGAACAACAATAAGACTTTTGTTTCAGCAGTTTTCTTCACCTTCATGATTTCCACTCATTATTACATCTGCAATATTTTGTCCGATTCAACAGTTTTCTGTCTTCTATGAAACATAAACGTTGTAAAATGCACTGGAGTCCAGGCAGCAGTAAGTCATGAACACACGCACCTTTTGATAGTGTAGTGGATGCACCTCAGGAGGGACACAATTCCACCCCCCACACAGCCAGTGTCTGCCTGACAAATGCTATTTCATACCAGATCCTCTCTCGAGTCGGCCATTTTGTGTCACAGCGGCTCACCCCTCCCTTCTGGTCTAGTATTATTTCATGGCCTCCTCTCACACTGTAGGGGGCAGTTTGTGTCTTTGTTACTGAATGAAGTTTGGGGCACACACACACACACACACACACACACACACACACACACGACTCTGTAATGTTACTCTGACCAAACCTATTGCATGCTGCCTCGTCTCCAACCACGCATCCATTTTGTGCTAAATAGGGAATAAACATCTGAAGGCCCCGGGCCTCATTATTATTTACATTAGTGCTAGTTAGCTATTGTTAGCTATGACCACTTCTACAGACTATCTAGAAAGGCTGAGATATGCTGACGCCCGCCGTATCGTCAAAGGACGTCACTGTTTGGTGTCCAACGGCTAAAAGAAAGCGTCACAATGCTCTCCTTAGAAATTACCAATCAACACATCACAACTAAATAATTACTACAAATTAAGAACACATGAGATGTGTCAGAGTTGGAATGTCTTATTGTCTGACATCATCACAGCCTGGGGTGAACTAATATGTTAATTATATTCTATTAAAGGACTGCTACACTGTGTTAACATCTAAGGCCATGAGACTTTTGGCTAAATGAGGATAAAACATGGGTGAAAAAGAGGCATTATAAGACATGAAACATTCTGCAGTAGTAAAATAGGAGACATTCAAGGGAATGGAGACATTTCAGACAGTTGGACAATTTAGCATTGATGCTACTCAGGATGAACATGGTAGCTAGCTCTTTAAGACACTCGATGTTGATGTATATCAGAAAAGAAAGGATGAAATAAAGACAGGAGTGAATAACAACACACAGTTGATGTAAGGAAACAAGATGTACTCCATTCAGAGCAGCAGTAAAACAAGTGTTTACTAACCGTGTTTGTTATTCTGGGACTAAATGCAAGGACAGACAGGGCCAGGGGTGATATGTTGCTGAAGAAGGTTGCAGTGTGGGCATGCACACAGATGCACGTTCTCACACACTGACCCCCTGCCGGTGCAGATGGTGCTAAAGCAGGCCCTGTGCTTGCTGATAAGCAACAGGAACAGTGCTCCCAACAGGGAAGTTGTGTTTTCAGAAGAAAAACTGATTTCTAATTTGTGTGTGCTTTGCCTGGACTCAGAGTCCATTAGCAGCAGGGCACCACAAACACCTAACAGAGATCCACAGTGCTCGGAGCCCTAACTAGACTCATACAGTTAGTGATGTTCTGTGGGTGCCACTGAACAAATCCATCATTTCTTTATAAAGTAACTGGTGATATTGTGCGCTGGTGTTATCTCAGAAAACCTTCAACTTCACTTTTACACTATTTAAAAATGTTAGTGAGCTGACAACAACTCACGAAGCAAGACGTGAGTATGAGCCCGAGCCATGAAACACATGAAACACATTTAAATGTCACACACTGGACAAACGTAACATCTAAAATAATTTCCTGTTGTTATCTTTGAGAATGAACATTTTTGTACTGCTGTATAATTTTACTTTATTTTATTAAAAAAACTCTATTTTATGATATACTAATTTTACTTTACTGATAACCTGGATGAATTTGATGAATAAATACTGAGCAGGAAAGAGTTATACTCAAAGAGTTACAGGATGAAATCATCAAATCCGTTTTTGCAAACAAAACCAAATTCACTGCATGTCCAGCCTTTCCTTCACTCTGTCTGTTACTGTTAGCCGTTCCTTATGTACTCATTAGAGAGGCGGGGCTACGTGTCGTGTGGTTTGTTTGTTTTGGTGTGAGATTTGCACATGAGAGCTCTGCTCATGAAGGATATAAATCCACAGACACAACATCTATATCGACTGACTACAGAAGCAAAATCAATGATTTGGTCCAGCTCATTCTTGTCTAGAATGTATCTAGAAAAATACATCGTTGTCAGGCTCTAATCATAGATCGCCCTAGTTAGTGAACGATGTTGTAAAACTTCTGTCAAGTGGTGTCAGACACACCAGATATTTGTTCTTTCGATCAGTGTAATAACCCCTGATTCTTCTACTGAGCAAACAGGAGAAGTTGGAAGAATCGGAAAGAAAGAAAAAAGCTGGGAGTCATTGCATATAAAAAAAAAACATACACACACAACCTTGGGACACAAACACACTCATGCTCGCGCGCACACACGTTTGTAAAATATTGCATATTATGTAAAGTTAATACCAGGAAGAAAAATATTTTTTTTATGTTAAAAATGCACAGAGTTGCATAAAGACCAGGAAATCTCTCAGTCTGAATGAACCACTGGTCAAATATCCAGCCACATTTAAGGCAGAAGCTTACTGATTGCTACCAAAAGCATCTCATCAAAGTGCATTTAACCATATAAGAGTTGGGATGTACGTCTGCTTTTGAAACTGTGTGAATGAGAGAAAATCCAAAATAAAATTCATATTTGTGTGCTGGGTTCCTATTTTTAAAGACTAAACATATATGGTATAAAATCATTCCACCCTGGAAAAAAACAATTCAAAGAAATTATTAAAATCCCTAAATTACCACCACATTCACACCTATAAATTAATGTATGTACATTTTCAGCTGTAGCAGTAGGAGTTTTTAAATTGCACGTGGGTTTGTATATACATCTTTGAATTTTGAATATTCATTCCTTTTTTCCAGTCGAAAAACCTAAAAAAACACAAGACCAAAAGCTATAAAAACAAAACAGCATATTATTGTCCTGTCATAACATTAGCCCATTTAAAATGTCTAAATATGTGTAGTTATGAGGAATCAAGTGTCTTGCAGACCGGTCTGTATATGACTAACACTGAGCTGACTGGCATGGACGCCGGATGGGAACAGAATAACTGGCTTTGCTAAACCGTCCATTATCTGCATTTATGATGTTAAACATGAGTTTTTAAAAGATATACTAAAGTAATATTTATTGTTCTTTTTTGTTGTTGTTTTACGCTTTTGTTTGATTTCTCGTCTGGGGGAAAGAATTTTGTTACAACAAAGCAGATCTAGTGAAAGCTGCTGTAACAGCGAGACTTGTATATTCTACACTAACAAAACATCATTTGGAACGTACAAGTATTCCGCATTATTCTATTCTCTTATTTTACATCGGAGGGGCTGCATACCAGTAGAGATCAGAGAGGAAATATTATTTTTTTAAATTTGTACATAACAAACATTTAACTGCTGCAACACTACAGTGAAAGCGTATATAAACAGTACAAGAGGCTCTTGTTTTTCATCGTCACTGGTTACCCTCGGGAAATATGAATGTAAATGTGAATCGACTTTTGTTTCTTATAACTTCACACCACTAAATAAAAAATGCACAATGAATCCTACAATTTGCCATGCCCTTAAAATAATCCTGTTTAATATAAAAGAGTATGTCGTGTGCTGATTCCATGTGAGCTTTTATAGTATTTTTCACAACAGAAACAAATTCTGTTAACTCTTTTCGACCTGAGGGTCCTTGCCCTGGGACCAGAGTACATCGTTAATAAAACTGAACCTGCTGCCTTTTTTCCAAGGATGTTAAGCGTGGCACATTCAGTGACGAGGTCGTCTAAGTCTACACTGATTCAGATGAAGATTTTTGTAAGGATGTCAAGCATGGTGCATTCAGTGACGAGCTTGTTTAAGCCTACAATGATTCAAATGAAGATAGCACTGATATGCTTTATACTAGGAGATCAGATTTACATCAGAACAGATTGAGGATGGCTTCAGACAAAATCCACGTTAACTTTTATGCACAATAGCACATTCAACAGGAAAATTAATGAGATTTTCTTTTGTGCTTTACTCTTCAGGTTTAGACTCCATAAGGGATTCCCAAATTCTTCTAATGTCCCTTGAAAGATGTTAAAGCACAAAACTGTTAGTAGTCAAGCTTGCTTTTAAATGCATCACTGCAGTATTTAGCATTTGTTTTTTTCAAATACCAAGCCAACCATAAATAGTCATAAATCTTCCATGTGCTGCAGAACATACATATCTCAGGGGACTCAATATTTCAGGTCCACATAGGGAAGCTGTCCACAGTGCATCATTGTAAATGGCAAATTCCCCTGAAACTCTTTGTCCCATTTTAACAACTATGTTAGGGTCTCACTGTTATTTCAAGTCTGTAGAAAATTTTGCTGTGTCTCTCTTTTTAGTTTAATAGAAAAAAAAGATCATTGTATCACAGTGCACGTCCCTGTATATTCCTGCGCACAGAAGAAAACCTTTGAGCATGTAATCAATTATGCACAAACACAGACATACACAAGCACAAATGCACGGACATCCAACACAGTTGGTGACCTAACAGGAAATTTAAAGGTTTTTAGCTAAGCACTTGTTGAGGGTGAGATGATTGCCACTGAAAAGCTTTCAAGGGCTTTCAAAGAGTGCGTAAGGTCATAGCACTTTCAGCCTCTAATGCTGTAATCTTTGGATGACATCCAAAGAAATGGCACTCTCCATACCTCCTACACTAAAAACATATATAGTACAGGGAAAAGTAAGACTTTACCGTTTCAGATTAGACTTTCTCTTGATCGTATGAGGCTGCTGGGAACAGTCAGAGGTGCAGTGGTACAGTACAAGTGACCTTACCTAGTCTGAGTACACAGTGAGGGCTGTCTTCTGAATTCAGCAGCGCTCTTTCACTGCTCCACCAAAACAAATATAAAAGGACTTTTTTTTTTTTCAACATTTTCTACACATTTTTTACTGTCAATTTTTTTCTGAGTGGGTTATGTCATACTGCACGGGTGACATCATTTCCATATAGTTCTAGATCTGGAGGTCAGAAGAAGGTACATTAAACAACCTCCTATTGGAGGTTGATAGATGCACCACCCCACTTGCTATCTTATGTGTACTTTTGCCGGCTAATCTACTTCTTCAAACCTCTGTGGCAAAATGAAAGTACATGACAACCCAGTATATTATATGGGATTTTATTTGTTTAATTGAGGAGCACTTTGGAACGTAACCTGACTGGATGTTGACTTCTCTGGCTAAAGTTAGCTAACGCTCTAAAAACCAGAGGAAAATTGAAACTCAGGAATGAAGTACAGAAATCCCAAAGACATTTTTCTGACTTACAAGTTTAATATTTTTGTCACTTTGTTTATGGTGTTTACACTTGTTTGTGAATCTCTGTAAAATAATTAATTAAAATGTTATTTTAGATGAAAAAGTCTAAGGATATTTAAGCAAAGCTAGCCTGTGGCTCCCACTGCTCAAAGTATCTTTCTCACTTAAACCCCTTTTACAAACTTAGAATTTGGTCCTACTTGCATTTTTGTGTTCTGCAAACCTCAGGCGAGTTTTTATTTGCATCTGGCAATAAATATTTGTATGTTCTGTATCTGTTTCTGCTATGTGTCATTGTTCTGTTGTGAAGATAGCTGATACTTGTTTGAGTATTGATATATTTCTGCTTTACAAGGCAAAAATAGTCCTCACGTTGCATGTGGTCACATAAAATAATAACTAACAACAGCCTGACTTAACCATGAAGTTTAATATGAAAATAACAAAAACTATTAACAAACTCACAAACAATGAGTTTATATCTTAATGTTTATATAAAAAAGTGCATCTAAATACTTTTTAATCACTTAGTTGGACTTAATATGAAAAAAAAAAGATACCACATTGTACATTAATGTATTAATACACACTAATGAGGAGTAATAATTTATAGACGATTAACCACTTACTGATACTGACACACTTTCTTTATCATAAAAACAAACAAACAAACAAGCAACAAAAGATGTAACAACAAGAGCTAAATATACAAAAACAAAGAAAACATTACACAAGAATAATGCAGTGTAAAAATAATACATAATCCAAATCACATTCATAGCAGTAGATATAGCAAAAGAAGAGTGGGCAACACTCCTGTGCAAGTAACCCCAGCAGAAGGGGTTACATGAAGAGGATGTGGGACCTATGGAATCTGAAACAACTAATAGCTCAGTGTCCCATTATTCAGAAGGAATTTCTATCACAACTGGAGATCTGTAAGGTACAACACAAATGCTATAGCAAGGGGGAGCCAGGATGTCAGGTCAGGGGGGAGATATCATCACCTCCACCCAAGATTGGATATTAAGCCCCAAGTAGAATGAAGAACTGAACCAGCTGAATGAAAGAACAACATCTGGGCAGTCAACGCCTACGCCCTGTCGGTCATCACATACCCTGCTGGGATAATAAGCTGGTCAAAGAAGGAGACAGAAGCCTCCGACATCAAGACAAGGAAGCTCCTTAACATGCATCAAGGGTTTCATCTCCAGTCCAGCACCCTGTTCACTAAGCAAAACGCTTTGTGAAACAGTAAAGGTAAAAATCTGAGTATTAATGCATATTAGTATAAATAGCTCTTAAAAGTAAGGAGTAACAGAACCTGGGGGCATGTTTTCCAAGTCACTAAATTAAATTCAGTTATATTCCAAGAGCACTGACCTAGAGGGGAGCTGCTATTGACTATGTGGCCAAGAAATCTCCCTGACCTGCAAGGCTACCAGGGACAAGGGGTTCTCAGAGAAAAGCAGGTTAGACACCTAGAGGAAAAAGGTAGTTAGACCTCGGCAAGTCCCCTCACCCATCGGCTCCATCTAAGCTCTGCACTGCCTACTGAGTGAGACCCACAGGATCAGAGAGTAGGACTTTAAAAAAAAAGACCCCATCCATACTTTCTGTATTGGAGTGCTGGTCCCACCGAACCAACAAAATCAACAAAGCCTCATTGGTGGAGTGCTGCAGAAATGGTTGTCCTTCTGGAAGGTTCTCCTCTCACCACACTCAATGCTGGAGCTTTGTCAGAGTCACTATGGGGATCTTGGACACCTCCTAGACTAAGGCCCTTCTATTGTTCAAATTGCGCATTCGGCCGCCTCTAAGAAGACTCTTGGTTTAGAGATGATGGAGAGACTGCTCATTGCGACCTTCAGTGTTGCAGACATTGTTCTCTACCTTTCCACAGATCTTTGCCTCGTGACAATCCTGTCTCACAGGTCTACAGACAATTCCTTAGACTTCATGACTTGATTTGTGCTCTGACGTGCACTGTCAACTATGGGAAGAACTATAGACAGGTGTGTGCCTTTTCACATCATGTCCAATCAATTGAATTTACCACAGGTGGTCTCCATAGGTGTAGAAACGTCTGACAGATAATCAGTAGAAACAGGATGCACCTGAGTTCAATTTGTAGTTTCATCGCAGGCTTCACTTGCCTCAGTTTAATTCACAACAACAACACTTGGTTTAAGACGCTTTATATTATAAGGTAAAGACACTATAATAATCCAGAAAAAAACCCAACAATCGGATGGATAACCACTTGGTAACAGTGGAAAGGAAAAACCTCAGAACCAAGCTCAGGGAGGGGCAACCATCTGCCTCGACTGGTTGGGCTTGAGGGTAGGAAGACAGGACAAAAGACACACTGCGAAAAAGGGCCAGAGATTAACAATAACTAATGATTAAATGCCGTCTCTGTCCCCCATGCGACAGAGACAGACTGCCACAGGGGTAACACAGAGAGACAGACAATCATTCATTCACACTGATGGGAAATTTGGAATCACCAATTAACCCAACCCCACTAACTCCACGTTTGTAAATGAAAATAAGACTGAAGTTATTGTTTTTGAAAGTCATGCCCCTTTGGATAAGTTAATTGACACCCTCGGTCCTCTTGCTTGTCATCATTCCCACACTGTAAGAAATAGTAAGTGTTTAAGAAAAGAGTGTTTATAGATAGCTCTTTTAAATTAGAGAAGCAAGTGTCCGCAGTGGCAAATACCAGCTTTTATCAGTTATGTGAAATTGCCAAAGCGAAGCCTTATTTTCCTCCTAAAGACCTAGAAAAACTTATTCATGCCTTCATCACCTCAAGATTGGGCTACTGCAGCTCTCTCTATTTGGGCCTTCTGATGGACACTCATCTCTTCATCACTTGCAGTTGATCCAAAATGCTACTGCACGTCTTTTAGGTGTTAGAAGGTATGAAGACACGTTTTAAAAATCACTTTTTTACGGTGGCTTTTAATTCAAGCTCAGTTTGAGTACCATCAGGTTTGTTTTATGTTTGTTTTATTTCTTTTTATGCTAAATATATTGTCATTACCTCATCTATTAATGTCTTTTTTGTCTGTATTTGTTTGTTATTGTTTTCTCTTGTTCATTAACTAATTGTGAAGCACTTTAATTGTGAAGCACTTGGGTCAATTTGTTGCTTTTAAAAGCGCCATAGAAATAAAATTGACATTGACATTGTACTGTGGAAGAAAGGCAGAGTATCCTGAGAGAACCCTTACAGACCTGGCAAGAACAACCCGTTTTAAATGAGTGAAAGAGTGAACATCTAATAAAAACTACACCTTGATAATGAAAGAGAAAATAACGCCATTATATTCTCTGAAGAAACAAGCACAATGTTCATCTGTCCAGTTTTTCAGAAACTCGGACTCAAAAAATTGTCTCAGAAAGATAGAAAAAACCTTCACTGTAATGATAATAATGATGATTATTATTATAATTATTGTTTTAAATAACCTGTCATTGAATTTCTTGGCATACTTGAATTTCAGTTGTATGCTTCTCCACCTTTGGATGTATGACAGCAGTTCTCCCATCATGTAATGGCACTGACACAGTACATGTCCCAGACCTTTCTATGACCTTGTCTTTCGCTATCTAATATTCACTCTCTCTACCAGGAGTACTTCTCCTTCTCTTTCCAGTCTTTGTGACTGCTTGCGTTAAGCTCTCTCCCCTCCTCCAGCCAAGTCTTCCATATTTTAGTAGGTTTTAGCGAGGATCAACTCTCTGAGGTTAAGTTGTTCTTTTCAAAGGTCTGTGTATGTGTATGTGCATGCTCAGTAGAGACCACCACATCCCAGAGGTTAAGTCAAGTGTTTCAAATATCACTAGGAGAGGTGTTTTACCATTGTGCAGCTAGTGCAGCATGTGTTTGTGTGTGTGTGTGTCCCATCAGTAGAAAGATATGACGACAAAGATGGAAAGACCCTTTTTAGGGTTTGGACATAAAAGTCAGGAAGCCATTTGGAGTCTTACCTGCTCTTTCTTTTGTTTCTCTTGCTCTCCTCTACTCTCTCAGACTGTCACATCCACTTTCAGCTTATGTTGTGGTGTGCAGTGTTGGGGAGTAACGGAATACATGTACCGCCGTTACGTATTTAAAATACAAAATATGAGTAACTGTATTCCATTACAGTTACCGTTTAAAAAGCTGGTATTCAGAATACAGTTACTTTGTTGAAATAAATGGATTACATGGATTACATGGCGGTCTTTTCCTGTTTCATATCAGTCAGCTTAGACCAAAACTTCTGGTCTCAGGTATGCTTAAAAACCTTTAAATTGATTAAAAATCCCAGTCTGCAATTAATACAATACAAAATACTACATAGAGTGCACTATACAGGTCATCGGATGTTCAAGATGGGCTTTACATCTTCCAACAACTGCTCACACTGTCAAGGAAATACACCAGACAATTACATTCACGCTCTTTGGTTCTGTCCACCAGTGCAGAAGTTTTGGCGCGAGATATGTGAAGACTTATCAAAGAGTCTGAAATGTAACATTCCAACTTCCCCCTTAGTGTGTTTGTTGGGCAGCTTAGATAATGTCACTTCAGAAAAGAATATCGCCCATATGGTTTTCACTGGGGCAGGATGAGTTCCTGCCCCCAAGTGGAGGAGTTCAAGTATCTCGGGGTCTTGTTCGCGAGTGATGGGAGAAGGGAGCCGGAGATCGACAGACGGATTGGGGCTGCAGCTGCAGTAATGCGGACGCTGCACCGGTCCGTCGTGGTGAAGAGGGAGCTGAGTGTAAAAGCGAAGCTCTCAATTTACCGGTCGATCTACGTCCCTACCCTCACCTATGGCCACGAGCTGTGGGTAGTGACCGAAAGAACGAGATCGCGGATACAAGAGGCAGAAATGAGCTTCCTCCGAAGGGTGGCTGGCCTCTCCCTTAGAGATAGGGCGAGAAGTTCGGCCATCCGGGAGGGGCTCAGAGTAGAGCAGCTGCTGCTCCACATCGAAAGGAGCCAGCTGAGGTGGTTCGGGCATCTGACAAGGATGCCCCCTGGGCGCCTCCTGGGTGAGGTGTTCCAGACATGTCCCACCGGGAGGAGGCCCCGGGGCAGACCCAGGACACGCTGGAGAGATTATATCTCTCGGCTGGCCTGGGAACGCCTTGGTATTCCCCCGGACAAGCTGGAGGAGGTGGCTGGGGAGAGGGAGGTCTGGGCCTCTTTGCTTAGGCTGCTGCCCCCGCGACCCGGCCCCGGACAAAGCGGATGAAGATGGATGGATGGATGGATGGTTTTCACTGCCCTATGCATAGCCAAGAAAACTGTCCTCATGAACTGGAAAAATAAAAATAATCTTAATTCTAACCAATATAGAAATTATCTGTTAGATTACATTAGTCTTGATACAGCCTCTGCCACCACATCAGATCAATTGCTCTGGGCTCCTTTGATCAGCTCCATCACCTAGTGGGGGTGGGGGGTCATAGTTTGGTCCCGCCTTCACTGTTGTGATTGGTGTGGGGGTAGGGACAGGCTTAGGGCGTTGGGGGGTTCCCCGGAGGCATCTTCCTTGGGGGGCTCAACCCGGGGTAGCGGTCATGTCCGGGTGGGGGCTCTTTTGGCTCTCGGGTGACTGTTTCCTCGTGGCTGCGTGCAGCGGGGCTAGGGGAGGGTCTGTGCTGACGGACGTGGGTTACTGACCTGGTAGCCTGGCTGCCCCTGGGTGGGTCCGGAATGGGCGTGAGGTTCTGGGGGCGCTCCGTCTCTGGGCTGGGGCCCTGGCCGGGCCTCGGGGCCTTGGGTCCTGGTTTGTGTGTTGCCGGGGTTGTGGGCGGGTGGGTGCATGGGGGCCCATCCCTGGCGCAGGGTGCCGCCGGTGCGTCGAGCCACCTGGGGGGCTCTTCAACTGGTGGGGGAGATTGTCACACCTTGCAGGAGCTTTCCTCTCCTCAGGAACTCTCTGCAGGAGGGGGAGATACAGGAGAGGTGGAGGAAGATCTCAGCCTGGGCGTCTATTGTCTTATGTAGTCTGGAAGATGAATGGATGGTGGGGTGGGTGAAGTTTTCTCTGTGGTGGGGTTGGGTGGACTGTCCCGGGCTCTTTGGGGCCGGGGGGCGCTGCTGCGCTGGGCCCCGGTCTGGATGGGCCTGGGCCCCCTTTCCCTGGTGGGTCGCGGAGTATGGGGGTGCCTACTGGGGTCAGCGGGGGAGCTGGCCCCAGGGAGGGGTCACTTGCCCCTCCCTTCCTTCCCTCCCCATCTCCATCTCCATCTGCCTCCCTCTTCCCGCTCCACCACAACCACCCACACATGCAGGGCCTTGGAGTAGGGGTATGTCACCAGGGTGCAGAGGAGGCTACCCCCCCCTCTGTCCCCTTCTGGCTGCCTCTGCCTCACTTTTATCCCACAACTTAGACATTCACATTACTCACACTCTCATAACACATACATATAGGATCTTGGGGGTGGGCACGATACACGGAGTCCAAATTACCATCAGGGTGTACACCTCACCCCTGGCGTCGTTGCCCACCTCTCAATTTTGAATACACGTAGACATTGAGGGCTAGCAGGAGGGACCATGCGCTTACCTGCTGCTCTCTGGCAGGTAGCTCCATGCCCTCCTGGGTTTTAATTGCACCTTAGAACACACATGCATCAACACTACAATGAGCGGGTGGAGGGAGGTTTGGAGTCTTCTCTCACCCCCGTTCTCTGCGGCCTGCTGGAGCGGGGGGGCTAGGAGGAGTTGGCCGTCCGACTGCGGTCTGGAGTGTGGGGCCTCCCTGCTGCTGCGGAGTCGGGGCGGTCTGCCTCTCCCCACCGCAGGGAAAAGGGTAACACCACCTGGGTCTGGGTGCAGTTCCCCCCTCCAGGGGCAAGGGTACCTAGACCCGGTTTGTAGAGTACGCTTGGGGAGTGTGATCGTGTGTACAGTGTCTCTTTATGTCTGTCTCCATGTTGGTTGAGTGTGGAGTAAGTGCATATGAGAGCATGAGGGTGGGAATGGATGTTTGTATCTGTGTGTGCCTGTATGTCTGTGTCTATATGTCAGGTTGGGTATCAGACGCCACCTCTCTGGGGACATCTCAGGCCCTCCAAGGTTTGGAGGCCTATCTCCACCCACCACTTCCCCTGCCAGTGGCGGACTCCCTCAGGTGTCGGTGCGTTGGTGGTTCTTTGTGTCTGGGGGTGGGCGTCCGGGTACACACCGGCTCACTCCTTGGCAGCCGCTTATCGGGGCCTGGAGCCTGGGGCTCGCTCGGGCCACTTCGGAGGTGGGGTGCCCCCGGCCTCTCGGCCTGGGGCTCGGTCACTCAGGCACGGCTGGCTGCCAGCGGAGTTCACGGGCGCGTCACTGCAACCCCCCCTGGCTTCTGCTCTGCGGCTGCTGAGTGAGCCCTCATCTGGGACTCTCCTCAGCTCTTTCTGGGACAGTGGCGCGGCTGCCCCTCTGTTGGTCTTCCTTGGTCTCTTGTGTTCTGGGGGCCTCTGGATGTCTGGAGTTTTGATCTCCTCCATACCTGCTTCATACCCTGGAGGACGGGGCTGTGGCCCCCCACACTCCCTAGCAGATCGTTACATGGAGAAACCTTTGTAATGCAAGCATGCTGATCCACACAGGTATGCACACAGGTGTACACACGGGTGATCACAGACGCGGACTACACCTTTCTTGGCTGCTGCCTCAAAGCACATTGTGCGCTGTCTATCTTGCGTGCTGCACAATATCGTTTATTATTTAGTATCTACTGATATCTACTGCTAGCTAGTTTGTTGTGATGGTGCCGTTTTTTTTTTTTTATTATGTTGCTCTTTGTTGTTTGATTTCTCTTCTGTTTTTTTTCTCCATACAGGTGACCCAGGTGTTTTGTTTTTTTCGTTTGTTTGTTTTTTCTTTCTTCCCCCCCTTCTCACCGTCTCTTCTCCCCTTTGGTTTTCTTTCTCTCCCTCTCTTTCTTTCATTCTTTCTCCCTGTCCTATCCCCCAGTCATGTCTGTCCCGTTTGTAGCAACTGAAAATAAAATAAATTCATAATTATAATAAAGGTCAATCAAATGGACCAATATGGCAAGGCCATGATGATCCACTTGGTAAAATAAATCCGCTTGGCATCTTTCTTGGCCTTAAGACAACAATTCTGATGGTAAAGATCCAAACAGGACACCAAAAAAAAAAAAAAAAAAAAGAAAAAGACACAAAGCTGGAGTCATTCTGTGTCTTCACGCTGCACAGCTGCCTCTTCTTCTCTCATTCTCTCCCCTCCCTCTCCTGTTTCTACTTCAATCATGAAACTGATCAATGATCAGCTGATCGGCTTTTCTCTCTTGTTTGTTTATTACCCACTTTGCGCCAGAAAGAGGAAACCAGTGGATGTCGCGCTAAACAACAGCAGCACGTTTAAGCTTAATCAGCTGTTGTTAGAATTTATTTAATATTAATTTCTAGTATCAGCTGATGTTTGCTGGAGCCACAGCTGTAAAGCTGCTGGTCATGATATCAGTTTGGATATGTGGTGACAGCTGACAGCTGGTAACTGTGCAGGGGCGGGTCTAGCAAAGTTTTGCCAGGGGGGCAGGTAGGGCATTAACAGGGAAAAGGGGGCACAAAAAATACTTTTCTTTCTTATTCTCATTTAAAATATCTCGCTTTTAACAAATAATTATCTGAATCTTATCTGAATCTTACAACCAACGATTGATAGATTGATGCATATATACCAACAAGACAGTGTACATCACTGTCACAACAGTGTTTGTTTTCATTCAAAGGCTTTATGATTTCTCCTATAATGGTGGGCCAGTCTCTAGTCAAAATGCTCGGGCTGATTTTTTGTCCCAGTCCAGCCCTGTATGCAGCTAGTCTGGAGTTACCTACATCTTCCCGCTCGGAAAGCAGAATTTCCGAGTTCTGAGTACAATCAAAAGGACCACGACTGCAGTTTTCGTGTTGGATGTAAAAAGCGCACGTGACGCTGTGACGTAGGCTAGAATCATGGCGGTAGTCGACGACGGTCCAGGCGTGGGATTTCTCTCGTGAAAATATGCATATTACTTTTTTCCTTTCTGTTGGTAGGTGGCACAGAGCACTTTTGGCAGGATAGTGCTAACATGTAAGCAAGCTAGAAGACTGGCAATCTTGCTGGGTTTCCAGTTAGGGAAGCAACACATTAACAAGAGAATTCTGAGTAAAACCAAAGTTACTTTCCCTAGTAACTAGTTACTTTGAGTAAGGAGTAACTTGAAGTAACTGAGTTACTTTTGATAGAGTTAACTAGTAATGTAACTAAGTTATTAATTTAAAGTAACTTACCCAACACTAGTGATATGTAAATCCATCTAAGACAATAGCAATTCCTTGAAATATTCCGAGATCTTTTTTTTTTCAAACACTATGTGTTGCCATTACAGCACTCTAATCCTTCTAAACAGCATGACCCTCTGAAGGCTTAACATTTTGAACTTGTACAAGCTGTACAGTACTGAGCTTTTATTGACACTTTGAAATGCCTGCAGCTGGTGGCATACTTAATGCTTAGTAGTATTCTCACATACTGTAGTTTTCAAAACCAGCAAGCTAAAAAAATATTCTTCAGTTTCCATGATGACATATGACTGGAACCCCATGTGTGTGCCCTTAATAGTATGCAGTCACACTGTACAACAAAGCACAGTAGTGCTTTCAAACCAAGACTAATGCTAGCATGACAACACAACAGTTTTTATGCTATTAAGCATAATAAACTCATCTCACTATCTACACGAATTTTACTCTGCCTATACTCTCTTCTTTACCTCTGTTGTGCAAAGTCCATTGCTTTGATGGTTGGTATTTAAATTTACCACCTTTTGTCACGATCCTGGGTCTTATGACCCAGCGTTTTGAGTTTTAGTTTATTTTGATGTTTATAGTGTATGTTTAAGCTCATTAAATTGTTCATTTGCTTATTAGTTTCCCCTTGTGTTTTCAACCCCTGTGTTAACCCATATGGAAAAGATATTTATAAATCTTATAAAGTTTGTATCTGTCTTGTGTGAAACTTAAATGAAAAGCATACAAGAGTGAAAACAGATATAAGATCCCTTGAAAAATCATATAAATTAAACTTGTATGTTTAGGATACTTACTAAACAATATATGAAAGTAATGAGAAAGTGGCCATTTTCATGAGTAAATCATATAAGTCTTATATGATTCACTATATGAAGTAGGCCACATCTTATGCAAGTCCTTTATAAGTTTTTACTATTTCTTTACCATACGGGAAGTCTCTCTTCGCCTTCATGTGTTTCATGCCTGGATGTCTTTTGATAAGTTCATGCTGTCAGGTCTGCGTTTCATTATGTTTCCTGCACTATTTTGAAAGAGGTCCCGTGTTACTGTGTTCATTGTGTTTAGTTTTAAGTTTCCCCTGTGATGTCGATAGGTTCATGTGTGTCAACTGTTTCCCCATGTGTTGCCACTTCCCCTGATCACCTCATGTGTGTATTTAAGACCTCTGTCTTCCTGTGCTCAGTGTTGCGACCTCCCTTGTAGCTGTGTGATTTTCCCTGTGTCACCTTGTGCTTTAGTTTTCCCAGTTTAATTTTGTATTGTTATTTTTTGTCCCACCACGCCGGCAATAAAGCTGTGTTTTTTGAGTTTACTTTTCGTCTCTGTGAGTTTGCGTTTGGGTCCTTCTCTTGCCTGCATACAGCCGTTTTGTGACAGAAGGACCAGACAATGGACCCAGCAACTCACAACCCCTCTGCTGAGCTCCGGGAGGACATGATTTACGCAGTGGAGTTTCTCTGCCAGGAGTTGTTTGCACTGCCTAATATGGACGGAGAGAGAAGGGGAGAGAAGGATTCGCAGCCCAGCCTGCCTTCTCCCACTCCCCGGAGAAAGCGGCGCTCACGTCGCCATCACCCCACAGCTGCTGAGCAAGCCCTGTCAGTGAGTGATTGTGACTGTTTCTCACTCAGTCTGAGCATTGTGATTATGGACAACCTGCTGTTGAGCTAACTGAGTTAGAGACTGCAGATCACGCTCCTTCTATGAACTGTTTAGTTTTCCAGCCAGCTCCCGCACCTGTGACCATTCCTCGGGTGGGAGTGGCTAGTGCCCAGCAAGAGCCTGCACCCATTTCTGTTTCTGCTGGCGGCTCAGTTAAGCCCATCCAGCAGTTTTTCCCATGTTCTGGAGACTAAGGAGAACAGATACAACAACCACTACAACCACCATCGCAGCTTTCATTGCAACAACCACCAACCTTTACTTCAGTCTGTAGCTCAGTCCCCAGTGTCTCCTGCTCAGCTCCCTGTAGCTCAGTCCCCAGTGTTGCCTGCTCAGCTCTCTGTAACACAGCCATTAGCTCCTTCACCAGCAGCTCCATTTGCACCTGAACCATTAGCTCTGTCGCCCTCATTTCAGTCCCCTTTGCAGTCGCCCTCAGTTCAGTCCCCTGTAGCAGTGCAGTCCCCTGTTGCAGTTCAGTCTCCTAGTCTGCTACACACTCACCCACCTGGTCAGCTACACATTCAGCCAGGGGTCCCAATACCCTCTGGCCCTGCATCTGCTCCTGCTGGAAGCTCGAGTGAGCCCATCCAGCACTCCGCGGCTCCCACGCCGCCGTCTGCCTCATCCGCTGGGGGTTCTGTAGAGCCCGGCCAGCACTTCCTCATGTCTGCTGGGGGTTCTGGAGAGCCCGTTCAGCAACCTGTCTCCGCTGGAGGGTCCGAGGGATCTATCCAGCCTGCAGCACCACCACCTGTGATTTCCACGACGTCGTCCGCAGTGCCGTCCTCACCTGGTCCTGCCTTGCCTGGTCCTGTGGTTGCCCCGCCTGATCCTGTGGTTGCCACGCCATCGCCCCGTCCACGTCTGGCTCAGCCAGCTCAACCTCATCCATGTGTGGTTTGGCATTGGCGGCCGCCTTCTAGGCCACTGACTGGGCTTCTTCGCCGGTGCAGACAGCCTTTGGAGCTGCTTCGTCACCACCACTGGCTCCGTGGCCGGCCTCCAGAACTGCTTTGTCGCCGGAACTGTTCAGTCACGGACTACTGAACCGTCGGCCTCCTGAACTGTTTAGACTCTTGTGCTGCTGTCCTCCGGGTCGGCCCCCTGAACTGCGGAACTATGGAGCCATTGGTCCCCACACCGGCTAAGTGTCTGGTGATAAGCTGGTGTCTGGTGATATCAGCACTCATGTGAACAATCACAGTGAGAACTAAAGGGGTGTGATTGACAGGAATGACGTGCCTGATATGAACCTAAGTTCTGTTCTGTTTTTGGACTTGTTATTGGACGTGTTCGATCATAATGGACAGGACAGTAAACATGACGGGACATCCTGAGCAGCGGATCAATAACTCCCCTGGAAGAGGATCACCCTGAGTTGCTAAAGGCTCTAGATGCTGTGTGACTGTCTTGGTTGACACACCTCAACAACATAACGTGGAAATCTGGGACAGTTACTCTGGAATGGTAGACTATGATGGTGGTTCACATTGTTAAGAAGAGAAACCACAAGCTGTGTTCCAGTTTCCTAGGAATCACACTCCTCAGCCTCCCCAAGAAGGTTTACAACTCAGTTTTGTCCTGTTCATGGAACACTGGATGAACTCTATATCTTCTCAAGAATATTTGAGGATGCGTGGGATTTTTCCTAACCAATCTACATGTGTTTTGTGGACTTGTACAAGGCTTTCAACCATGTGCCTCGGAGTGTGTTGTGGGGGGTGCTTTTGTATGAGCCATTCAGTTCTTGTACAACTTTTGCAGGAGCTTGGTCCACATTGCTGGCAATAAGTCAGACTTGTTCCAAGTAGGTGTTGAACTCTGACAGGGCTGCCATTTGTCACAATTCTGTTTCTAGTTTTTCTGGACAGAATTTCAAGGCATAGCCAAGTGGCAGACTCGGGGGAGATTACCTCTCTCAGCTGGCCTGGGAATGCCCTGGTTTTCTCTCCAATAAGCTGGAGGAGATGGGTGGAGAGAGGGAGCTGTAAGCTTTTCTGCTTAGGCTGCTGTCCCCACGATACGGACCTGGATAAACGGAAGATAATGGATGGGTATTAATGGAAGGTTGTGGTACAGGGGTTTTTAGATTGTATCTTTGTTGAGTTTGAAACTGGTCCACTTAACAGCATGTGCTATTTTGTTGGAAAATCAAATTATAAACAAACAAACCATAATAGAAACGGCATATTTCTAAGCTATTGAATTACTCTGCACTAGCAGAGCTTTGCACTTTACTGTGTGTCTTCTAGGTCTCAGATGTTGCCTATTTTCATTCTTTTAATTTTGCTTTCTTTTAGTATAGCTCACTGCATCCACTTTATTACTTTATTTTCTTATTATTATTTAATGTAGCAGGGCAATGCTAGCAATATTCATCAGAAAATCTACCAAAGATAATACTCTGCCCTTTTTTGTTTGACTCATTTTACTTTTCTATTTCATCCAAACTCATATTCCATCCCTACTGGATGTTTTAGTCTATTCGCTTTCTTTTCCTCCCTTTTTCATTCCCTGTCTAAGTAACCAACAGACACAAGTGTCTATTTGGGAAGAGAGTTAGTTAAATGATTTATGCTTGAGTGTCTCAAATACCCCACTGTGTTCTCTCTTTCTCCCCTTCACAAACAAGACCTTTTTTACCCTTTATTGTCCCATAAATCCTCTAGTGACAGAAAAAAAAACCCATGTGCATATTAAAAATGTGCCGTCCAATATTCTATATTGTTCTTAAGTTCAAACATCATCTTTCTTCTGCCTTATGACATTCTATTTCACTTCCATATATTCCTCACATCCACATGCACACAGTTCTTTTACTTGGTGACATCAGCCCCACATCATTAATTTTAATGACCATCAGTATGCCATAATACACTAGAGCATGTCCACACAAATACACACACATGCATGCACACACACACATCCCTACAGCAACAGGCGCCACAGATCCTGGAGCGCAATTATAACCTGCACTTTGTTTATTATCTGTTACAAGGGTCAAGGGACTGTGTGTGTGATTTTGATATTATCAACCCTGCATTTCTGCTATCCTAGCCGACACAGGCACCTCTTTTTGTCCTATTTGAGAGTCCAACATTAAAGAAATCCTGAAACAAGCAAAGTGGAGCAGGGAAAGGTGTGGGTTGTGTGTGTGAGACACAGAGGGAGAAATGGAGAGATTTAAAGATACAGTATATTACCAAAAGTATTCACTTACCTGTCCAAATCCCTGAATGACCTTCATGGCCACAGGTGTAGAATATCAAGCACCTAGGCATGCACACTGCTTCTCTAAACATTTGTGAATGAATGGGTCACTTTCAGGAGTGGACTGAATCGAGTGTTGTACTGTGATAGTGATAGAACAAGGACAGTTTTTCCAGTTGTGAAATTTCCTCTGAGAACAATTGGGAACAACAGCAACTCAGCCACAAAGTGTTAGGCCATGGAAAATTACAGACCATGGTCAGCGAATGCTGAAGCACATAGTGCTCAGAGGTTGCCAACTTTCTGCAGAGTCAATTCAACTTAATAGGGATTTTCAGATTAGGTCAAGATCAGTGCCTGCTTCATGGATTGGGTTTTCATGGCCAACCCTTACAACACTGCGTCTGATGCTTTGCATTCTGCTTGGTGATGTAAGGCATCCTGTCACTGGGCTCTAGAGCAGTGGAGACGTGTTCTCTGGGTTAGGGTTAGAGAGTGACGAATCACACGTCTCCATCTGGTAATCTGATTGAAGGGTCTGGGTTTGGCACTGTGAGAACAGGACTTGACTGAGCTGAAGCTGTTATAACTGCAAAGGGTGGGCCAATATCTTATTAAATCCTATTGATTAAGTGTTGTCACTCAAGTTCATATGCGTGCAAAGGCAGATGAATGAATACTTTTGGCAATATAGTCTATATAACTCAATTAGTACCCATATACATATGAACAAAAAATATATTTTATTCAGAACTGCATCATGTCCACTAATGGAAGGTCATCCCTTATTGCAGTGCAGTATTGCTTTCAAGAGAGTAGCATTAAAAGAAAATTGTGCTTAGCCTACAAAACTGGGTTAAATACAGAAAGTTTGTCACATGTAAGTATACACAGTATATGCTACAGCCTTATTTATTGTACATTTACATTGTTTATGTAAGTATAAATAAAAGCTTGATGCGGCCATTGTTTTGTCACCCGCTGGCTAGTGGACTACCATCTGAAGGATCATATTTGTTTCCTTTTGCCCTCTTTGTGTTTTTGCTTTAATTGTTTTAAAAAATCCTGGACATGGCCATGTTTTGTAAAGAGTTCAATAAACAATAGTCAACTCCTTGAGACACTCAAAGCAGCCAAGTTCTCAATTATATGTAACATTGGTGTTGCATTGCTATGCATCATTTGTTGCTGTATCATTTACTGACTAATCGTCCTTGGAACTTCAGTTTGGGGGTTCCACTTCCAGCCAGGGCAACTGTATTCGGTAAGGGGCCCCATGCTAGATTCCCATTGCTAACCAAGCCTTCCTCAGATATGTGTGAGAGAGAGGTAACTGAAGCCATACTGGCTCTGATGTCGCCTGGATTAACAAGGTATACGTCAGATGTTGGGGAACTAAAACACCCTGATTAGTAGTAGAATACTGGAACAAGAAGGCACAAATGAGCAATAGATGAGAATATGGTGTTGTTGGAACGCTACTATGCAACTAACCCTAGTGGAAGGGGTTGCATGAACAGCATGCAGGACCTATGGAATCTTTGATACCCAACATTAGGGCTGCCATGATTAGTCGACTAGTCACGATTACATCGACTATCAAAATCGTCGACGACTGATTTAATAGTCGACGCGTCGTTTGAAGCTTTGTAAGATCACAAAAGACGCAGGAATAAGTAGCAGGATTTAAGAGCGTAATAACGGACTGAAACAGAAGATGGCAGCACTGCATGTACAAGGATGCCAGCTGCCGTTAAACCCTGAAGAAGAAGAAGTAGCTCTGTCCCAGAATTCATAGCGCGGCCCTGCTCAGTTTCCAACAATGGCGGCAGCTAGTTAGTTTTAATATTACTCACTAGCTCGATAGCGAGCCGGGGGCAAGGCTCACTAGAGCCGTGAGAACACCGGACCCCCGGCAAATCGTTTTCAAACCCACCACCTCTTTTGCTACTCAGGTTAAACATGATATACAGTGGGGCAAAAAAGTATTTAGTCAGCCACCGATTGTGCAAGTTCCCCCACCTAAAATGATGACAGAGGTCAGTAATTTGCACCAGAGGTACACTTCAACTGTGAGAGACAGAATGTGAAAAAAAAATCCATGAATCCACATGGTAGGATTTGTAAAGAATTTATTCGTAAATTAGGGTGGAAAATAAGTATTTGGTCAATAACAAAAATACAACTCAATGCTTTGTAACATAACCTTTGTTGGCAATAACAGAGGTCAAACGTTTACTATAGGTCTTTACCAGGTTTGCACACACAGTAGCTGGTATTTTGGCCCATTCCTCCATGCAGATCTTCTCGAGAGCAGTGATGTTTTGGGGCTGTCGCCGAGCAACACGGACTTTCAACTCCCGCCACAGATTTTCTATGGGGTTGAGGTCTGGAGACTGGCTAGGCCACTCCAGGACTTTCAAATGCTTCTTACGGAGCCACTCCTTTGTTGCCCAGGCAGTGTGTTTTGGATCATTGTCATGTTGGAAGACCCAGCCTCGTTTCATCTTCAAAGTTCTCACTGATGGAAGGAGGTTTTGGCTCAAAATCTCACGATACATGGCCCCATTCATTCTGTCCTTAACACGGATCAGTCGTCCTGTCCCCTTGGCAGAAAAACAGCCCCATAGCATGATGTTTCCACCCCCATGCTTCACAGTAGGTATGGTGTTCTTGGGATGCAACTCAGTATTCTTCTTCCTCCAAACACGACGAGTTGAGTTTATACCAAAAAGTTCTACTTTGGTTTCATCTGACCACATGACATTCTCCCAATCCTCTGCTGTATCATCCATGTGCTCTCTGGCAAACTTCAGACGGGCCTGGACATGCACTGGCTTCAGCAGCGGAACACGTCTGGCACTGCGGGATTTGATTCCCTGCTGTTGTAGTGTGTTACTGATGGTGACCTTTGTTACTTTGGTCCCAGCTCTCTGCAGGTCATTCACCAGGTCCCCCCGTGTGGTTCTGGGATCTTTTCTCACCGTTCTCATGATCATTTTGACCCCACGGGATGAGATCTTGCGTGGAGCCCCAGATTGAGGGAGATTATCAGTGGTCTTGTATGTCTTCCATTTTCTGATGATTGCTCCCACAGTTGATTTTTTCACACCAAGCTGCTTGCCTATTGTAGATTCACTCTTCCCAGTCTGGTGCAGGTCTACAATACTTTTCCTGGTGTCCTTCGAAAGCTCTTTGGTCTTGGCCATGGCGGCGTTTGGAGTCTGACTGTTTACGGCTGTGGACAGGTGTCTTTTATACAGATGATGAGTTCAAACAGGTGCCATTCATACAGGTAACGAGTGGGGGACAGAAAAGCTTCTTACAGAAGACGTTACAGGTCTGTGAGAGCCAGAGATTTTCCTTGTTTGAGGTGACCAAATACTTATTTTCCACCCTAATTTACGAATAAATTCTTTACAAATCCTACCATGTGAATTAATGGATTTTTTTTCACATTCTGTCTCTCACAGTTGAAGTGTACCTCTGGTGCAAATTACTGACCTCTGTCATCATTTTAAGTGGGGGAACTTGCACAATCGGTGGCTGACTACATACTTTTTTGCCCCACTGTATAGGTCACTTAGATAACTTAAACATGTTATTGTTTGGCTTTTTGTGGTATTTTATTTGTTCCTGAGTAAATCGGTTTGGCTGAGATTAAAGTTATAGTTTTTACACAGCTGAATAAACATCAAGCAGACAGCTGATTATCAGAAGTGTGAGATGCTCGAGAATATACTCCGGTGTGCTGTTATATTTTAGATAGCAAGGAGTTTATTAAACTTCACCGAAACAATCTGCAAATTTCATTAAAATTTAATAAACTATCATCTTGTCTTTATTGTTAGTTAGCACATACCTGAAACATTTAAAGCTGTAAGCTAATGATAGTTATATAAGAGCAGATGCTGCTGGTGCAATAAGCTGCACGTTTTACGTCCAATGGCTGATGATCTGATTAGTCGACTAATCGCAAAAATAATCGGTGACTAGTCGACTATCAAAATAATCGTTTGTGGCAGCCCTACCCAACATCTAGACTGATGTTGAAAAGCCAAGTGGCTCAGTGTTCCAAATTTATGAAGAGCCAACTGGAATCACAACTGGAGACTGATGAGATACAACACAAATGCTACACAAATGATCACAGAGATGCTTGGCTATAAAATGAACAGCCACAAGTTAGCCAACTACTAGAGCTGGAGAAAGGTGTGATGAAGAAAGGGATACCTAAGAAGTAAAGTATACCTGAGGTCTTAGAAACTGCTAAGCAATCACTCACAGCCCTGGCCAGCCGATTGAAGAGGTACGCCTGAGAAATAGAAGGCAGGAGTACAAACCAGCTGTATGATCCAAGGTGTACTCTCAGGGGAATAATATGAGAACCTGGGAATCCCACAGGCGAATTGAAACTATGAAGAGGCTGCTTGGTAAGCTGCAACCACCAAATTCCTGCAGAGAGTAAGGAGTCAGCCTGCCGGCCTTGACAATGTGGTTTGGCTCATAAACAGTACCAACTGTTTTAGCAGGAGATCAGTACAGGAGAGATATGCTCTAGAGAAATACATGGTGTGTTCATCTAAAACAAGATTTCAATAATTACTTTGTCCAAACCTTCAACGTGTCTTTTAGACTCCATTCTTACAAAACTGCTCAAAGAAGGCCTGTCATTAATTAATGTCTCAGTCTTAAATATGACCAACCTATCTCTAATAATCAGCTGTCACCTCCTAATCACCTACCACCTAATCAGTGCAGCGTTCGATACTGTTGACCATAATATCCTATTAGAGCGATTAGAACATGCTGTAGGTATTACAGGTACTGCGCTGCAGTGGTTTGTATCATATCAATCTAATAGACTCCAGTTTGTTCATGTAAGTAGAGAGTCCTCTTCGCACACTGAGGTTAATTATGGAGTTCCACAGGGTTCAGTGCTAGGACCAATTCTGTTTACATTATACATGCTTCCCTTAGGCAGCATCATTAGAAGACATAGCATACATTTACACTGCTATGCAGATGACACCCAGCTCTATCTGTCCATGAAGCCAGATAACACACACCAATTAGTTAAACTGCAGGAATGTCTTAAAGACCTGGATGGCCTCTAACTTTCTGCTTCTTAAGTCAGATCAAACTGAGGTTATTGTACTCGGCCCTGAAAATCTTAGAAATATGGTATCTAACCAGATTCTTACTCTGGATGGCATTACCTTGGCCTCCAGTAACACTGTGAGGAACCTTGGAGTCATTTTTGACCAGGACATGTCCTTCAGTGCACATATTAAACAAATATGTAAGACTGCGTTCTTCCATTTGCGCAACATCTCTAAAATTAGAAATATCCTGTCTCAGAGTGACGCTGAAAAACTAGTTCATGCATTTATTACTTCCAGGCTGGACGACTGTAATTCATTATTATCAGGATGTCCAAAAACCTTGCTGAAAACCCTTCAGTTAATCCAAAATGCTGCAGCAAGAGTCCTGACAGAGACTAGAAAGAGAGAGCAGATTTCTCCTGTATTGGCTTCCCTTCATTGGCTTCCTGTTAAATCCAGAATTCAAAATCCTGCTCCTCACATACAAGGTCTTAAATAATCAGGCCCCATCTTATTTTAATGACCTTGTAGTACCATATCACCCTATTAGAGCACTTCGCTCTCGCTCTGCAGGCTTACTTGTTTTTCCTAGAGTATTTAAAGGGAACCCCGACTATTATGACAAGTTACTCTAAATATATTAACCTCTGGGTGGTCTTGGGTCGATTTGTGCCATTTTTCATTGTTCATTTACACGCCATTTGCACTGTGTTGAATGGAATATAGCGAAAGTCTGCAAAAAAAAGTTCGGTCACATTTACTGTTAAAATTTCAGTATGACTTCCGGAAATTAGCTTCAGTGGCTAAGCTACAGACAAACTTACACTATCGGTCCTAGTGGTCGATTTGTGCCCCCATTGAAACCCATTATAAACGCTATTTTTCACGGCAAAAAAATTACGGTCAAATCGATCGTGATCGGTTATGTTTCCGTTTCCGTTTGCAGTACTGGCCTTAGAGTTGTAATTTTTTTATTTGTCCACCGGGTGGCGCCCTTGCTCCACATTTGACCCCGGGCTGGAAAACAGCGGGCTGCTTAAACAGACCTGCGGGAAACGAAGCCTCATTTCCGGCGTGCAGCAGCGGCTTCGCCCGCTGATCGGGCGGGACCATTTTCGGCCCCTAGGACCGTTTGAGGGTGCTTTTTTTTTTTTTTTAATCAACAGGAAATGACGTATTTGTTGTGACGTGGTACCGGACGTGTGTGTTGGAAAAAGGGGTCCGACGCAACATGCCCCGGTCATCGTCGGGAGTTAACCCGGGAGGATGCACTGATTTCGGCCTAGAGGAGGAGCATTTGCCGCCTGGAGACCATTTTCTGGTCCTGAAAAAAAAAAAGAAAAGGCGATCGAAATGAAGGTTGGTGCCAATCTTTAGTCCATCTAAAGGCCTAATTATAATAACAATCAAATATTACTTCAAATGTTTGTTTTTTTTAATATTTCGTTTTGTTTTGGGGGGCTAACAAAAATGGTGCGCTCATGTAATTAAACTGCGATTAAAAGGGTTAAAACCCCCGAAATATAATTAAAACTTTACATGGATAGTTCAGGGAGAAGTAGTTTTAAAAGATTGGCTAATTTAAAGTGGAATAAAATATTAATATATACATTTTTTATAGCACTTTTTTGGGCGTGGTCGATTTGTGGCTCTAGGTCCGATAGTGTATGCATTTTTCTAGGACCCCCCAGAGGTTAAAAATTATCTCCACTATATAAAAAAATACTTGAGAATAACTACAATTGTTTTGTTATTCATTAAATCCTTGTTGTTTAAAACTATTTTGGAGCCGTGGGAGCAGCCATGTTTTTTCGCACACAATGCATTCTGGGACGATGACGTGTATTGGTTGTCGGCAGTATAGGTGCTTTTCGTTCAGCTAACCTGTTTTGTTTTTTATAGTGTAGCAACCGTATTACTTAACTTGCCTATTAGTCACCTGGTTACAACTTGGTAGACCAGCACTATCCGGTCTTTGAGTCTGATGTTATTAGCCATGTCTGGGCCCAAACTCCGCTGCAAAAGTTAAATGATCACTGCAGCATTACTGAGAGTTGAAAAACTGTCTAAATCTGTTCATCTGTGATAAAAAGATTAGTGTGGCTGCTCTGCCAGGTGTAACAATTAAGTTTAACATCCAGGCACCCATGAAAAAAGAATTTATGACATTTAACTGAGTTAGAAGTTAGCAGGGAGTTAGCTCGCTAGCTTCCATCTAAATATAATATAGCATGTTCTGACTGAGAGATTTATTAAACAAATTAAAACGTACACCTCTGCTATCACTTCCAACATAAATGAAGACAGGAAAGTAAACAGCAGCGACGTTTGTAGGGTTACTGAAGTTGGGCTAGCTGGTATATAATGATGTGCTACGTGATTGCTAGCGCGACAAGCTATGTTAGCATAACATAAGCAGTAAAGCTGGGGGACGAACGCTAATGAACGGGTGACTTTTTTCCACTCGATAGGAAGTTAATGTGAGGGTTCCCAATGGTTAGGGGCAAATGCAATCGCATGGCAGGATGCTGTTAACAGACTAAACTTCAGTCAGGAGAACCGCCGAGATAATCCATCCACAATACGAGGTTAGTCATTAATATACTGCTGCAAGGGCTGGGCTGTAGCTACATCGTATGGGTTTAAAAACTGAGCTTTAAAATGAACAGTGGTGATAAAAACCGTGAGAAGCCGACAGTGATCACTGACTGTTTTTAGGGACTTGTTGAGATTAAATAGAACAAGATACAAAGCATTAAAACATGTTAAAACACAGCAGCCTTATTAAATGCAAAATACTTTGCGCCCGGAAGCAGGATCCATCACGTTATCACTTAAAGACCGGACACCGGTCATGGAGGCTAACAAGGGTTGCCCAAAGAACATCTGGATTAAGACATACGGCTTCAAAAACCTTTGGTACTTTACAACAAACCTTCTCCGTCGCCGTTGCCATTGGCAAGCAGTAGCCGCATAGACACCAGTAGTTTTCTCTCACTCTCTCGTCCTCATGTGACTGATTGTTTTCATCTTCATCTAAACTAAGTGCTGGCAGATTATTTTCATTCTCTCTCTCTTTTTGCTCTGGTTCAAAGTGGAAAGGTTGAACAGAAGCCATTTCCAGTGCGCTGCTAACTGTGAACTGGATGCGGTGCAACCGTATGCATTGAGAAGTAAATAACAATGGCGGCCTACTGGTAAATCGGTTTTATATAAAATGTGCTTAAAAGGAAAACATTTGGCGTATTTTAATAACTGTTATTGAAAGCACAGTACATATTTTAGCGCAAACATGTCTTAATAGCCGGGGTTCCCTTTAAAAGTAGAATGAGCCTTCAGTTTTCAGGCCCGTCTTCTGTGGAACCAGCTTCCAGTTTGGATTCAGAAGACAGACACTATCTCTACTTTTAAGATAAGGCTTCAAACTTCCTTTTTGCAAAAGTATATAGTTAGGGCTGGATCAGGTGACCCTGAATTCTTAGTTATATTGCAATAGGTGTAGGCTGCTATGCAGAGGCGGAGCCAGACATTTGAAACACCCGGGGCTTAGCCCTAAAGGGTAGTATGCATGTGGGATTTCTTTTTTTTTTTTTTGGGGGGGGGGTGTTTAGAAATGACTGAAAGATTAATTGGCTCTGTTTTGAGTTTTGTTCAAAAAAGAATGACTTCATATAGGGAAAAATATATATCACATGTGCAGGACACCTTAAACTAGTTTTTTAATTAAGCAGCAAGGCAGAACAAAGTCTGGGCCCTCCCTTCCTTCCCTCCCCATCTCCAGCTGCCTCCCTCTTCCCGCTCCACCACAACCACCCACACATGCAGGACCTTGGAGTAGGGGTATGTCACCAGGGTGCAGAGGAGGCTACCCCCCCCCCCCCCCCGTCCCCTTCTGGCTGCCTCTGCCTCAATTTTATCCCACAACTTAGACATTCACATTACTCACACTCTCATTACACATACATATAGGATCTTGGGGGTGGGCACGATACACGGAGTCCAAATTACCGTCAGGGTGTACACCCCACCCCTGGCGTCGTTGCCCACCTCTCAATTTTAAATACACATAGACATTGAGGGCTATCAGGAGGGACCATGCGCTTACCTGCTGCTCTCTGGCAGGTAGCTCCATGCCCTCCTGGGTTTTAAATGCACCTTAGAACACACATGCATCAACACTACAATGAGCGGGTGGTGGGAGGTTTGGAGTCTTCTCTCACCCCCATTCTCTGCGACCTGCTGGAGCGGGGGGGCTAGGAGGAGGAGTTGGCCGTCCGACTGCGATCTGGAGTGTGGGGCCTCCCTGCTGCTGCGGAGTCGGGGTGGTCTGCCTCCCCCCACCGCAGGGAAAAGGGTAACACCACCTGGGTCTGGGTGCAGTTCCCCCCTCCAGGGGCAAGGGTACCTAGACCCGGTTTGTAGAGTACGCTTGGGGAGTGTGATCGTGTGTACAGCGTCAGCGTCTTATGTCTGTCTCCACGTTGGTTGAGTGTGGAGTAAGTGCATATGAGAGCATGAGGGTGGGATGGATGTTTGTATCTGTGTGTGCCTGTATGTCTGTGTCTATATGTCAGGTTGGGTATCAGACGCCACCTCTCTGGGGACATCTTAGGCCCTCCAAGGTTTGGAGGCCTATCTCCCCCCACCACCACTTCCCCTGCCAGTGGCGGACTCCCTCAGACATCGGTGCGTTGGTGGTTCTTTGTGTCCGGGGATGGGCGTCCAGGTACACACCGGCTCACTCCTTGGCGGCCGCTTATCGGGGCCTGGAGCCTGGGGCTCGCTCGGGCCACTTCGGAGGTGGGGTGCCCCCGGCCTCTCGGCCTGGGGCTCGGTCACTCAGGCACGGCTGGCTGCCGGCGGAGCTCACGGGCGCGTCACTGCAACTCCCCCTGGCTTCTGCTCCTCAGCTGCTGAGTGAGCCCTCATCTGGGACTCTCCTCAGCTCTTTCTGGGACAGTGGCGCGGCTGCCCCTCTGTTGGTCTTCCTTGGTCTCTTGTGTTCTGGGGGCCTCTGGATGTCTGGAGTTTTGATCTCCTCCATACCTGCTTCATGCCCTGGAGGACGGGGCTGTGGCCCCCCCACACCCTCTAGCAGATCATTACATGAAGGAACCTTTAAAAAAAAAAAAACAAGCGCGTCCATGCTCACAGGTGTACACACGGGTGATCACACCCACAAACTACACCCTTTTTGGCTCCTACCTCAAAGCACACTGTGTTCTGTTGATCTTATGTGCTGCACAATAATGTTTAATATTTAGTATTTACTGTCATATTCCCATATATCATTGTGATGTTGTTTATTCTACTACTCTTGTTCTCTTCTGCTTGTTTTCTTTTTTCTTTCTCAGCAGGTGACCCAGGTGATTGATATATGCATTTTTTTTTCTTCTTTTTTTTCTGCTCATTCTGTTGGTTTTTGTCTTTTGCCCTTCTCCCCCGTCCCTCTTCTCAGCTGTTTCTCTTTCCCTCTTTCTTTCTCCCCTTCTTTCCCCCAGTCAAGTCTGTCCCGTATTCAGTAAGTGAAAATAAAATGAACAATAAAAGGTGAATCAAATGGACCATTACGGCAAGGCTGGGATGGTCAATTTGGTAAAGTAAATCCGTTGGGCATCTTTCTTTGCCTTTAGACAACAATTCTGATGGCAAAAGAGCCAAACGGGACAGGCAAAAAGGAAAAAAAAACCAACAAAAAAACCAAAAAAACCCCCAAAAGAACAAAGTCGGGGCTGTATCAAGACACGAGGACTAAACCCCAATTCAACCAGACCCAGAACTGATGCAGAATTAAAACAGGACTACAACAGTTCAAAATCAGGACTACTGAGGACTTAACCAAGACAGAACCAGAATCAGAGCTAGATGATAGTAGCACTAAAAATCATCATAGACCTGCACTACACTTATTTTTTAATTCTACCAAAGTCCAATATTTAGATTGAGAAAAGTTTATATAATTATTTAGCCTTGTTGTGCAAACAAGCCTGCATAACTTAATAAATATGTACACATGTAAGCTGAGACTCTCTAAAGAAACAGCATTGTTGTTGTTCGGCTTTTCATTTCGCCAGTTGTTGAGTCACTTGGAGAGCGAGTAACGTAATATTGGTCAAGTGATCAGTTTGATATCAATCTTTCGTGATGCACCGTCATATTTACATTATTTGTACGGTACGAATGATTTGCTTTGGTATCTGGTCAAACTTAAGCTCTCCTTAGTATGGCTGGCTCCGTTTCTCCAACAGCGCACTCACAGGCAGCAGCTGCCCCGCCCTCTCGCTCAGTCGCTTAGTGCCTGAGCTCGGATCATACCAATATCAGGGGGGATTTACGCACAGTTGTAAATTCCCACAGTGTGCACTATGTGCTTCGAATATTGTGTGTACTTTTTGTTTTATACAGTTGTCAGCCAGGCATCTAACTATGAAAAAATTACACTCCAAAAGACCCAGGGCTTCTGACAAAACAACCCGGGCTTAACATGGTTAATAAGTCCTGTTTTGTGGACACTGCCCTTCAGGCCGACAGTAAGCCAATTGTGCCCGGGTCCTTAAGAGAACCGCCCAGAGGCTATTATAGTGTCACTTGTTATCATTGTGTTGTTGCTGTTTTATTTGGGGTTTCTTATTGGAAATAACATGAAAAGGGGGGGGGGGGGGGGGGGGGGGGGGGAGATGTCCTATACTGGGTTGCCTGTGTTGAGCGGGCGGGCATTGCGGCACCCTGACATGCTTTGTGCTGTCTATGTGCAGTTCTACTCCTAGCTGCCGCACCCGTTGTTGTGCTATAATAACCCATGCTGGATATACGTTCAATAAAGCAGCATCATAAGAAAGCTACCGAGTGGTCATTCTACAAAAATAGTACTAGAGAATAAAGGAGCAAATATTACCAGAACCCTCAAGCAGCCAGGCTTCCGTGTGGTCACACACACACACACACACACACACACACACACACACACACACACACACACACACACACACACACACACACACACACACACACACACACAACCACTATGGTGGAGGCAAATGTACCTGTTGAGGCCATAATTTGAACACCTTAGTTATTTTTGTAATTGGCAATCACACATTTAATCCAAATTTGATGATTGATGAAAACAGCTTCTTCTAAAATTCTAATTCTAAAATTGGAAAGTTATAAAATTATTTATTTTATTTTATTGTAGATAAAATAAATAAATAATGCTTTCAGAAGCTCATTGTTAAATAGGCTATTGATTGATTTCCTAATTCAGTGTCTTCTGTGTTCTGCAACTGCAGCAGCACGCCTTTCTTCCACGCTCACAGAGGACAGGTCTGTTTGACACATTGCTTCCTGCCTATTCATGCTGTCTGTTCATAACAAAGTTAACCACACACTGCTGTGGATAATGATAATGAATTACAGCCTTAATTAAATGTCAAAAACTCAGTCTCAACTCTTGACTTATTATCAAGTTCCCCACCAGTCTGCCCTCCAGGCATGTTTGAATATGTATTAAAATACTAATTGTAATATTCCAATAACTTCAATTTCAAAACCTTTATTACAAGATGTTTCCTACACCAAATCTAGTCTACACAACATTTCAGTCAGCCTGGCAACAAAAAGCTCTCCATGTCCACACCTTAAACTCAATTTACAAGAGAGTGATAAAAAGCAACAACAACAAAAAACCTGAATTTTAGATGAAAAAGATTCATTTTGGAACGGTATTCTAATGTTGAAACAACTTTCGATTGGATGGGAAATTTAAGCCCTGTGTTTTGTTCATTGGCACAAGATATATTGACTGGCAGTGACTCGAGGAACAACACAGGCAGAAGGTTTTGCTCACTGAGTGAAAAAGTGCAGTTTTGAAGACCACTGATAGTGTGCCTCTAAAGATGTCACTTACTGTGGAAAGGCTTTGTTTCACATTTCAGTACTTGTATTGAGAAATTTCAAACTCCAACACAGCTGAGGGTTGCCTTTCAAAAGATATCTGAAGAGTGCAGTGCACATTGTTTTCCATTAATTCTTCCCTTGCTCCTAGCTACAGTCTTATTTATTTATTTGTTTGTGATTAAAGGCTAAGTTCCATTTTTTTCCCCTGTATCCTATATTCTTTTGATTTTGTTTTTTTTCCCCTCCTGAATTATTTTCTTTTGATTTGACTTTAGATTTTTTTTGTGAATACTGTCTTTGGCAAACACTGTATATTTGCGTACACAGTCAGAGAGTCCGACAAAATCAGACAGTCAGCCCTTTAAACATTTCCTGCTTGACAAGATGATGTCCACAGAAACAAAACAAGTTATTGCATCTTCTGTAAATTTCTCTTGCAGTGCGACTGTGGCTACCAGGGATACATTTCTCCTACTTAGTTTGCTTTCTGATAGATTCTAATCAGGGTTGTAACTGAAGGGGAAGTGGAGTGTAATTGAGGAATAATTAAGACTTAATTTATTTAAAAGTCATTGCTAATGTAATCCATATATTCTACTGTGTTGCTATTGATGTATCTGGATATGAAGGCTCTGTCTTTCTTTCTTAAAGGAGAATAATGTCTACATGTATAGTTAAGTACAGCATGTAAAACAAGTCAACATGACTTAGTTTTCTCCAGTTGTGACTGTTGTTTTCAAAGAGTTCTGTTAGCTTCAATTTTCTTCCTTCTCTAGTTATAATATTCCTTTGGATGGTAATAATAAAATGTGTGCTTTGGCACAAGTTTTTATACCAGACACCATGTCATGTTTCTGGGCGTGGGACTGGCAATAATTTACTGGCCGTAAATTAGCTTGTGATACATACTGCTTGTTGGAGGTAAAAATGTCATTCAAGTTCAAATTGTATTATTATGTTTATGGAAATATTTTAATTAACCAAATAAGTAAAAATTTCCAGAACTAAAGTAATCCTTGATCTTTTTTAGGTTTCTCCTTCTCTTTTTTCAACAGTGTAATCCAGGGTTTATGTAACCATTCAATTGACTCTTCAATAGGAATTCTTTCTTTTTTTGGTGATTGTTATGAACACCTGCTGTTATTTTGCTACTGACATCAGATTGAAGAGCATGCTTAACATTTTGTCACCCACAACCTCTTTGAATTTTTATTCAATCTAAATAAGGTTGTTGACTGAAATGGATAATACAGAGGTCAAAATATGAGGTGTGCTCTGGTTTTTCAGAAGCACTCTTGGAGGCACTGAACCATGAAATGTGAAGTATTCCTAATTATAAATTAGGCCTTTAACTGACACTCTTAACAGCACTTCACATGGGAAGGATTTTTGTGCAATAAAATAATTCCACTCTAGTGAGTGAAACAAAGCTCCTTTTCTTTTTTCTCATACATTTTATCAGTTGTCAGGCTAAATGTCACAATTTCATTGTATATGTACAATGACAATAACAGGCTATTCTATTCTATTCTATTCTATTCTATTCTATTCCATGTACAATGACCAGGTTCAACTGAAACCATTAGTTATTACACTGATCACTTTATCTCTTATATAATGTGAAAAGGTTTTATTTCAGCTTCATATAAAGAAAAATATTTCAAAACTTGTTTTTTAATGTGATCTGATGATATTGCTATTATAAAAGAATAAATAAAAAATGCAATATCTCATTACTACTACAGTCTACTCCTGTACACACACAAAAACATCATATGGCAATAATCATCAATAGCCATAGGGGTCGGGTGCATTGTGTGGCGAGCGGCGGCCAGGAGTGGAGGCCCTGACGGACTGATCCCTGGCTGCCAAGACTGGCAATTGGGACATGGAATGTCACCTCTCTGGTGGGGAAGGAGCCTGAGTTAGTGCGTGAGGTTGAGCGGTACCGGCTAGATATAGTTGGGCTCACCTCTACGCATGGCTTGGGCTCTGGAACCAGTCTCCTGGAGAGGGGCTAGACTCTGTCTCAGTCTGGAGTTGCCCCTTGTGAGAGGCGGGGGGCTGGGTATTCTAATATTCCCTCGGCTTGCTGCCGGTAAGTTCGGGTTTTTCCTGCTGGATGAGAGGGTTTGTTCCCTGCGCCTTAGGGTCGGGGGATGGGTCCTGACTGTCATTGAGTGGCAGTTCAGAGTACCCAGCCTTCTTAGAGTCCCTGGGTGGGGTGCTGGAAGGTGCTCCACCTGGAGACTCTGTTGTCCTGCTGGGAGACTTCAATGCTCACGTGGGTCTTCTTCTTCTTGTCCTTAGCGGGCGACCAGCGGTGGTCTGCCGCGCAACCAGTACGCTGCTGTAAGTGCCGCAGGTTCTCTTGCTTGACCAACAATTATCTTCCATACTTTTCGATCTAAGGCGATGGTTCTTGCCTGCTCGAGGTCAAGTCGAAGGGCCTTCAAATCATCCTGGATTTGTTTCATCCATGTCTTCTTTGGTGCATTTCGATGCACCCTCCAATCGGTGGGGCGGGTCAACCAGAGTAGGCCATGGGGGTAGTTTTGTGGACTTAGAGAAGGCATTCGACCGTGTCCCTCAGGGTGTCCTATTGAAGGTGCTGCAGGAGTATGGGGTGTCTGGCCCATTGCTACGAGCCATTCGATCCCTATACAACCATTGCAAGAGCTTGGTTTGCATTGTAAATGGAGAGTCCTCTTCACACACTGAGGTTAATTATGGAGTTCCACAGGGTTCAGTGCTAGCACCAATTCTGTTTACATTATACATGCTTCCCTTAGGCAGCATCATTAGAAGACGTAGCATACATTTTCACTGCTATGCAGATGACACCCAGTTCTATCTGTCCATGAAGCCAGATAACACACACCAATTAGTTAGACTGCAGGAATGTCTTAAAGACATAAAGACCTGGATGGCCGCAAACTTTCTGCTTCTTAATTCAGATAAAACTGAGGTTATTGTACTCGGCCCTGAAAATCTTAGAAATATGGTATCTAACCAGATTCTTACTCTGGATGGCATTACCTTGTTCTCCAGTAACGCTGTGAGGAACCTTGGAGTCATTTTTGACCAGGACATGTCCTTCAATGCACATATTAAACAAATATGTAAGACTGCATTCTTCCATTTGCGCAACATCTCTAAAGTTAGAAATATCCTGTCTCAGAGTGATGCTGAAAAACTAGTTCATGCATTTATTACTTCCAGGCTGGACGACTGTAATTCATTATTATCAGGATGTCCAAAAAACTCACTGAAAAGCCTTCAGCTAATCCAAAATGCTGCAGCAAGAGTCCTGACAGGGACTAGAAAGAGAGAGCATATTTCTCCTGTTTTGGCTTCCCTTCATTGGCTTCCTGTTAAATCCAGAATTGAATTCAAAATCCTGCTCCTCACATACAAGGTCTTAAATAATCAGGCCCCATCTTATCTTAATGACCTTGTAGTACCATATCACCCTATTAGAGCACTTCGCTCTCGCTCTGCAGGCCTACTTGTTGTTCCTAGAGTATTTAAAAGTAGAATGGGAGGGAGAGCCTTCAGTTTTCAGGCCCCTCTTCTGTGGAACCAGCTTCCAGTTTGGATTCAGGAGACAGACACTATCTCTACTTTTAAGATTAGGCTTAAAACTTTCCTTTTTGCTAAAGCATATAGTTAGGGCTGGACCAGGTGACCCTGAATCCTCCCTTAGTTATGCTGCAATAGACATAGGCTGTCGAGGGATTCCCATGATGCATTGAGTTTTTCCTTTCCAGTCACCTTTCTCACTCACTATGTGTTTACAGACCTCTCTGCATTGAATCATATATGTTATTAACCTCTGTCTCTCTTCCACAGCATGTCTTTTATCCTGTCTTACTTCTCTCACTCCAACCGGTCGCAGCCGATGGCTGCCCTTCTTCCTGTTAAAAGGGAGTTTTTCCTTCCCACTGTTGCCAAAGTGCTTGCTCATAGGGGGTCATATGATTGTTGGGTTTTCTCTGTATCTATGAAGCGCCTTGAGGCGACTTATGTTGTGATTTGGCGCTATATAAATAAAATTGAATTGAATTGAATTGCCAGCAATAAGTCGGACTCGTTCCCGGTGGGTGATGGGCTCTGCCAGGCCTGCCCTTTGTCACCGATTCTGTTCATAATTTTTATGGACAGGATTTCTAAGCGCAGCCAAGTGGCGGAGGGCTTTCACTTTAGTGGCCTCAGAATCTCATCTCTGCTTTTCGCGGATGATGTGGTTCTGTTGGCTTGATCGGGTGAAGGCCTCCAGCTCGCACTGGAATGGTTCGCAGCCGAGTGTGAAGCAGCGGGAATGAGAATCAGCACCTTCAAATCTGAGGCCATGGTTCTCAGCCGGAAATGCGTGGAGTGCCCACTCCGGGTCGGGGTTGAGTTCCTGCCCTGCTCCACATCGAAAGGAGCCAGCTGGGGTGGTTCGGGCATCTGACAAGGATGCCTCCTGGGCGCCTCCTGAGGAGGAGGCCCCGGGGCAGACCCAGGACACGCTGGAGAGATTATATTTCTTGGCTGTCCTGGGAACGCCCTGGTGTTCCCCCGGATAAGCTGGAGGAGGTGGCTGGGGAGAGGGAGGTCTGGGCCTCTCTGCTTAGGCTGTTGCCCCCGCGACCTGGCCCCGGATAAAGTGGATGAAGATGGATGGATGGCAATAATCAATAATATCAATAACATCACTGGAACTTTTATTAGCACCAGAGACAGTCAGCAGTCAGACACATTAATTTAAGTTTATGACACGCCCACACCATCTTCTTCAGGGAGACTACAACAAGCTCAAAACAGATTTAGCCCTGCTACAGTAACATACAGATGCTATAAATAATGCTATAGATAATTGCTAGAGATAAGATAAGATAAGATAACCTTTATTAGTCCCACATGTGGGAAATTTGTTTTGTCACAGCAGGAAGTGGACAGTGCAAAAGTTATGAGGCAAAAATTAGAATACAATAAGAATAAATACAGTACACAACTGTACAGAATAGAATAAAATAAAATACTATATACAGTAGAATAAAATAAAATAAAATATACAATAAGATAAAAATAGAATACAAATACTATATACAACTGAGTAAAAATACAACGATGACAGAAAGGATTATTGCACTTAGTATTATTGCATATGTATGGATGTGTGTGCTTGATCAGTTAAAGTCTTTATTATGGAGTCTGACAGCAGTGGGGAGGAAAGACCTGCGAAATCTCTCACACCGTGGGTGCCGCAGTCTCCCACTGAAGGAGATGGCACCAGAGGCGGAGCCAGACATTTGAAACACCCGGGGCTTAGCCCAAAAGGATAGTATGCATGTGGGATTTTTTTTTCCCTTGGGGGGGGGGGGGGGGGGGGGGGGGTAGAAATGACTGAAAGATTAATTGGCTCTGTTTTGAGTTTTGTTCAAAAAAGAATGACTTCATATAGGGAAAAATATATATCACATGTGCAGAACACCTTAAACTAGTTTTTTAATTAAGCAGCAAGGCAGAACAAAGTCGGGGCTGTATCAAGACACGAGGACTAAACCCCAATTCAACCAGACCAAGAACTGATCCAGAATTAAAGCAGGACTACAACAGTTCAAAATCAGGACTACTTGGGACTTAACCAAGACAGAATCAGAATCAGAACTAGATGATAGTAGCACTAAAAATCATCATAGACCTGCACTACATTTATTTTTTAATTTTACCAAAGTACAATATTTAGATTGAGAAAGGTTTATATAATTATTTAGCCTTGTTGTGCAAACAAGCCTTCATAACTTAATAAATATAGAATTTGAAAAATAACAAACCTAAAAAGAAACACTAGGTATGAGATACATGACGACCTATGATACGGTGATACTTTTGGCAAATGACCATTTGACTAACATGTGTGTCTCACCTGCTCTTGTTCATCTCTGTTCTGTCCTCATTCTCTCTCTCCCTCTCTGTTCCTCTCTCTCTCTTTGTGCTGACAATCATCAAATATACAGATATTTACAAACTCTTCAGATAAAAACAGAAACACTTTTTAATTGTAACATCAAATCAGACTAAATGTTTATTTTTTTAGATTGATAAATATAAAAAACATATTTGTTAACTTTAAGAGTAAAGAGAGAAACTATCTGTATTTCTTAATTGTAAATGGCACCAAATTGTATTCAAACTGAGCCACACTTATGGAGCTCCACAGTTCTTTTCCTGGTGTTTGGTTGACATCTCTTGATTTTCCCATGTCACAGAAACAGGCTCTGTGTTTTGCCTTATATGCATCCACAGCTGTGCCACCTGTTTACTCACATGGACTCTACTAACCTATCAGAAGCTTCTTCAGCTCAGAATGGAATCGTCTGGAGTTTTCTTATTAATTAACAATAAACTTAGTGTACATGTACTCCTAAATTTGATGAAAGTGATAAAAAACAGAAAGCTCTGTCTCTCTTTATTGTGACATTTAACTAATTCAAAAGATATTTCAATATTTATCTAAAACAAAAGTTTACTCTAAATTGATGTTGTACAGTAAAAATGTTTTATGTTTTCTCCCTAAAGTGTAAATATCTGGTTACAAATGTGAATATCCTGCTTTGTACTGAAATCCCTCTTGTTTTGCATAGAAATATACTGAACAACATACAAAGCATAATATATAAAATAACATTTACCTGAGTTTTTTCTTTGAAAGAACCCTCTAATGTCCATTCTTATATTTCAGTACATAACTGAAACCGATTTAGTCGGGGAGGGTAAGAACTGAAAATATGAAATAAACACACGTAAGCTAAGACTCTAAAAAAATAGCATTTGTTCGGCTTTTCATTTCGCCAGTTGTTGATTCACTTGAAGAGCGAGTAACGTAATATTGGTCAAGTGATCAGTTTGATATCAATCTTTCGTGATGCACCGTCATATTTACATTATTTGTACGGTACGAATGATTTGCTTTGGTAACTGGTCAAACTTAAGCTCTCCTTAGTATGGCTGGCTCCGTCTCTCCAACAGCGCACTGACGGGCAGCAGCTGCCCCGCCCCCTCGCTCAGTCGCTTAGTGCCTGAGCTTGGATCATACCAATATCAGGGGGGGATTCACGCACAGTCGTAAATTCCCACAGTGTGCACTATGTGCTTCGAATATTGTGTGTACTTTTTGTTTTATACAGTTGTCAGCCAGACATCTAACTATGAAAAAATTACACTCCAAAATACCCCGGGCTTCTGACAAAACAACCCGGGCTTAAGCCCAGTAAGCCACCCCCACGCTCCGCCCCTGGATGGCACGATACCACTTTTTTCTGTCCGATACTGATATCATAAATTTGGATATCTGCCGATACCGATATGAATCCAATACAGTGTATTTTTTAATCAACTGTTTTTTCAATATCTTGCTGTATAAGTTCATACTGAAGTTTAAAAAAATAACACTAAAGCTATTCTGTTAAACCTGTTTGCAAAAAATACACTGCACCCAAAATATTTCTTGGATCAGCAATACTGATCAATCTAATAAACTTAAACCTACACCATCCTCCCTATTCTGGTATTTTAAAGAGTACTTAACGGAAATATTAAGCAACCTAAGTAATAGGGTTGCCAACTCCCAGCAAAAAATAATGGGTGTCATGGTTCTGGGCCATTTTGACCCAGCATTTTGAGTTTCTTAGGTTTTGGTATATTTTTGCATGTTTTCTGATATTCTTGTGCTTTGTTGATTATTATTAGAATTCTATGTTTCTGTTTATTCGTGTTTAGGGATTAGTTCTTTGGTTGTGTCTCGTGTTTAGTGTAGGTTTAGTTCTGTGTCTAGTCTGCGTTTTTGTGTAATGGTTTCTTGTTTCCTGTTTTATTGTGAAAGTCTGTGTCTCATGTGTCTCAGTTTTGCCTCCTTTATCTCGTCTCGTCAATTACTTCCTCCTCCTGTGTGTATTTAAGTCGTGTCTTCTTATGTTGTAGTCGCTGGTCCGTCTGTGAATCTACTGTGTATCTACCATGTGTTTTCCCTGCTATCAACCATCATCAATCCTCGTCTACTTTCTACTTTAGTTTAGCTTTTGTTCCGTTCTGTCATTGTTCACCCTGTGCTTTATATTTTCAATAAACCACCTTCAAATATCAGCGAGTGTCTGCATTTGGATCCTCCTTTACTTTTCCCCACACCGCTCATCCCACTTGCCGTGACAATAGGGAACCACCCCCCACCCTCCGCCTCGTGATGCTTAATCAATGTAATTATTTATTATTTATTATTAGACATTTTAAATGAGAATAAGAAAGAAAAGTATGTCTTTGTGCCCCCTTTCCCCTGTTAATCCCCTACCTGCCCCCCTGGCAAAACTTTGCTAGATCCGCCCCTGCACAGTTACCAGCCGTAAGCTACGTAAAAAAAGGATCCTGGTGTAGAAAGTAATATTAAATAAATTAACAACAGCTTATCAAGCTTAAACGTGCTGCTGTTGTTCAGCCGCTGGTTTCCTCTTGCTGGTGCAAAGTGGGCCAAAAACAAAGAAGAGAGACGGGAGTCGTGACAGAAAAGCCGATTAGCTGATCAGTGATCAGTGTCATGATTGAAGTAGCAACAGGAGAGGGAGGGAGAGAGAAGAGGCAGTCGTTCCATATATCGGTTGTTAAGATTAACGTGGGAATGCTTTACAAACATTTAGAGATGAACTTACACACTTGCTTTACTTCTATGGGATAACTTCTGGTGGTAGTTACACTGGTCTCTTCTCTCCTTCCTGTTTTTACTTTTAATTGATAATGCAGTTGTGCTAATGAGCTACTACTATACTACTGCTAAAAAGGAGCTTTGCATGCATTTGCACAAACGGCAGCCAGCAGAGTCAAGAAGTAAAATTAATATTTTACAAGTACAAATACCCAAATACATGGTTTTAATCAGTGGAGTGTAAACTGATTGTGTAAATACCTGCAACTTGCAATGTAATGTGGAGGGGCCCATTTGATATTTACTTTGCCTGGGGCCCTTTTGCATTATGGGCCCTGGAGCAATGCCCTGCCTGACTTATTATGCCATTGCATAGAAGATTATTGCTGAAAAGGCTGACTGTTTACAGAGTGCTGTATGGAAGCATGTTACTGGAAAGGGGACAGAACGGGGAAATGTGGTAAGAAAAGGTGCAGAAGCAACTGGGATGACTTCAGCCTTTAGAGGACGGTCAAAAAAGGTGGATTCAAACCCTGAAACAGTGCATCAAGAGTCACCATGAACAGAAATCTTCTGAAAAAGGATTACAGCTACATTCACAAGTAAGTAAATACATTACGCTAACCCTAACCCAGCATGGTGGTGCAGTGTCTCACACAAAGAGCTCCTCAGTTCAATTCTATTCATTTTTCTGTGTGGAGTTTTCGTGTTCTCCCTGTGTTTGTGTGGGTTCTCTCTGGTTACTCCGGCTTCCTCCCACAGTCCAAAGACATGCACTCAGTGGGGTTAGGTTAACCGATGACTCTAAATTGCCCATAGATGTGAATGTGAGTGTGAATGGTTGTCTTTCTCGATGTGTTGGCCCTGCGACAGACTGGCGACATGTCCAGGGTGCACCCTGCCTTTTTCCTAAGACAGCTGGGATAGGTCCAGGAATCCAAGATTCAGTGTGAAATATATATCAACTGCTGGTGTTAGGATTCATTGTGTTTTATTAAGTACATAGTTAAAGCAGCTGCTTACTGGGACACTTTGGAGATGAAGATGCAGATTTGCCTTTTTAAGAGCACAGTGCTATCTAATGGTTTTCTGACCATGTTATTACTGTGCTTGATATGCAAACAAAGACATAGTACCCAAACCCCAAAGAGAATCCATAAGTTATTGTCAAGAGGAAAATGAAAAACACAAGGTGACGTCCTGCACTCCTGTCTGCATGATTTTTTGCAATCTCATAGTGCCTTCATAAAACCGGACATTAGAAGACTAGTCTTTACTATTATGTGATTTCCTTAAAATTAAGCTTTTCCTGCTTGATATTCATGTTCCTGTTAATATTATTTGATTTATTGTTATTCATGGTCTTGGTTCTCTTTGGGGTTTTGTGCTTATGTTATAGTCTATAGGTGTCCTCCTGTGTGCCATGTTTTTCGTGGTCCCCGTGCTCCGTGTTCCCTCTGTCTCCCCTGTCAGTCATGTCTCCTTGTCACGGTGTCAAGTCTGCATCTTTGTGAATGTCTCATGTTTCCTGTTTTATTTCAACAGTTCCAAGCCCTCTGTTCAGTGTTCCTTGTCTCATTATGTGTGATTAGTCTCAGCTATGTTTCCCTCCTGTGCCTCATTCCCTCGTTATCTTCGGTGCATTTAAGCCCTGTTGTCCTCTGCCTGTTGATGCGGTGTCCCATGTTGCCATGTGAGTGTCTGTGTTTCTGATTTCTCAGTTTTTTAGTTCTTGCTGAAGTTTTTCATGAATGCAGCTCTGCCCTGAAAACTGTTTCTCTGACTGAGCGGATGTAAACCGGCCTATTCTGGCTTAGGCTCCACTAAGTAGAAATTTCTTCTGCATATTTTAAAGTTACACTCTGTTATAAATTCAACATGATGTCACAAAGTTTGCAGATAAATTAACAACAGCTTTAGTAACATATTGTGGACTTCTTCTGTTGTGGCTAATTTTATGAAAGGACAAAAAACCCATCAATGGTATTCACTAAGAAACTTTTCCAGCAGAGATGGGGGTTGCTGCTTGATGCAAATGATCTGAATGATAAGTGCTAAAATGATAAAAGCAAAAATCCCTCATTAGAACTTTGTAAAAACGTTTGGGAAAATATCAAGAAAATGGTTGTTTTACCAGGGTTCCATAAATTCTTTCTGTCAATGATTCCTGGAACACGTGCTAAAATCATAGCTGGGACAGAGAGGATATTTGGGCCAGGGTTTGGAAGTCGCTGGCCTTCTGTGGGGGTTGGAGAGCTGCTAATGGTCACCTGATGCTAATGACAGTGTGTGCTCTGTTAGCACGGAGTTTTTCCACCTATATCTAAATTAATACTGCAGGTCGGAGGCAGCTTTGCGGGACAAGTATTTTACATGGGACATGGATTTGGAGTGTCCCTTTCACAGCTCAAAATTTTTGAGCCAGAGTATTAAAATAAATACAGACTAAGATTAGTGGCAGACAGCTTGACTGTTAATTTATTTGAAAAGTGTTAATGGCGAGAATTTTCACTGACCTTATTAATCATCAGAAATATTTAGAACAAACCCTGAATGTGTTTCTGGCAGAAACACACAGACATACATATTGTTGCACAAATGGAAAGCTCTTAAATCAAGATTTTGCTTTTTACATGAAAACTTTAGCAGTGTTATGAAATTTTCATTTTATGCTTTCATGTGCAGAAACTCAAGTCAGCAACAATCATAAATTGCAAGCATCACTTTCTCTCGGGCTTGTTCGGTGTGCACAACCTGTATTTAATTTGCTGGAAACATATCTGGTTATGATTCTGCCATAATTATAAAACGAATAAATTTAAAAGGTATAATTAAGACAAAATTTATTTAAAAGTCATTGCTAGTGTAGCAAGCCTGCCGTTTAAGCACCACTACTCACTATTCATGGTAGCCAAGAATCAGTCAGGAATAGATAAGGTTTCCATCATGGTCCTGTCAGGGATGAGGCAGCCTTGTCAAACTGTGTTACCTTTACATTTTTCATAGATTTAATGAGAGAAATTGGGAAAAGTATACACTTTTGCAACAAGTTGCTAGCAACAAAGTACCTAAAGAAACCTAAAGAAACAAGTTAAATTTGTTCTTTGCTACGTGGTTCATTGTGTGAAGACACAACATTGGTTTATCCCTTGAGTGAGTTGCCTTTTATGTGTTTGAATGACTTATAGGTCCACGTTTAGTGGTTCAACAAACAAACAAGACATTTCTCTGAAAATGGTCAGGCTCAAGAACTGGATGGGAAATCATGAAAAACCAGCTAATCTCAAAATAAGACGTTGAAAGACCTTCAGGTAGAATACATACACAAAGATACACAAATCTAAATCATACAACCACCACCCAAGAGACTGTGATTGTGTTAACTTGTTTACTTATTTACACTAAGTGTATGATTATATTTAAGAAATACTTGGTTAGACCTGGAATCAAAAAGGATTCATACTCATTCCACATGGAGGTCAAATCCAATTCTTCGGTAAAAGGCCAGGATATAGTTTATAGAGACAAAGACCTTACTAAATATGATTGCAGACTCTGTAGCTATTGTTTCCAGCACATATATGATGTATGTCAGCACCACCATTAAACGGATCAACGACATCCTTCTGAGCCAGTTGGTAGGAGGGTCCCACCTAACCTAAATCAATGTACATGACCACTGATAACACCCATTCAGCGGGCTAATAGTGTTTGAAGCAGGTGATTAACTGAAATCATTCAAGTGAAACAGAATAGCAAAGTGAAAATGAAGTGCTCAAGAAAAGGCAAGACAATCATTTATTAAAAGGGTATGACTGCTACAAACTAATGTTTCAAATACAGATGATTTTGAATCGTTACGTGAAAAGCCATGTTGAAATGGTGCATGATTTTATGGAAGCCTAAGTGAGTCATGTGTTAAAATAAACTCCTCAAAAATAAAGAAACACTTCATCATCACAATCTAAAACAAAGCAGGGATATCAGTCTGTGACGGGGGCATAAAAGATTATGAATCAGTTTCACCCGCTTTGATGCAAATGAGCGCGACAACAGATGTGCTGTAGACAAAATGGGAATGGTTTTTGCAGGTGGTGGCCACAGACCCCACCGAGCCTGCAGATTGACCTCCAGCTGGAGGTCATTCTGCAGGCTAAACATGCAAAACATTGCAGCTTCAGTGCAACTGGTTTGAAATCTTTGTAGTTATTAATCTTGCTGTCAAAGTTGACCTTTTCAATTGTTTCCCTGAATCTAACAGAAACACATTAGAGCTTTCCCATCTTCCCATCTACACTGTTCTCACTGCTGAATCAGCAGACTTTTTCAACATGCTTGCAGAAACAGACAGGCACAAATATACACGATACAATAAAGCCTTGTTTGCTGCTAAATGTAGGTGCAAACTTAATGCTTCACTTTATCAGCCTAATTTATTACTCAGTGTTGACCAGGGAGATACTGTGATGCTGAAAACTGCATGAACTTTGAGGCTGCCTGCATATAACACAAGCAGTGTGAAGAAAATAACATGGAGCTGTAGTATTTGCAAATTATGCCAAATCATTACATCATATTGAGTTTAAAAATGCAAAACAAAACAAACTTGAATACCATGCTCTGGCTCAGGTGGTAGAGTGGGTTGTCTACCAATCAGAAGGTTGGGGGATTGATTCTGGACTCCTCTAGTCTGCATGCAAAAGTATCCTTCGGCAAAATATTGAACCCCAAATTGCCCCCAATCTATTGGCGTAAGAGAAGGTGTGTTACTGTTAGAAAGTGCTTAGGCAGAGATGCTGTAAGAGTCTGTGTGTAGTTACGTAAATAAGCCTAGTAAAAAAATGTCATATGACTACCAGACATTTACCCTCTGTAAAATGGTATTCAGCCTGTATAGAGGAAGCCTTCAATGTGCAGTCATGATGACATATTGATTTTAATCACCATCTACTTGCCACCCAAAACCTCTGTCTATTCAGCTTGTCAAAAGAATCTAACTGACGTGAACACAACAGGATGCATCAAAAAAAGGACAAAAAGACAAGCAGTTGTTTTTTGGGTTTTTTTAAATTCTTTTTGGGTGGGATTTTTTGAGCCCACATAATTGCACCATTTCGTTAGGGATTAATGAAGTATTCTATTTCTGATTCTGATGAAGATTAACTGATTTACCAGCAGAGGCCCCAGTGTGACCATGAACCAGCTGTCAGCAGCCATCCAACGTCCAGTGGACTGACACATGGGAGGGAGGTGAACAAGTAAAGTTCAAATGTGGATTAAAGCATTGCAAAAAATGCTCTCAATATATATTTTTCTCCCAGAGCTTAGAATGATGCTGTTATAACAGATTGGCACTGACATTCTCTCAGAGTTTGAAATCGAGGTGAAACACAGTGTGTGTTTCACCTCGATTTCAAACTCTGAATGTTGGAACACGCACTCACACAGTTACCACCCTTTAAAAATGTTTTTTGTTTTTCTTTAGAAATTTGCCAACTTAGCTTTAGAATTTGTTTGATTTCTTTTTCAGGGTCATTGCATCAGTTAGCATTTCTGCAGCTGTGTTATCCCAATTGGTAGTTTTTATCTGTTGTACCTTGTTGTAATTGACCTTGTAAGATCTAACCCAATTACTGTATAAAAGATAGACATTATAGCTCCACTTCCTCGCATTGTAAAAAAAAAAAATGAAGCCAAAATATTGCATTCATGTGGGCTCCCTTGTTGCATCTTTAGAGCCAGAGTGTGCACAGTAGTGACTTGGGTTGGTGAAGTTGCTGCAGCTCACTCCTGACCACACACCTGCTGGATGTGACCACAAATGGTTCTCATGGTTTCACTGTGACTCTCAGCTAATTAAATTAAGGTAATTACAACCAAGTCAGTAAAAAGGCTCTTTTCAAAAGCATGATATTAAAAAGACCTTTCAAGGTCAACAAACTAAAACAACAGACAACAGAACAACAGTTACGCTGTTCTACAGTCACTGGTCCATCCCATTGTAGAATTACTGTTAAGTCTAATGCTGCATGTTTTGAAGATAAATGGAAAATGTTGTTAAAGTTTGGCACTTAGATGGTTTAGTTATTTACAACCCCAATTCCAATAGAATTGGGATGGTGTTTAAAATATAGATGAAAAAAGAATGCAATAATTTGCAAATCTCATAAACCCATATTTTATTTCATGCCAGAATCATGCCTACTTTTAATGTAGTGCCTGAAGATTATGGACATCCAATATTGATTTTCAGAGTAAATAGATTTCTCCAGATTCCCAGATCAAGATTAGTTTTGATGCTCTTATGCACATCTGTCAAAGTCAAGGCCCGCGGGCCACATCCGGCCCGGCGTACATTTATATCCGGCCTGCGAGATCAGTTTATATAGATGTATTATAATTGTTAAGCATGGCCCAATATGAGGTGCTAATAATATACTAACTACAGATCCCATAATGCAGCGCTGCAGCCTCCTTGCTGAACGCTAGGCTAACCGGGAACATTCCCGCGTCAATCAAGTCAAACTTCTGTAATTGCGGAGCTAGCCGCTCACAATGGTGCAGAGAAAAGTTGACCCTGAAGGTAAGCGCGTCATGGACTAAAGTAAAACAGTATGTCGGATGTGCCATGCAATGCTCAATTACATGGGTGGGAACTAGTGTGTTAGCGCAGTTAGCTCATTAACGTGTTGGCTGTCCAGCCCCACGCTCAGGGCGATCCGCGGTAACTCGTTAATGGAGATTTGCCGTGTTGTGGCGTTAACGTCATTTCAACGAGATTTACGCTGACAGCACTAGTGGGAACACAACGGATATGACTGCACATTTACTCCGACATCATCCTAGTGCAAAGAAAGTGGAAGCCGACAAAAACAACAAGCACGCATGCTACAAACTTTACCCGAGTCATTTAGACAGCCGTTAGCACATGATTCTCCTTATGGGGACCTGATATGTTTAATATGCTGCTGAGAATATAGCCCAGAAGAAGCGGATAGTATAGCTTTTATTTTGGAAAGAGCCATTTCTCTGTAATAAACTCTCTTTTCCAAAGATGAGTGATTCCTCAATCAGATACAGGGCTCGCAGAGATAGATTTTGGTAGTCGGGCTACCAAAATCTATCTCTGCCCTGCCCGTCGGGCTATCGCAGGAAGGAAAATATATGTCAATGCTTTTGCATTCTTTCAGAAATGTAGCTGGGTAATTATGTCATTGGCATCGGTGAGCCACTGTCAATATGTGACATATTGAAGTCGCGTTTGAATTTGTGCTTGTTTTTTGCTTTCACTTTGCAATCGCGTGAACTGTGTATAGAGAGCGACAGCACTGATTGGTGAGTGACGATCATTTGCGCACCAATTCCTCTGACATCGTCTTATTAATCGTTAGCTTACTATGCAAACATGACAAGTGAAATCTCCGGCAGCTTAAACATGTGAGAGGCTGATCGCACAGAGAATCGCTGAGCTTATGTGAGTCCGTGTGTAAAAGCAGCAGGATATATATTTTAGTTCTGCTGAGCCAAATAAGACAGGTCAGGGTGAAGAAGTGACAGCCAAAGAAAAGCTTACCACACAACGGAAAAGTTATGACAAATCAGACTATAAGGCAAAAAGAAAGGGCAGCTTTATGATTTCATGGACAAAATAATTTCTGTGGCTGCGATATGACGAGCTAAATAACCAGGGCTGCACATAAGTGGTCTGCAGGTGCGCATTCACTGTCAAAATAAAAAACACGCACAAGATAAGAAGCTGCAACGCGTGTTTGCATACATAAGATTTTCAGGAGGAGGACAGACATTTGTTTAGAACTTTTAAAGATGTCGAAGAAGCTCCTTTAAGCAATTACTGTGATGTTCCTCCACCTCCAAAGAAATGTCAGGAGTCTGAACCACAAAAGAAGCGCGTATTCTCGGAAAAGTAGTTGCAGGAGGTGAGCTGGCTTCAAACAAATGATGAACGCACAGAGATGTGGTGCAGAATGTGCCGTGAAAATTTAATAAATGACAAATTAAAAAGGCATGAACATTTTTTTTGTATCGAAAAAATATCGAACCGTGACACCAAAGTATCGAACCGAACCGAACCGTGAATTTTGTGTATCTTTGCACCCCTAATATATGTATATATATATATATATATATATATATATATATATATATATAAATATATATATATATATATGTATATATATATATATATATATATATATATATATATATATATATATATATATATTATATATATATATATATATATATATATATATATATATATATATATATATATATTTATATATATATATATATTTATTTATATATGAACATATAAATGTTCATGCCTTTTTAATTTGTCATTTATTAAAATTATAAATATATATTTTAACTCAAAAGTACAGTTTTTAAATTTAATGTTGCTGCAACAACAAAGTAAAAAAAAAAAAAAATCTATCTGATTGAGGAATCCCTCGTCTTTGGAAAAGAGAGTTTATTACAGAGAAATGGCTCTTTCCAAAATAAAAGCTCTACTATACGCTTCTTCTGGGCTATATTCTCAGCAGCATATTAAACATATCAGGTCCCCATAAGGAGAATCATGTGCTAACGGCTGTCTAAATGACTCGGGTAAAGATTGTAGCATGCATGCTTGTTGTTTTTGTCTGCTTCCACTTGTCTTTGCACTAGGATGATGTCGGCGTAAATGTGCAGTCATATTCGTTGTGTTCCCACTAGTGCTGTCAGCGTTAATCTCGTTGAAATGACGTTAACGCCACAACACGGCAAATCTCCGTTAACGAGTTACCGCGGATCGCCCGTGCGTGGGGCTGGACGGCGTCAACACGTTAACAAGCTAACTGCGCTAACGCACTAGTTCCCACCAATGTAATTGAGCATTGCGTGGCACATCCGACATACTGTTTTACTTTAGTCCATGACGCGCTTACCTTCAGGGTCATACGTCACATGAAAACCAAAATAGTTCCAAAGGCCAGATCTGAATGAGGGTGGGGGAGGTTCAATTTGACATGTTGCAACGAGCTTAACTTCTGTCTTGCTAGCTTGCGCTGCGCTCAGTGGATCTGCGCTTGACAGTGCAGCCTAGGCGGAGTAGTCGAACGCAGATCCACTGAGCTCTCAACACAGACAGCATCGTCAGAAGGAAAGTTGATGAAATAAATTAAAAATTTTGTATTGTTCGATACACATGCGTACCGAACCGAAAGCACTGTATCGAACGGTTCAATATCGATACGAGTATCGTTGCACCCCTAATATGTATATATGTGTGTGTGTGTGTGTGTGTGTGTGTGTGTGTATACAGTATGTGTGTATTGTTGTCTGTATTCTGATTATGTAATGAACTGTGAATAACTCAGGAAATAGTTTGAGCTGAGCAGTTGAATGTAGCAAATGGAGATCATGACCCGTAACAGCACCATCTTAAGTCTTAATTTCCAAAACATGCATATTTTGTAAGTATCCAAAATATTATTGAAAGTGAAATGCTGGAGATCAGGAAGTCTTAAATAGCATGAATGTCAAGCAAACAAAATGGGGGCAAAAAAATGGTCTTACCTTGTGTCCATGTATCAGTAGGTAGGTGCATTCATACAAACTGTACATCCATGCTCTTGTTTTTATGCAGTAACTACTGTATATAGGCAGGTGTTTGTGTTAATCAGTCAACAACAAAATATTATCATGAGCTGGAGCAAATCTAAATCGATGTAGACAACCAGAAGACAAGGACACGATCCGTTATTTACACACTGTCTCTCATCTATGACCCAGAAAGAATACATTTGTCTCACTGTTTAGCTTGTTTAGATATTAGCTGGTGAAAGGAAGAGGCAAGATAATAACAAATATTTACACAGTGCGCAGTGGCTTGCTCTTCCATTGTCATGTATTTATGTCAGTTTATCTGAGCATTAGACCTGGGGTCGGCATTTAAATGGGGTTTTTGTGGTTTTTTAACGTATACTCTCCATTTATTTAATTTTTCTTTACTTTGCTTTTAAGGGGTCAGATGTGTAACACACTCACTAACACAATGTGCACCAACCACATTAGAAACTTTATATTATTGTCTATTTTAAAACAATTTTCGATTTTAAACTTTAAGGATGAACAGAACAGACCGCCACAACATGTCTGTGCTTTTGCTTTGGTCACACATACATACGCACACATGCAAATTACACAAACATGCTCACCCAAATTTATGCCCATTAAGACAATCACAAACCAATTCCAAAGTCCCTCAAGAAACAAAAAACATGACTATCAAACTGAGCGAGTGAACAAACCAAAATAACACCATCATAATACCACTATTTAACTGAGGTATCACAGCAGTTTCAATTATAAAGCTACCGCATTTGTTTCCTTCTATTGTCAGTGTTGAGCACAACTGAACCCGCATTGAGCCACCATTAAAAACACCAACTGATTAAAAACCATTTAATTTGATAGCTAAAACAGTGCTTCTCCATTTTCAGATGAGCCATTTATCACAACGCCAGACACACAAATGCAAAAAAACAATTTGACTCCAATTGTTGTAAGTGTTGAATCACGCTGCGAAACATGCTAAAGCTAATTTGCCAGACAAATTAGTTGGCATGATTCGAACTTCATTGGCGAAGTTATAAAAATCTCGTATGGAGAGAAAAGTGCTCCCGCCGTACATTTATAGTAATTGTTTCGACAGAACCCCGCTGTGGGGGGCATTTCAGACGCCCACCCTAATGCCATTTTTTTTAAACACTGTGACTGTCAAATGACTTGGCTGCGAATCCCAAACAGCACAAAGACAGCTCCTCCATTCCTTTTCACTACTGGAGTCCACCTTCCCTGCGATGCAAACACATGCCAAACTGGTTGCAGTCCAGTATTTTTAAGCTAAAATGCTCCATTAAATTGTGCTGCAACATACGATAAAAGTTAGTTTTACATCACAATTAGTCCTATTTGAGAATTGGTGGACAACTTCAGACAGATGGAAAAACCAGAACGTCTGAGAACATAATAATAATAATAACGTAATAATGTTACACATGGAACAATCTGTATTCTCAGGAGCTCGGAATGGAAGTGACTGCTTTAAGGTTTTTGAAGATGTTTCACGTTTGAAGAGGTGAAGCGTCTTCAAAAAACTATTACAGTTAGTAGAGTATACGGGGTACGGAATATATTTTTGAACAAATATGGCTTTATCCTTTTTTTTTCTTCTTCTTCTTATCATTATTAATAATATTAAGAGCATTCCTGTACAGTCCTGCCTACTATATTAACAAATAAGAAAGAGATGAAGCTTAACAAATGGTAAAGAAAAGCTTGTTTAGCAGCATTGGGCTCATATTTCACTTACTTTTGCCATCAGATTTTTGGATCATGATTGCTAGCATGTGTTTTTAGGGAAATCCATTGAGATGGTTATGATATGGTTCCAGCTTTAATTTCTGTGGCCATAAACCAAATGTTTGAGATTTTTCAGTATTTTCAAAAGATCATTGAAGTCTGTAACCTGTACGGGATTATAAATTAAACAAAAAATTCATCCGATGACTCGATTACTGCATTGAAGCAGTGTTCTGCGGCCTTGACCAAAGACCACAGCTATTAATAGTTTAAAATCAATTTTTCAATATGATGCACTACGGCATGCACTTCTTGCATGCCAAGTGAAGCACAACTTCTACTGACAAAATGTTAAATATTCATTATTTTGTCTCATGTCACACATGTAAACAGCCGTGGTATCTATTACAGGCATTTTTAACCAACTGGACGACATTGTTTTAGCACTCAAATTTATCCAAAGATAAAGCTGAAGGTTTTTGCTAAATTTCTGTTATCTGATATTCCCAAATGTGATTTATCGGTATAAGTCAGTGTTCTTTGCCTAGTCCACACCACTCTAAAGCAGAAATGCCTGTGATGTAACTCTTGTCTTTCTGCCCATATATTATCACATGTTGGGCGTTTTCTCTTTGATAGAGAACAAAAAAAAATGATATTTGATATTTTCTCAGCACTAGGTTTGTTCATCATTTTAAACTTTTTGCTCAGTATCTACTTGGATATGTGTCTCCCTTTCATAACTGTTTAGTCACACTGTCGCTGGGATGGCTGCTTCCATGATAACCAATCACATGCACTTAAAATCCATGACTTAAATTCAAACGCACGCTCACAAGCTTATAAACTTGATACACTTATTTTTTTTCTCACCAAAGTAAAAAGTTATTATTATGCTGTTTAAGGTTACCGTTTAATTTTTCAAGGATGATGTAAAAATGCTGTGTGTGATGTCTGTTCACAAAACAACCATATCACTAACGTAATCCAAAGCCTGAAGCTATTGCTATTGTATCGGCTACTGAATTAACAGAATGTGTGCTAATAGACATACTCATACTCTTGCCAGGGTTTTGCAGTGACAGATGCACAAACTCCACTTGCTTTCAAACAGACACTCACTGCCAAACGCCTGATTTCAAGGCTATGTGCTTGGCTAATTGTGTGCAGTCTGCTCTCTGATTATGAAATGTTATTTTGTGCTCAAGGCCACTTTTCTCCATCAAAAGAATGCTGTTCTGCGAAACAAAGAGTGTATAGTCCACATGTTATGTCTTGATAAATGCACATTCCCAAAGCGTTAAGCATACGAATCCACAGAAACACGAGAAAAGGATGCATATCTATATGATGCAAATCATATAGACTTAAAATCAGTCTATATGATTGAAATGATTAATGTAATTTATTATTATCATAAATATCATTCTCTATAATTGTCTTTTTTATATTTTTATGATTGTGCATGATGTCATTGGGACGGATTCCTTTCAACATATTATAATATGTTGAGAGTATAGTATAGTATATGTATGCATGTAACTTGTGAGCCAAGGGGTGCATACAAAAAAAAAGGAAATTACCCAGACCCCGACTCTGTTTTTCAAAGCTAATAGAAAACACAAAGTACTGTTTGATTTAAAAAGAAAACATGCATTAATATCACTTCCAGAATTTGTGCTTAATGCCCAATAAATGTCAGAAGAATGGCCTACAGTGCTGTGTGAGTGCAGTGAAATGCACTGCTATCAATAGGAAAAAAAATATTTGAGTGCTTTATGAAAGCTGCAGAAATTACATGAATGAGTCTGGCTGATTTTAGCTCAGCCCAGCCTAGCTGACCTTTTCTGTCTATAACACATGTAGTACCATTTAAGAGCCACTGACTGGTCCCAGTAGACATACCTTCAGTAGTAAGAGGAAACAAGGAGTCCTGTTAATGATTGACAGCTATGTTTTTTTGTTTTTGGGATTTTGTTTTTGGATTATAGCCAACTGACTATCTGTTATAAACCTTGGTTAACACGGCTTGGTTTAAATAACTTGTAATATATTGGAAGGATGTTAGTGGCAAACTAACCTCATAACATTCAGGCTCGCTACCCTCTGCCCTGATAGGATGACAATGACAAACCAGCCGTTATAATGAATATATGATAAAATGATCTGACCAAATGAAATCCTGATATCACCAAGAATGCATGCTGGTTAAAGAAATAAGGGAACATTAAAAAAACATGGACCACAAATTGTAAAATATTTAATATCACTTAATGTGCCAGTGTAACAAGCTAAAGTAACGGTCATCAGAAACATGGAGGAACTGGACAGGCACTGTTGTTCAATATACACTGGAGGTATGAATACATATGTGACAAGACACATAACATAGCACTGTGTGAAAGAACTTAATCTGCCTCTGGCAACAATAACGTTATAATTCAACTGAAACTGCAGGATCTAGGACTGAGCAGCTCCCTCTGCAGCTGGATCCTTAGCTTCCTGTCTGACAGACGCCAAGTGGTCAGACTGGGCAGCATCACCTCATCCCCCATCACACTGAACACTGGTGCTCCACAGGGGTGTGTACTGAGCCCTCTCCTGTACTCACTCTACACCTACGACTGCACGGCCACTAACAACTCCAACATCATTGTGAAGTTTGCGGACGACACTACAGTGGTGGGTCTTATCACCAACGGTGATGAGACGGCTTACAGGGAGGAGGTCAGCGCCCTGACCCACTGGTGTCAAGACAACCATCTCACCCTCAACGTCGCAAAGACAAAGGAGTTGATAGTGGACTTCCGGAGGTGCAGAGAAGTACACACCCCCATCACCATCAACGGTGCTGCTGTGGAGAGAGTGAGCAGCTTCCAGTTCCTTGGAGTACATCTGGCTGAGGATCTTACGTGGTCAGTACACACAAACAAAACAGTGAAGAAGGCGCAGCAGCGCCTCTTCTTTCTCAGGAGACTGAAAAGATTCGGCATGAGCCCCCGCATCCTCAGGACCTTCTATCACTGTGCCATTGAGAGCATCCTCACTGGATGCATCACCACCTGGTATGGCAACAGCACCTCCTACAACTGCAAAGCTCTCCAGCGAGTAGTGCGGTGCTCTGAACGGATAATTGGAGGTGAGCTTCCCTCCCTCCAAGACATCTACAGGAAGCGGTGCCTGAGGAAAGCGGGGAGGATCATCAAGGACTCCAGTCACCCCAGCCATAAACTGTTCAGACTGCTTCCATCAGGAAGGAGGTTCTGCAGCATCCGGTCCCGTACCAGCAGACTGAGAGACAGCTTTTTCCATCAGGCCATCAGACTGCTGAACACTTCATAGACACCTCAGCTTCACTACTGGAACTTCAACATTATGCACTCCATACTGTACAGTAATGCCGCTGTTTTGCACATGTCTCAACTCTGTATATTTTCTTTTATTTATTTTAAATATTCTACTTATTGTTTACTCTATTTAATTTGTAAAAATGTGTATACACACACACACACACACACACACACACACACACACGTAGAAAAATATTTAGTATACACATCCAGAAATGCATACACTATTATATATTGTACATATATTTATTAGTTTCAGATGTAGCCATTCTTGTATTTTGCTTGTTTACATTATTGTATTTTGCACAACTCTGTTGCTTGTGAAGCTCGCACACAAGAATTTCACTCACATGTACTGTACCAATGTACCTGCACATGTGATGTGACAAGAAAAGTGATTTGATTTTGATTTGATTTGAATTCTGTTTATGTTAAACTGGAATTGAGAACATCTCAGCACACAGACCCTAATGTTCTGGACTTGGAAAAGGACCCAGGGAATAATTTCTTTTCCAACATTAGTAACAACTGCTGCCACTACACTAATAAGCACACCAAATATAATAGCCAGCCAACTATCCATTTTTTAGCAGAAATCTGTAAAATAGTGCAGTAATTTCCAAGTTTTTACCTCTCAGTTACCGCTGGTAGTTTTTGTGTAATAAGCAGGAGAGCTGCAAAATGCAACACTGTTTGTTTCTATTTAATAACATATTAATTACCTATTAAAGCAAGCACACTTAAAAAGTGTGTGATTATTACCTGGAAACACCTATGGTAGTTTCTGTGAAATAAACATGAATAGAAACAGCCTACAAAGAGCTGGCTGCCAGTAGGCGGCAGACTGTTGTCTACTGGGAGACTGCACTTTCTATTTTATCCCTGGATGAAGAAAAAGAAGAAGTGGGGCGCCAATTGCTAATTTAAGCCACCATTTGCCTCCTTTTGGGCGTGCCTCATATATCCATGGTTGCCTAAACTAATGGATTATAACAATATATCTGGAATCAAACCTACATTCTACCTACTGCAGTAGGACTGCAGGGAAAGTAAAACCTTTTTTATTCCTTTAGTTATATTTAGGATCATGTTTCTCATAGTTATTACCTTATGCCACATACCATCATATTACACCACTAACAGAGTAGCTAACATTAGGCTAGTAGCTAATGTTAGCTTAGCTAATAATACTCAGAGTAGTTATAAAAACTAAGGTTGTGTAAAAGTAAGGCTGTCGTGAAATAACCTCACCATCATTATTGTAAATAGTGATAGAGAACTACATGTGGTTAAATAAGAATAATAAGAAGAAAATAAGAAAGAAAATTAAGCACTCCAGTTTTCAACAGTTTAGGCGAGGGGCTTGGAGGTGTTGTATACTCACAATTTAACTATCCACCTCCAGTAAATTTTTGTAGTGGTTTATTTCTAATAATTAATATTAAATATTATAATATGTTATTTTGGATAGAAAAGTAAAAAGTTGAATTTAATATTTTAATTTATACATAGATGATAATGGTGTATTTTTTTTTCAATAGGACAGTCCATATCTGTGAAATTGTTGCTTGAAGAACTGACAATTACATCACACTTTCTTTAACATTGTTTTTCTTTCAAAACTTCACATTTTTCAGTATAAAATTGGGCGGCTTGGTGCTACTTGCCGCAGAAGGGCTGGATCTTTGGATAGTTAGGAGTCAATCAATGATAAGGCGGAAACCTACTGGCAGCCGACTCTTTTGCTGCAAGTAGGTGACAGACTGTTGATAAAGGTGGTGCAAGACAATGGTATTGTTCCCCCACAACCCTGAAATGGACAAACAGGAGATCTTATCTTTGTGTACTGGACATTTTTCTACCTGCAATATTTTTACCATACACTGAAAAAATGCAATATTGTTGAATTTGCATATAAGGACTTAATATATGAAGCAGGACTAATTAAAATTCCACATCTAAACATAATTGTGTCTTTTAATTTTCACATATTCTTTAAGGATGTTCAGACTATTAGAATAAATCATCTTGAAAAGAAACAAAGTAGTCATGTTTTCTCCTGAAGCTCCGCCCCCTGGAAAGGTTCTGGAGGAAAAATCGGCTGCACTGTCCGCCATTTTTGTCTCTTGCTTTGGAAATCCTACTACTATTGAGAGTTCTACACTTGAAGGTAAATAAAAATTAAACGCTAAAACACCAGTGAGAAAGACTGTAGACCTGTTATATATGCAGACTTTCACTGGGGTAAAGTTATTTTACTGGAATTTGGGGTGTTTATTGAAACACATGAAAAGTCAGCGTAAGGTTCCAGTTAGCCAATGTTAACCAAAATGGTGTGATAAACAAATTAGTAATAATCAAATATAATGTGAGTTAATATTTTCTGTATATTTTTTCAGTCCAAATTAACAGACTATTACAAACTTGCATCCGTGTCTGTAGTAAGTGTACCTGCAGTGTCTTAACCATTAAACAAGCTATGGCAGGGATACGACTAGCTTGTTGAAACATGTCTGCTGCCAGTGTTACTGCTCACACACGGTAACATTACCAGCACATAGCCACAGCCACTATAAATATGCTGATAGGTCAGTGTGGCTTTTGCAGTCAGCAGCTAGAAGACTCAACACAGACCCAAGACTCAGTGTAACAGTGTGTCCTGTTTGTAAACCCAGAAAATAAAATTAAATAAAATGATGAACTTGAGCTTTAAGCTAATGTGAGCTTTATGCTATAGCTTGATGCCAATGCAATGGTGAGGTCGTTAAATTAGCAAAAATTGACTTCATATACCCTACATGAATCATTTATATTTTTGGTCTAAACATAATTAAGTCTCACGCTTTTCACTTGTTTTAGAAGCATGTTCAGTATTTTTAAAACCAGTCATATCAAAATAATAGGAAATAGTTATGTTTTCTGTTAAAATCCCACCCCCAGGGTGTGTTCTGCAAGGGAAAATTGAGTGTGGCGGTCTGCTATTTTTTCTCTCCGCTCGAGGAGGCTTACGTTTGGCGCAGAGCTTTACTTTCTCGAGGTAAATGAAACTTAAAACTACATTTTTGAGAGGAAATGAAGAGAACACCCTTGAGATAAGGTAGTTTTTCTTATATACTGCTGCTGAGCAGCATAACAGAAAATATGAATCATTCCTCAAGTTAATTGACGATAATGCTAACTTAAGCTGCAGGACAATATTATGTGCATTAACATTTGTTTAGTGTGTGCCCAACAGTGATGGGAATAACAGTGTTACTAACGGTGTTACTTTTTTCAGTAACGAGTAATCTAACTAATTACTATTCCTATCGTTACAACGCCGTTACCGTTACTAACAAGAAAATGCGGTCCGTTACTATTTTTCAGCTTAACGCATCTTATATCAGCTGCACAGAAGTAGCTGTAAGTAATCTGGGCGCTGCAGCTTTAAGCAGCTGCGCTCCCGCGGACAGCGATCACTTTCTGCCCGACGATCACTTTTTGGCACAACACCTGGAGCTCAGGGGGCAAAACAATGGCATGAGTGCTGCTGTTTGACTGAGGAAGAATAAAGTAGTCGTGGTAAGCCGATCACATGACCACTTCAAGATGACAAAGCAACAAGGTGCCAGTTTTTAAATTGTGCTGATAGGCCACGTAAAACCAGAGTCATGATAAACAATATATACGTGTGTTTACTGTCTGAGGACAGCGCAGCGAGACCTCTCTGCTAATGAGCAAAAAAGAAAAATCAAACCAAAATCAGCCCGTTCATGTTGGTGCAAAAATGCACCATGTTGATATGGCAACATGACATTTGGTTGTTTAGGAAGATTTAGGAGTGACGGCGAGAGAGAGAGAGAGTTTTGAGATGTGAGAGATGTTTGCAGTGTGTAGTTAATGTGTTGTCTTGTGTAGTTAGTGTGTAGTGTTGTGGATAGTGTTGTGTTGTGTGTCAGAACAATGAGGCGACTGCTGTCTCCAGGTAGAAACAGGAGTGACACACCTGCTGCTGTCAGACCTGCAGGTATCAGGCTGTGATGTTTCCTTTATAGTGGACAGAAATTATGTTTTTGAAGTGACACAAATAATTTGTGGCATCTTATTGAAGAACAGCTGATTGTTCTGTAAACAGTTTGACATGGTTAAAAAAGGTAAATGGCTGCAAATCACTTTGTTGTTTGCAAAACTTGTGCGTATGATTTTAAAACTGACAATTTATATTTGGATTTAAAGTTATGAAATATGATTCAATAAACATGTTTGTGGTTGTTACAGTAACAAATATAACTTTCTACTCGGATTTTGTTTTTTGTCTGATTTTCGATCAGTTGTGTTAATACAGTCTGTCAAAATGAAAACATGACTGTAAATTCAGACACGTGAGGTTGTGCTGAAAAGAATGACACCAAACAAGGCAAAGTAACTAGTGAAGGTGAAATGTAGAGGAAACATCAGAAGTAGTTAAAAATGGCCGATTATACCCTGGACCCCAGAGGGTTAAACACTTTTTTTTAAAGTAACGCAGTAGTTTTCAAGTAATTAATTACTTTTAGAATCTTGTAACTCGTTTACTAACTCAATTACTTTTTTGAAGAAGTAACTAGTAACTATAATTAATCACTTTTTCAAAGTAACTTGCCCAACACTGGTGCCCAGTCATTTTCACTTGTTTCTTTTTCAGTGAATACTGACTAACAAACTTGTGTCCATTTAGTTAACTGGTTGGACACCTATGAAGGGGCCTAAAAACATGACAACATAAATATGTAAAATGTATATTTTCTGTACAGATATATACTCCCTGGTGAAAGTTGTTGTTGCTTCAGAGCAATTCTCTAGTGCTGTTATGTAGAGGTGTTACAGTTAAGGTTTTAATAACATTATTTCATTTATTAGTGAAGATTTGCATATGTTATCTCACATTCTGAAAATTAAGTTTTCTGGAAAGGTCAAATTAACTGATGTATTAATGAAAGACCATGATGTTTATATGACTATAATAGATGTAGTTCTGCCAAATGACCCAGAAGGATGCAGCTCCTGTGGTTGCAAACAAGCTTTGGGTGGTATGGAAGACAGGGCAACTGTGAAACTGCTCAGCTTAAGACTTCTAGATAGAATTGAACTAATGGATGACATCAGTCTCTTTTTATATACAATTAATGGTTATAAGCCACTCCTCACTTGATCAGTAGTAGTAGATTTCCTCTGGGAGCTTGTGGAATTTAGTGCTGTCAGTCTGTGTGGCCTGTGACATTGTTCTTGTTGTAAAAACAAAACAAAATGTAGATTTATTTTAAAATCTAAAATATATTCAAAGGCAAAATGGGATGCATAGTGAATAAATGGTAATATGAGAAAAAATAACTTTGTGTGTGTGAACTTTGTGTGAATGTGACCTTGTGAGTTTTTGACACTATTTTTATGTGACAACTTCTCTTTTTAGATAAATGCGGAGTTTAAGCACATTACCACCATGCCACTGCGGTCCAGATTTCTCTCACAGATAGATGTGCGACCTGACAAACTAATGAAGGTCTTCAAAATGCGAGGAGGACAGATAGGAAGAAGACTGCAGAACATTCTGGATCCTATGGCCCAGGTAAGAAAGAATTTTAATTTATGTGTACAGTCTAGAGAAAATAATAATTTTAACAAAATGCTGCTTGATCTCATGCATGAATGTATTATCAAGGGGCTCTGTGTGTACCTCAACTAAGATCCGAGTAATTTAGTGAAAGAATGTGTGGTGAGTGTTATTATAGAAGGTCCGTTTTAGTGGATACTTCATGCACCAAAAAAACTTCAAAAATCTAAAATATCTTCAGAGGCTTTTTTACCCCTTGGCCGTAAAAGGCTGATGGGCTTTTGTCGTCGCACTGCTGGGCGGGCAGCATAGACAACTCAAGAATGAAGTGACATAGGATTGTCAAATTTATCCAATAGGTGCAGCTACTAAAAAGATTTTGAATCTCAGTGACCTTGACCTTGGGGATTTTGAAAATCAACTAGGATTTTAGCACTTAAATGCTCGTTGCACAGCTTTGCACAACCTGTACATACTCTTGCACAAACTTGTCTTAAATTCTCTAATATTTATTACTTTTTTCTCTCCTTTTCATTCTTCTTATCATTATTACTTGCTAAATTCTGTTATTTTCTTCTTAATATAACTGCACACTCTCTATATGCTCACGTAAGGCTGAGGATCAATAGCCAAAAAATGTCATTATGGATAAATGTGTTTACATTGCTTATCTGTACAAGACAATAAAACTTGAAACTTGAAATTTCCAAATTTCACCATAGGTGCATCTGTTAGGTGGCTGAGGGGTAGCACTGCCAGCCCCAAGTATTTTTTATTTTATAATTAATAGACACAACTGAAAATGATTAGACTATTTAGCTATGAAGTCTTGTTTTCAAATAATTTAACTTTTTAATAGACATATTTAACAAATATTGTGGCCACCTCATTTATTAGACAAAATACTGTATGACCTTGAAGAGTTTCTAAGAAAATATTCATGAAACAATTGGATCCAGCTTGAATCTAGGATTTGCATCAGAATTTAGCACAGTGCCGATACAAGTATCTCCAGGATTATTAAGTTTTGAGAAAATGAGCATAATAAACAGAAACCTGACTAAATCGACAGGCTTTTTTTTCCCCCAGTCATTACGTTGTACAAATACTGTTTTAATTAGTGTCCTTTCCAAACCATGGCAAAACTCAGTTATCTACTAATAAGTTTTAGACTAATAACTGGGTTGAATGTCACCTTAACCAAGGAAGAGAAGTGATAAAGAGACTTAACTCTGTATGAGTTAGAGAAGATCTTATGTTTAGGTGTTTGACTTTTTTCTATGTGCATTAGGACCATGTGTTGAGTTCATAGTTGAAATGAATGCACTTGTTATGTTCCCCCTAAAAATGTCCAGGGGATGAGGGAAAGTAAAAAAAAGGAGGCAGGGAGGAAGACTGGTTAAATTGAAGAGTTTTATTGTTTCTATTAACAACTGAACTAAAAGAGACGGACAAGCCGCTATTACCATTTAAAGAAAGAAAGCAACAAAACTCAGGCATTACTGAAAAGTAAGTAAAAAACGATTAGTCACCAAACACACTCCTCTCCACAGAGCAGGAGCAATCAAGGGTCAACTTGATTGGGTAGGTGCACGGTTTTGCTAAACCAGAAAGACTATCATGAGAAAATTATGTCTGCTCAGTGACAAAGTACTTATGAGCCATTGAAATCCAGGAAGTGGCTACAGGAAGAGGATGATAGACTGTCTGAAGAAGTTAGAACAAGACAATGCTATTGACCGGACGTCATGCCACAGGCTATACCCAGGGGAATTAACACCAAGTCTGTATGGCTTACCAAAGACACATAAACAGGGTGCACCTTTAAGACCAGTTGTCTGTATGATCAACTCGGTCACCTATAACATCTCAAAGTTTGTGGCTTCAATCCTCAACCTGTTGGTGGGCATCTCTGAACACCACATCCAGAACACCCTGGATTTTGTTGAGAAGGTGAGAGATGTCATTATGGAGGCAACTGAAACCATGGTATCATACGATGTTACATCTGTCTTGCGTTCCAGTCACTGAAGGTAGTCACTGGAGGTAGTTCGTAAGAGATTACAGGATGACACCAAACTCAGCAACAAGACTACTCTCAGCATCAACCAAGTGTGTTTGCTTTTGGAACTGTATCTTAATTCCACCTGTTTCAGATACAAGGGTCAGTACTACAGTACTACAGGCAGAAACATGGGTGTGCCATGGGTTCCCTAGTTTGACCCACTGTGGCCAACTTGTACATGGAAGAAGTGGAAAATTAACCAGGGAGGATATGAAAAGTGGCAGGTTAGCCTTCTTAGACTGTGAGATTTCCAGCAGTAATGGGGGATAGGGCTGCTCGATTATGGCAAAAATGATAATCACGATTATTTTCACTGAAATTGAGATCGCGATTATTTGACGATATTTATTTAACCCTTTAAGACCTACTATAGAACCAAGTCCGCCAGAGCTTATATTATCTTTTTACATGTTGTAGTGCCATTTGTGGGAGCATTTCAAGTTGCTAAATAACTGTTATAGCCCATATTTTAATAATATGTATGCATTAAGTCCATAGTAACTACATTAATTGCAAAAAAGTGCAATAAACTACAAAAAAATTTATATCGTTTTTGTACATATATTTCTACTTGGAGAAATTTAAGAGGTTTATCCCTCAAAACTTTAAATACAAAAAAGTTGCAAAAAATAGTTTACAACAACAGGAAATTTATTTTGAGTGTCTTCATAGTTTTATTTTGGAGATACACCAATTTTTATATACTGCAGGAAAAACAAAAAAAAACCAATCCTATGATGCAAATTTGCAAAGAAAACAGCATGTGCATCAACATAAACTATTTCCAGCAGTGCAATCCCAGAAACTTTTCCGCGAAAATGACGTCACTTCAGGTTTCGGCCAGGAAATGGCGGACATGCGACAGTTCGCGCTGACGTCTGTTTCACTGTGGGAAGTGTTACGAACAGCTGATCGGATCGGCAAAGCGTGTTTCTGGAATATTATGTTTTTGTTCCTGCAAGAGCTTTTTATGCAGTTTTTGCAAAGCTTTATGTGGAAGGCAACCGTGACCGAGGACAAGCTGATGGCATAAGATGTAAGTACAACTCCTCCGGTTTCATATGCAAAACAAATTATTGCGCTAGCTTACGTGGTTCAGGTTCTACAGGGATTTAAAAATAGTTACACAAAACGGAGCGTGCTGCTCTGACCGGATTTAAAGGGTTAACAATGACTTTAAAAAATAATATAAAATAGCGTGCAACACCACTGAAGTTTTTTTTTTTTACCTCTCTTTTCAACCAACAGCAGTCACTCTCCTCTCCAAATAACTTCTGCTTAGCTTTCCGAGCTTCCCTCGGGTCCTCTTAATCAGCAGTCTCCACCCTTTTTTGCGCCACGGACGGTTTATGCCCGACAATATTTTCACGGACCGGCCTTTAAGGTGTCGCGGATAAATGAGGGAGGGGCTAATAATCGGCTCAGTCATTTTTAATGATCGTTGAAAGCCCAGATCGTAATCGTGATTAAATTTCGATTAATTGAGCAGCCCTAATGGGGGACATTTAAAAGCTGATGTGTACTGTAAACCTACACATACATATTTAAGGTTTGACTCTCATCATCCATTAGAGCATAAACTGGGTGTCATCAGGACGCTAAAACATAGAACACCATCCCCATAGACACAGCGGCCAGGGAACCCCAAGGATCGGTTCCCCTGACACAAACAGAGCAAAATGGGCGATTTTGGCTCAAGAGTTGGGAGTTCGCCTTGTAATCGGAAGGTTGCTGGTTCGAGCCCTAGCTTGGACAGTCTCGGTCGTTGTGTCCTTGGGCAAGACACTTCACCCGCTGCCTACTGGTGGTGGTCAGAGGGCCCGGTGGCGCCAGTGTCCGGCAGCCTCGCCTCTGTCAGTGCGCCCCAGGGTGGCTGTGACTACAATGTAGCTGCCATCACCAGTGTGTGGATGGGTGGATGACTGGATGTGTAAAGCGCTTTGGGGTCCTTAGGGACTAGTAAAAGCGCTATACAAATACAGGCCATTTACCATTTACCAATATAGTGTACGCTGTTAAGTGCCAGTAGGATTGCCATGATTTATACATCTGGGAAACCAAACAACCTTTATTCCTTCCTCAGTGTTTTTCCTCCTGGGTCCCCTAGGAGGAAACTCTTGTGTTAAGTTAATTCTCCTGTCTGTCATTTCTCTGCTTTAGTTTGAGAGTTTGTGTTCCTTGTGCTTTGCTTTTAGTTTTGCTTCCCTTGTCTTGTCTTCTGATTTGCTTTATATGTGTCTTGTTCTCCCTAGCTGACTTTACTTCCTCTGATCACCCTCCTGGGCATATATTGTCTAAATTTCCCTTGTGACAGTATGCTCTGACCACCATGGACCCAGTGGACGCAGGTTTCAGCAACTCTGAGGAATTCTTTACCCGTTGAGCCCAACTCTGTGGACAGTGGTTTATCTCCTTTACCCTTGAGGGGAAGCAGTCAGTTCATCCCCAGGTTTGGCAGTTAGCCTCCGCTAACCTTAATTGTGTGTCCTGATGCCAGAAGCAAAATCACTAGCCTGTGTCCAGCATCTCTTCTGAGGAGTTCTCATCCACTCTGTTGTACTTGGGGATTACTGACACCTTAGTGCTCTGCTTACCTGCCTCGATGCTGTTGCCAAACAGCTCTTCAACCTTGATACCGCCCATATGTTCTGGCCCATTGGAGGCTAACCTCTAGGGTCCATCGAAAGAAGAACTGGCAGCAAAGCCTGCCCACTGTTTCTGAGACTGCTTGTGCTCCTTGCTCCAAGACTGTTGATAGTGTTCCTTACTCCAAGTTTATTCATTCATTTATTCATTCATTGTAGAAGACTAAAATTAATGTCCTTTAGCACAGTCAGAGTTTGTTAACAATATGCTAGCCCTATCTGACACTGTTAATTGCGCTCCTGAGCTGGTTCTTCCAAAGACAGGTCATTTTTCAAAGACTACACCGCCAGAGGTGGCTTTTAGTATATCTGAGCAGTGCCTTCCAGAGTACCCAGCACCTATCCTAGCATCCAACCTGTTCCTGCACCACGCTCATAGAATACTGGCTGGCCTGTAGGTTACCCAAACATAAGAGACAAATTGTTCAGAAGGAATTTACTGAGATGCTGAAAATGACAGTGATGGAAGTCACACAGCACTTGGTGTAGCCCTATAGTTCTTGTGGTGAAGAAAGACGGGTCTATACGGTTCTTTGTAGACTACTGCAAGGTGAATGAAGTTCCTGAGGCAGCCAGGCCTCACGGCCTGAAGAAGTACATCAGCTGGAAACTGTCTGAAAGAGAATCTCTCTCTCAGCACAGTGGAGAAAGAGTGCCTGGCGATCCAAAGGGCGGTGGACTCCCTTTACTGTTATCTCCTTGGCTGCCCTTTCACCCCTTGTTGGGATCATGCCCCGCTGCAATGGCTCCATTGCATGAAGGATCCCAATGCCCAGATCACCTGATGGTATGTGGCGTTAGAGCTCTTTAAGTTCAAGGTGGGGCCAGAGATGGGGGCTGGGGGCACAGATGGTCATAGCTGATTTCCTCTCCCGCTTGTGGACGTGGGAGCAGGCAAGATTGGATGGCTCTCCTGCCTAAGTGGGGAGGTGGGGTATGTGGCTGGGTTTGGTACATGGCTTGGCTGCAGAGGAGGGATGGTCCAGTGGATTCAGGGGCAGTGCCAGGGTAGGCTGGCCAACAGCTGGACTTAATTGAGCTTTAAATGTACTTGATGTACCTAATGCTTTAGATGATGATATATCTAGACAAATATATACATCCAGTGTACTTAGACAGGTCCCCAGAACAAACAGTAATTTTAGACCCTTCAAACTAAGTGAGCACGCTGAAGCATCAAGTTGATAAAGCTCGGCTACATATGAGTGAGCCCAAATGTGTAATGTTCTCTATGTGAAGGTGAGAATTTTGAACTGGATCATAAATATGAGGAGGTCACTGAAGAGACATTAAAAGTGGGGTGATATGAGACCATCACTTTAACCTAGTAAGTGGCCTAGACGTAGTACTCTAAATTGCCTGCAAGCAATATAGGACCGATTTCCATGACTGCCCTCTGCATTAACTTGACACTCATGGTCTATTAGGGAAGTGGTTTTATGGAGAGAAGTAAAGAGCGCTTAATATCAAAAGCATTGTTGAAATAACTGGGAAATAAAGTATGACGAAAGTACAAACATCAGAGAAATGAGATGAGCAGAACAGAGGGTTAACATATACAGTGAGCATAAAGAGGATATCCCCATCTTTGCTTAGCAAAGAAGGAAAGATTAGTGAAAGAGAAAAATTAGGAGTAAGAGGTTCATAATCACAGTTCTGCCTTTGCTCAGCAAGCTGGGAGCAGTAGCTAAGAGGTTTGAGCAAAAACAAAGACACTAAGAAAGAAAGAGAGACACGAATAGAGGGCAAGAAGAAAAAAAACAAAAGAGCACAACTGAACAGCAATGAGACATTTAAGGACATAATGAAAAATCAGTGTTTGAAAAGAGACAGAATGACAAAGCCGAGGGCTTGTTGAACAGGCTCCTTTTATGCAAAGGCATGGCTGCCTGACAAACAGCTCTGATACGGCATATTACCACACTCGCATACACACTCTGTCCCCCATACACACCCAACTAGTGATAGGGTGTATTACATACTACAAGCTGTTAAGTCTGCAGTCAGAGCAGATGTTTATTCATGACAGGCACAGGAGGAGAATACCTGCTGCTTAGTGAGTATGTGCAATTGCACAGAGTTGTGTGCACGAAAACACAGCAACAAATTAATGGACAAAAATGGAGTGTGCAATGATTCTCCACGAACTCTATTTGAGGCATGAAACACCATTTTTCTATAATATATCCTTCCCACATTTAGTGATTTGATGATGATGCCTTACATACTGACCCAAAATCTCGCATAGAGGTCTAACTAACCTTAACCCTAGTTGGATGGATATTAAATTTGGAATTTGACAAAAACATTCTTGTAGGATTTGGAGTGACCCTTTCCTGTGAGGGTACAGTTCAAACAAAATGAGAGCTGATTTGTTAAGTTCCAGTCTAGGTTCTCCTGTCCACCAGTATTTTTGCTTTGCGTCATTGCCTAGTTGAAATATACAGTTCTGACTCAGATCCGAAGCATTTCAGAAAAGGTTTCTAGAAAGTATTGCTATGTATTTGTAAGCATCATTTTTATCTATATGTCCATATCACAGAAAAACAAATTGGCTATAACTCAGCATACCTCTACCTTTAGTAGTTCTCTGTAACCTTAGACTGGCAATAGTTGTGCTAATGAGTAAACTCACAACATGATTAAAATCTTTAAACTATCAAACATTCATACCAACACATTGATAACATGCTTTTTCACCCTTTGGCCGTAAAATCTGATGGGGTATTGTTGTCATGCTACACAGCAAATTCAAAAGTGTTAAATGTTTTGGTGTTAATAGTCTTCTTGCAAAAGTAGAGTTAATTTTACTCTAAGCAGAGTCACATTCTTTGAATGTAACTCTGAGGTGTAAAATGATAGTAGTTAAAATCGAGTGTTAAAAATGAGTGTTTCTCTGTCAAATCTGGAGGTGTTACAATGGAAACATTAACTCTTGACCTCTTAACTCTGAACTCCTACAGGGGCTATGACACCAACAGAGTAAATTCACAGACTCCGCCCCCAGCACGGCTCCAATCGAAGCTGAATGTTTCAGAACATTTTGCTCTACATATTTGAATTGTTTGCCATGCTTGGTAAGTCATTTTTTCAAAGATTGTTTCAATTATTTCTATTAGCTTTTACTTCTGTGGCTCTTTGGAGTTGAGACAAAGCTGTGTGAAAGGCATTAGCCGTGTTGCTCGCTGATAGCATAATATTCTGTTTTAGCTAGCTGAAAGGTATTGTTTGCGGGCAAATACCACAGCACTGAAAAAAAGCTTGCATGTGAATTTTCAGTCAAACCTTTGGTCAAATACGCCTAAAACAATGTCTAGAATGTAAATGTTGGTATAATGGTGCTGCTTGAAGCCTGAAAACGATCGCCCATAAAAAAAAAACGAGCAAACAGCAGTAGCAGGCGTCCTGACTGGATTCTACGTTAGCATAGATCCCTCCAGAGTTTTGTGCACACGGTTTAGGTAAAAATGAAAAAGGTTGAGGTTTTACATTTAGTTCAGTATTACCTGTTGCCTGCGTCTTTGTCTTTTGGGAAAATACTTTACACAAGTAATGGCTCAAAGAGGATTCCTTTTTTTTTTTTTTTTTTTACTGTGCTGCAATTGTTTACTGGATTATTTGTGCCATTAATTAGTGTCAACTAATTTTTATTCAATCTCCGCACAGGATATGCTTGTGAAGATGGAATATGGGGGAGAGCAGAAGTGCGTTGAAGTTCCACAAAGAGATGAATGAAGGACATGCATATTGTATTGAAGGAATAACTGATGAGATGCTGTTATTTGCATTTACCATGTCAGACCTTTTGATAAACAAAATTCTAATGAAAGTGAGAACATGTATACTGTTACATTTTTCAGAAAATGTTTTGAAATTGTGGTGCACAGTTCAGAATAAATGTTTTTCAAAAACCATTGCATCTTTTTAGTAAATGTTTATTTCCAAAAGAAATTTCTAGAAGTTCAGAACAGTAAAATTCCCGCTTTTTAGAATGAATTAGAAGATAACTCTTACGTAGTTAAACTAAAATACTCTTTGAGAGTTAATATATAAACTCTTAACACCAAGTGTTAAATTATCAACTCCAGACAGATTTGGTGTTTAACACTAAATCAGAGTTAACGTACCAACTCTCCAAAAAGAGTTAAATTAACACTCTCTGGTGTGGACCCATATAGACACTTTAATAGTGTTGAAATCAAATCCGACAGTGTTAATTTGGACATGCTGGATTTGCTGTGTACTGGTTGGGTGGTGGGCGGGCCACATGACACCCACGTTTGTGAATGGAGTAACTTGAGAGCAAAGCAATTTAGGCGTTTTAAAGTATTACCAGTATTAGATCTACTAAAAATCTCGGATGAGTTTAAATCTCATTGATTTTGACCTGAGAAAAAGGCGACTTAGGCATTCATACCATACGTGCATCTACTATGAGGCTGAGTGGTACCACAAGACAGTGTGCACACGCACACACACAGCGCTAAAGAGAGAGCAAGACTTGATTCCAGTTCAGCTGTCCTCAGGCTTGGCCGAGTTTCCTCATTCATGTGAAGTCTACTGCTAAACTAGCGTTCCTTGAAAATCTGAGTGTGAGAATGTGCAGTTGTCTTTCTCTTTGTGTAGTGCTGTGATGGACCAACAATCTGTTCATGGTGTAATCTGCCTGTCACCCTTTGTTCGCTGGGAAAGGCTCTAGTGGCACAAAGTTGAAGTTCAGCAGTTATTAAAGTGAATGAATGAATCAATATTGACCAGACTCTGACTTCTAACTAATCGACCGGGATCAGATTCAACTGGTGTCACAGCTGAATGGGATTTGTTCCTTTTGAACATAAAGGTTATATTCTGAAAATACTTTTTTTAATCCTTTCAAACAATGGGTACAGATAAATACATAAAACAATACAGAAACTGACAACAAAATGAAACTAAGTGGAAAAAACATTTCTTTTGTTCTCAGTCCTTCGTTTTGTTCTGGCCAGTGCTGCTGTGGAGATATTAATGATCTGGATCAGACAAAATATTTGTAACTATGTGTTTAGCAAAACGTTATTACCTACAAACAACTGGATTGATTAACTATATAATAACTGATGTTAATCAGTGAAAAACATGCTGCATGTTTACAAATATACAGTAGATTTTTATATAGATAAAATGCATATATATGTATATTTGGTATATTTATGCATATACCAAATATGCTGTTCATATAAAATATAAGTTAAATGTTGTTGTTATTTGTATTCTTTAAGCAACATTTGTAAATGAAGAAAATAAAAACAAAGACTTAAGCTCCGCCTAAACCATTGTGCATACACTGTGTATTTTATTTTATACCTCTCATCTATGTGAAACAATCATCATATTACTTAAATTAATCAATGGAAGCTCTGTTGAACTGCACCAAATCAGCAGTTCAAAATTATATTCAGCATTCAATATTTGGTTTGTCCGCTTGTTGGCTGTCTCACAGCATGGCCTTTACTTAGTTCATCACAATGTGTGTCGACATATCTTTAGACAAACACATTTCTAATAAAGCTCTCGTTCAATGTCTCTCCTATTCTCTGTCTGTTTAAGTCATGCTCTTCTCCATATTTGAGCTCAGAGCCGGCCACAATGGATTCCTACTCCACATTGTTCAAATAAAGGACTGAATAAATCCAAGTACTACAGGGACGGCTTGATAATTAAACCTAGTTTCCAAAGAACACTGATGTGCAAGTGCATGCGTACACATAAATAAACACTGATGCTTGAATTCAAGAGCAACAAAAAAAGAAACATTAAAGGAAATGCACATAGAGTGCTGTGTAGAAAGTATCAAAACCATTAGAGCAATGGCTCTTATATTTAGTTTTACAAGCATATGTTTTGCAGATGGGGAAATATCTTTTTAATCCCCCCCATTTGAATAAACAAACATGTTCATTTATTGAGTCACTCTCCAAAAAAATATCAGTGCATTTCAGTGTTGCAAGCAGGGACAGAGGAGCCTTTTTCAAATGATTCTTTGGCTTTTGTTCTGGCTTTATTAGATAGTAAAAGTGAAGAGTGACAGCAGAGCAGAGGGGAAGAAATAACAGGGAAATAACCCTAAAAACCAACCTTCATCTGCACGGCGGTTTCTCAAATTTGGACATCTGACAGTGGGAACTGTGGCATTTACTTCATGTCAACACTGGTGATTTCACTTGTATTTGATAACCATTTCTTTAAACAAGCATAAGCACTAATCAAGCATCACTTTATTTTTCTTCTGTGTGGTGCTGTTTTTCAAACACAAACAACAGCAGGTCTCAACTGCAAAGGACCAAAGACAAAACACCCCCCATCCCCCACCCCTCAAATTTTTTTTTTTATTTATGGTGAGCTGCTTTGCTTGAGGAAATATTTGCTTGTAAAATAGTAGGTGCCTTGTGGGGATAGATGCAAAAATATGAACAACTGTTCAGTATAGGGCATTACCTTTGAAGCTAAACAGTTGAAGCCCCAAATGTAAAGAGGGGAGTTTATTTAGGAGACGAAATTATGAATGACTGTGAATCAAGGAAGAACAAGAGTTCAAAGGACAAAGGAAAGTCAAAAAAGGAGAGTGGGGGGAGGCGAAGAGAGCACAGATAAAAGATGAATGATGAAAAGTGAAGCGGAATAGGAGGGTGGGACCACGAAAATGGAATGACGGTGGTGGTAAAGGATATATTAAAAAAGGAAAGAAAACAGGGTAAGAGGACATGAGAAAGAGATGTGAAAGATGAAACGAAAAAACTGTGCAGGGAGAGAAAGTGAGGATGGCAAATAAAATAATAGTAAGATAACAAAGACACAAGCAAAGTGAGACGATAGGAAAACAGAGGCAGAGACCTGGTGACGAGCAGGGGAAGACAGTCAATAGAGAGCTAGGGAAGTACTGAAGCATGGGTAATGTGTTGGCAGCAGAGAGTGGGGGTGGGAGGGGCTCAGCGCTTGTAAATGTTGGATGAGCGAGGTATACATGGCACTCTGACTCACTGGAGCTGCCCTCCGAACACTTGTGAGGGCAAGTGTTTCACAGTCTCACTCACATATTCGCCCTCTCATTCTCCTTTTCTCTTGCTGTCTCTGACACACACACACACACACACACACACACACACACACAGTAGGGTTCATTCTAATCATCCTCTTTCAGACACAATAACAGCTTCATATGATGCATTTTATTTTCTTTCTAGTATGTAGTATTGTATAAAATACACATTAACCTTTAAAATAGAATTGAAGTCTATCACATCACTTTATTGTATTGTGTCCCTTTCCTGCGAGCGTGGTTTAAACTTCTGTTCTGCTAAAATGTGCCCACTGTAGGAATCCATTCACTTTTAAGGTGTTTTATGTTACGACACAGCTGATTTACATTCATACATGCACTACACCACCACTCATTTTAAGGGTTCTCTTTCTAAGGACTATATAGTAAGAAAGAAAAAAATATTTTTCATTCTGTTGTTGTTGCTTTCATACAATAAAAATGTGGCAAATCTACAATGAAGAAAATACATAAACAAATACATATTGTGCTTAGCATAATTTAGAGTATAAAGAACTGGAATTTAACAAGTTTTTTCTTTAAATTTTAAGGATTTTCCTGTTATTTTTAAATACATGCAATATAAGTAAAATTATATAAATAAAGTGTGAAACCTGTCTAAAACAACACTGTAATTACATTAAAATGTTTTTTTGTTTTTTTTTACATAAAAGCACCATAAAATACACATCTATTATAATTTAACAAACATGTGCTGTTGCTTTAATAAATGTAACGTTTAAATTCTCGTTGAAAGAATCAAAGAAGATAATTAATGTGTGATTATATGACAACAGAAGTGATCACCTTCCTGTTTTTTCTCTACCACTGTAATGATAGAAAACAGGGAAACTTCTCATTTCAATTTAAAGAGTAAGAATGGAAGAAAAAGTGTGTTGTCTTCGCTTTGCTGGATTTTTCTCTCAGCAGGTGATCCAGAAGATTTTCAGTGTCTTTCCTCTATTTTTCTCCCCCTCTCCTCCTGTTAACTCTCTTCCCTTCTCTTTCCTGTCCGATCGTAATAACTCAAGATAAATAAATCAATAATACTAATAGTAGTGTTCGAATAAAATATAGCAATCAAGTGGACCAGTAGAGCAATAACCATAATGGTCTACTTTTTAAAAAATTTTCTTGGCCTTCAGACAATAATTCTGCTTGCTAGAGTGCCGGACAGGACGTTAAAAAAGAAAAAAGATTAAATATTAATGTTAAAGCATTTAATAATCAGTTGCTAAAAGAGAAAATGGATAAGGTCTGTGAGTAGAAGGATATTGTCAAAGCATATCATATATTTCTAAAGATATTCAAAATATCATATGGTAAGAGCTGCCCTATAAGGCAGTACAGAGGTGTGCAAAAACAAATCGATAGTCCATGAATCATTAACGATATGAAAAATGTCTGCAAAAAGAAAAGACTGAACAACAGGCAAAGAGAGAAAATATAAAGTATATATAAATTAAACAAACTAACATTATGAGGATTTTTAAAAAGGAATAATATAATAGAATACTAGAGTATAATAAAAAAAAACAATATCAACGGTATTTGGAATGTGTTAAACAGTCTTAAATAAACTGAATATTTAGCTGAAAATTATAAAAGATATGAAAGATGGAGTTAGTGGTTTTGGAGTTGGCCATAAAATGAAATGTCGTGGAATCACAAAGTGTGGGGAAAATCTTTGGGAAATGAATCCTCACTCTATTTTTTAAGAGCTGTAGATGTAAAAAACAAAACAAAAAAAACATAGAAACTGTAAAACAGTAGGAATAAGCACCAACGAACTGGAATAATATTACTGTGACAGCAGTAAAAGAAGTTATTGAATACAAAAAAACACTATAATGCATCCGTAACTTCTCTTTTCAGACGGGTGCATTCTGTCCCAGAAATCATTGCATATTTTATCCTGTTCAGTGGTTTTATCATCCTGGAATTACTGTGTGGACACATGGGCTAACACATGCAAAAGCCCACTACAGCCACTGTGCACATTTTTAAAAAAGGCAGGATATCTGGAGCACACAAATTATTTTTAAGCCTAAACATGTTGAAATTTGTGGGTCTGGTAAAAATGTAAAACTGGCCAAATAATAATAACAATAACAGTAAGGACAACAATGAGCAGCATGTCCATAGCAGTGTGGCGCATCTGTGAAATAATGTGGAGGAACATTTGAAAAACCTGACAAATATAAATCAGTTAAAAAACACGTTTAAAGTACAGAAAATGAAAAATAACAGCTGTGTATAAGGACATTTTATTTTTATGTTTTTGTTTTTCCTTGTACATAGGATGACTTTCCTGTTTATTTGTTTTTAACTTTCTCACCTATATACTCATATACTGAAATAAACATTACATTCATTTACATTCACCTACAATACCTAACCTGAGCGCTAAATCAGATAAAGTCTGAAAAATCAGACATAAATCCTGAGTGAAGGCCAGCAGGAGAACACACAATAACTACTGAAAAGGTTTTTTTGCTTTCCAATTGTGGTGGACAAGAGTGAGGCCTTCAAGTGTATTAAAAGTCTAAATGTTTGGCAGATTCATAAGCTAAAGTGAAAGATTTGCGCTTTGATGATTCTGAAGTTAGTGTAACTCGGGGAAATGTTGGTCTGTGTCCATAAGGGAGAATAAATCATTATGCGGATCAATTATTAAATAATTTACTGACGTGATCGGCCTAACGTATAATAGTTTGAACTGATTTAATCGTAAGTGCAATGCTTTTTTTGCTGCAGCATCATCATTACTTTCAGATGAATCTTAAAGGAAAGATCAGAGTTCGTGCACTAAAATATGATATTAAAGAGTCTTATATCTCTATAAGGTATTCTCTATGCTGATAACACACACCACACTTGGGCAGCCAATTTCTGAGTCATAAGGTTTTGTTTTGATTTGTTTTTTGTTTTGTTTGTTTGTTTGTGTGTTTTTTTCTTTGGGGGGGGGGGGGGGGGGCTGTGGTGTTGGTCTATCTATGTAGACACAACACAGTCCTGGATGTCTTTTATATGCTTGAGTGATTCATAGGTGAGTGTTAAATATCTTAACAAACACACAAAAACATTGATCTGAGCGATTGAATGAGACATAAGAACAGGAAAGAAAACGTTTTGATCCATTTCCCAGACCAGACCCAGCACTGCTGCTCCCGACCGGATAGAAAATAAATTACAAGAAAATCTGGCTTCATGAAATTAGGAAGTAAATTATCACAGAATGAGGGGTGGCTGAAGACTTTTGCACAGTACAGTCCTTTATTGTAGATTTTCACTGTGAACTCAAGACAACTATTGTGAGTCCCTCAGTGTTACTGAAATACGTTATCAAACCTGCTGTAATATCCCTGTAATTTTTCTCCTGGCAGATTAGTGCTCTTTACACAAGCCAGCACACAGAGTGACATCCTTCCTGCCCTCTCGTATAGTGCTTCTTCTGAACACAGCACACCAGACAAGTATAGTGCTTTTCATGTTTGCACTGGGTGACAGGTAAAATATTCATGAGTGTTTTAACCTCTGACTGACCCCAGTGCAGCATTACAAGCAAAGAGATCCCAGGGAGGCAGAGAGACACTGACAAATATATACGATATACTGTAGTAATAGCAGGAGAGAGTGATTATAAAGTGTGACATGCCCTTTGGTTTTGGAGAATTAGGGATGAATACATAAAATATGTTGGAGTCTGATTTATGCATGAAGCAGAAAACTAAGGCGATCACAAAACTGTGTGTTTGAGCAGCTGATGTGATGAAAGCTTAAGATTTCACCTCCTTCTTCGGTGTGTGGGGGTGTGCTCAGGGTGTGTTCTCTAACATGGCCAGAGGAGGGTTGCTGTTGAGCGGCTCTATTGATGAAAGCTTGTTAAGTCTATTCATTATATTTGCAATGTGACCGAATAGCTTGATTTCAGTGGCTGACACCAGAGATCCAGCACTGTCTCCTGTTCATGCCAGAACACCATGCAGTCAGCGTCAGCTACAACACACACAGATTGTGTGTTTGTGATCGTTTGCGTGCATCCTAGATTTTATCTGCACTTGTCTACTCTATATGTTCCAGCCAAGCGCAGCTGTCACTGCATTTAGTGCCTATTTGTTTTTCCTTTTCATTTTCTTGTCAGTATCTCTCATGTTTTCCTTCTGGCTTTACTGTCCTAGTGACAGGTCATAATTTATCTGCTACTTACGTGATTGAGTAAGTAGCAGATAAACACTGCAAGGTGAATGAAGTGTCAGGGATGAAAGGGGTTTCCTAACAGCTTAACTATGGCCTCTGACACATTGTTTAAGGAAAATAAACCAAACAGTGACTTCATTGTCACCTTTTTTCCTTTCATTGTTTTGGTGCTCTGTTGTCTTTCCCTTACATATTTCAGTCTAATTACATGGTAAATGGACTGGTACTTGTATTGCTCTTTTCTGCTGTATTTAAATATTTATTGCACGTTTTGTAATGGAACAATAAGCCATATCTAACTTTTCAAGTCAAGATCAAAGCCGTATTTCAGTCTAAGCTTAATAAATGGTTGAACAGGTGTTCATTCAGATAATGTTTCTGAAACCATCCCCGTGTTTCACTCTGTAAGACTCACCTAAATTGTAACTCACCTGCCACCATTACAAAGGATCCAGTGGCTAACAGTCCTGTTAAGCTGTCTTTCCCAGAGGCATTGTAGTGCATAACACATCACTAGAACTGCAGTTCACTGTCAAGAAGGCTAATTTTACCACTTTTATGTGGAAAGCAAAGGCTGAACTGGGCTCTTGTACTGGAGTGTTAGGGTTAAAGAGGAGGTTAAAGAGGCCCCTTGAACTTTTCACACACTTGCAATCAAATCCTCCTCACCTGCCTGTAATCAGTCCGAATAGACGGGTATGCTGAGACTGAAGAAATTCCATGTCCCGCACAAGTTCACTGAGAAACACAACTCAGAAAGCTAAACTTTGGAATAACTGCAATGGAGTTTTTTTTCTTCTTTTTTTTGTATGAAGTGGAACTGCAAGGTTCTGCCACAACAGACAACCATATGCAAATGTGTCAGACCTAAGGGCCTACTGGTTTGTGCATCTGTGTGTATATGGGATGTGTCTGGGGCTGAGACTAGTTTGGAAGCAGACCACTGACGCATGGCCAAACCTCGGCCACTGTCTCTTTCATCTCTCTCTCTCACACACACACACACACACACACACACACACACACACACACACACACACACACACACACACACACACACACACACACACAGGTCTCTGACACATCCCTCAGGCCGATCAGTCCACTGTACAGGCTCTCCAGTGAGCCATGGCTTTTACATATATTTAAATTAGCCTTGGGTACAGAGCTGCCCCTGAAGACCCACTACTTTGAGTCCACATTGCACACACACACTGACACAGATGCACTAAGAACACACAGTGTACATACACACACACAGTGGTGTCCATTGTGTGTGAAGACAGGAGTGCAGAGAAGGCAGCAGACCATAGCTGAGGAAACACTGGTCTCTTCTTTTTCTTTTCCATTTTAACTAAAATTTTACTTTAGTTACCTCTGGGAACTCACAGAAAAGAATCTGGACTTTCTCTGGGATCCACAGAAAACATTCTTACTGTACCTGTATGAGCAAACAGCTATAACTGTGAAAACTGAATGCTGGATGCAATGAACTTTAAAGAATGCAAAATTATTTAAGTGAATGTTATAAAATACCAATTTAAGCACAACATGAATCTTTTTAATATATGTGAAGTATTTATTTTTAACAGAAAGAAAGTTGGATTCATGGATGGATCCATGTTCAAACTTCAGAACAATAGTGGTGAAGTGCTTTTAGACCTGGCCAGAGTTACATGGCCTCAGCTCATATGGTTCAAACACAGTCTAATGTTAACTTTTCAAAAGCAGCAAAATTCATTCATTCAAATTGTGAAAAACAAAAACTAAAAGGAATAATCATTCTGGTCTTACTGGGACATGTAAGCCCCAGTGTGGTTAGAATGCTGTTACATGTCATGAACAATATCGTAACATAATTAAGATTTTTTTTTTTTATTTAATAGAAGAAATGGCAAGCAATGAAACAGTAATTATAGTGGTCCAGCCACAGACACAACTGGGTCCAAGGAAAAAACTCCCAAACACAAGTTAAACAACAAAGTGTGTGCTGTGCAGTGAGGAGTGCTTTGGAGCTCTACACTGGAGAAACCAAAAAGTTACTCCATCAATGCACAGCACAGAAGAGCCACCTCCACAGAACAAGGCACAGCTGCATCTGAAGGATAAAGGTCGCCAGTGTTCACAGTATGGACTGAGGAGACAGATGGTTTGAAAGAGGAGTAAAAGAGGCCATCTATGTCCACTGTCAAGGACCATCAGTCCTAGGGGCTGCTTACAACACCAACTGTCTGCCAACTACAATGCAGACTTCCCAGATGACTCGATTACATGTTGCATTAGGTGACCTCAGTAGGTCACATGACAGGGTAAGGCAAAGTCTCGCAGTGATTTCACCATAAACCTTTGGAGGGTAAATGGACTGGTGCTTATAAAGACCTTTTCTAGTCTACCTGAGGACTCAAAGCACTTTATGCAACTTGCCTCAGTCATACAAGCAGTCTAACGTTCACACACATTCATACTTCCACCCACTGCAATTATCCACACCTTCTTTTTCTCACACCTTGCCTCATATGATTAATAGTGGGTCAACAACCGTTTTAACAGACAACTCCTTCTAGGGTTTAAATTCCTGCTACTCTCCAGCATTTGGTTTAAGAAGTGAAAGCCTGGACTTCCTTTCACATCTCATCTGTCAGCCTTCTTATTTCCAGCGTCCTTAGACTAGTTTACATTGATTCATTTCAGAGTCAAAATGACTCTTTGGTGGTATAAATAGTTGTAACCTTTTTTTTTTACATTGCACCTTAAAAGCTCACAGGAACCGCTGTTTGCTTTGGAGTGGTATCTACATTCTACACATTGGCGGATGGCAGCAGGCTAAAATGGAGTGACAGAAGACTGCTACTCATGCAATCTGAAATTTGATCTTGTTGTTAACTGACTAATTATTTCTACTTGGCATCATAATCCCAGTGCTACATTATTGTAAAAACTAGCCTCAACATAATCACGAATGTGTATATATATCATTTCTGGTCTTTTCAGACTATTTTTAAATCACTCTTAAGCTTGGGGTGCTCTAATTCTCCGTCCCAGGTAATTTATACAGGCTGTCTAGTTTAACTACAGTGGGGCAAAAAAGTATTTAGTCAGCCAGCGATTGTGCAAGTTTCCCCACCTAAAATGATGACAGAGGTCAGTAATTTGCACCAGAGGTACACTTCAACTGTGAGAGACAGAATGTGAAAAAAAAATCCATGAATCCACATGGTAGGATTTGTAAAGAATTTATTCGTAAATTAGGGTGGAAAATAAGTATTTGGTCACCTCAAACAAGGAAAATCTCTGGCTCTCACAGACCTGTAACGTCTTCTGTAAGAAGCTTTTCTGTCCCCCACTCGTTACCTGTATGAATGGCACCTGTTTGAACTCATCATCTGTATAAAAGACACCTGTCCACAGCCTCAAACAGTCAGACTCCAAACTCCGCCATGGCCAAGACCAAAGAGCTTTCGAAGGACACCAGGAAAAGTATTGTAGACCTGCACCAGACTGGGAAGAGTGAATCTACAATAGGCAAGCAGCTTGGTGTGAAAAAATCAACTGTGGGAGCAATCATCAGAAAATGGAAGACATACAAGACCACTGATAATCTCCCACGATCTGGGGCTCCACGCAAGATCTCATCCCGTGGGGTCAAAATGATCATGAGAACGGTGAGCAAAGATCCCAGAACCACACGGGGGGACCTGGTGAATGACCTGCAGAGAGCTGGGACCAAAGTAACAAAGGTCACCATCAGTAACACACTACAACGGCAGGGAATCAAATCCCGCAGTGCCAGACGTGTTCCGCTGCTGAAGCCAGTGCATGTCCAGGCCCGTCTGAAGTTTGCCAGAGAGCACATGGATGATACAGCAGAGGATTGGGAGAATGTCATGTGGTCAGATGAAACCAAAGTAGAACTTTTTGGTATAAACTCAACTCGTCGTGTTTGGAGGAAGAAGAATACTGAGTTGCATCCCAAGAACACCATACCTACTGTGAAGCATGGGGGTGGAAACATCATGCTATGGGGCTGTTTTTCTGCCAAGGGGACAGGACGACTGATCCGTGTTAAGGACAGAATGAATGGGGCCATGTATCGTGAGATTTTGAGCCAAAACCTCCTTCCATCAGTGAGAACTTTGAAGATGAAACGAGGCTGGGTCTTCCAACATGACAATGATCCAAAACACACCGCCCGGGCAACAAAGGAGTGGCTCCGTAAGAAGCATTTGAAAGTCCTGGAGTGGCCTAGCCAGTCTCCAGACCTCAACCCCATAGAAAATCTGTGGCGGGAGTTGAAAGTCCGTGTTGCTCGGCGACAGCCCCAAAACATCACTGCTCTCGAGAAGATCTGCATGGAGGAATGGGCCAAAATACCAGCTACTGTGTGTGCAAACCTGGTAAAGACCTATAGTAAACGTTTGACCTCTGTTATTGCCAACAAAGGTTATGTTACAAAGTATTGAGTTGTATTTTTGTTATTGACCAAATACTTATTTTCCACCCTGATTTATGAATAAATTCTTTACAAATCCTACCATGTGGATTCATGGATTTTTTTTTCACATTCTGTCTCTCACAGTTGAAGTGTACCTCTGGTGCAAATTACTGACCTCTGTCATCATTTTAAGTGGGGGAACTTGCACAATCGGTGGCTGACTAAATACTTTTTTGCCCCACTGTACGTCCTCTTCCTTTTTACCTTTGTCTACCTCAAGAAGGGACGAGGTTTGTCTGAAGAGCAATCACTCTGGAGCTTATAGCAATCCACTGCCTATTTCAAGCAGGTAAAGCATCATGTTAGGCTCTTCCTCTAATGCAGAACTGAAAAGGTTGAACTGTCCAGAAAGCCAGTAATATAAAGGCAGCAAACTTTTCTGCAATTTAGACCAGTATTTATTTTTATGCCCCCCCAAAAGGAAGTATCTTGGACTTGATCACTGATTTTAAATACATTCATAAAAGAGATTATGCTAATATAGTCCATTATAATTAGCAGCAGGATAAAAATAAGCAGAACAATAATATAAAATAAAAATATCTGAATGTATTTGATTTGGAAAACATGGTTACAGATTATTCACGATCTTTCTTTTTGAAGGGCATGCTCTTCAGCACTATGGCTATGAACCTAATAAGGAAATAATGATGCAAGTTTCCTTGTGACTATGTTTCTAAATTTGCATGTGAATTTTTTTAATACACACAGTATCTGTTGGCTACAATGTATCCAGTTTTTAGAAAGGTAGTGCGTTCCAGAATATAACCTCAGAATATGTCTTCTTAAAGACGGATGGAAAAAAACGAGTGGATGTGAAATTAAAGCTGCAGTGAGGGTGACACTGTGGAAACTGAAAACAAACAAAAAACAGCAAGACACATAATATTTTAACTTTATTGATGTCCACATAGAAACTGCTTAAGCTACACTCTTATTTGTTCCTGGAGGTATGCTTCTTCTTCTTCTTTCTTATTTTCTAATAAATTCTACTGGGTTTTTTTCTCAGCCATTTAGCTGTCTGTCTAACTTTAACTCCTCTTTCAATTCAGGCCACTGTTTTTATGCATTCTCACGTGTTATCTCATCTTAGCGATAACACCAACAGTGGCAAATGAAACAGCTGTTGAGGACCTAGACAGCAGAAGAACATGTGGGTGAAAGCTTTGTGACTATGCTACTTCCTGGCATCTACAGCATGTTAGCAACTGCACAATAGCTATATAGCAAGGTTAATTTTTAGCACATACAAATTGTTAAGTAGCATACAGTCTATTCATGCCTGCACAGCTGTGAGAGGGCACACACAAGCACAAATCAAGCACAAATTACAGATTGCAGGAATAATCAGAATTCTCCTAGCAACAAGACCGTGTGCCACTGTGCTTGACTCAAATCCCATGATGGCAGCTGCCTGTTTCTTTATTTATTTAAAACCACAGACTAAGTAAAGACCAAGAGTTAACTTGAGGCTTATTTTTCACTCCTTTGCACTCTGCAGCAACTTTGACAAATCTTTACTGTTAGACTTTCAGGAGTCCAGTCCTGAAAGAAGATTTTCAGGAGTGCAATGCATCCTCAGAGTACAAGTAAACTGGCCCTGGGCTAAGATCAATGTTGAATCCTTTCAGATGATGTGAAATCTTAGTGTAAGCAAAGGCAAGAACCTTGGACTCCTATCAGCCGTGGGCTAAGAATAGGGCCAAAGAGTTTAAAACAACATTACACCAGTGTAAACATCAGCTATGAAACAGCTACACAGGGAGTGGAGAATTTTTCAGTACACTGTCTTGGAACAAATCAATACTGAAAATGGACAAAATAAAGTGAGCACAACACCATATGCTTTAAAGTATGTATTTAGTAATTATTTGATTTTAAATGCTGTGTGAGAATAAAGAAAGATGTAAATTAAAAATTATTATGTATAGCATATTTGTCTGACCAAACTAGCAGCAACACAGGTAAAGCTGAGGACAAGTTATCGCTGTAAGAATGGTTCAGTGTTATGTCACACAGTAGTGTGACAAAAAGATGGATGAAAATTAGGTGCCAAAAACAAGTGGTGGCTTGAAAAAGATAGACACTCCTCACTCAACCTCTGTGCCGCTGTGAATACAGCAAGGGACTAAAAAAGTGTCTCTGCTGTGACCTGGGAGAAACTGACAGCACGCCTGTGTGTCAGGAGAACAAAACAGAGTAACGGAGGGACTTTTTGTGTGACAGAGTGACAGCGACAGGGAAGTAGCAACATCCCCAGCGATTGTGGTTTCTTGTCTGGGTACATATTCAGTCCTGACAGACGCTGAGGGCTGAAAAAGGATTTACTGGACTGTAGATTTACAGACAGTATGTTGCACATTATATTTTTGAAATGTGTCTGTGCTTTTGAGTCTACTATTGTACAGAGCTTGCAAATCATAGCAATATAATCAATAATAATTGTTGCATTGGTTCATGAAGCTAAGAAATGAAATTAACACAGCAACCTCTTCAATCTGATTTTTTTTTTTTTTTTTTTTAGAAATCTCCTATTTAAACATTTTGACTTTATGCCGCCCATCAGTTTACTTCTTGTTGGATTGAAATACTAAATTCATGCTACATCATAAATCTCCGTAGTTTATGACACTGTTGAGTCTATCTATGAAGCATAACTCATAAGGATACACTATATTTTTTTCTTAGAAGGGACGTGCTTACAAGTATCACTGTGTTTATGGAAAATAACTAAAAAGATGAAATCAATCATTATAATTATCATTACAATAAAGTAACATTCACTGCCCTCACTGGTCAAACTTTAAAAAGAAACAAATCAAACAAGGTTCCATACGAGAAAGAATGACAAATGGAAAATTCTGTATATGTTATTGCATTTAGCCTCTCATCATTCTTCTAAAGGCTAGCATTAAATCAAGATATGTGTGAATGTTCACTTTGCTTCAGGGCTTTTTTTACGCTACCTATTTTCAAAATCTTGTGTTGCCTCAACAAGGTGCTGGAAAGATTCCTCCATTTTTTGGTCCATTTTGACAACATAGCATTACAAATGAACAAATGAACCATACTTCTTTGATGCAAATCTCCTGACCCACTATATCCCAAAGGTGCTCTATTGGACTGAGATCTGGTCACTGGAGGCCATTTGAGTACACTGAACTCACTACTAAAGAAAGCACTTTGAAATGATTTGAGTTTTGCGGCATGGCACATCAGAAGATGAGTACACTGTGGTCATAAAGGGACGGACATGGTCAGCAATAATACTTAGGCAGGATGTGGGATTTAAATGATGCTCAATTGGAACTAAAGGGCCCAAAGTGTGCCAAGAAAATATCCCCTGCACCACTGCATCCCTAACAGCAGACTGAATTGTTGATACAGGCAGGATGAAGGCATGATTTCATGTTGTCAGATTTTTCAGTTCAATTTAATTCAGTTTTATTTATACAGCGCCAAATCACAACAACAGTTGCCTCAAGGTGCTTTATATTGTAAGGTAGACCCTACAATAATACATACAGAGAAAAACCCAACAATCATATGACCCCTATGAGCAGCACTTTGGTGACAGGAAGAAACCTCCGGCAGCACCAGGCTCAGGGAGGGGCGGCCACAAGCGGTTGGGGAGAGAGAAGGAAGACAGGACAAAAGACATGGAAGAGAGCCAGAGATTAATTAATTACAAGTATGATTCAATGCAGAGAGGTCTATTAAAACATGGTGACTGAAGACGAAACGCCCAGTGCATCATGGGAATCCCCAGCAGCCTACACCTATTGCAGCATAACTAAGGGAGGATTCAGGGTCAGTTTGAAGCCTCTTCTTTTCTTTTTTTTTGGAACTGAAGTCTTTATTTGTTTTCAAAATTTAGCAAAACAAAAAAGACAGCTTCCAATCCCATGGTTAATTCATATTTGCATTTTGGGTCCATTGTCAATAGTTACCAAATATCAACACACACACACAAAAAAAGAGACAGTAAAATCAAATTCTTAGGTTATTCTGTTATTAAGTGCCTAAACAAACATACAACACAGCAAAAATAACATTAAACAAAAGATAATTGCACTGCCAAAATAAAATCCATCAATCTCAGCCAAAAACACATGATTTGTCAAAACCCTTCATATCATCATTAATTTTTCATATGACACCATTTTCAGTGTATTTTCTTCCCAGCTATTATTTTCTGGAGGAGAGTGTTCCTTCCACACACTGAGAATCACTCAAGCCGCTGCAATCACCCCCACCTTTATAACCACAAAATCATATTTTGAAACCCCAGGTAACAGGTAAGACCGATCCCCTAATAAGCACAGTCTTGGTGGCAAGGGTATTATCAAACCAATCCACCTTCCTATTCTGTCCAATACTTTTTGCCAAAAGGGATAAACTTTCCCACATTCCGAAATAACATGCATAAATGTCCCTGAATCTGAGCTACATTTCCAGCACATTTTGTTGGAAATTATTCCCATTCTGTAAAGTTTACAAAAAGTGAAGTACCATCTGTGTATTAACTTGTACTGAGGAAATTTACCCCTGGCTTCTCTTTTATACTCATTGGAGAATGACAAAATTCTGCACCAATCTTCTTTACAAATTACACAACTCAAATCTCTCTGCCATATATTCCTCAAGTTTTCTAAGCCTAATCTTGAAAGTAGAGATAGTGTCTGTCTCCTGAATCCAAACTGGAAGCTGGTTCCACAGAAGAGGGGCCTGAAAACTGAAGGCTCTGCCTCCCATTCTACTTTTAAATACTCTAGGAACAACAAGTAGGCCTGCAGAGCGAGAGCGAAGTGCTCTAATAGGGTGATATGGTACTACAAGGTCATTAAGATAAGATGGGGCCTGATTATTTAAGACCTTGTATGTGAGGAGCAGGATTTTGAATTCTGGATTTAACAGGAAGCCAATGAAGGGAAGCCAAAACAGGAGAAATCTGCTCTCTCTTTCTAGTCCCTGTCAGGACTCTTGCTGCAGCATTTTGGATTAGCTGAAGGCTTTTCAGGGAGTTTTTTGGACATCCTGATAATAATGAATTACAGTCGTCCAGCCTGGAAGTAATAAATGCATGAACTAGTTTTTCAGCGTCACTCTGAGACAGGATATTTTTAACTTTAGAGATGTTGCGCAAATGGAAGAAAGCAGTCTTACATATTTGTTTAATGTGTGCATTGAAGGACGTGTCCTGGTCAAAAATGACTCCAAGGTTCCTCACAGCGTTACTGGAGGCCAAGGTAATGCCATCCAGAGGAAGAATCGGCTTAGATACCATATTTCTAAGATTTTCTGCAGTTTAACTCATTGGTGTGTGTTATCTGGCTTCATGGACAGATAGAGCTGGGTGTCATCTGCATAGCAGTGAAAATGTATGCTATGTTTTCTAATGATGCTGCCTAAGGCAGGGGTGTCCAAATTCTGCCCCGCAAGTAATTTTATAAATAGAATAGAATATGGTCGCACTTCAACTTTTTCTTGAGTGTATTGCACTTCTTAGTTTTAACACCAGGGGGAGCGGCTGTTGATCAAGGCAGTTGCTCCACCAAAAAGGACTATCACAGAAGAAATTTACCCCAAGTTACTAAACATGGCAGAGCCAAAGAAGCGAAAGGTAGAAAGTGAGTGCAGAAAATTTCAGACACGGTGGGAGAGTGAATATTTCTTCAAAGAATTCAAGGGGAAGTGTGTCTGTTTCATCTGCACTGAAACTGTGGCAGTTATGAAAGAGTATAATGTACGACGTCATTATGAAATCAAACATCTGGCCTATGCATCCGACACTGGTAGCTCTCCTGTAGTGATGTGTCGGTCGCGAACGAAATTGCTCTTAGAGCCGGATCTTTGACGCGACCGACGCGAGCCCGTGGGTTTTTTTTTCCTTCTCTCACCCTCTCTCTCTCTCGCACTTTTTTTCCACTTCACTCCGCACACGAGCCTTGTGCTTTACGCTGGGCAGAGGGGGAGGGGCGGTAGTTACACTCGCAGTAGCACAGGAACAGAGCGGGAGGGAGAGAGAAACAGATCCAGGGACAACAACGTCACATTAGAAAGGTATAGTAATCATCCACAACTGTTTTCAGTTGCAGATGATAAAGGATTCAGAAAGTTTATTCATGCAGGCCCATATGACAGAGAATGCACATCTTCTTTTTGTTTTCATATTTTAATTTATATTTAATTGTGTTGTGGTTTGCAGTGTTTTGTGTTGTTTCACTTTAAATTTGTTTAAAAGAAAAAAAGCTGAAAATTTAAATAGTTAAAAGTTGAAATGTGAATAGTTGGTTTTTGTATTATATGATTTATTTATTACATTTTATGTGGAGTGAATAAATAAAAGTATATTTACGGTGGCCCCTAGAGACGAAACACGTACAAACTCCAAAACACGTAAAAACTCCAAAACACGTACAAAAGACAACCGAAATTGTCTTTTGTACGTGCAGTGTTGAGCGCAGTGTTGAGCTTTTGTTACCTAGTGGCTACACAAGCCAGCAAGTACCAACGACCGGATCTGGTGTGTGGTAGTAACAGGTAAATGAACTTTTTTTTTTAATTATTTGAATATATATGAGTGCTTGTGTATAAATACACAAACAATACACATATGCTTTCAATTGTGTAATTTAAGTAGCTCTGCTTTGGAAGTTCAGTTAACGCTCGGGATGTGTTTTGGAGTTTGTACGTGATTTGTCTCTAGGGGCCACCGCATATATTTATATATAAACATATATAAATAAAACCACTTTTTTTTACATTAGTAATTCCTTTTGTGCATAATTTTATATTATTGTTAATAATAAATTAATTAAAGCAACAAAACAACCCAAAGAGCCGGTTCTCTAAAAAGAGCCGGAAATCCCATCACTACTCTCCTACAGGGTCAGCAACAGTATTTTTTTTTTTGTGCTTTTTGGTACGAGTGGCGTCGGATCAGCACCGCAGCTGGATGGCCCGATTTACATACCCAGCGCAGCTGATACTCACCAGAATAATTTACTAAAATTATGCACTCCTGTTATTAAGTCCAGTTCAGTCTGTTAATGTTGATAATCGTTTCAAACTGACGTTAATAGATGTTTTGCTAAGCCTAATAACTTAAATAACAACCTTGAAATGTACCCGTTCCCCTTTAATGTTTTTTTCTCTGCGCTGTAAATCTTCTGTCTAAGAAGAAATCTGAGGCTGCTGTTGTGAGAATGAGCTACCAAAGCTTTTTCTGAATAAATCAGTAAAGATCCATTTATGGAAAGCTGTGATGAAGGCAGTTTTGTCTTTAATTATATTCAACAATATAACACATTTGACCACTTTTAAGTGATTTTTCTAAATTTAATACACTAAAGTTAAGGTTATATACCTAATTTCTAGTAAGTGGCCCAGCCCCTCCCATATTTTTATGAATGTGGCCCTCAGTGAAAAAAGTTGGGACACCCCCGGCCTAAGGGAAGCATGTATAATGTAAACAGAATTGGTCCTAGCACTGAACCCTGTGGAACTCCATAATTAACCTCAGTGTGTGAAGAGGACTCTCCATTTACATGCACAAACTGGAGTCTATTAGATAGATATGATACAAACCACTGCAGTGCAGTACCTGTAATACCTACAGCATGTTCTAATCACTCTAATAGGATATTATGGTCGACAGTATCGAACGCTGCACTGAGGTCTAGCAGGACAAGCACAGAGATGAGTCCACTGTCAGAGGCCTTAAGAAGATCATTTGTAACCTTCACTAAAGCTGTTTCTGTGCTGTGATGAGCTCTGAAACCTGACAGAAACTCTTCAAATAAGCCATTCCTCTGCAGATGATCTGTTAGCTGTTTGACAACTACTCTTTCAAGGATTTTTGATATGAAAGGAAGGTTGGAGATTGGCCTATAATTAGCTAAGACTGCTGGGTCTAGAGATGCTTTTTGAGTAAAGGTTTAACTACAGCCAGCTTGAAGGCCTGTGGTACATAGCTGATCATTAGAGATAGGTTGATCATATTTAAGATCGAAGCATTAATTAATGGCAGGACTTCTTTGAGCAGTTTTGTAGGAATGGGGTCTAAAAGACACGTTGATGGTTTGGAGGAAGTAATTATTGAAGTTAACTCAGAAAGATCAATTAGAGAAAAAAAGTCTAACTTAACATCAATGGTACTAAGAGTAGCTGTAGATAATATTACATCTGTGGGATGATTATGGGTAATTTTTTTCTCTAATGGTTAGACTGAAAGGTCTATTGCTTTATTACATATTCAAGTTGTGTAGTATGTTTTTAAATAGTAACTAAGTAATAAGTAACTAATTACAAGAGAGGGTTTTCAGGAAACACTGTTAAATGTTCAGGTTCGATGCCATATGTTAAAACAAGATCTAGAGTGTGATTAAAGTGGTGGGTGGGTTCTTTTACAGTTTGAGAGAAGCCAATTGAGTCGAATAACAGATTAAATGCCATGTTGAGGCTGTCACTTTTAGCATCTACATGGATGTTAAAATCACCCACAATAATTATTTTATCTGAGCTCAGAACTAAATCAGATAAAAAGTCTGAGAAATCAGACAGAAACTCAGTTTAAGGCCCAGGTGGACGATAGATGATAACAAGTTGGTTTTTGAGTTTGTACTAACAGAGACTTGGAAGAGAGAGACATAATATTTAATAATCCACGTTTCACTGTTTTACTCTGTGGTTCAGGTGTGGATACTTCATTTTTCCCAACAGTATTCCAACAGTAACAGTGTTTTTCCAACACTTTATTGTCTGATTTTAGTGAGCCTGTGTAAATTACAGCCTCAGATTCCTGTTCTTAGCCAATGTGAGTGGCACCCAGTGTGGTCTTCTGCTGCTAGACCTTCTTCTCTCAAGGTTTGATGAGCTTTGTGTTCAGAGATGCTCTTCTGTATACCTTGATTGTTATATCTGGTTATTTCAGTAACTTTTCCCTTCCTATTATCTTAAAGCAGTTTATCCAATCCCGCCTGGCATCAGAGAACTGTCACTCGCTGGATTTTTCTGGATATTTTCTGCAGCATTCTCTGTTAACCCTACAGTTAGCCATGTGGGAAAAATTCCAGCAGATAAGCGATTTCTAAAACACTCAGACTCCATGACATGTTCAGAGTCAATAAGTGATGCCATAAGGTTTTGCCCAAGTATCACTTTCTGCAGAGTTCAGGTTGAGACTATTGAACAAATATTTGAAATCTAGATGTTGTCTTCCAAACTGCAAGAGAAATAATCTTAAATGGCAACTACACTTTTAAACAGTGATATATTTAAGAAAGAAAGGAAACGCACACGTAATAGGAACAAGACCTACTCTCTGCTTCTCTTTGGCTTGCAATCCTTTCATCTTTGCAGCCATTGTAAAATACATCCATACCTCTAAATAAAGAGGTTAACATGACTGGGTCTGGCATCTAAATGTGATTACACAAGTGATTTTTTAGCCCATCCAACCACTAATGTGACAGGCCGCCCTTTTCTGCTAGAGTTACATACACCCTCTGTGCCCACACACAGACACATGCACCACATTCATTGACACACACACACACACACACACACACACACACACACACACACACACACACACATGCACAGACAAACTCCCCAGACACTCATAAAATCAGATGGACAGAGATGAGAGAGGAGGGATGGATAAAAGGTGGTGGTGGAAGGAGGACTGGCAAGGCAGGAAAGGGTCAGGAACAACTGGGAAGGGAGGAATTTGATTGTTATTGTTTCCTCTGGGTCTGTGAAAATGTGTGTGTGTGTGTGTGTGTGTGTGTGTGTGTGTGTGTGTGTGTGTGTGAGAGAGAGAGAGACAGAGAACGAGAGTGAGTGAGTGAGCTGTGTCAAATGCAATGAGAGAAAAGACAATAACAAAGGGAGAGATACAACATTTTGTCACTATTTCACATTGCTCTACATCACAGTTAAATGATTTCTCCTCCAGCCTTATAGAGAGCAGACATGATTATCAGTGTTTCTTTTCATTTTAAGGTGTATAATAATCCAATATAATATAATTCCTTTTTAAAAATATTGTTTCAGTGTAACATTTTCCATTAAAGTTGTCATGGTAATAGGAAAACTGAAAGCACTGACCAAATTGATATCTACCAAAATGCATATAAGCAGATGGGTCTCCAAGAAAGAATGGATCTAGGCTAATAAACCTTTTTGTGGAAAAAGCAAATCTTGCCTCAGTTTTTGTTCTTAACTCAGCTTCTGGTTTGTTCCTTCCAGGACATATCGAAAAGCAGGAGTTTTTATACACAGAAATGGATTGCTTCCATCAGTTTGCCATTTCTACCTTACCTAAAAAAGAAATTACAGAATGAAAGATGAGGAGAAAGTCATTTTAAAAACTTTGGAATGTAAGGGAAACCATAACCTACAGTTTTTACTGCGCTGGGCATTTTTTATTTTGTGCATCATGACATAGATTTTATTGTGCTCAGTTTGTTCATCAGTAAATAGTAATGAAGAGCAGATTATGATGCCAAAAGAGACACAAAGACCACAAAGATGATACAGAAAGTGGTGAAATCTGCTGTGAGAGGAACGACAGAGTAAGAGGCAGACTGAGAGAGCGCAAACTCAATCTTTATCTCTTTCAGTTTGCTGCTGTCTAGGTCTCCTAGACAAATGTGACACTCGGGACTCCCCCTCTTTCCACTCTCCCTTGATGGATAGCGCACACAGGGTGGGGGTGGGGGTGGGGTTTGAGGGCTAACGATTACGGGAATTGTCATTTGCCGATCATTCATCTGCATTTGTAAACCATCAGTGTCAAGAGAACACACACACACACCCTCTCCCCCTCGTAGAAACATCTGTGTGTATAGGTGCGCATATGTGTGTCTGGCATTTTCTGTCATCTAATCTCCAAAACTCACATTAAAAACATTAGTGACAGATCGTGTATCACTGGTCTGTGTATTTGTGTGTGCGGATACTCTTCCACTCCCTGTTGATGCTGATGCTTCATGGAAATAAATGTTGTTGCTTTGTTTTTTATCCTTTCTGCTACAATATTAACACAGAAAGAAGGAATATACCTGTATATGTGAACAAAGAGGATTGCATAATGCTGAGCTAATCATTCTGGTTACTGAAGAAAAAGTGTTATACAGCACTATAGATACTCACCACTGTTTCAAATCTAAGCATTTTATTATTATCTATTTATTATATTAATTTCTTAATAAGAAATTACAAAAATAAAAAGTCAGAAGTTGATGCTTGACATTAAGTAGATCACTTAAGGTTGTAAATGATCTGCTACTTATGCCCAAGCTCTATTTTGAGTTTAGGTCCATGGTTTTATTTTATTCAGTGTACTTCAAATTTATTACATAGTTTTTGAGTTGTAACAGTTTGTCTGCTTAAACCATTCAGTAAAGAGACTGTTTGTTTAAAGAAACCTAGTTCACACAACTTGAAAAATGAAAGTTTTTGCAGCATGCTTAGTGTCCATTTTAAGGTCAGTTTGTAAGTATTTATGTTAAATGTCACCCACCTGCAAAAGCTTACAACCCTGATATTTCTGAAAATGAACCAGACACACTAATCTGTTACTTTATATGACCTGTACTCTCTCTGTCTCCGACTCTGCTCTCTCATGTTAGGTCTTATTAAACTGAAGTAATATTTCTAGTGCAGCCATGATAAGGCATTTATATTTATATTTCATTATATTTTATTTAAGGAATGATTCATTCCTTAAATAATAATTATTGTTATTAATTTAAAACTGACCACCTAATTACTTACCATCTGAATAATGAAGCATTTGCTGAAGTCCATTTAGTGCTTACAATTGATCCAAAACCTTAAAATGTAAATAAATTGTATAACGTTTGATGTGATCATTTTCTCATTCGAGAAGCATTTTTAGAACAAAGAGACTTTATGTAAAGGCACAGTCATGTTTACACATGCATTCTCTCTCTCTCTCTCACACACACACACACACACACACACACACACACACACACACACACACACACACACACACACACACACACACACACACACAAACTTTGTAAAAAGGGCAAATGACTAAGCAAGATCCATCTGTCCAACATGACTGGTAAACACAAGGCAATATGGCCTTTCAGCACTTGTGGAACTGATGAAGAGAGAGAGTTAAAGACAAGCTTGTCTATAATGTTACATTTTCTTTTGAACACAATAAACATCACTTTTTAAAATTTGCTTAAGCAGGTCTTAAAACTAAAAATACTATTAAACTGAACATAGTTTATGCCAGTTCTGTAAGGTTGAGATGCTGTTATGTGGTAAGCAACAATGAGAGCTGGAAGAATGAAAAGGAAACTCGTTTGTTTTATATAGATTTTTAAACAAATTTACCATTTTACATACAGTAATGAAAAAATATTAAAAAAAAAAACTAGAAATATGGCTGCCATATTGGTATGGGGTAGTTATATCCAAGAAGACAAACCAGCCTGGAAGGGGCCTGAAAACTGAAGGCTCTGCCTCCCATTCTACTTTTAAATACTCTAGGAACAACAAGTAGGCCTGCAGAGCGAGAGCGAAGTGCTCTAATAGGGTGATATGGTACTACAAGGTCATTAAGATAAGATGGGGCCTGATTATTTAAGACCTTGTATGTGAGGAGCAGGATTTTGAATTCTGGATTTAACAGGAAGCCAAAACAGCAGAAATCTGCTCTCTCTTTCTAGTCCCTGTCAGGACTCTTGCTGCAGCATTTTGGATTAGTTGAAGGCTTTTCAGTGAGTTTTTTGGACATCCTGATAATAATGAATTACAGTCGTCCAGCCTGGAAGTAATAAATGCATGAACTAGTTTTTCAGCATCACTCTGAGACAGGATATTTCTAACTTTAGAGATGTTGCACAAATGGAAGAAAGCAGTCTTACATATTTGTTTAATATGTGCGTTGAAGGACATGTCCTGGTCAAAGATGACTCCAAGGTTCCTCACAGTGTTACTGGAGGCCAAGGTAATGCAGAAAGTTAGCGGCCATCCAGGTCTTTATGTCTTTAAGACATTCCTGCAGTTTAACTCATTGGTGTGTGTTATCTGGTTAAGAAAGAAAGTAAAAGGAAGAACAATTCACTAGTCTTTTAACATTTATTTTGTCAGTAATATTTTATTTATTACTTATTTTCAATATTATGTGGAGGGCTTTCTACTTATAAAAGGATAATAAATGAATGTTATTTTGATTTCAAGTTGTCTTCAAATAAAGTGCTTAATTAATAAAAACAAAAGTTGCAATTTGAGTTTTCTGCGTGTATTAAAATAACCCTGCTACAAATATAAGAAAATCTGTGCAAAGTAAAAGAGTGATGGTCCATCAAAAATCAATAGGTTACAGCACTGGGCTATGAATATGTGCCGCAGTTTGGCCATCAGTGGCCTGGGGTATAGAGCATAAAGACAAGCTAATTAAAAGTCAAACCTAATAAAAACACTTTTTGTCATTTTTGCCCTTGACAGGATGATTCACTTTAAGCGTTGGAGCAGAAAAAGAGTTGATGTTAAAGAAGAAATAACATTTTAATTTAATGCTGTAAATACATTCCTAAAAAAATAAACATTACAGCTAAAGTATCAAAATGCCAGTGTTATCATTGATAGATATGATAGCGGTACCTTTTAAATGCATTTTTTAAAAATTGAAAAATTACCAAAAAGTCCTGGGAATAGGAGTGGATTGTCTATATAGAGTTAATTTAATCATAACTGTAGTTATTTTCAACAATAAATGTTAAATCCTTCTGAAATTTCAGACTTTTATCAATAAAAATACAACCACTGTCAGGAGGTAAGCAGCAGTTTACGTGCCAGTCTGAAAGGATGTCAGCTGACGCTGTGTAGAGGCGATGGCAGTTTTCAACATTTTGAAGCAGACTTTTATCAAATAGCCAGCTACAAGGGAACATTTAATTCCCAATCAGAGCAAAATACTGACATTACTTATATATTTTTTAAGAATGAATTTACAACTGATTTATTGGATTCTATTTTTATTTTCTCCAATATCTTCAGCATTTTTTCTTTCCTCTCTTTTTTTTAAAGAAATAAAGAAGATGTATCTTTTTTAGGCAAGGCAAGGCAAGGCAAGTTTATTTGTATAGCACAATTCAACAACAAGGTGATTCAAAGTGCTTTACAGAGACATTAGAAACAAGAACAAATAAAAAGCATGATTTATCTTCTGTATCAAGAAACATAAACCCCACATTCTCCCTGTGGCTGTTTGACCTTTGTGAGAGAAGTCAAACACAGTGCTGCTGAACTTAAAGTCCAGTCACCTAAACAAGTGCTGTTTGGGGATAACTGCAATGTAAAATGAAATTTCAAAGTTAAAAAAAGTTTGCTTTTTAATTGATGATCAAATAAAAGCTAAAAAGAGGTCACAATCGATTTAAGGCAGTTGTTACACCAAAAGTTGTGTTTCACTAATTTATTTGTTTCCTATGTAGAGCAGTATTTTGAGAGTTTGGACATTCCATTCATCATGGCCGTTGGACACTGGTATTTATTTGATCTGAAAGCAGTAACATTCCTGTTTTATCCAGGCTGGGGTTTTAAGGAAGTTTTCCTTTGCTTTGGAATTTTTTTAACGATGAATGAGACACTGAGCCTGATCACCTCCTTTAGATGTTGCTCTGAGGTTTTACTGTCCCAGAGGATGAGCCCATCCTGTCACGTGTGTGAACGTGCAGCACCAAACAACTCAACTCATTTGTTTAATTCAGGAGGGCTTTAGACTGAACCTGACTAGACACTGTGTCGTCTGTGTGAAACTAGCTGACCACACACCAGATGAAGGTTGAACCCCATGAACAAACTCAAGAACTTCTTCAGGACACATGTTCCTCTGCAGGTGATCCCCTGTCATTCAGCAGCAGCCCCAAAAAAGCTTTTATCACTTTAATGTTTACACTTTCTGTTTCTGCTGTTTCTACTTGTTTTGAAGCTCTATCAATATTCCCATTGATTTGTGATCACCTTTTTCACGTTTGTTTTAAACAATGATATAAAGAACTTGTTCATACTTGATCAAATACTATTTATTATTTATTTAAATATAACAAACATCATCATAAAGTATAAAACTTATCTAATAAAAATTAAACAAGCTATATATGAGCTCGTGAAGCAAGACTGAACATTTATATCCATGATTATAAAAGACACACTAAGGAGGAAAAAAGCTTTATAATTGATTAATTAAGTATTAACTGATATTAATATTATTTTTTGATTGCATGCAGGTATATGAAGTGCTACCAAATGTATTTGCTTCACATGTTGGAATATATTTTGAACATTAAATATTTATTAAATATACAGGATTTGTTATACAAATGTATACTTTTGACAAAGCATTTATATATTGCAATATTTTGACTGCTTTGTTAATTGGTGGTATGTCACTTCATTACATTAAATATGAGTTAAATTGATCATATTTTATATGTAAAATTATATAATAAATATAATTAAAATAACAATACCAAAATACCCAAATAGTAAATATCTGTGATTTTACAACTGCTTAATTATATCTGTATATTACAAATACAATTATATAATGTATTTGATTGTGTTATTGGATTATTTTATCATTTTACGCATACGACTGTCTTTTATTTAATATAAAAGAAAAACATGAAAATATAGAAGCTTGCATGTAAACATAAATTATTTTTTTATATATTTATACACAGCAGGAACATTATGTTGTTCACACTACACTTCCAAACAGTCTTAAGATGTAAGCAGTAACAGAAGTTTGAACATTAAAGAGGTGAAACAGCTTTCTCCAACCATTCAGTTTTCAGATAACATAATTACTCAGTCCAAAAATGTAACTTCCACTCTGTTTGTCTCCAGCTCTTAAATCTGCTTTATCGTGACCTAAGTGTGCATGAGTGATGAGGTCAAGTCAAAAGCGTTTTATACAGATGTTAATATTTAAACACGAGTTTCTTATTCCCACCCAAACCATGAATTAAACACCTTCCTTATGAGTCACACCTTGCTCTCCATCATGTCCAATGCAGATACACAGTCTTTTTTAGGCTCCATCCATCCATCCATCCATCCATCCACCCACCCATCCATCCACCCACCCATCCATCCATCCATCCATCCATCCATCCATCCATCCATCCATCCATCCATCCATCGTATTTTCTTCTCTCTGTCTTTTACATCTCTTTCTGCTTCCCTCACTTCTCCTGTCTCTCCACCCACTCCTTTCTTTTACTTTTCTTTTTTTCTGGTTCAATAATTGATGTGAGACATTCTGTCTCCCTTCAGCCGGCTGGGGAGGTTTAACAGACATGACTCGGCTATAGAGGGCACTTTGTACAAACCCTGATGCATGCGCACACACAAAATCACACTGACACACTCATACACATTTTACTGCAGAGTTCAAGCAAGGGTCAGTTGTGTTGCATTAATGTTGCAGGGGAGAAAGTACTTGATGTAGGAGTGTACTTAGCTTTTATTCAGATCACCATATGCAGACTTCAAATAGGGTAACTACGAACAGGTTTTTGTGTACTTGAATTACTCACTATTTGTAAAGATTTGGCTGTTTGCTCACAAAGAGAACTCCGCTCTTAGTTACAACTTAATCCTTTATGTTTATGGTGAGGGCTTGATTTAAGGTCATGATTAGTGACGGCTGGTCTTCAGCATGTTTTAATCCTGGCATTTTATCCTTACATTGAATTTGGAAATTTCACAAACATCTTCTTTGCCGTTCATGTTCTTGATTGTTGTTCATTTTAAGAGAGTAATTCATGTATTAAATGGGTCAGTGTGACCCTGAAACTTTGTAATTATAAATGTGAAAGGGTGTATTTTAAACCCAACCGTTATATAACAAATAGAGTCTCAGTTTTTAGCAGTGGGACTCCTGGAATTAAAAAATAATAACAGACAGATCAATGAGTTCAATATATTTATATAGACAGCATATTTGTGTGTCTATATATGTATATATAGAGATCGACAGACCACATGACTTTTGCACATTACAGTGTGGCAGCAAAATCAATTACCAGCACCGGTAATCATTAATTCTGCGGTTTCAATCCCTACTTGCATTTTATTTGGTCCAAAAACAGTTATGTACAGAACAACGGAGAGCACGGCAGCTCCGTACAAAGACAGACGTTACAAAAAGGCATAAAAAAAAAGCAGGAGGGAAAAAATCAAAGGAGTGAAAGGGTCAGACCCATACGAGCATACAGAGTGGAGTAAAGACGTTAGCGTGCTGCCCGACTTTCATCACGCACATATTTATTATTATATGGTCCTAAGTGTGAGTGCATACACTCACAAAATGTTTAGTAACTTCAGATCCCTGCAACAAGCCCAGGTCCAGTTTACTTTGGTGATTTGGACTATTCCATCTCACAGCTGTTGTTTTTTTCCTTTATCTCCTGTACAGGCCAACACAATCTGTTTGTCCTTTCAGGTTGTAGTGTTACACAACATTTTCAGATCTAATAGAAATAAAAGGAGTGTTTCGTAATTCACTCAGTTTATTGTCTTTATTTATAACTGCCATCATTGTTTCATTCTATTATAGAATCTTATAAGAAAGAGGCAAAATTGTAAAAATCCATTTTCCTTTATTAGCTGCTTCAGTGAAAAACAAATAAACAATGCAAAAAAAATAAAACATTGCAAAACAACATATTGGAAAACAGTTATTCATCACTTGATTGCTTCGATACAACACTTGGGCACATATATGCGGGATGTTTCGTGGCTGTTTCGATATCGCTCTCCCTCTTAACCGATCAAATCTGGCTGGGGTAGCAGCTTTAAACTCAGTATGACCCAGGTTGATAGAGGGGCCCAGTCTGGATCGCATTCCAGCATTTTGTAGGCTGCTTTTCCTACAAAACACAACAAACATTAGCCCGCAAAGCCACAGTGAACAAAGCAGCATAGCGCAACAAACTCAATTCAAATCAATATAAGACTTATTTGTAACCTACATCAACAATATTGTTATGATAAATTACGTAATAACTACAACAGAAGACTTGTGGAAATGCTTGGAGCAGACTCACGTGTGAGCTGTTCTGAGACGTTATATTTGGTCTTCGAATGGCTGCAATCCAGGCCATCCGTCGGCTCTTTGTTACTTCGGAAACACGGCTTGAACAATTTTTCTTCCACGGAATCCGATAAAAACCGATCTCTTTACCCGTCGGCTTCCCGTGGATGTCATGCGATCGGCTATTGCAGTTAGTAATACAACAGCTTCTTGCCATTTTTGTGTTTCTTTTTATCGCTGTGTGACTGTTTTCATGTGAAAGCCTGCGTGCGCTAGTGCCACTTGCCACTCGTAACTACAATCCTTTGCGGTTTTACCCCGGAAATGACGTCACATTTTCGATCTCTCTCTCTCTCTCTCTCTCGCTCTCTCTCTCTCTCTCTCTCTCTCTATATATATATATATATATATATATATATATTACTTATTTTCTGGTGGTTTGAGCATGTGAACCGTGGATAAACCATTGGTCTGTAACTGTAGACCAGCAAGCTGCAGCTAGCTCTGCTTTCACTGTTCTGAGATCAGTTTTGATGTGAAAGAGTTGTTATTAACTCCTTTAACATCAGCAAGGAAAACTCTGACAGAGATAGAGAGGGGATGGCACCATGTCCAGTCTAATAAAACAGGCAGGTTGACCAGGACAGGTCCAGCAGTGCTCTCAGACTGGCATCTATGAGAATGTCTCAAAGTAAGATAAGATCAGATAAACCTTTATTAGTCCCACACGTGGGAAATCTTTCGGTTACTGCAGAAAGTTAAGAGCAGTAAAAATTAATAGAAAAGAAAATACCCCAAATAGAATAGAATAAGATAAGATAGAATAACATACTATACAAAATAGAGTAAAATACTTTGTTATATTTGGAAATTGCGTTCATTTAATAAATGAAACCGTGGTTCTTATAATTTACCTTGTTTGGCAAGTATTTGCTAAAAGAAGCTTGTGTGTTTTAGGACTTCTAATTGTTTTTGCTCATATTATCATTATTCTCACTTTATTTAAACTGTAACCATCTTCTTTTTTCTGCTGAGAGAAAAGTGTCACAAGCTTTTCACAAAAGATGATTTTTTTCATGTATTAAAGCAGTTATATTGGACACAAATGGGAAAACTGCTGATTCTAAGTCATATATGCTTAAATCTGAGGCTTTTCGCAAAAATGTATAAATTTAAAGTGACTCAGTATCTTTATCTTATTAGATATAGACTTTGCTCAGTAGCTACTGCTTCTCTGGATTTAAACACACTGATATGTTTATCTTTGGAAAAGCTGGCTTGAAATCGAAAATTGTAATTTCTGACTGTGAAATGTGTGACCATCAAACAGCATCGCTGCGTTCTTCATCTCGGTTCTTCTTCTCGTTGTGGGACCAGATTTCAAGTCTGATCATATGTGCATCAATGCATTTGCACGAGCACACTTTAAATCATTTGCAAACAATGCTCAATATATGAAGAATAGTGACGGAATTTAATTTAAAATAACATACATTCCATATCTACATCAAACCAGCATTAACATGAAAAAAAGATGCAGAGAGAAAAAAACACTGATGATTATATTTATTAGCTAATCTATATTTCACTCTTCCCTTCTCTTTGTCTCTTTCTCTGCTTAATTGAAAGGCCATGGCAGGGGACTCAAGCAGCAAATAGCCGGATCAATACAATGCCCGATGTGTAAATTGATCGTGTTTGTGTGTATGGTGAGCATTGTATTTGTGTGCAAGTGTTTGAGTAATGGAAGGAGCATCTCTCTGCATGTGTGAGCATTTGTTAGTCAGACTCCCACTTATTGAGGTGTTCAATCAGTCTAATTTATTCTTGCTCAGAGACTGTTGTGTGGTTGCAGGACAATTCATTTTACTCTGCAGGCTCAAATCAAAGCTATTCCCAGCAATCCCCACTGCAATAATCTTTGCATATAAAATTAAAAGATGCAAAGTTCATTACACTGTGGGACAAAATGAGATATTCATGAGCTATACATGCCTTGATTAGTTTCCATAATTAAATATATGGTGGACATTACAAATTGAACATAGTAATAACTAAGAAAGAAAATCTCACTGTGTATCCAAATCTTTTTAAATTTTCACATTTTGTATCAAAAAAGCAAAAAATCCAATTAAAAATTGGTCTCTTTACATATTGTTACAAAGCTAATGTAGATAATTATTGTACTACATTTAAACAGGAATGAGCTCTTTTTAGTGTTACTGGATGGATGCCCAAAGCACGTTTATACTGAAAAAACAGAACCGTACATTGTTAGTTTGGCTGCATCAGTGTGTTGGTGTGTAGAGTTTATTATCAACCCCCCATCCCTAAGAATTATCCTCCAACATCTTCAGTAACACGACAAAGAAAACAACTTTATCAAAAACCTTTAAATTTTATTCCCAAGAAAAAAAAAAAAAAAGATTTCTACACAATTACTCACTAATTACTGCAAAGAGTTCAAAGAAAACAGTAAATTCTGTGACATACTGTGACTGTGCAGCGATGTATCTGCTCGATTTTCTTTATTAACCAGGTTTTTGGTTTGTTAACGATAATTAAACCTCTAAGAAAAGCTATTTCCAACGGTAACTGTAATCATGAGATACTCTTACAGTTACCATCAGGCTGAGTGACAAACTTCACTTCCACAATGATCCCCTCTCTCAGTTTGTCAGGAACCATTGATTAGATTCACACAATGAGTACACAAACCAGTAACAAGGCGAGTTAGAGGTTCATGTGTGGCTGCGATGTGACACATGAAGTCTGGTCATGCAGCGATGAGGGAGAATGTTAATGAGTTACTGATAATTCATTACAGTTTTTTAAAATACTGACATTATTTTGAAGACGCGCAAAACATCTGCGGTCCAGATGCACATTACAAGTGTAAGACACCTCCTTAAATTAAGCACATAAATATAAAAGCACAGAAGGCAACAAGATAAAACTGTAAAACTGTTACTCAGATGTATTGAGTAACCATGACACTGATGTCCCTTCTTTGCATGATATTTTACTTAATAATTAATTACAATAATTATTTAACATGTAATTATAGTCCAGGCTGTCAGATCAAGCTCCCCTTTTTATCTGGTCTGTTATTGTTTTATTAATGTCAAACTTGTTCAGTTATTACGTGAGACGCAGGTTGTGTCCTCACCCTCTGGGGAGGGGCGTTTTGATGTTTCCATGTTTTTTACACTTCCTTTAGTCAAAAGCCCCTCTTAAAATGCAGCTTTCTTTTTTTTAATTAATGAATTAATTTTTACATTCTTCTTCTCTTAATGATATTGCTCCAGGCAAATGCATTTTCTTTTATAGCCAATTAAGGGTTTGGCAGCATGCCTACTGCTAACAGTGGGCATATGCCCGACAGTTCAGACTGATTCTGATCCACTCACGTGGTTACAGAAAACCAGTCAGCACGATGCATGCATCAAAACTTATTTTGTGTGCAAAATATGAACATTTCTGTGCACATATTTGTATTTAGTTTTTATAGAAGTGGGATTTGGCAGGTGAAAGAGCCCCATATATATATATATACACATATATATACTTATATACATATATATATATATCTGTGAGATCTTGGAGACAGTAAAGGCTGTGATTAGCTTGTTAATTCAATCTGCTAAGTTCAGCAAGATATTAGCAAATAAAATCAGTGTGTGTCTGCTATCATGTGACTGCTAGGGAATACAGTTGCTGACACTGTAGGATGTTAGTGTGACAATGTACAGTCACAGGTGAGGGGCCGGGTCTGAGACCACCTGTAAAAAATTCTTATCTTTAAAATGAATTGCTGCATCTACAGAATATCAGTTTTTGGTCAAAAAGGACTGAAACTGGCGCTTCATTTCAATCTGCCACCAGTGGACTGCACAAAACCTGCACCTCAAGCACAACTCTCTGAGCTTTAAACTGGGCCAGATGTAAACTGGGCAAATTAATAACTTATACACTATAAACAAACAGACACACTGAAATTCATTCACTCTATGGAGAGCAGCACAAACTCGTGGTACAAAATAAGAGCACAAATAACGTACTAACAAAATGATACAGTGTAAGCGCAGGTTTTATGCATGTGTGGTTGTTCAGATATATGGAAGCAGGCTGTAGAAGAATCAGTGAACTCCTCTGTTAGAAATAGCTGGTGACGCCATCGGCGTAACTTTGTGCTGAACATTGGGGGGGGGGGGGGGGGGGGGGGGGGGTCAAGATCTCTGCCTAAATAAATAAATCTGGATAAATTCCCAGATGATTAAACATGCAACTACTTTGCTGGTAATACCTGAAACGAGTACAGGAAATAAACAGCTTATTTATGCAAGACAATTCATAATTTTATTTGGGGAGTTATGTTGGTTGGGCCTGATTATTTGGGGGGGGGTCATAACCCACCTAACCCCCTGGAAATCATGCCCCTGGGCGACGCTGTGTGCTGCTGAGAACTGAGACTTGGGTGGAGTGAAAGATTTACCCAGACTTGCTTTATTACAAACTACTCATCTGTGCAGAGGGTTTTATTAGGTGTTGACTGACTATAATACAATGAATTACTTCTTTAAACCGATGGCATTTTGTGCTGTTGACATTAGTTCACATTAAATTTTAAAGTTAAGTGATATAGCTCACCTTTTGATTGGAAGTGTATGAAGAGGAAAGACTGGGGATGCTGTGCATATTAATGTAACTAATCCTAATTAACATAATGTAACAGGCATTATTCTTACACACTAATAGCTGCTTGTTGACAGATATATCATACAATAACGTCTGTCAATGGAAATAAAAGACAGACGTGAATGAAATGACTGTTCCTCTGTGTGCGTGCACTGGTGACAAACGCATGTTTTCATTGTGTGCTAGTCTCTGTGCAGAAATGTGGCTAAAGGTCTGAAACAATGGTCCGCGCTTTGTCCACGTTCAAAAGAAAACAACACTCCTTCGATCTGATGTTCCATTGCAAAGCAGGAAAGAGCAACAGGACAGAGGCAGCGCTGTGGCACTCTGAACCACCCAGCCATGCCAATTACACACTTGTTCTGATAACATCCCCCCCTCTCATTGCTACTGACAACTATCACACACAGATCATGCACAAATTAAGGTGTTAAATTTAGCCCAATTTGCATGCCAAAAATCTTACGTCTGTGGGATTCATTACATTTGTCCTCATTTAGAGAAATAAATGATGCTGCAATATGTTGTCAACCTACCATTTATAATTGTGATGGTGGTTATTTATCCTTGCTAATCTTTCTGAGACTCAGTGCAGTCAGTCGGAGTGGGACTCCTCCCATCAGGGGATTTTTGGTTTCACATAGATGTCATTAACGTGTTTTTCCTCTGGTACGACTGTGACCACGCCACACCGCATAGTGTGCCACTGTAAACTTAACAACAATGCTGCACGCTACACTGGCCTAAGGTGGCCAGTACATATTTTCATGCAACATTTTAATAAAACAAAATTAATAAAATTTGGTTTCTTTTGAAAGCATCGTGTATTCATCCAAGAACTCTAGAATGAATGAGAGTTTAGAGCTTACATTACACTTTCTGAACTTTTGAAAATAATCTCTCCTCTTCCTCTGCTGTCCCGTGTCTCTTAAATCTTTCTCAGCTGTTCATCAGCTTGCAGACACATTATGAAACAGGGGCAGTTTGTTTGGTGGTGCATTTGTATTTGTTGAGCTGTTTGAAACGTTGCATTTGAAATTGCCTGCCACTGTGTTCTCTCCTCTTCTGCAGTGCTAGCTGGATGCTGAGTAGGCTCTACTGCAACCAAGAATTTACATCTGCATCTTGAATGCATCAGAAAAAGGACGGTGAGGCTGGACGCAGCTGTGGGATGTCATTGTTTTGTTGTTACTTATTACAAGAAGCCCGACTGCAGCACATAACATATCTTCAGTTTCTTTGTTATTTATATTTTAATCAATGATGAAGAAAAGAAACACCATTAAAAAGACTTTCACACCTGACAAAAACAAGTCTGGTCAACAGTGTAGTTTCAGTTGTCAGTACAAGAGTGTAAGAACAATGGCGTAGTGACAATGCACTCTTGTGACCACGCTCAGCAGCTGATGGGCTGGACAAACAGTCTCTTTGGGATCTTCCATCAAATTTCCAATATTCCTGCATCTAATCCTCCTTCACATTAACAGTGCACTCGCTGAAAAAAATAGAAAAGAAAAGAAAGAAGGAAATTCAGGGGCAGCTGCGAGAGATTTTGCGACTGAAGAGGGAAAGCAAGATTACGTCGCGGGTAAACAGCATTTTTGAAGTATCATTTTCTCCAGGCTGCTTGTCTGTATAGGTCAAAACTGTTTTTTTTCTAAAACAAATCTAAAATAAATGACATTATTTCAAAATATCACAACTCCTGTTTTCTCAGCACTGCAAACCCTTTGCTCAAGAACTCGAAATCTGCTAAAATGTTTGCATCCTTTATGTGTGAGTGCTTGCTGTGTGTGTGCCATGGGCACGGGGTGGAGGTTTAAAATGGCGCCTGTCTGGAAATAGGTCCATTATGGTTTTAAAGTACTTTAAGTCTACCAAACATTCCTGACACGCCCTCTTTCATTTCTGTTACTTTACAGCACTCTCCCTCTCTCTCTCATATTTCTCAGTGCCTCCATTGTTCTGCTTCTCTTTGCTGTCTTCAAACTTCACTCTGGCCAATTAGTGCTCAGTCTGTTTCATCAGAAGACAATATGTCTGCTCCAAATCCAGAGCGGAGGCCTTAAACACTCTCCAGAGAGAGAGGGAGATCGAGGGATGAACACTGAGTGAGAGAGAGAGCACATATGCATTAGGTAGGGAGCATCTTCTGGATACACTCGGGACTTTTTTCTGAGTACCTGAGTTGCCTTTTCGATCAGATTTGCATATATGAACTGACGATGATATGCATCTGGCAACATGTTTGACTGAAAAGCCTAAAAAAGACTGAAAGGGTTTACAGCACATCATAGAAAAACAGCTGTCAAACTCGATGCTATTAAATCTGTTCTGTGTGTAATTTATATGACAACAATCATTTAATCTTAAATGGATCATTGTTTCTGTTTCACGCTTATTTATCAGTGAAAGTCAACTAGTCCCTATATTTGAACTGTATGTAATAAAAGCAGGTTACAAAAGGATGTGTTACATTAAAAAAAACAGGAGTTGCCGACTTCTGCTCAGAAATGATTTCAGAAGGGAAGGGAAGGCAACACAATAACAAAGCTTCAGCTACACTAAACAAGCCTGTAACACTTTTAAAAGTATGATTATGCAAGCTTCTGTAATCCTATCAGCTCGACTCAGATATTTTTATGACCACTTGTTCTTGTTGTGTTTACATTTGTCATCCAACAGTAAAATAAAATGGATGGGATTAAAAAAAGGTGCATGCAAAGTTTGTTTGCTCACCAAACCTCACCAGTCACATTTAAGTCAGTTGGCAAAAGGTAAGAAACTCACTGCATTTATCAAAAATGAATAACTTTAATGGGGTTCAGCCAAGGTTCGCTAAATAACTTATTAATGGCTAGTAATTTGTTTTATTATTCTTCCCTTTTGACCTCAGCATATAATTTACTAAATTTTGACTTCTTTTCAAGGCTGGATTAAGAGGATAACTCACCGTGGGCCATGTTTCAGCCTCCACAAATACACAAACTACAACTGCTCAGCTATCTTAGCGGTAACCTGAACATTTCTTACTGCATACTACATCTTTCAAATTAATTTCGACTAATTAATATAAAAGTACTTTTTAAGTATATGTATCTGCAAAATATCGTCTTGTTAATGCTGAAAAAGCATTTGGTATATACCTTGATTTTATTTTTACACCTAGAGGAGAGCGTTTCCACAGTGTCCTTTATTCTGTTTACACATTCTTCACACTCAAGGTCACACAGAGTAAGTGGGGGTGGGGGTGGGGGGGGGTCAACTTTCTTCTGTTCTTCTCGTCATTGCTCGCTCCCCCTCGGTCTCTTTTTATCCCTCTGGAGAGAAAAAGACAAGTGTCTGCAGCAATTGCCCTCAGTGTGTGTGTTTGCGCAGAGTGATCACCTAACTGCAAATCTGGCGAGACCTTCTTGTTTCCCACTGCTTTTCCTCTTTTTTCCTGTTTCTCTCTTTCGACACGTATCTCAGTTTCCTATTGCTTCCCAACTTTACTTACAGACCCGACTCAGCGGCTTCTATTGTAGCCACTCTGTGAGGTCAGAGAGTGTAAGTGTTGTCAAATGCATGTTAGCCTCACAGGACTTCACTCCTTCCCTTCTTTCTGTTTTTAAGACATCGAAACCACAGTAACCACGACAACTCCGGGCACAATTACTAGCAGCTCCCCTGTCTGTGTGTGTGTGTGTGTGTGTGTGTGTGTGTGTGTGTGTGTGTGTGCGTGTGCGTGCGTGCGTGTGTGTGTGTGTGTGTGCGTGTGCGTGTGTGTGTGTGTGTGCGTGTGTGTGTGTGTGTGTGTGTGTGTGTGTGTGCGTGTGCGTGTGCGTGCGTGTGCGTGTGTGTGTGTGTGTGTGCGTGTGTGTGTGTGTGTGTGCGTGCGTGTGCGTGTGTGTGTGTGTGTGTGTGTGTGTGTATTACTGTGTTTGTCTAAAAAGGGAGAGATTGCAGCGATTATGAGCACAGACCACATGACAGAGATGTGCCCCGGCTTTGTTTACACATAGATAGAGTTCCCTTAATGTGGTCACTGCAGTAATGTTGTTTTGGCCTGAACAAGGTTAGCGGTGTACTAAGCTCACACTGGGACTCGACCAACATGTTTGCCTTGCTGTACATGCAATTAATGGTTTATCCTTAGAAAAAAAGGTCAAACACAAACTTTAAATTTTCCATGTTGAAAAAAACTTTCCTAGGAAGCATTGTTGCTCAAATTTGTTGCTGATAATTAAAAACAATTCCACCAGGGATTGATCTGACTTCATAAAAAGCTCATCAGAATATGTGGTTTAGAAAATGCCATATTTACATTTATACTACAACATTCAAATATAGTTGTGTGTTTTAACACACAATTGTTTTAACACACAATTATATTTTGCCCTAAAATAATTTGCATTACTACTGATATTAACAACTTTTCCCACACACTAATAACCTGTCAATCACAAATTGTTGGGTAATGAGCACACCCAAGATAACTCTTCATTTTGTAATTCAACATGACATAAACTCATCAAGAAAGTGTTCATAGAGGTTAAGCCAAGAGCCATGGGCCCAGACCTCTGTAGGACTGGGAGTCTTTTTCAAACACACAAGCTGGTGGCTTCCATAAAGAAGGCAGGTTTAAGGTACTTCCACACTGGCTACGTTGTTCTGACCTGGAAGCTACCTGAACCTTTTACTGCATACAGTCTATATTCAGCATGAATATGTTACACCTGCAAAAATTTAGCAATGAGAGTTGCAACTCGATTTCCACTAGCAGTAACTAGAATATGCATTTTGGAGAAAATGGGGTGGAATTGTTTGCTACAACTAGACTTGGTCTTCTGCACTTTAAGGCACCACTGGTCTGATGCTAAAAATCTTTGTTGCTGTTGGGTTTTTTTAACTCGTGTTTCTTGAAACTAGCCTCTGGCTTTTTGTTTAAAAGCTTGATTGAACTGGCTAAAAACCTCAGGGAAGAGAGCACTGAAAACAATTTCAGCTGAAACTCTTCCAATTATTTGAAGGATTGAATTTGGAAAAATCTGACATTTCAGAGTATTGTGTTACTCTTTTATAAACTAGGCATTTATATTTTAAAAATTCAACACTAATAAGGCCTTTTGATAGCATCCAATTAGTAGCTGGAGGCTACTGGGTTTATTTTGAAAAATGTGAAGCTGTAGATAATTGAGCTCAATTTCTTTGACTATTTTGGGTCTTTCCTCTGAAAATCAGACACAATTCTGAGAATCATTTTCATTTTCTAAGACTACACAGGGCATTGAGCTAATCCAAAGTTTAACATCTTTAACTTCTTTCCAGCTGCTTCCAAAAGCAACAAAAACCTCAGTCCACATTTTTTTCTTTTCTTTTTTTAAATCTAAATTTTTGTTTGTCTTCCTGACATTAAAAGTATGATCAACACATCAGGATAAGTAACAGGGGAAATAAGTTGCTTTTCTTCTCTTTTCTCCAAAATTCCTGATCAAATTATAATCGTACTCAATGAGGCATTCCTTCACTCAAATGTCCACAGATTAAAAATGATCCATCTACTGGCTTTCAAGGAATGCATTCCTCAAAGCCAATAGGTGTCTCAGGACAGGGGCGTAATTTCCAGGGGGGTTAGGGGGTTTATGACCCCCCCAATAATCAGACCCCACCAATATAACTCCCCCAATAAAATTATGAATTATCTTGCATAAGTAGGCTGTTGATTTTCTTTACTCATTTCAGTTAATACCAGCAAAATAGTTCCATGTTTAATCATCTGGGAATTTATCCAGAGTTATATATTTATTTAGACAGAGATCTTGAACCCCCCAATGTTCAGCACAAAGTTACGCTGATGTCTCAGGAATGCTGCTGATGAGCGTCACACAGTCACGTGGGTGTTTTAAGTCTGGAATGCTGATTCTTTTCCCTCATTTACCTACTGCACACTTTCTTCACCAGGCGGTGATGAAGAATACCTTCCAACTATATGTCACACTGGTGTTTATTCTGAATATGAGCCGAATGATCGTAACTTGGTGCGCTTCGCGCCCTTTCATTAAAATTCAAAAGCTTCGCAAACTAATACCAGACAGGTCTTTAGATTCCCCTCGCCAAAGATCATATGGATTTGTTTGTAGAAGTATGAGGCGTGAAAATGGTTAAAAATTACAACCAAATCACAAAATTACACTTTCACTTGAAAATAGGAGGCTTTTTATTGGGTTTAGCCTGTGGCATTTGTGCTTCATGGTGAGACATCGAAATTCATCATGCCATTTCCTGTTACCATTTGGTGGCGCTGTCAAATATTACAATCAAAACGTATTCAAGGCTAGCTCCTTATAATACTTAAGATGTTTGGTCTACATTGGACAATGTACGTGTGAATGACAGCAAATTCAAATGTCATGGCGAATGATCAAATTTTACCACGAACACGTCCAACGAAAACTTAGCATCATCCCCTTCTGTAGTTTATACAGACCAAATATGAAGTTTATTGGATACAATCTTTAAGAGAAGTTTGAAAAAGTATAACCACAGGAAATGATCAAAATAGCATCGTAAAATCAACTTTCTGTTGGGTTTGGGTCACATGTCCCTTTGTTGTACATCTTGGCATATTACATGTGTGCACCAAATGTCACAGCTCATTCTATGTACTAGCAACACTTTTCACTGGTGGCGCTATAAAGTCATTTTGAAATACCCATGTCCAATAAAATACATACATCTTCACCAAAATATTGCAGTATTTAATCAGTTTTTGAGGATATTTAGGCCCCCAAAATGGCAATTCATCATAACTAATAATCATAAACAGAGGAGATACAATGTACAACTGTTAGGGTCACTGTCAGGCCCTAAGAAGGAATTTAGCTGACAGCAAAGCGAGATAGTCTGCTGTGCAACAATTGCATACATTTCGCAGCTATTTGTTTAGACACTGAAAATTACATTTAAATTATACTTGTGATCTATAAGCTCTAACTGCATTGTTCACCGTTACATATAAGAACTACTGAGCCACTCAAGCTGTTAGGTGGGTGAAGAGTGGGGAAATATGTTGTGTCATGCACTTGTGGGTAATATCCAGGTGCTTATTTGACACATGTGAGGGCTGGTGTTTTCACTGTAGGTTCATATTTTTAAATGGTATTTATTCTAAATACTATACACCATACTATATGTACCTTATGGTATTTTCATGGGTAAATATTAATTTGGCCTTGGAACAAATGAGCAATTAGGAAAGTGTGAAAATTTCATTTATGTGCAAGTCAAACTGAAAGCTAGTCTAGCTGTAAAATAGCTCATACACAAAAACAGTTCTTAATCACATAACTACTAATTAACAATTAGTAATCATTTAAGCACCATGGTAACGGTAAAAAAAAAATACCATAAGAATAAATGTGCAAATATCACAATAAAACAGCAATCTCAACTGCTATTCGAGGCAGATGAAGTGTCTCTATAGATAACGTTTTGCTTTTCATGCACGCTCTGCTGTTGTGAGTTTCATCTGAGCAAAACCAGGTTCTTCGTGCTTTGCTCGTGAATTGAAAACCTAAACGACGGCTCTCCAAAGCTGTCAGCTCTTAGTGATGCTTTCAAAACAGGTCTTGCTACAATATTAGCACCTAGGTCTTTAGAAAAATTGGTATCTTAAATTGCAGCTCCTCAGACATTATTTTTAGACAAAAAATGTCTGGTGGTAAAAGCAGGGGGCTGGATTAAAAAGCTACAAAGTACTGAGGACTGAATACAACATAAATGAGGGAGAACAGACGGACAAAAACGGGCAAATAAAAAGAGGAACATTTGTCAGCTATTAAAGGAGAGCCAGACAGAAATTGATAGTAAATTACAGAAAACAGAAGTGTGACCGAAAACTAGAAAAAGAAGCAGCCTTTCAGTTGGTCTGAGAAAGACATAATGTTTAAAGGAGAAAATGAAATGAGAGGGGAAGCTAGGAGGTGGACGGAGGAGACGGATTTGCCTGCTGCAATCTAAGCGGGTGTACTTCAAGGCCTCGGTGGGGGAGCTGAGCTTTGAAAGAGAGACAAAAAAGATGAGAGAGAGAAGAAAGAAAACTGTTCCAGCGTGTAAGGTTGAAAAGAATGAATGAAGGACGGCTCCGAGTAGCATTAGGACAGCAGAGAAGGCAGTTTTATTTATGCATGCTAATGAATATGGCATGTAAGATGCCTGTTGGTGTGGAATCCATTATATACATATGTGTTTATAGCATTTAAAGAAGAGAAAGAGCAGAGCAGTCTGTAAATAAAAGACACAAATGTACGACACGAAAGCAAGTCCAAGAAACACATCTACGTACATATTACACAAGGCCTGTGGTCAGCTCTGGATGCGGAACATTACCTTTATTTTGTGCTGTTCCTGCTCTCGACTGGTGTTGGCTGATGGTAACAAAATGCATGTAATGCGTTAAATGGGCTAATTATACACCATGACTAAGCATCAGCAGCTGGGTAAAACAGGAGAGTTGGTCCAAACGTGGCTGCAACAATGTTCTCCTTTAAACCCAAGTGTAATGAACATTTTGAACAGATTGTGGAGTGAAGAACTATGATCGAGGGAAGTAAGGACACAAAGATAACGGGAAATAACGAAACACACTGCAAGAAGAAAAACGAAACAAAAATGTAAAAATACACAGACAATTATAGATTAAAGAAAAAAGGTAGAAAAGGACACAGAAACCAAAGAAAAGTTTTACAGCAGCAGTAATATAAAAATGTCTAATTCACCTGGTTTATGTGTGTCTTTGTCTGTCTCTGTCTAAGTGTGTCTGAATCAATGTGGGCACCAAGAGTCCACTAAAAAGGACCTATGTGGAACATAACCAGGCGTGGACCCACAATATTACCGTAGGGTGTCACGCTTATTCCTGCACACACAGATACACATATGTGCTCATGAACAAGTGACAAGCAAACCTTTAATGAGAAGTCATTCTCTTAGTGGCCTGGTCTTTGAGTCACAGCTTCATTTAGAGGTATCTGTCCGTGTGTGTGTGTGTGTGTGTGTGTGTGTGTGTGTGTGTGTGTGTGTGTGAGTGAGAGAGAGAGAGAGAGAGAGAGAGAGCGTATTTTTCCCTGTGTTTCAGAAAAAATAGATTTTTATGGTTTATTCCCACTAGGGAGACATGCTTGTGGCGGCCAGAGCCAATTGGATATGTCTGAAAGATTTCTTCTGGAGAAAAAAAACGGAGTGGGTGGGTGAGGCGCGGGGAGAATATGACATAGGAAAAAGAAAGAATTATCTATAGGCTGGCTAAGAGACACATCTTAACAAAGACAGAGTGTGTGAGAGAGAAAGCACAAGAGAGCAGGGGACGTAGGGAGAGAGTGACAGTAAACCACTCCTGTTATGTGGCAAAATAGGATGACCACGGCACAGGATACACCTTTGTAAGAAGGGCCATCATTATGTAAAAAAAGAACTGCCAAAGGGCCTCATCCTTTAAAATAATAATAATAACATTAATAGGACCACATTTTAAAATGGTATCAGAAAATTAGAAGCGAGGGTTATGAAATTTAAGAAGTAACACGCCACTTTGTGCTTCTCAGCTTTCAGGATTGTTATAAATGGAACTATTGCTCCAATAGAGTGTTTCTGCTTCATTTTATGTCTTTTCTTTAACAATTACATCTACTTGGTTAGATTTAGTGAAAAAAAAGATTACGATTTGTATCAAATTAGACAGCACAGTCACCTGTCTGAAAATACTGCACATTTTACACATACTCACAGTCTCTCAGAGGTTGCCTTTGCAAACACAGATTATAAGCCCCTGAACAACTGCTGCCATCTTCCCACTTAGGCCAGGCTTACTCAGTCACATGATCTGTTTGGATAATTAGTGAATACAGGATTTCCCTATTTTATAGATGTTAGACGCTTTTCTTTGCAAGCTCCTTTGACTACGATGACCTGGATGACTGAGAACCTTCACAGACAAGTATTATTAAGGAAAATCATAAAGCCATCCTCCAGTTGAAATTTGGGTGAAGTGTTTTTAACATATAAATATATAAAGCACATGGTTTCAAGCTGCTACGATTATATCAGTAATCAATCTGATTATTGATAGGCAGAGTGAGAACAAAGGCAGGGGACAAACATGGTTGTTGGAGCATAGGGGCCGATGGTATCATGTTTCTAACGCCACTCAGTGTCTTTGCTGACAGACTGTTGCCAATAAATGAGCTCCATCGCTCTAGTCTCTATGTCCTAGATTTTCCCGGGGTGTTTTGAGGTGTTTTGTAGCCAGTAGGATTTTCACCTTGTTCAAGAAATTTCTCCCTGAGCAAACAATGGTTTTATGGTTTAAGAAAGATTTTTTTCTTTGCCGGCCGCAGTATTACACTAGGTGCACTAAGTTTTCTAAATTTAACAAGGGTTAATTAGAATAGGACGATGGAAAACAACCTTTAATAATATCTGTGTCTTCTCTAATGCGTCCACTTTATGACTGTCTTCATGTTTGTGTGTGCTCGCTCCCATTCTTCTCTACCATGCATATCAAGCTCTATAAAAGCTCTAAACACTCCTTGGGAATCTTATTTGTTCAAAATGTGGAAAGAAGTTCAAACTGCCCCAAGATGCTGCAGCAAACCAAGCCGAAGCAATGATGCAATATTTAACAGTCGAGAGAGAGAAACTGGAAGGAGAAATCCTGCTTAAAGGTGTTTCAGTTACTGTTTCTCTTTTCATGTTAAACCCTCTCATTTATGTACCGCTGCTTTTCCTAAAGGAACAATAATAATAATAATAATAATAAATAGATAAAGGTCCCAGACAGGCGTCCAACCCTGATCATTATTCTTGCTGCTTTATTTATTCCCTCGTTTGTTTTTTCGGCTACAGATACAAGCTAGAAGGAACATGAAAAAATATCATGTTTGATTATTTTGGTTTTCAGTAACATTGAAATGCATAATGAGAAAGTACATAGTCCAGAAACACAGTGACTATGACAGTTTTCATCATGTCACCTTGTTCCCAGCTGTCTTCCACCCACCTGTTCCAGGTCGTCATCTCTCTGTTTATATTCTCATTAGCTGTAAACCCCACCCACACAGTGAAAATAACAACAACATCAGCTCCAGGACGGTCACAGCCAGTTTGAAAATGATGACCTTCACCTCTATAAACATGCACGAATGAACAAACACCAGAGTTAGATCATTAGAAGGAGATCTCAGTCTAAAACAAACTTTGTTTTGTTTTAACATTTTACTGTTAATGAACAAACAGTGAAATAATCATAATAATTAATGTTGCTTCTCTGTATGTTTTGTTGCCATTGACGTTTACAGTACTTACAATAGTCAGTGGTCAATAATGGTTTGACCTCTAACTTTACTGGACAGATTATAAAGCTGTGTATCGATTACAAAGTTATAGTTAAATATATTGTTAACCCTAACCTAACCATAACCATAACCTTATTGTGCTAATTTCATAAAACATAAAAAAAACCTAAATTATGCTTAATGATTTTTTTTAATGAATGAAAACATATGTTTATAACTTGATTGAAATTGTTATTTTAAAATGTGTTCAAAGTGCATGTTGGAGGCAGCTGATTGGTCAGCATGACTAGCAGAGCACCACTGGGAGCACTGATGGGAATAAATCAGGCCGTGTGTTAAACCAAAGAATCAAAAGCTGAATTAATATTGGGATCAATATTTATGTTTGGTTACCTTCAGTAGCTTCAGTCACTCCTCACAGTTGAACTTTGCATGTTTTCTAACACTGCATGGTCCTCAACCACATTACTGTCCTGGGCTTTGCTTTAAATGTGAGCAGAGACACAGTTTTACTGCTTGGCTTGGACTCTGCCTGTCTGATCTCCTCTTTGAATTGTGTGAAAAGCTGTAGAGCAAAGAAGCTTTTAGATTCAACGGTTTCCACACTGTTATAAAGGTTCCTTTAAAATACAGTCATTTTCAATGATGGCTTTAAATGACTAAGTAGCGGATAAAGTAAAGTTAAAGAATAGAGACCTTAATTTTAAAAATCAATAAGTTGCAATAAAATGGAAATTATCTGTACTCGTTTTTCCAACATGACTGTAAAACCTTCAAGATCCTAATTTGGGATTAGGCGACACAGGCTGCTCCCACGTTTATCTTGAAATGCTATGTAAATGTGGCTGCTCTCTCACAACTTTTAAAACTTCTTCCAGAGTAAAAAAAATATTCTTTGTGTTTTGTCAACCCTGGCAATTGATAAGACTTTACATTCTTAATTAAAAGGGAAAATACCGGAACAATCTTTGAAATGTTTTCTATTTAAAGCCTGGCAAAATTTTGATTAGCTTGAGTCACTGGCTTCTGATTTTCTAAGGGAGCAATAAATGACATCCCGAGTGCTGGAACTGAGACCTAACTAAGGAGGAAAAAGTGTAGGTTGGTAATAATATTCATTATTTGGAAAGTTTGAAGAGTAAGTATGGCATTTTTTAATTATGAAAAAGGATTCATTCAGCTGGGCCTTAGACAGGCAGTGTCTGCTATTATGTGTCTGACAGTAAGCTCAAGGTGAGCAATTTAACCAGGGTTTGTGAATTCCTATGCAGATTCTTAATGTAATGTGTGAGCGGTTTAAGAAAAGACATTTCTATTGGCCTGTAAGAAATATCTTTAACCCCCTGTTTTTAAATCGCTTTATTTATTAAAACTGGTTACAATTTATAATTTAATTTGTAACAACTTTTTATAAAACAAAATACAAATGTTACAGAAGTATCATACTGCTTTAAAATAATTCCATCTCATATCAGCATGGGCCTTCTGCTCAAACATCTCCAATTTTTATAAAAGTTTTATGGCACAGAGATTGAACATATACAGTGATGGCTGTGAACGTTTAAGACCAAATACCAGGCAGCACTGTGATGTGGTGGTTAGCACTGTTGTCTCACAGAAAGGTCCTGACTGCACCATCTGGCCAGGGCCTGTCTATGTGTCGTTTGCTTCTGTGGGAGGAAGCACCCAGAGAGAGCTCACACAAAGACGTACAATTAGTGGTTAATTGGTGATTCTAAGTTGTCCATAGATGTGAGCGTGTCTGTATTAGCCCCGTGTCCGATTTGCCGACTTTTCCAGAGTGTAGCTCCCCTAAATAAATAAATGGAAGAGAATGGATCGATGGGTATATCAAATACTTTCAAGAGATATATATTTTTTGAAAAAGGTCGGTTGACCCACATTTAGACTTTTACACGTGAAAGGCTGAGGTCATGTTTGAATGTGAATATTTCAAAAACTATTAAAGATAAAAGCCTTAAATTTTCACGATTTTGTCTTAACATCAAAATGAATCAGATGTGCAATTTGTGATATATTTATTGTCAAGTATTGGAACATAAAAAATATAGAAAGCATATCTAGTCTGATGTGTTTCCTCTATCCGTACAAGTTCTATGCGCATTGTTAAATATCCAGTTTTTGAAGACCTATTTTATTCAGTTCAGTTTAATTTTCAGTTCAGCGTTCAAATAAGAACAACAGTTACTTTAAGGTGCTTTATATTGTAAGGTAAACCCTTACAACAACACCAACAACCATGTTGAAACCTACTGAAATGAAGCAGTCTTGGCAGTCAGGTAGTATTTAAAATATACTAAGAGGTGTTAAAATGTAACAATGTAGTATTTTCATATATATTACAATTCTTGCAGCATTCATTCAGACAGCCAAACACTGCCTCCCTGATCCTTGCTTGTCTGTAGCAGTTGGGGTTAGTTAGGGATTATGACTTGAAAGTGGGTGATTGGACCATTTTCCAAAAAATAAATAAATAATAATAATAATATTAAATACAATCATGAAAGGTATTTGACATATGAAGCTAAAATTCCACAGCAATCATTCAATGTGTCCAAACTTTGGAACATAACATTGTTTGATAAATAAGAGTTTGCAGAAAGCAGAAATAATATAGTTTGAGACAAAATGTCTCTAGATTGAAATCCATTAGACCCAAGTCTATATTCTTGTTATTAAATTCCTGTCAAAGGTATCATAGGTATCATTTAGAATCTTAAACTAGTATCAGACTGTCTCCTGTTTGCACAGCTAGTGCTATACAAGGTGACCCCGAGGCGTCAAGTCTCCTGTGATCAGGGTGGTTGGCCTTTCTTGTAGCCGATGAATTTAACTTGCCCACAAATATCTATAGCTGGACTTTGTGAAATGCTGAGGGGAGATGCTGATTATATTAATGAGGGTTTTTTTTTCATCCACGTGAAATATTCATAACAATGAGAGGTTTACAAAAAGTGGGATGTTTTTTTATCACAATAATGTTCAAAATTTTGTTTTCCTCAATATTTGTCATTTGCTGATTTAATAAGGAATAATTGCGTAAAGGCTGCTGAATCACAGCAAAAGAGAAAGAAAGGGAGAATATGGAGTAATAAGCATGCAGAGGAGGAAGGCGAGCGATTGTTGGGAGACTGTTGTGAGTGGAAAGAGCACGAGGGACAGAATGTGTGTGCATCCATTTCTAATGGATGTTTCTGCTTTGTGTGTGGGTGAATATGTGTTTGTCTAAGGTTTTATGTTGCCGTTTTAGAAGCCCACTAATCCTGTTATGCAACAAATGGTTCATGTGTGTTTGGGGGTGGTGGGGAGGGGTATCTTAGTCCCATCTAGCTTCATCTAATTCTTATTCACCCATCTAACTCACCCTGTTGTGTTAAAAAAAAGTGAGACATTCAATAACACACAAGGGTCACAAACATTGTGCACTGGTAGTGATTATAGTGGTGGAAAAACAAAGGACATGATGGGTAGCATGGGGTAACGGTTTTTAAACTCACTTGATCAATGCATCTGCCCATTACCTTTTCTTTGACTTGTTCCACCTTTCTCCTTAGTGCTTTTTCCTCGACTTTCACTCATCTTTCCTCAGTGTTTTGGGACTGCTCATTAGGTAGGGTTTGCTGGTTATGAACCATGATGTCTAATTGGGATTGTCAGAAAGACAGAGACAGCAGGGGACATAGTGCTTCGGCATTTGCAAGTGCAATAAGTCAACTATGAGGAGAAGAGATGGAAACAGAAACACCTCAAGACTTAGAATAAATATCAAGTCAAGTTTTTGCTGAAAATAATCGAATTAATTTTTGAATTAATTGAAATGATGCTTATCTATCTATGCACACAAAAGGAGATTTGCATTCACATAAAGAAAAAAAGCTCAAATTGCCATTTGTCTTTAATACAGTTGTTACCATAACTGCTGTTATATACCATCGTTATTTATCTGCATCTTATCTCTTAAAGAAATAAAGGGTCATTTCTTTCTGACATTGTATCTTTAAGAAAATAAAAAAACGTATAAATAGAAAACATAAAAATACAATTTCTCAAAGTTAATGTTTTATCATCTGTACTTTAAGTTCTATACGTGATTTCTTTGTTAGGCAGAATTCTTTGACTTATCTTAATCTAAATAAGCTGCATACAGACACTAAAGACCTTTCTAATAAAAATCCTCTGTACTTTGTGTGTGTGTGTGTGTGTGTGTGTGTGTGTGTGTGTGTGTGTGTGTGTGTGTGTGTGTGTGTGTGAGTGAGGGAGTCTTTTTGTCATCCATGACCCTTTTTAGATTGCATAGCTTCATTACAGCCATTAGTGTATTAACAAACAAAATCCTCTCAGCGCGCACATTAAAAACATCTCATTCCCACCTTGACGCACAGTCAAGGCCATAAAACAATATGTTACAACCCTGACTAATTACCAATGTGAAAACTTTCATAATTGAATAGCACCCCTTAACCAATCCTGCTTGGCCAACGTGTATTAAATGAGGGTGTTCTCAATTTGAGTATGCCAAAGACAACAAATGAGATCGTTTGCATGGAAGATTAGTCCAAAGTCAGGTAATAAGTGAATCAAAACCACTTTCTTGTTTAGCTGTTGCTAAATAAGACTCTTTAGCATTTGGAGACTCTGAAGTGAGCGTCACAAAATTTTTATTGAACTCCAGTTCTGAGCAAATAAAGACATGAACAACCGTATGGTCCAGGAAGTGCATATAGATCAAAATGTATGTAGTAAACTTTTAACACATTGTCCAATGTTCTGTTTAACACATTATGTCTGATTTGATTGTACCAAGGCATGGTCATCACATATCATATATTGTGTTGAATTACTGTTGTTGGCATCCTGGCATTTCATAACAGCAGAACTACAAACTCCATAGTCAGAGAGAAAGAATATTCCTTCTCTTCAAGATATGTGACAACTGTCAGAAAGGTCCTGAAAGAAATACATAGTGAACATTTAATTTGAAGGTCCTCAGCACTACATAACTAAAAATCAGCAAACCACGGTCAGTACTTAAAGAAACCGAAAATCCCAAAACTTTGAACTGATTCTTAGTTATTAAAAAAAGATAATAAATGAAAAAAAAAGCATTTTGTTGGTAGAAAAAGTAACTAAATACTGGGATGATTTTCTTATTGCTGAAAATCCTCTCCTAAAGAAAGTCTGATATAAAATATAAAAATATATAAAAGCTAAAAATCCTTTAAAATTAGAAAGAAATGTGACTCTAAGTTCATATTTCTTTGAGGAGCTAAACATTTTTGTTTTTCATATATTTTTGAGCTTTTCTCTTTTACTTTTCTCGAAAGTCACAATATTTTAGTTAATTTTTTAACAAAAAACAAACAAACAAAAAGCCAACAACAACAACACTGGACCCTTGCTCCAAATCCAAACTGTTAAAAATGGAGCTGGTTAGCACTATTCTGGTAGCTCCTTCTTGTAGCTCTATAAGAAGTTTGGTCTCAAAAACGAATGAGTTGTTCCACTCGCCTACAGATTTACTGACCCTGAGAAAGAGCTTAATGCTTTCAATAGATGGATAACGCACAAACAGTTGAGCTATGGGAGCACCCGTGACTATTAATTTAAATGATGTCAAATGGTGCTCATCAGCCTACTTTGTTTTATTGAGTGTTTCTTATCTTTAAACAGTCAAGCTAAATGTCACCTAATTGAGAGAATAAATGTCAATGAAAGACATACAGACACAAATAAAGTAAAAGAAACTGTGACATTCAGTTGACATTTACTATGGATTCATTCAATGAACTGCAATTTTGCAACAACAGTCACCAGTGATACAAATCAATTTGATATTTGTCACTTGTGGGAAAGTCTCTTTTTTTTATAGCATTGTATTGATTATGTAATCACTCTTAATGACAACAAATGCCACTTTTCTTCATTTTTACATCCAGAGTACATCTCACCTAGACTTTCAGCACCTAGGTACGTATTTGGAGCAGAAGTCTGTGGGCTGATTAGAGTTAGAGGGACAGCAGAAGAAAGTCACAGACCGAGGGCTTTCAGTGTAGCCATAAACATTTAAAGGAAAAAAAATTCAAGCCAGCGATGCTCTTTGCAGTCTTACTTCCATGATCCAATCATGACCTCATGTTTCAAGAAATGAAAACAGTCTTTTTTTTCTACAGCTTCAGTAGCACTTTTATGCACAGTAGTCACAGCCATTCAAAAGCTGTTACATGCATGTGTTTTGTTGTGGTAGTTGCATAGCAGCCAACGCTGGTCCATACACTGCTAACTATTGGCTGTGGGAAGTGCAATTTGTTGCAGGACACCTATGCAGTTAGAAACAACATTCTTGCATCAAACATCATCAAAGAATTCCTATAATTGTTAATATTTCCAAATGTTTATTTTATATTTGCAATTAATAATCTGTCCACTAAATGAAAGACTGTGCATTTCTGACTATATTTTAAATGCAATTCATACTGTTACTGTAACTTGATATTGGATCTTGATATTAGAATGTAATTAACACTTTTGAAACACAAAAAGTTATATCTTTGTATATTATCGCCATATCTCTCTGCAAAAAACACAGAAAGCAACATTGTCTTTTCGGTAGTACTGCCATTTACAAAAAGTTCAGTCTGACTTCAAGGAAATTTCACAAAACATCCAGATAAGTTATAGATCTTTTTTCAAATGTCTGTGATGAACAGTATGATTTGTGCAAGAATGAAAAAACTCCAAAAGTACTAGCAAGGAACCAGAAGAGGGAAATGAACAGTTGAAGAGAGGAGGAAATGTGCAGGAAGAAGAGAGAAGAGAGACGAGTTCAACAAAAGAGGAAGTTATTATGGCTCAGCGTGAGCCAGATGAAAGAGCTGTGATAGCTGAGGCAAATGGAGCTTCACTCCCAAATGAACAAATCAACCTGATGAGCAATGGAAAGTGAAAATGAATATCCTCACAGGCTGCTATAGTACAAATCACACTGTGGCCGGACTTGTCTGAAGTATTTCGTTGAACGAATTCTTTACAAAAAGGTCAATGATCAGAGGCTTCAAAACTCACACACGTGATTTTTAATATTTGCTGTCTGTATTGTTAAACTGCTCACCCAACATTAGAACTCGGGTGAAGTTGAGAGTGAGGGGTGCACATCTGTCAAAGGAGACACACAAAATAACACTGATCCCTAAAATACATAAGGAAATAGATCGGTTTTCTGCAGCACAGGGGTGCAGTCAGACCCAGAGGAAAGGACAAGTTTTTTACTTTAAATTTTTTTAAAATAATCATACAGATCTGCTGCTTCCTATGCTGAAAGAATACTGACACATTGTCTAACAATACTGCAGTGTAATTGTCCAGGCCTCACTAATGATACAGCCAGGACTTTTCAAGTTCATCCACTTCTACCTGCAAGTCTTTCAGCTCATTAACTAATAAATGCCGGAGAGAAAATAAGTGCACTCACCACCTCTACACACTCAGTCTTCTTCAGACTGCATGTCATTTCTGTTTCTTTTTTTTTTGTCATTATTACCTTTCAGTTCTCTTTTGCTGACCAACCAGCCCCAAATCAAAATGAATAATAACACTTATCCCCTCAGAAAAACTAAATAACAACCTAAAAATTTAAATTACCAGAGCCGATAAATAGACAATAGACACTAACAGCAAATATTTGGCCAACTGTCTGGGCACTGGGCTTGAAACTCCACATAAGCCTTAACTCCATTACTTATTCAGGAAGTTTATTGATGTGTTAATAATTGATCACCCAATTAAGGGGGGGGGGGGGGGGGGGGGAGTTGGGGCGATAAGGGGCTGGATGCCTTTTTACCAGTGGGCTTTTGGTAAGTGCATGGTTTGGTGGAGGACGACAGAGAGGCGCCAACGAAAGTAACTTCTGACCGGAGCATAAAATTCCTTTTCATATCACTTGATCAGCACATGCACTAAACAGGAAAAGGCAACAACGACTAACAGTTTAGTTTGTTGAGGTGAATCACAAAAAATGTACAAAGTAACAAGTTCTGGTTCACACATGTTTACACGAAGTTTCTATTTGAGATTTTTGGGCTTTTTTCTTTAATACTATTTATTTCTGCAGAGTCGGGATGTTGGAGAAATCCCCATCAAAATGCCTAAACAATGTTTTTTTCTTTTGTTTTGTTTTTCAAAGTGTAATCTTTCTGGTAAGTACCGTCGCACGCTATGCATGTGTTTTCTTAGAGTGATCTTTCCACTATCAGGGCCTATGGATTCTTCAAGACAGGCCTTTTAAGAAAGCTGTCTAATGCCGACCATTCATCATCTTGTTGGAAAACATATGCCAAGCAGGCCAATAAAAGTAGCATTCATCATTCCATTTACCTTACATGAACATAAATATCAGCCATTTGGGCCACACTTTTTACCCTGCATGGATTAGTCTGGAAGCATTTATAACGGGTGGCTCCAATAAGACAGAGATCAGTGCTTTGCATCACACTGTGTGTTTAATTATTTTATTTTATTTTTTGCTTTTTTTAATGTGTGCATTTACTTATTTAAGTAAATTCATCCTCACACTTGGGCTCAGCATTATCTGGGGAATCAGAGTAACAAATGTTCCACAGCCTGATTTTTATATACAGAAAACATTTGCAGGTGCAAAAAATGACAGTTTTTACTACCTGTAACAGTGCAGATGTTGCTGATGTCTATCATGTTTATTTCTTCCCTTTTCCCTGCATGGAACCACGTCAGTAAAAACATTGCACCATATGCAGAAACCTTGACATGTTTGAGAGCTTCTTAAATCTTTTGTGTGTTTAGTTTGTCTCAGTCTCCCTACAGGATGCTGAGATCACAGATGTGTGAGGGCTAAACTACCTTGCTGTCCTTGTTGCTGAACATTCTTTATGCCTTTTACTCGATATTTGGACTCGTGATATAAGAGATGACATAATATTATACACATGCATGAAGCCTTTAGAGCAGCTTAAGAGAAGCTTAAAGTGAATTATAGCAAATCCCAGACAGACACTTTAAAAGTACTAAATGCAGTTTTTAAAATGTTACTGTGGAATGAATAAGAGTAGCTGTCATACTGGAACCATTGCATAACACCACTGGTATTAAATCTCTGTGTTGAGAAATATGAGGTGACAGCAAAAATGATGGGGAAAATAAAGCAACTTAAAATGCTTTTTAATAGTTTAATATTTTAAGTGATCTGATCATTCTCTGGAAGTGACAGCTGTTGTTCACAATACAGATATTAACATGGCAATATTGAGTAACAGCTACATAAATAAAATCTCATGCTCATGCTGAACGTGTACTGCGCTATAGAGGTCTAAATTAAGGGAGTAGAATACAATACATTGTGCAAATAATGTTTCCAAAGTTATTTGCGTGTACCAAAGCTTTAACAACAAAAAATAAGCAATTAACTGGAGTGTGGAAGTCTGGTGGGGATTTTAATATACATTAAATTCTATAACACATATGCTTGCAGAAATTCCCCATGAGAGAATTATTGTAGCCATTTTAAAAGAAGAACCTTCAAAGCTCTCAAGTTCCATATTTGCAATATTTTTAATCATGCTTGTGCAGCTCTCATGAGACAGTGCTGATCACATTAGTAACAGGAAGTTTAGTACAGAACACGTGTATGACAAATGAATAAGGAATTACAAGAAAATCCCAGGCACATGCTTCCCTTAATTATTTTTAGGTATTTATTATTATTTAGTAGATTGAAGACTTTTTGTTTGGATTTTAGTACATATAAATATTACACACATATAAACACAACACTTTGTATTTATAGAGTTTAATTTGGGCTGTTTTACTGAGACAATTCTAAATTAATATTTAATATAAACTGAATAGGAGTAATTAAGTCAAGCATATTGAAAGCTTGATTGATCATTTTGATTACAAAATAGAATGAGTGGTGGAGTGACAGGGTGAAAATTATGAGCTTTTCAGTGGTAATGACAATAGATCAATCAATACTCATTGTATAGGTTAATAGTCACAGTAATTACACCACAGTAACTAATGAATTATGTTAAGAAACATGGCAGTCAGATGAGAGTGTGACAGAAAAAAGATATACTGTAACACATAATCATCAGATCAGGATTTTTAACTATGCACTACATTTAGTATATTCAGTGTAAGTGTCTAATGGTGAAAAAATATCATTTGGAACTTGTGCTTTATTACAATAACTTCTATCCTTCCTCATAAAAATTGTTTATTATTTTTGAGAAAACAAAAGACGTGATTACTTTTTTAGAATAAACAACAAGACATTTCCTATTTGTGTGTTGCAGTTGTTTTGCTAGTCTACTGCTACTACTGTGTACATTCTTTTCCCCAAAAACTCCATTTAGACATCCTCAAAAATGTAGGATCAGTGCATGGGTGAGGGTAAGGTTACTAACTTTGTGGATTAGACTTCAGAATGTTAACCATAACAACAACACATCAAAAAACTGAAACATCGGCACTGATTTGAAAATGTTTGGAATAGAAGTGATAAGAATTAGAGATACTTGACTTTGGCCTCCCTGACCTCTACCCAACAGAAAACCTTTGGGATGAATTAGAGTGGAGAACACAACCCAGCCCTTCTCATTTAGCTTAAGTGTCTGACGTCACAAATGTGCTTCTGGAAAAATGGTTGACAATTTCCATTTAAAAAAAAAACCCTTGTGGAAAGCCTGAGGATTCCCAGAAGACTTGTAGCTGTTATAACTGCAAAGAATGGGCCAATATCATATTAAACCCTGTGGATTAAGCATGGGATGTTACTCAAATTCATATGAGTGTCAAGGGAGATGAGTGAATACTTATGACAATATATGGCAATTTATTATAATGATTTTGATACATAAAGGGGAAACTCTTTTCTGTAACAGTACTGGCAATATACACTGGATGTATATTGTACAGTGGTGTGAAAAAGTGTTCGCCCCCTTCCTGATTTCATTTTTTATTCAAACAGAAATATTTCAGATCATCAAATAAATGTAAATATTAGACAAAGATAACACAAACACAAAATGTGGTTTCTAAGGCTACGTCCACACGTACCCAGGTATTTTTGAAAACGCAGATGTTTCTATGCGTTTGCACCTTTCGTCCACACGTAAACGGCGTTTTCGGTCACTGAAAATGAAGATTTCTAAAAACGCCTGCCAGGGTGGATATTTTTGAAAACTTTTGCGTTTACGTGTGGACGAGAAAAACGGAGAAAACGCAGCGTCAAAGGTGTGCGCCTTTTGTGACGTCACACTGTGCGCCACGTTATTGTTTCAGTGAGATGAATTTCTACAATACTGTTACTGTTAATTCAGTGTTTAAATGCTTACATATACACACAGTTACTGTCCCTCCACACATACGACTCGGTTCTGCTTCTATGCCCCAGCTTTGTTTACTTTTTCCCACTGAGGCTTCTAGACTTCTGATTGGCCAACATTTCTGCACGGTTAGAAATATATCGCCACCTGTTGCTTTGGCATGTTCCTAGCAGCGTTTTCCTTCATTTCTGCCTTTACGTGTGGACGGGATTATTTTTTAAAACGAAAACGGAAAATCTCCGTTTTCAAAAATACCCGTGTACGTATGGACGTAGCCTAAATGAAGGTGTTTATTATTAACGGGCAAAAGTAGTGCAAACCTACATGCCCCCCCCCGGTTAGAACATGAATGAACTGTGATGTATCACACCTTTGACTGACTTCAATTTAGATTTTATTCAGTCCACGATATTGAGCCTTACAGTATAAAGCCATTTATAAAGTTGTGGGACTCCAGCGAGCTACAGTGAGAGTCATGATCCACAAATGGTGAAAACTTGGAACCAGAGATGGGCAGCAACGTGTTCGTAATCCAATTACTTTTTTCAAGTAGCAAGTAATGTAAGGGATTACTATTGCAAAAAGTAATTAGATTACTGTTACTTTCCCGTAAGCACACTGCGTTACTGTGTTACTACACTGTCATTAATTTGTTTGTGAGAGTGTCTCATGACAATGATGTAAGCGCATGCGACGTCCGTGGCAGCAAGAGACGTGTGCAGATCAACAATGGATAATATGGAGTGCGGGAGAGAGTACAGAAGTGTGGAAGTACTGACATTATGTTGAGTTTGATTCAGTAAAAAGTGACAAAAACATTAGTGTCTGCTGTTCACTTTGCGTGGGAAGAAAACGTCTTTCCACAGTGAAAAATTAAACTTCAAATCTGAGCAAGCACCGAGCACGCTGCCACGGGAATGTGACAGGACACTGAGTCTTTGATTTTATTTATTTTCTGCTGTGTTTTACTTGCATCTATTTGAAAGAATGAGTGTAAACACAAAACATTATTTTATTTTATATGCTGGAATATGCAGAAAATAGGTTTAAATGTTACATGAATTTCTTCGAATTCAAGACAAATAATTAAATTTTTGCTTAATGCAATGTGCATAAAGTTAAAAGATTCAAACTAATAAAAAATATTTTAAAAAGAGACTTTTTCATTTGATTCAGTTTTATATGATGGATTATCCAGAAAAAACAGAATGAAGACTGGAGTGGCCTAGTCAAAGTCCTGACCTGAATCCAATTGAGATGCTGTGGCTTGAGTTTGAAGACGCTCCAATGTGATTGAAGTATAACAATCCTGCAAAGATGAGTAGGCCAAAAATTCCTCCCTATAAAAGAATCTTTGTAAGTTATCGCAGATGCTTGATAGGAGTTGTTAGGTTCAGGGAGGAATCACGTTTTCACACAGAGTCATGTGGGTTTGGGGTTTTTTCCCCTTAATAACACAGTAAAAAAGCTTCATTTAGAAACAATACTTGTGTTATTGTTGTCTAATGTTTACATTTGTTTGATGATCTGAAAAATTTACGTGTAACAAACATACAAAACAAGGAAATCAGGAAGGGGGCAACCTCTATTTCACACCACTGTATTGTAGGGTTGTAGAAGAAAATATCATCTTTATTGGACAAACCGGGCATTCAGTTACAAGCCATATACAAACCACATGAGAAATACAATTCACAAACACAGGCCCTCTGATTACATATAAAATACTTGTCAAGATATATCATTGACATTTTCACGTTGCCCTTTCTTTAGGATAAATGATAGCTTGACATCGTTTATTGACTGTTGAGAATTTATTCGTAAATCAGGGTGGAAAATAAGTATTTGGTCAATAACAAAAATACAACTCAATACTTTGTAACATAACCTTTGTTGGCAATAACAGAGGTCAAACGTTTACTATAGGTCTTTACCAGGTTTGCACACACAGTAGCTGGTATTTTGGCCCATTCCTCCATGCAGATCTTCTCGAGAGCAGTGATGTTTTGGGGCTGTCGCCGAGCAACACGGACTTTCAACTCCCGCCACAGATTTTCTATGGGGTTGAGGTCTGGAGACTGGCTAGGCCACTCCAGGACTTTCAAATGCTTCTTACGGAGCCACTCCTTTGTTGCCCGGGCGGTGTGTTTTGGATCATTGTCATGTTGGAAGACCCAGCCTCGTTTCATCTTCAAAGTTCTCACTGATGGAAGGAGGTTTTGGCTCAAAATCTCACGATACATGGCCCCATTCATTCTGTCCTTAACACGGATCAGTCGTCCTGTCCCCTTGGCAGAAAAACAGCCCCATAGCATGATGTTTCCACCCCCATGCTTCACAGTAGGTATGGTGTTCTTGGGATGCAACTCAGTATTCTTCGTCCTCCAAACACGACGAGTTGAGTTTCTACCAAAAAGTTCTACTTTGGTTTCATCTGACCACATGACATTCTCCCAATCCTCTGCTGTATCATCCATGTGCTCTCTGGCAAACTTCAGACGGGCCTGGACATGCACTGGCTTCAGCAGCGGAACACGTCTGGCACTGCGGGATTTGATTCCCTGCCGTTGTAGTGTGTTACTGATGGTGACCTTTGTTACTTTGGTCCCAGCTCTCTGCAGGTCATTCACCAGGTCCCCCCGTGTGGTTCTGGGATCTTTGCTCACCGTTCTCATGATCATTTTGACCCCGCGGGATGAGATCTTGCGTGGAGCCCCAGATCGAGGGAGATTATCAGTGGTCTTGTATGTCTTCCATTTTCTGATGATTGCTCCCACAGTTGATTTTTTCACACCAAGCTGCTTGCCTATTGTAGATTCACTCTTCCTAGTCTGGTGCAGGTCTACAATACTTTTCCTGGTGTCCTTCGAAAGCTCTTTGGTCTTGGCCATGGCGGAGTTTGGAGTCTGACTGTTTGGGGCTGTGGATAGGTGTCTTTTATACAGATGATGAGTTCAAACAGGTGCCATTCATACAAGTAACGAGTGGGGGACAGAAAAGCTTCTTACAGAAGACGTTACAGGTCTGTGAGAGCCAGAGATTTTCCTTGTTTGAGGTGACCAAATACTTATTTTCCACCCTGATTTACGAATAAATTCTTTACAAATCCTACCATGTGAATTCATGGATTTTTTTTTTCACATTCTGTCTCTCACAGTTGAAGTGTACCTCTGGTGCAAATTACTGACCTCTGTCATCATTTTAAGTGGGGGAACTTGCACAATCGGTGGCTGACTAAATACTTTTTTGCCCCACTGTGTGTGATGTAACAACTTGGGAAAAAAAAGGTATACAATTGTTTAATGGAACATATTGTTCTTTACTTACATATTAGATATAAAGCAACAAACGTTGCATAAGGTCAGTTTTCAAAGGGCTGGCGCAATTTGAGTGACTGTTTTTCTGCAGTATAATCTGAATAAGGAGCGATAACTTGAAAACTGAACATGATAATTGCCAATGATGAAAACTGGTGATTAAACTCCAATGAGTCATCATGGCAGAACAAACTCCCAGCGGTAATAAGATTTAGGATACGACTCCCTGGAGTCCAGGTGCTGGTGGTGGTGAGGATAAAAACTGGGGCTTGGATGGATCTCTGACTGAGTTGTCTATGAGGTGGAGCACAAATGAGAGTCTGAAAGGGAGAATGATGGAGAGCACAGATTTAAACCATGCAAAGCAGAGGCTAACTGGCTCAAAAAGGTGGGAAGGAAGATGATTGGACTAGAGCAATGAGGTCAGTATTGAAATTGACAGCGTGGGAAAGTGGTAGTGATGTAAAGAACAGAAATCAGCTTAATACCCAGGAAAGCAGGCAGATGAGTGATTATAGATCTTTGTTATTTAACGTACAGATAAGGTTCATTCAACAGGAAGAGATCAATTGGAAGAATTGAACATTTGTTGATGAGACTCCAATGACCCATCATGGCACAGTGGAATGCCAGCTGTGATAGGATTTAGGACAGGACCCCTCAAAAAAATTAACTGACTCTACAGAATGACAACGTATGACTATTAGCTGAAAACAGACAATATAAATACGCATCCTAAGAGAAACTCATGTTAACAAGAGGAAGCTGGGGAAGGGTCCAGATAGCAAGAGGAAAGAGCAAGTAGAAGATGAAAAGGAGTTTGAGTCAATGGCCAGGAAAAAAGGACTAAGAGAGCCTGCGACCAGGCTGAAAAGCCAATGTAGGCTGAGAGGGAGAGAAGCGAGAGAGCACCTGCAACCAGTTTGAAAGATCAACGAAGACCAGGAAAGAATAGTGTGAGAGTCTGCGATTTGGCTGAAAGGCCAAGAGAGAGAGAGCCTGCACCAAAGAATTATTGCACTGTGCTCAGGGAGATACAGCTATTTTGTTGCATAATATGGGGATGCATACACTGCCATCGTTAACACGAGACTGAACTTCTATCTGCAGAAAATGCGAAACAGCAGAAACTCCCCTACCATAAAGTTTACTACCTGCTAACTATGTCTGTGAAGGTTCTCAGTCATCCAGGTCATCGTAGTCAAAGGAGCTTGCAAAGAAAAGCGTCTAGACTTCTTTAAGTTGCTTGAAAACGTTTCACCTTTCATCCGAGAAGCTTCTTCAGTTCTAAGGTCAAATGGTGGGGAGTCCCAGATTTAAACCTAGTGGGAGTTTCCCCCCACAGAGGGACAAAGGGACCCCCTGATGATCCTCTAATCGCCTGAGCCAAGGTGTGAAACTGTGAAGTGGCTGTTTGGTCTCTCCAATGTAGAGGTCTGGGCATTCCTCGCTTCACCCGAAAGACAAAACACCAAAACACAGACTTAACAATGTGGTGTATGCTGTACAGTGCAGCGAGGAGTGCCCAGACCTCTACATTGGAGAGACCAAACAGCCACTTCACAAGCGCATGGCACAACACAGAAGAGCCACCTCAATGGGACAAGACTCAGCTGTCCATCTGCATCTTAAGGATAAAGGACACTCTTTCGAGGATGCCAATGTTCACATTTTGGACAGAGAGGACAGATGGTTTGAAAGAGGAGTGAAAGAAGCCATCTATGTCCACTGTGAGCGACGATCTTTGAACAGAGGCAGTGGTTTACGACACCAACTCTCGGCCATCTATAATCCAGTTTTGAGATCCCTTCCCAGACGCCTTAACGCTCACTCACATCCTGGGCCGTCTGATCTCAGGAATTTGCATGAGGTCGGGCCAGGTTTCACAATGAACACACCCGAAACTCTGGCTGATTGGGACTAGGGCTGGGCCATATTATACCGTTCACGGTAATACCGGTATAATGTTAGGCAACGATAGGAAAATGAAATATCGCGATAGAATGGGAGTAAAACGCGCATGCGCAGTGCCTTTGTTTTCATACGCACATGGCCGATTGTTGGTTTGTAAAAATGGTGCAACTTCCGTGATGTGGAACTGGTTTGGTGTTTGTCCGTCAGATACACAACAAAGCACATTTTTTGCAGAACATGCAAGCGGCCGTTGTTATTGTCGTATTTGTCGGACTAAGATGCTCTTAAATCTGGGAGTAATCTGGGTCCCAAACTCCGTATATTTGACTTCAGGTCAAACAACACTGCAGCATCACTGAGAGTTAAAAACTGTCTAAATTCTTTCATCTTTAATAAAACGATCAGCATTGCTGCTTTACCAGGTGTAACTATAAAGTTTAACTTCCAGGCATCCATGAAAACAAAAGTTATTACATTTAACGGAGTTAGAAGTTAGCAGGAAGCTAGCGGAAGTTAGCTCGCTAGTTTCGCTAGTTACCTAAGCATGATATAGCATGTTCTGACTGAGAGATTTCTGAAAAAATTCAAACATACAGCTCTGCTATCACTTCCAACATAAATGAAGACAGGAAACTAAACAGCAGTGACGTTTGTAGGGTTACTGAAGTTGGGCTAGCTGGTATATAATGATGTGCTACGTGATCGCTAGCGACACAGCTATGTTAGCATAACATAAACAGTGAAGCTGGAGGACGAACACTAACACTTTTCCACTTATAAAAGTTAACGTGAAGGTTCCTCATGGTTAGAGACAAATGCAATCGCATGGCAGGATGCTGTAAACGGACCAAACTTCAGTCAGGAGAACAACTGAGATAATCCATCCACAATACGAGGTTAGTCATTAATATACTGCAACAACATGGGAATAGCTCAGCTGCCAGAGAATTCAACATTAATGAATCAATGGTACAGAAGTGGAGGAAGCAAGAAGAATGAGTTTAATAAAGTTTGATTTATCTGACTGCTTTGTTTCGCTTAATGTGCCTTATAATCCCGTGCACCTTATGGTCCGAAAAATGCGTACTGCACACTGCAGTTTAATGTTGCAAAGCACCTCTTTTTAACTTCAGTGGATATTATACATGGTTATGCTCAGGATATGTCAGCCCATTTCTACTGGAAATGCCTTTGGGTTAAACTTTCAGCAAGGAATTTGCATTTGCACTGTTACATTTTTATAAAGCTTTAATGTACATAAAAACCAGCTTCTTGTTTAAGTGAAAATAAATGGAAGGTTGTCTTTTTGCGCTAGTAATGTTGTGGAGTTGTATTTTGTCTCGCATCAATTATATCGTCAGTTATATCGTTATCGCAAATTTTCAAATATATATCGTGATAAATATTTTTGGCCATATCGCCCTGCTCTAATTGGGACCCACACCCAGTTTCACACCTTGGCTCAGGGGATTAGAGGATCATCAGGGGGTCCTTTGTCCCTCTGTGCTGGGAGACTCCCACTAGGTTTATATCTGGGACTCTCCACCATTTGACCTTAGAACTGAAGAAGCTTCTCGGATGAGAGGTGAAACGTCTTCAAGCAACTTAAAGAAGTCCAGACGCTTTTCTTTGCAAGCTCCTTTGACTACCTGCTAACTACTACCTGATAATACCCCACAAAACCTAAAGATGGTGTTGTATATGAAGACATATGAATGGACACATGGTTCAAATTATTGAGCAAATATGAAAAATACTTTCTGGAGACCATCTTAAATAATGTAACTGAATAGCAGAAGTGGGATTGGAAAGTCATGATTGAATAATAAAGGGAAATGTTTTGTGGCCATGTATGAGATTCAGACAGATAACCAGGGGAGAAAGCTGATGTTTAATGTACAATGTGCAAAGAAAGATGTGCAGCATTTAATTAGTTAGGATTCCTAAAATGCCCAAAACTTGACATGTGGTTCCACAAAATAAAACAAAAACTTGTATAGACTTGTTAAGATTCACTAGGCAGAGAATCAGAAGGCCAGATTAACCAACGAAAGTAGACCTACAGAGAGCTACACAAATGTGGCTTCAAAAGGTCTTTATGCATGCTCAATCATCCAGGTAAGTAAATCCCCAAAGTTGATCCTCAACCCATTGGTAGGCAGCTCTGAACACCACATCCACATCCAGGATTTTGTTGAGAAGGTGAGAGATGTCATTATGGAGGCAGATGAAACCATGGTCTCGTACGATGTTACATCTCTCTTCACTTGCGTTCCAGTCACTGAAGGTAGTCACTGGAGGTAGTTCGTAAGAGATTACAGGATGACCCCAAACTCAGCAACAGGACTACTCTCAGCATCAACCAAGTGTGTTTGCTCTTAACTGTGTCTTCATTCCACCTACTTCACATACAAGGGTCGGTACTACAGGCGGAAACATGGGTGTGCCATGGGTTCCCAGTTTCACCCATCGTGGCCCACTTGTACATGGAAGAAGTGGAAAAGCTTTGCTATCCTACCCTGGAACACCACCAAGCCATTGGTTCAGGTATGTGGATGACACCTGGGTAAAAATCCAATCTCAGGATGTACCACATTTCACGGATCACATTAACTCGATGGACTGACACATCAAATTCACCAGGAAGGATATGAAAAGTGGCAGGTTAGGCTTCTAAGGTTTGACTCTAATCATCCACTAGAGCATAAACTGGGTGTAATCAGGACGCTGCAACACAGAGCGAACTCCATCCCCACTGACACAGCGGCCAGGGAAGCAGAACAACATCACATCAAGAAGGCTCTGAGTAAATGTGGTTATCCCAGCTGGACTTTTGTCAAAGCTGGGAAGGCTTCTAAAGAAAGCTCCAGGTGATCCAGAAGAAAAGGACAACCGGTGCCTAAACGAAAACCTGTAGTGATCCCGTACGTGTCAGGAGTATTGAAACAGCTGAGACGCATTTTATCTCAACACCAGGTCTCTGTGACTTTTAAACCCCAAAACACGCTGTGCCAAAAATTGGTCCACCCCAAGGATCGGGTCCCCCGACACAGACAGAGTAACATAGTGTACGCTGTTAAGTGCCGGGAGGATTGCCAGGATATATATGCTTTGAGTACTCCGGGAGAGTAGAAAAGTGCTATATAAGAACCAGTCCATTTACCTCCCAGTGGTGCCAGTTCCAGTCCTAATGCAATGTACTGTTTATAAGATTGGTGAAACCTGTAGTCAGCTGAGACTGAAGAAGTCACTTGGATAAGTGATGAAATGTTTCTCCGACTGAAAACGCTACGTCCAGATGAACAGAATGAAATTTTGGGGTGGCTTCAAAAGATACGTATAAGTCTTGATACTTACAAGGAGATAACAGATGAAGGTGCCAGTAGGAGTACATAGTAAGGTGCTACTGAGAGGTAACCTTATCACCGTAAAGTTTTTGTTTTGTTTTTCCCTCAAATACCCTTTTTAAAAAAAATTTAAAAAAATAGTGGATGGAATGAATTTCCATACTAATGACTCACATTTATATACGAGGGCAATCCCAAAAGTAAGGTCTCCTATTGTTTTAGAAATACAAACAACCGTTTATTTTCCATAATATTTACATCATTTTAAAGCTTGAAGACTTATTTATTTTCCTAAGTGTGGATGACACCGCTTGTCCACACGTTGCCTGTCAAACTGTCGCTCTCCAGCAAAACTTTGGTTTGAACTTCTTCACCCACCTTGCATTCTGGACTTCGCACCCAGTGACTACCACCTGTTGCCAAAGTTGAAAGAACATTTGTCCGGCAGGTGATTCTGCAGAGGCGGCGAGCAGGTATGACATGGACATTGTAAAACTGCCACAGCATCTACAAAAATGCATTGACCGAAAAGGTGATTATGTTGAAAAATAAATAAGTATTCAAGCTTTAAAATGATGTAAATAATATGGAATCTTATTCTGAAGGTGTAATCTGTAGGAGATAAGGCAGGCAGCATCAGATAGTCTATAGAATGGCTTTGGTGGTACAGAAAAGAAAGTAGGTGAAGGCTGAGTCAATGATTGAAAGGGAAGAATGATGAAATACCTGGGGAAGGATGAAGAGGTATAGCGAGACAGGAACCTACAGAATGGAGGACAAGTGTAATCTTTTCGAAAACAAGGGTGATGTACAGAGCTGTAGAAACTGCAGAGGGATAACGATGATGAGTCATACCATAAAGGTAAAGAAAACCGTTTTCGAAGCTAAGTTACAAAGGAAAGTGACTATCAGTGAGCAGCATGTGAGCAGTATGGCTCCTTGCTGAGAAAGAGCACTACAGATGAGGTGTTTGCTTTGAAAATGCTAATAGCGAAGTACAGAAATGGTATTAATTAGCTGCACTGTGTCGTTGTATGTCTAGAGAAATGCTGGTTCTGCATAAGGAAGTCAGGAATGTCAGAGAAGTACGTAAGACTAACATTTATGATGACAGCAAGACAGTGGTAAAATGTGTGGTAGGTACATCAGGTATCGGCTCTGAGCATCTTCTTGTTTCCAGAAGTGATGGACAGGCTGACAGATGAGGTTAGGCAGGAGTCTCCGAGAACTATAATATTTGCAGACAGTATTGTGATTTGTACTGAGAGTAGGAAGCGGGTGGAAGGGAGAGTGGAGAGGTGGAAGCATGCACTTGAAAAAAAAGGAATGGAATCAAGTAGAAGCAAGGCAGAACACGTGTGTGAATGAGTAGGAGACGGCTGTAAAAGTGAGCATGCAAATAGTAGAGATATTAAAGGTAGATGAGTTTAAATACCTGGAGTCAATCATCCAAAGCAATGTGGGTGTGAAAGTGGGTGGAGATGAGTGAAGTGCCAGAGTTGAAAATGTAGTTAAAGATTTTTAATGGGAGAGGCCAAGACAAACTGGTTTAGAAATGTGTGCAGCGGCAAGGTTGAGATGGTTTGAACGTGTGCAGGATAGGGATAGTGGATATACTGGACAGAGACTGTTGAAGATGGAGCTGCCAAGTAGGATGAAAAGAGGCAGGACACAGAGGAGGTCCATAAATGTGAAAGAGTTTTCTCGGTCACACATAAAATATGACAATATTCTGTTCTGCTTCAGCAAGAAAGAGAGAACGAAAAAATACTTAAACAGCCTATCTTTTGCAGGTGTAGTGGCCTCAAACATTGCATGTGAGCAACTGTATAATGTTACAGTCTATACAATTTTTCAGAGGGTTACTCTCACCACCCTTCCAAGCAGCCTGGAGTCACTGCTGGACTTCGATGGCTTGGTTTCAACCATGGTCCGTTTCCACAAATGAACAGTTGAAGTGGTGAGCATAAAGTTAGATGATCTGGTGACTGGCCGTGTCTCCTCGAACTACTTTTCTTTGTGTCCATATAAGAAATAGTTGTGCTTCATTTTTAGTCTTTACCTTTTATACAGCCTATAAATGTGTAGTAAAATCAGCTGTAAATGTGGCTTCATCAGTATTGTGAGTGAATTACAGTGTACAAAATGGGATGTAAGACTTCGACAGTGACACACCTAACTCAGTGAGACTCTTCATTTGGCTAGCTGTTGTAAAGATGATTTTCAGGAAATTTTTAAATGCAGAGAGGAACACAGACGGCAAACAACAAGAACAGCATTAAAGCGCTACAGTGCAATCTTTGCTTTTGCTGTTGGTGTTTTTCCAAATATCATTTCAAGTTAATAACCAACTGGGGTAATGTGTTTACATGTTGCATGGATGACCTGCACCAAACTGTCGTGCTTGATGTAGAATGACATATAAATTATTGGGTATAACTGTTCAGTTAAATACTCATATAGGTACTGTTTTTCATTAGCAAAGCATAGGACCTCCTCTGTTGAGTGGTCAGCATTCATATCTTGCTTCCAAGAGGCAGCTGTTAGGAACCACCACCAGTATGAATACACATATATGCACATACCTCTGTTCTTGTCTTTTTCTGTGAATTCCAATGGAGTCGCCTAATCACAGCAGTCATCTGGTTCTGTTTGGTTACAGTGGGGAGCTGCCCTGGAACTTTGATCAGAGGAATCTGCAAAACAAAACCAAAACAGATCTCAGTTTAATCTATTTCTACCAAACTTCACCGAGCAACATCAAACTGGCTCCCAACTGAGATACTAATGGTGATTTAACAACGAGGCCTACATAGTGGAAGGGTGGGATCAAAAAGAAACATTATTAGAAAATAGAACATATCTTATGCAAAAGAGTTAATGTGACCCTGAAAGAAATAGAACTGAAACGAGTCACTACAGGACAGTTCAAGATAGAGTAGGTTTATATTTAGTTGAGAAAGAAAGTCCTCAAATAAGAAGTTATCATTATTACATTTTGATTTTTCCAAAGTACAAACTAAACTATTATCAGCATCCATCCAGCCAATGATTTTCCGAATAACGTAATATCAATTCATTAAATCCTGAATCGATTCTTAAATATAAATGTATTTTGCCAGAAACACTAGAATCTCAGGTTAAAGCTTTTATTTCAACAACCACCAAACAAAACAGCAAATGAGAGCAGATTCCACACAAAGACGTAAAAACAAAGCACAGACCCGACACATCAGAATCAAAGCCGACATCTCACAGATTCTGAAGCTGCAGGTTCCGTCACTCTCTGACCAAAATTCACTGAACCAGCAGCAAAAGAAGATCTAAACTACGCTTAACAATTGATAAATATTGTCATTAACTCTCTCCTACTTCTGCTGATTTGCTTCCACCACAATAAAATCACACTTCCTACACAGCTCTCTCTCTCAGTGTACTTCAAGAACAGTTTCCCATCTCAGATCTGTTTTCTGCATTATTAGCTTGCTTATTATGCACCAGTCTACCTTTGTTTACAGCGCTGTCGGCCACTGCTTTGTTGTTTCTTTGTTTTGTTTTTTCAAAAATGACCTCTGACAAGAATAATTTCTGATTTTCAATACCGAAGAAGTTTAAATGTTTTATACCAAATTGCAAAATGCTTAGCTGTGTCTCTGATAAAACTCTGTAACTTCACTCTGCTTCACTTCAGCAGCATTGGGTAATGTTCAAATGTTGATTCATGGTTTTCTTTTGTTTTTGTTCTACTGCCGAATATTTTTAAGGTTATCTGCTATAAAAAGCGAGGCCAGGAGAATGTTTTTCTGTTTTGTAATCAGTTACTTTGGCACAAAGGCATCTCCTATAATGGTCACACTTCTGATGAAGTCTCACAAGTGTCAGTACTGATAAATCATCAGAATTATAATATTTCTGACTGCCTGAGGAAAATTTCCCTGCTTCAAATGGAACCAAATGGAATCGAATCGGGGATCAAATTGATTCGGGACCTTGTGAACTGGAATCAGATCGATTATAGAAATCACTAACGATACCCAGCCCTAGTAATAATGTGGCATTTTAGTTTATTACCATGCAATTACCAAAGAAATAACAACAAAAAAATCCAAGTAATGTCATGGTAGCAACAGTCATTACAGCTGAGTAATATTACACTGAAATTTATGTAAATAGATAATAAGGGCCCAAACACCATGCAAATACAGCTCGGTAATAAAGTGGTAATAGAAACAAGAACACAATAATGTGGTCATTTCAAAGTTATTACCTACTACCAATGTTTCCTTTCAAAGTGAATGAGTATTGGCTTTAATCTGAGCCCCTCCTGAATGACCTAACTCCTCACCCTATCTCTAGGAGAAAGCTGTGGGTAGATTCCAGACACCACTTGAGTCATTCTTTCAGTCACTAACCAGAGCCAGAGCAGGTCATAAGCAATGTTCCCTCTAATTTTTCACGTGTCTGAGTGAACACACAAACTCCCCGAGTGATCCCTTGGACCACTGTGAGCGACATCAGACGTGTGCACTGTGGTCACGCCAGCATCGTATCCATCCAAGTTACATGGTTTATTAAAATAATAAAATTACAGCATTTACATTTATGTTAGACTACGGTACTTTTAATTAACTGCTTTAGCCCACTTATAATGAAAAGTTAAAAAAAATCTAGTTATTGACCTGTGTAATATGTTAACACTATTGGAAGTAAAAATAACTTGAACTCCAATTTCGAAAACATAACTTACTTTTTTCTTCTTTTTTTTATACAGCTCTGACTAGTATTATGAGTATGAGTCTGTGGTCTGGGAGAGAGTCTGTAACTCTGTCTGCAAAATATAGTATATAATGACCAATGCTGGGCAATTAATTATATAGTTACTTCTTCAAAAAAGTAACTCAGTTTGGCAAACAACAAAGTTTTTTGCAGCTTTTTTTTAAAATGCAGCCAAGTTGTTTTTAAATAAACACTTCAATCTATTTACAGAACAATCAGCTGTTCTGCATCAAATTTGATGCCACACAAATTATTTGTGCCACTCCAAAAAATAATTTCTGTCCACTATGAGATCAAGGAGAACAACAGTCACACACAACAAAACTATTGACTACACTACACACTAACTACACAAGATTTGCGCTAAACGTCTCAAATCTCTCATATCTCAAAGGACCGCCGTCACTCCTAAAACTTCTTCCCGTTTCTTAACAACTAGATGCCACGTTGCCATATCATTTTTTGATTGGTCGACGTGGTACTTTTTTGGACGAATAGGAAAGGGAGAGGGGGTGGAGTTTGTTTTTGCTCACAGGCTTTCGAGCCTTTTTTCTTATAAAACGCAGTTTTTACAGTTTCTTCCCACAGTAAATATAAACAACGATAGCATTCAGCAAGAAAATCAAACATTGCAGATATTTTTTATCATAACTCTGGTTTTACGTAGCCGATTGACACAATTTAAAAACTGGTATAAAGTCCACACTTTTTCCGTCAATTGTTCCGTCTGTCCTCCTCACATCTCCAATGGTTTTACACGTTGTCATTAACGTGGCTTCACTCCACATCAGCCACGCCGCTTTGCTAGTTAAAACACCGGTGTGCTAAGACACCGGCACATAAAGACGCTGTCAAAAGCCTGTCAGCGACGTTGATTAGCTGCGTATATACGAATGTAAATCACGTTATTGGCTGGACTATGGGATAAGGTGGCATCGTTCTAATCCCATACGGGAGCAGCCAGTCACTGACTAACACTGCAAAACAGAATTGTTAAAGTATTTATTTTAATTTCAATTCAGGTTAGATTTTTTTGTGCGCAACGCATATTTTCTGTGCGCAGAGACCGTGCCAGCAGTGCGCAATTGCGCACGTGCGCAGCTTAGAGGGAACATTGGTCATAAGTGAGGGTAAGAACAGTACAGTTTTACTTTTACATTCAGCTCTTTTTACCACAACAGACTGGACATGCCAATCGATTCCACAGTCTCCTACTCCGCTCTCCCTTCACTTGTGAACAAGGACCTGAGAGCCAGATTCATTGACCAGTGACTTCCGTGACCTCCACCTCTGAGTTCTGTCTTATACACCACTGTGTAGTGGTATCACTTCAGATTTTTACATTTAAATGAAACTTTAGTAAGCTGTAGTTGTTGGCAGTAGCTGTTTAGGAAAGATTAGACAGAAAAGATATTGACTGTGGGAGTGAGTTTTGGATAAAGAATCATACACCAAACACTGTCGTTGCTATGTGAAGCGTAGTTGCTGAAAAGAGAGCAGGCCAAAACCGAACAAGCCAGAGAGGCAGGAACCTGACGCTACGCAGAATTAGATCGGCTAGTGAAGAAAAGCTGTCGGAAAGACAAGAAAGTATGGCTCGAACGAAAAGGTGCTGAAACTCAGGATGCAGCGGATCGGAATGATTCCAAGACCCTATACCACATAGTAAACGAGCTTACTGGATCGAGGACCATTTTGTCAAGGCTCCTGATCGCCCAAGAAGAGCAAAACAAATGATGGGCTGAACATTTCCAAGAGACCCTTAACCAGCCAGAGCCTGCCACGACGTACAATTTCGAGGCGGAGAATTCCCAAGATGAGCTTGGGGTCAACACTGGCAGAATCACCATCGAGGAAGTGAAGATCGCGATCAAGAGCCTCAAAAACAACAAAGCGGACGGCTTAGAAAAACTTGGCGGCCAAGCCATGGTGGAAGAACTGATGACCCTGTTCAACAAGTGCTGGCAAAGTGGCACAGTACTGCCCTGGCGAAAGGGCGCCATAGTCAAGCTACCAGAGAAGGGCAACACCTCCGAGTGCACAAACTGGAGAGGCATCACTCACTTCTCTGTGCCTGGCAAGGCATTCTGTATCGTAGTCAAAGGAGCTTGCAAAGAAAAGCGTCTGGACTTCTTTAAGTTACTTGAAGACGTTTCACCTCTCATCCGAGAAGCGTCTTCAGTTCTAAGATCAAATGGTGGAGAGTCCCAGATATAAACCTAGTGGGAGTAACCCCCCAAAGAGGGACAAAAGGACCCCCTGATGATCCTCTAATCCCCTGAGCCAAGGTGTGAAACTGGGTGTGGGTCCCAATCAGCCAGGGTTTCGGGTGAGCTCATTGTGAAACCTGGCCCGACCTTATCATGCGAATTCCTGAGGTCAGATGGCTCAGGATGTGAGTGGGCGTTAAGGCGTCTGGGAAGGGATCTCAAAACTGGATTATAGATGGCAGAGAGTTGGTGTCGTAAACCACCGCCTCTGTTCAAAGATGGTCGCTCACAGTGGACATAGATGGCTTCTTTCACTCCTCTTTCAAACCATCTGTCCTCTGTCCAAAATGTGAACCAAACAGCCACTTCACAAGCACATGGCACAACATAGAAGAGCCACCTCCACAGGACAAGACTCAGCAGTCCATCTGCATCTTAAGGACAAAGGTCACTCTTTCGAGGATGCCAATGTTCACATTTTGGACAGAGAGGACAGATGGTTTGAAAGATCATCTGTAGTGAAATTGCACATCGAGTGTACATATGTCAACCAGCATGCAGGCTGTTTCAATTGCTCCTGCTTTTTCTCTGTACTTCAAAAATTTTCTGACTTATTTCTTTGTCCTTTAATTAGTACTTAGAGTGTTTGTCTGTTTTAATAGTTTTTTTCTTAATAAACATTTGAATCAAGAGAATTTTTGTTCTGCTTGTTGCAGTGGAACTGTTACTTTCATTTTGCAATGGAACCGTGGTGTAGCAGCTGACACTGGATGGGTTGGTTACTCCAGAGATCAGCTGATTGTCCTGAAGCCAGCCGGCTTATCAATCAGACCCACGGAAGTACCAGCTGAAATCTGGAGACAAAAGCACCAAGGATGCAGAGATGGAGGACAGAAGAGGAGAAGAAAGGAGACAGCGAGACAGAGCAGGCTTAAAGAGAGAAGGAGGGTCAAACCATGTCTTTTGTTTATTATAATGGGGAACGTTCGGTTGCTAGCAAAAAAGATGGATGAGCTAACAGCACTAGCACGGAGTCAGAAGGAATATCAGGATTATAGCTTGATATGTTTCACCAAATCACAGATTCACCAGGATATTCCAGATGACGATGCATCAGTGGAAGGCTTCCACAGGGACAGTGCTGCAAGCAGTAAGCAGAATGAAGGGGAGGCTTGCCATTTTTGTTAATAACCGGTGGTGTAAACCTGCTCAGATAAAAATCAAAGAGCGGATTTGTTACCCGAACATTGAACTGTGTGCTGTTGGACTCAGGCCGTATTATTTGCACCGGGAATTTACCCATGTAATCTTGGTGACTGTTTAAAGTCCTCCCTCAGGAAACCTCACAGCTGCATGTGACGCTATGCACTCCTCTATAGCTCAGTTACAGACTCAGCACCCAAGCGGCTTCATTTCTATCTTGGGTGACTTCAACCATGTCCTCTTGGACACTACACTTCCAACTTTCACACAGTATGTGGTGTATCTCACCAAGGGGGAGAGAATTTGCTGTATGTTATGGATGCATACAGTTCCTCCTACCTCCCACCATTGGGTAGGTCAGATCAGAAGGCCTTAGCAGAACTACAGTGCAGTTTTGACGTAACAGAGTGGGAGAAACTTTGAGAACCTCACTGACTACATAACCTGTGTTTTTCAACAGATTCAACACAGCAGTAGATGCTCAACCTCCTGCTGATTTACTCATAGCCAGCCTGCAATCCACAGCAACACCATTCTCTCTCCCTCTCTTTCCACACTCCACCATTGCCTTCTCTAGTCCTGACGCCCTTCCCCCACCCATCACTTCCACTCACAATCAGGTTCGCAGACAAATGAGAAGATTCCACTCAGGTAAGTCTGCTGGACCAGATGGGGTGAGTCTCCATGTCCTCAACGGCTGTGCCCTCCAGCTTTGTGGAGTCTTTCATAAACTGTTCATGTCGAATCTGAGTCTGCAGAGGGTCCCAGTGCTATGGAAGACATCATCTCTCATTCCTGTACCAAAAACGCCACCTCCCAGTGGCCTCCAGGATTACAAGCCTGTGGTGCTGACTTCCCAAGTGAAGAAGACCCTTAAAAGACTAATTCTTGACTAGCTACGAGCCTGTAGTCAGGCCACATCAGGATCCCCTCTCAGCTTGCTTATCAGCCCCTCCTCGGAGCTGAGGACGGCATCATCTAGCTACGCCAATCTGGACCAGCTGGCGAGCACTGTGAGGGTCATGTTTTTGACTTTTCCAGTGCTTTCAATACCATTCAGGCCAACCTTCTGGGTGATGAACTGACAGCGATGCACGTGGATGCTTCTCTGGTGGAATGTTGATTACCTGACAGGAATACCACAATATGTGCATCTTCCACATTGTGTGTCTGACAATGTTATCAGCAACACAAGGGCACGACAAGGGACTGTTCTCTGCCCTTTCCTCTTCACCCTCTACACCACGGTCTTCAGCCACTACACAGGGAGGATGACCACATGGGTGGATGACTGGATGTGTAAAGCGCTTTGGGGTCCTTAGGGACTAGTAAAGCGCTATACATATACAGGCCATTTATCATTTACACAGAGACCTTTTATCGTCAGAAGTTTTCTGATGACTCCGTGGAAGTTAGATGCATCAGTGAGGGTGATGGGATGGAGTACTGGGCTGTGGTTGACTCCTTTGTAAACCAGAATCATCTGTAGCTCAACATGACAAGGACCAAAGAACTGATTGTGGACCAGGAAACCCTTGACTCGTGTTTCAATAAAGGGAGTCAATGTGTACATTGTGGAGAACTATAAATACCTTGGAGTACACATAGACAATAAACTGGACTGGGTTAATTACATCACTGCACTCTACAGGAAGGACCAGAGTCGTCTCTATTTTCTGATGCGACTGAGGTCTTTCGACATCTGTCGGACAATGCTCAGAATTTATTACGATTCTGTTGTGGCCTGTGCTATCCTCTATGCTGTTGCATGCTGGGGCAGCAGGTTGGGGGTCGCAACAGACTAAATAAATTGATCTGTAAGGCCAGTAATGTTGTGGGGACGGAGCTGGACTCCCTTAGGGTGGTGTCTGAGAGGCAGATGTTGTCCAAGAAAATGCTGGATAATACCTCCCACCCACTCCATGACGTGCTGGCTATTCACAGGAGCACGTTAAATGAGAGACTGAGATTACCAAAAAGCACCACTGAACAACACTAGAAATCTTTCCTGCCTGTGGCCATCTCCCTGTACAACTCCATCTAAAGCACAAGTACAGAGTGCAATAGTTACACCCTTTTGCACATTATCTACAGTAAAATAAGAAAATATAAAGTTTTACAGGTTACAGTTAAATGTCAATCATTTATTTCACCTCTGTAATGTTCTTGAGACACACACACACACACACACACACACACACACACACATATATATATATATATATATATATATATATATATATATATAATGGAGTTGCAGAAAGGTGCGACAAAGAAGGTGCCTAAGAATACAGCAAGCTGTCCATACCTGAGGCCTTGGAAACTGCCAAGCAAAGACTCACAGCCTTGGCCAGCCGCTTGAGGAGGTACACCAGAGAGATAGAAGGCAGGAGAATATACCAGCTGTTCTCCACAGACCTAGAAAAGGTGTACTCTCAGTGGCAAGGGAACAATAAAAGAACAGCACCACCAAGGCTGGAGACGGAGCAATACTGGAAGAGCATATGGGAGTAGGATGCAACCCATAACGGCAATGCTCAGTGGCTAGAGGATCTGAGGGCAGACCACAGCGACCTCCCTGAACAGGGTCCAGTAACCATCACAGTGGCAGATATCCAAGAAAGGGTCTCCAGTATGAAGAGTTGGACAGCACCAGGGCCCGACATGGTTCACGCCTACTGGCTGGAGAAGCTGACTGCACTCCACGAGCGTCTGGCAGCACAAATGAACCAGCTGCTAGTTAACGAGAGACACCCGGAATGGCTAACTGAAGGCCGGACGGTCCTGATCCCCAAGGACCCCAAGAAGGGACCGGTCCCCTCCAACTACCGACCAATAACCTGCCTCAGTACTACATGGAAGCTCCTGTCAGGCATCATATCGGCTAAGATGAACAGGCACATGGGTCAATACATGAGCGGGACACAGAAAGGAATTGGTAAGAATACCAGAGGCGTAAAACACCAGCTACTGGTAGACAGAACAATCAGCCGAGACTGCAAGACCAGACTTACCAACCTGTGCACTGCCTGGATTGATTACAAGAAGGCCTATGACTCAATGCCCCACAGCTGGATACTGGAATGCCTAGAATTGTACAAGATCAATGGGACCCTAAGAGCCTTCATCAGGAACTCAATGGGGATGTGGCGTACAACACTAGAGGTATTATAAAAGTATTGTAGACCTGCGTGGAGCCCCAGATCGAGGGAGATTATCAGTGGTCTTGTATGTCTTCCATTTTCTGATGATTGCTCCCACAGTTGATTTTTTCACACCAAGCTGCTTGCCTATTGTAGATTCACTCTTCCCAGTCTGGTGCAGGTCTACAATACTTTTCCTGGTGTCCTTTAAAAGCTCTTTGGTCTTGGCCATGGCGGAGTTTGGAGTCTGACTGTTTGAGGCTGTGGACAGGTGTCTTTTATACAGATGATGAGTTCAAACAGGTGCCATTCATACAGGTAACGAGTGGGGGACAGAAAAGCTTCTTACAGAAGACGTTACAGGTAAGTGGGGGAACTTGCACAATCGGTGGCTGACTAAATACTTTTTGCCCCACTGTGCATATATATATATATATATATATATATATATATATATATATATATATATATATATATATATACACATGTAGTTATATTTCGTAAACTAATAATGTAATAGAATAGAATATATTGTATTGTATATTGTTCATTTAGTCTGTGACTTTTATTTTTTTGGGCGAGAAACTATAACCTATCATTTCCATAAAGATTATGAAAGTTTTCTGATTCTGAAACTTGTGCTTTTACAGTTGCTTCACAGCACAGAGAATGATTAGTAAAATACATGCTGTACCTCTTAACCGCCAGCCAACCATGAAAAGCCAAACCCTTAGCCAAAGTACTAAAGTAACTCGTACACAAACGTGAGAACTTCTGAAATAATACAGCTTTGTTTTTACTTTCTCATTTAATGTGAGTAGCATCAGATCAGGTTAACAAAGTGTGAAGAAAGTTGTGTTTCCTTGAATATGTGCAAAAACATAGACACACAACTATACGGCTCATTGGTCTGAAGACATAATTGAAGGTGACACAAATATGGGCTGCTGGCACATCAACAACTTTTTACAGGTCCTTAATCGGTACCGGCTAATGGTAGACACATACATAAATTAAGAAGATCACTTGTCTAGGGCATTGTAGTACATTAGTACTGACAGTAATAACAAATACACAAGGGTTTGATTATTTTTTTTTTATTATAATTTTTTTTTTTTAAAGAAAACAGAACAACAAAAGGAAAGGAACAGGGCAAGAGTGAGTGAGAGAAGGAGGGAAGGAGAACAAAAGAAAGCTTAGTCCAGCCAGTAGATCAACAACAACAGCAGTGGTGCAGAAACACTGCAGATGTCACTTGTCAGAATCAGAATCGCAGTTTGTTTCAAATTTGTACGCAAACACAAAATTTGTTGGGGTGTGATGCTGAAAAAAACAGTGGCACAGAAACAGAATACATGGTATGTAAAGTATATATAATTTATAAATATCTATAGAAATATGTAAAATATTAAAAAGAAATAAATGCTCACAAAAGAAGTAATTTATACTGTCTACCTATAGACATAGAATACAATTAGAAAATAGGTATACAATGGGGGGGGGGGGGGGGGGGGTATTTTTAACGAATCCAGTGTGCAAATTTTTTATCACCTGAGTAATTAGTGTTATTGTTGCACATTAACTGAGCAGTGATTGGGGTGAGGGGACATTATAAAGTAGTCAGATAGTCTGGGAAAAGTAACTATTCTTTTGCCTTAAGGCATAGGTGTCAAACTCTGGCCCGCGGGCCAAATTTGGCCCGCAGCCTAATTACATTTGGCCCGCGAAGCCATACCAAATTACTATTAGCGCTGGCCTACTGGTATTATACAGCTAATATATATATTGTTTAGTATTAAGCTTTGCTGTTCCATATTCAGTTTTTCAGCAAAACTTGTTTGAGTCCATAAGAAAAGATTCATTCTTATATCTGGAGGAAGATTTTTTTTTCAATAAATATTAATGTTAGCCCGCGACTTTGTTCCAGTTTTGAATTTTGGCCCACTGTGTATTTGAGTTTGACACCCCTGCCTTAAGGTGTTGGTTCTAGTGTTGGTTGGTTCTAGTAGCTACGTGCCAGAGGGGAGTGTTACAAATAGTTTATGACCGGGTAGGCAGCAATGTTCCCATCCATCTCAGTGTCCTGGAGGTGTACAGGTCTTGTAGGAAAGGCAGCTTGCACTCAATCACCTACACCAGCGGTCTCCAACCTTTTTTGCGCCACGGACCGGTTCATGCCCGACAATATTTTCACGGACCGGCCTTTAAGGTGTCGCGGATAAATACAACAAAATAAAACCAGTACCGGTACCGAAAAAAGAAGATTTATTCATAACACACGTGAAAAGACCCAGGAAAACAGAGTTAACGATAAAAACGATAACAAAATAACACTGAAAACCAATAAAAACTCTGAAAACCATACATTTCACACCTGAGCTCAATTCTCCCTGCCCGGTACCAAACGACTCACGGACCGGTACCGGTCCGAGGCCCGGGGGTTGGGGGCCGCTGACCTAGACCACAGGTCAAAACAACAATTTTTCCAGTGGTTTATTGCAATTTAAGTCATTTAAGTCCAGTGAATAGCTTGAAATTATACAAAGCTAGGTGGTGAACTGCCAGACGTTGAAAAAAAGGTATGGTTACGCGAAACTGAAAAATAATGTACATTTCAGAAAAATCCAAGAAGGCCTTTTTCATGGAACACAAAATAGGTTAACAATTTAAAGCTGTTCTTCAGCGATAAAGGTTGATAAAGTCTTAAAAGCTGGTGCTACTAATTCCTACAAGTGTTTGAACTTTTCTGGATTACTTACAACCCCCTCTGTCTGTATAAAACCAGTGTTGGAACACAGTTGAACAGTATTGTTCTGCAGAGAGTAGTGTGTTGCTATAATAATGGCAAGAAAAAGGCAATTAACAATGGAAGAGAGACAGACCATCATAACATTTTAAAGTGTTTTTCCTCCAGAGAAACTACAAAGAAAGTCAAGGTGTCAGTAAGTACAGTTTCCTTCACCATCAAAAGGCACTCAGAAACAAACTGCCCTGGTGGGTTCCAGAGTGTGGGGGTGCCTACTGGGGTCAGCGGGGGAGCTGGTCCCAGGGAGGGGCCACTTGCCCCTCTCTTCCCTCCCCATCCTCAGCTGCCTCCCTATTCCCGCTCTACCACACCCACCCACACACGCAGGGCTTGGGGTGCAGGTATGTGACCAGGGTGCAGGGGAGGCACTCCCCCTCTGTCCCCTTCTGGCCGCCTGTGCCTCAATTTTATTCTGCAACCTAGACATCCACATTACTCACACTCTCACATAACACATACGTATAGGGCCTTGGGGGTGGGCACGTTTTACAGCATCCAGAGGAGGGTCGGTGTACTCCAACCCACCTCTGGCGCTGGTGCCCTACCCTCCTCAATTTTAAATGCATATAGACACTGAGGGTTTTCGGGAGGAGCCGTGCTGCTCTCTGAGAGGAAGCTAGTACCATGCTCTCCTGAGTTTTAAATGCACTTTAGAACAGCACACAGTAACACTACATATGAGCGGGCGTAGGGAGGTTTGAGGTCTTCACTCACCCCGGTTCTGTTAGCCGTCAGGGCTGGGGGGCTGGGAGGAGGTGCTGGCCGTCAGACTGGGGTCTGGGATGCGGGGCCTCCCTGCTACTGCAGATAAAGAGGTGGTCCGCTTGCCTCCACCCCAGAGAGAAGGGTTACATCTCCTGGGTCTAGGTGCGGCTTGCCCCTCTGAGGGCGGGGGTACCTGGACCTGGGATATAGAGTATATGTTTGGGGAGTGCGGCTGTCTGTGCAGTGTCTATTTGTGTCAGTCTACATGTTGGGTGAGTGCCGAGTATTTGGTTGTGCATATGGGGTGGGAATGCACGTCTGTGTCCGCGTGTGCCTGTTCGTCTGTGTCTATATGTCAAGTTGGGTCTTAGACTCAACCTCTCTGGGTACATCTCAGGCCCTCTAAAGTATGGAGGCCTATCTCCCCTCACCACACTCCCTGCCGGTGGCTGATGCCCTCAGACGTTGGTGTGCTGGTGGTTCTTGTCGTCTGGGGCTGGGCGCTCATGTATGTACCGGCTCACTCCTGGTGGCCGATTGGCAGGGCCGGGCGCCTGTGGCCCGGCTGGTGGGATGCCCTCAGGCCTCTGGCCTCTGGGCCTGAAGCTCGGTCCTCTCTGGCACAGCTGGCTGCCGGCAGAGCCCGCGGGCACGCCACTGCAACCCCCTCTGGCCTCTGCTCCGTAGCTACGGGGTGACCTATCCTTTGGGGCTCTACTCAGCTCTTCCCAGGAGGGTGGCACGGTTCCCCCCCTTTGGTGGTCCTCCTCGGGTCCTTGTACTCTGGGGCCTCTGGATATCTGGGGCCTGGATCTCCTCCATACCTGCTTCATACCCTGGAGGACGGGGCTATGACTCCCCACACTCCCTAGCAGATCGTTACATGGAGAAACCTTTGGAATACAAGCATGCTGATCCACACAGGTGTACACACAGGTGTTCACAGACGCGGACTACACCTTTCTTGGCTGCTGCCTCAAAGCACATTGTGCGCTGTCTACCTTGCGTGCTGCACAATATCGTTTATTATTTAGTATCTACTGTTATCTACTGCTAGCTAGTTTATTGTGATGGTGCTGTTTTTTTTATTATGTTGCTCTTTGTTGTTTGCTTTCTCTTCTGTTTTTTTTTCTCCACACAGGTGATCCAGGCATTTTTTTTTCTTTCTTCCCCCCCTTCTCACCGTCTCTTCTCCCCTTTGGTTTTCTTTCTCTCCCTCTCTTTCTTTCATTCTTTCTCCCTGTCCTATCCCCCAGTCATGTCTGTCCCGTTTGTAGCAACTAAAAATAAAATAAATTCATAATTATAATAAAGGTCAATCAAATGGACCAATATGGCAAGGCCATCACAGTCGGTCATAGGACATTTCATGGTGGTAACAAAACAACTCCATTGTACCACTGCTCTCACAGGGAGGCACCCGAGCGAGATGAGCCATACCACGTCTCTCATGCTTTCAGATAATAATTTGTCTTGTATATTTTTAACTATTAAAAGGTTTTCATCTTCATTTGCATACTTATATTGAGTTACACCTTCATTTTTGGTTTCATTAACTTTTTTGTAGATATTTTTCATATTATCTTGGAGAATATTTAAACTATAATGTTCCCATTGACTTGATAAGTCACCAAACATAAGTCTGTGGTATGGAACGCCCGCTCTGGCCCTGCCTCTTTTCTTTTGCCACAATTGCTCTTTCCCTCGAACCCACGGGGCACCCCGAGAAATTGCGCTTTGAGTAATTTTTATAAAAGGAATTCGCAGGACAATCTCTAAGTCTGGGGCTCCCAAACCTCCGTGCTTCCTACTCTTGTACATAAATTTTCTCTTAGTCACTTCTCGGTTGGATCCCCAGAAGTCCACTATCATCTCTAATGATTTGGTAGCATTGAGGGTCCAGGTTGTTGTTACTGCACCAGGTCATCAGACTGTCAATCTCATTCCGCTTGGTGCCTCATCTCCACCTGTTCCCAATAAGGTTGGTGTCATCTGCAAACTTCAGAGGTTTGATGGACTGGTTTGTGGAGGTGCAGCTGTTGGTGTACAGGGAGGATAGCAGAGAAGAACATACACAGCTCTAAGAGGAACCGGTGCTGATGCACTGAAAGTTCAAGACATGTCTGCCCAGTATGACATGTTGCCTTATGTCAGACAAAAAGTTAATAATCCAATAATTGAGAGCCAATAATTGGCTCTGTGGATAAACTTCTTAAGGGGTGAGCAGTTAGGGGTCTTTGTAAATGGTGGAGGTGTTGGGATTGGGGAAACGCAGGTGCTGAAGGTACAAGGTGGGTAGTTAACAGGACTGTTCCATTGATTGTCAAAGCAACAGTAAAAGCTGTAAAAGCTGGGCTTTAAGCTTGTAGTTGGTTAATTGGCAAGTCATAATAATAACAAACGTACTGCATTTAAACATTCACAGCAGGTGGGATATCCGGTCTTTAAGTGATGACATATGAGCCCTGCTTCCGGGCCAAACTACTCTGAGTTTATTAAGGCTGTTGTGTTTTTAACATGTTTTAATGCTTTGTATCTTGTTCTATTTAATCTGAACAAGCCCTAAAAACAGTCAGTGATCACTGTCGGCCTCTCTCGTTTTTTATTACCGCTGTTCATTTTAAAGCTCAGTTTTTAAAACCATACAATGTAACTACAGCCCAGCTCATGTAGCAGTATATTACAGTTTTTTCTGATTTCTTAAGCACATTTTTTGTAACTATTGGCTAATTTTGCAAAACTCTTCACACAAATAAGAAAACCTGTCACCCAATCATCAAAACATTGTAGTTCTCTTGCAAAAGAAAACACAGCTAGATTAACTCTTCACACCTTCGTAAAAATGGTGTTTCCATATCAAACAGTACACACAAGCCATCATCTACTAAGCACACAATGCGCCAACTGCACACTGATGGTATGAATACAAAACACATCTGGCTTTTGCTTTCTCTGTGCACAAGGTAGGCTATGTCAGTTTGAGCTCATACTTCTGTCATAGATCCATAAGCATAGAGGGATCCAAACTTCAAGTACTGGTGTTTATTCAAACACATCAAAACAAACACAAGTGTTTATTTCCAAGTATAGGATTATTTGCAATCGCCATAATGACTATATGGGTTACTTGGTCTGCAGTGAACATGCTTCCTCTGCCCCAGCATCTGGTCATCTAGCAATTCTGTAAAGTAACAATTTCAGTATTTTTACATCAATGGTATTGGTGTGTTTCTCATTGGCATATGGCAGTGCTACAAATCTTTGTGCGAAGTGACTGTACTAACCGATTCTCATTTCAAGATGTCCTTATGGTACTTGCTACAGTGTAGCGGCTCGAGTTAGGCTGGACCCGTTGGCCAGCTACCCTCAGGGTCATTCCACGGTTGATTACATGGTCCACTATTGTAGCTCTGATGTCATCAGCAATTCTATTTCTTACTCTTCCTACCCTTCCTCTCCCCCCTCCTCATCTTCCTCTCCCCCTCCTCGTCTTCCTCTTGCTCCTCCTTGTCCTTGTCGTCCTCTTCATCCTACTTCTTCACCTCCACGTCCTCTTCCTCGGCCTCCTCTACTTCTCACTCTTTCTGCTCCCTCCATTGTACTCCGCACACACAGCTTACCTGTATTATAGTGCTTAGGCTGATTGCAAAGTGAACTAATTATCTAAGAAAGTTTTCACATGTGAAAGTGTGCCAGACAGTTGGCAAATTAGTGTTAATGATAGCCATACATGTGTATACTTTTGCTAGGAGTGTGTTGGAAATTTGGTAATTGAGTGTTGTGCAGTGAATTGTGCCTACAGTTTTGCAAAGTGTGTGTTACAAAATTGCAAACTGAGTGCAAAGCAGTTTTTGTGCTTTTAGTTTTGCAAACTCAGTGAGTGGTTTTGCTATAAGTCTGAATAATTTTAGAGATTGTGCTACAGGAATCACAGTTAGGGTTTAAGCATTCAGAAAAAACTGTAATGACTAACCTCGTATTGTGGATGGATTATCTAAGTTGTTCTAACTGAAGTTTGGGCCGTTTACAGCATCCTGCCATGCGATTGCATTTGTCCCTAACCATCGGGAGCCGTCATCACATCGACGTCCACCTTTGTTGTAGCGTTTGTGTCGCATATTATTTACATCATCGGACACTTAGACGCATTGCTTTGGCAATGACCAAACGGATATGGAGGTACTAAATTGTGGAGGAAAACCAGTCATTCAGAGTCTAGTCGTAGCGAGCAGAGATGGGCAGTAACGCGTTACTGTAATCCGATTACTTTTTTCAAGTAACGAGTAAAGTAAGGGATTACTATTCCAAAAACGGTAATTAGATTACCGTTACTTTCCTGTAAGCACGCTGCGTTACTGCGTTACTAAAACCGTGATTTTTTTGCGAGAATGTCTCATGACAGTGACATAAGCAAGTGTGCCATTCGTGGCAACAGCTGTGTGCAGATCAACAATGGATCATATATCGAGTGCAGGAGAGAGTATGAGCGTGCAGCGTTTAAAGCGTGGAAGCACTGACCTTACTTTGAGTTTGATTCCATAAAAAGTGACAAAAACATTAGCGTCCGTTGTGCGTGGGAAGAAAACTTCTCTTTACAGCGAAAAAAAACCCCTAAACTTCCAAGTAAGCAGCGGGAGTGTGCTACCACGTAATGGGAAACTCACAGAGAAACTCGCAGATTCTTCCACTGACCGCTGCGGCACACCTGCACCAGGGCAAACCTGCACCAGAGCACACCTCCGCCTACGCCACTCCTGCTTTACAGGTGAAAATAGAGCAACAGGACCGCTGAGTCTTTGACTTTGTTTATTTTCTGCTGTTTTACTTGCATCTATTTGAAAGACTGAGTGTAAACAGAAAAAAAAAATTATTTTATGTGCTGGAATGTGCAGAAAATAGGTTTAAATGTTAAACAAATTTCTTCCAGTCAGAGAATGTTGCATATAATTAAATCTTTGCTTGATGCATAAAGTTAAAAGATTAAAACTAATAAAACAAGTTTTTAAAAGAGACTTTTCCATTTGATTACATTTTGTATGATGGATTATGCAGAAAAAGTAGAATTTGGGCTGAAAGACCTATCGCTTTATCACCTATTCAGGTTGTAAATCGTGTTTTTAAAAAGTAACTAAGTAACTAAGTAACTAAGTAATTAATTACTTTTGAAAATAAGTAATCAGTAAAGTAATGGGATTACTTTTTGGGGGAAGTAATCAGTAATTAGTTACTGATTACTTTTTTCAAGTAACTTGACCAACACTGGTGGCGAGTTGATCTAAGTAGTTACTGATGAAAAAGTGGCTTTTGTAACCTGAACTGGATCCAATGGAACAAAGAAGCAAAAACACCCCTCAAAACCAGCTAAGGAGTCATATCTTTTTTCAAATTTTATGTGTCATTAGAAATAAGGGCGAGAAACCGGACATGACACATAATCTCTCCAGTGTGTCCTACCTCTACCTTGGAGCACTGTGCTGGTACGATATGTTCAGAACACTGGATTAGTGAGTATGTAATCAGTAATTACAATAATCACACGTGAGTTCAAAAGAAAACTGTAGTGTCCAGTAACACTTTAGAAGTTTTCTCAAATAATTTTATGAACTCACTACTACTATATATTTTCCAGTGTAGTTGACCATTTTTACTATTTATCACTGTTTTTACACCATTTATTCTGTGGCTTTTCATGGACTTGAAAGTGTTGGAAATATTGGCTTCCTAAATCATTTATGAAAATAAAAATTTAATTGATGACAGTGTCACCTCTTGACCACTCGACAGTAAGATTTATAGAGAAGGAAAGTTGTATTATCATCAACCTTTTAGAGCTCAGTGACAAAGTGTGGAAACAAATGCAATCTTCAGCCATGCATTATAAGAGTGGTCACTGGGCTGTGATATAATCAAAAACCACTTCCCCCTTTTCTCAGCAACTGTGCCAACACTGTCTGTGAGCCCAGAGGTCTGCTCAGTGGCCCATAGTACCAGCAGAAAACTGTGGTTGTACACCCAGTGTGAGAGCATGGAAGTAAGAAGAATGTGAAGTGGGGCAGCTCCATCAGTGTGCACCGATCTCAGTTGCTTTGCTCTTGATAAACAGAGGAAAAAAATCCCTTACACACACACACTCACAGAAATGCAGATAAAGGCTGCTGTGGTTCTTTTCTCTCCCACAGCTCCTTTCATCTCCTTCACATCCGTTTTGTCCCATCTTTCATTTGTTCCCTGTAGAGTTTTCCAGTGGTCATTCTTCTTCTCTCTCTTTCTCATTCTTCCTGTATTTTGTTTCTCTCATCTCGATTCTTAGTTTTTTCTCTGTGTTTGCCTTCCTCATAGTAATAGGATTCAGCAGAGCACTGTGTCACCACTGGCTACAGTAACAATCATATGAGGTAGTGAATTTACCATTATGCAAACGACATCAGGAGAGCAAACTCATCTGTTGCGAATGGCTGCTGCTCCCACTTTTCTGTATGAGTATGCATGTGAATGTGGATTCAAAGAGATCCTAGCTTGCCATTTGAGAGGTGATGTCAGAAAGTCACTGTAGATTCGATGCATCCTGTGTGTGTATTTTACATATTCAGATCCGTTCTCTTGCATATGTAACAGCAGTGACAGTGACAACCATCAATACACTACAACATCTCTGAGGAATTTTCAAGGTCAGGAACAAAGCTGATGTACTGTGTAACATTTATGAGCGCCATGAGCCAAGATGTACTGATAATTTTGCTATAGTTTAATTTTTCTTGATTAATTGTTAAATACTAAATATTTTTTTTCATTTGAGTTTTAAAGATATTGAAATGATTATTAAATGTGTACTAAATGATTAATATTGGGTTTGTAAAAAAAAATTTTGATGTTTATGGTAATATTTCCAGAAATGTTTGCATATGATCAATGAAAACTGTAATTCATCTAAAAAAAATCCAGAAAGTATTCATAGTATAGTATTTATAGCGCTTAATTTGTTGCACATGACATGATACAAACTGGATTCTTTCTCACAGCAAAATTCTACACAAAATGACAAAGTGAAAATTCTATCACTATACACAAACACACACCCATGCCTGTAGCAAATATGATACAAATTAAAATTCCCCGCTCGCCCCTGCGGGCAGTCTATCCTTCAAGGTCAGATCCTCTACCAGACGCCTGGGAGCTTGAGCATCCTGCACAGCATCTTAGCTGTTCCTAGGACTGCGCTCTTCTGGACAGAGATCTCCGATGTCATTCCTGGGATCTGCTGGAGCAACTCACCTAGTTTGGGAGTGACCGCACCTAGTGCTCCAATTACCATTGGGACCACCGTTACCTTCACCCTCCACATTTTCTCCAGCTCTTCTCTGAGCCCTTGGTATTTCTCGAGCTTCTCGTGTTCCTTCTTTCTGATGTTGCTGTCATTGGGAACCACTACGTCTATCATTACGGCCGTCTTCTTCTGTTTGTCCACCACCACTATGTCCGGGTTGGTTAGCCACCACCTTTTGTCCGTCTCTATCTGGAAGTCCCACAGGATCTTAGCTTAGGATCCACAATGACGACGAAACAACTAGTCTCTCAGTGTTCCAACATTCAAAAGAAGGGACTGCTCTCAAAGCTAGAGACCTAAGATTGGGTACCAAGCCCCAAGATAGAAGAAGGATCGTTGAGTGCAAGAGGAACTGACCTGAAAGATAGGATCATGGCCAAGATTGAACCCTGCATTACCCGTAGCAGGTTACCAAGACTACCTGAAGTACCCTCAGAAGGTCTGCTAGATGATGTTAATGCAGCACTACGGACGATACCTACAGCCACCATTACCAAGACTAACAAGCTGATCTATACCACAGCAGCAGTGATCAGTGAGATGCTTGGCTACAAGTCGAACAGCCTCAAGGAGCAGTACTCTCCATGGAGAAGGAGGATAGAGGCTAAGATCAAGGCAGCACGGAGGGAGGTTAGCCAACTATCAGAACTGCAGAAAGGTGTGATGAAGAAGGTGCCTAAGAAGTACAGCAAGCTGTCCATACCTGAGGCCTTGGAAACTGCAAAGCAACGACTCACAGCCTTGGCCAGCTGCTTGAAGAGGTACACTAGAGAGACCGAAGAAAGGGGAATAAACCAGATGTTCTCCACAGAACCAGCCAAGATGTACTCACGGGGCAGGGGAGCAATATAAGAACAGCACCACCAAGGCTGGAGATGGAACAATACTGGAAGAGCATATGGGTGAAGGACGCAACCCATAACGGCAATGCTCAGTGGCTAGTGGATCTGAAGGCAGACCACGGCAACCTCCCTGAACAGGGTCCAGTAACCATTACGGTGGCAGACATCCAAGAAAGGGTCTCCAGTATGAAGAGTACCAGACAGCACAGCACCAGGCCTTGACATGGTTCACGCCTACTGGCTAAAGAAGATGACCACACTCCACGAGCACCTGGCAGCACAAATGAACCAGCTGCTAGTTGAAGAGACACCCAGAACAGCTAACCGAAGGCTGGACAGACCTGATCCTCAAGGACCACCAGAAGGGACTGGTACCCTCCAACTACCGACCAATAACCTACCTCAGCACCACGTGGAAGCTCCTGTCAGGCATCATAGTGGCTAAGATGAACAGGCACATGGCTCAGTACATGAGTGGGGCACAGAAAGGGATGGGCAAGAATACCAGAGGCGCAAAACACCAGCTACTGGTAGACAGAGCAGTCAGCCGAGACTGCAAGACTAGTCTGACCAACCTGTGCACTGCCTGGATTGATTACAAGAAGGCCTATGACTCAATGCCCCACACCTGGATCTTGGAATGCCTAGAACTATACAAGATCAACAGGACCCTAAGAGCCCTCATCAGGAACTCAATGGGGTTGGGGCGGACAACAGTAGACGCCAACGTCAAGCCCATAGCACAAGTCACTATCAAGTGTGGGATCTACCAAGGAGATGCTCTGTCCCCACTGCTGTTCTGCATAGGCCTGAATCGCCTCAGTGAGATCATTGACAAGACTGGCTATGGATACCGACTACGGAATCAAGCAGTTGTAAGCAACCTCCTGTACATGGATGACATCAAGCTGTATGCCGAGAGTGAACGAAACATCGATTCACGGATCCATACCACCAGGATATACAGCATATACAGACGGACAAAATGGTGGTACCTAACCAACCCGGACATAGTGCTGGTGGACAAACAGAAAAAGATGGCCGTAGTGATAGACGTAGTGGTTCCCGATGACAGCAACATCAGAAAGAAGGAACACAAGAAGCTCGAGAAATACCAAGGGCTCAGAGAAGAGCTGGAGAAAATGTGGAGCTCCCATGCCTCTGGTAGAGGACCCGAACTTGAAGGATAGACCCCCCGCAGGGAATTTATATATACATTAGAGATGTGCAAAGCAGAAAGTATTTGTATCTGTATTTGTACCGTGGCTTTCAAAAGTATTCGGCCACCTTGAACTTTTCCACATTTTGTCACATTACAGCCACAAACATGAATCAGTTTTAACGGAATTCCATGTTTGTATTTTGGCCTAAAAGTTCCATTTTGGCCTCATCTGACCAGAGCACCTTCCACATGTTTGCTTTGTCCCCCACATGGTTTATGGCAAACTGCAAACGGGACTTCTTATGGTTTTCTGTTACCAATGGCTTTCTTCTTGCCACTCTTCCATAAAGGCCAACGTTGTGCAGTGCACGACTAATAGTTGTCCTATGGACAGATTCCCCCACCTGAGCTGTAGATCTCTGCAGCTCGTCCAGAGTCACCATGGGCCTCTTGGCTGCATTTCTGATCAGTGCTCTCCTTGTTCAGCCTGTGAGTTTAGGTGGACGGCCTTGTCTTGGTAGGTTTACAGTTGTGCCATGCTCCTTCCATTTTTGAATGATGGCTTGAACAGTGCTCCGTGGGGTGTTCAAGGCTTGGGAAATCTTTTTGTAGCCTAAGCCTGCTTTGAATTTCTCAATAACTTTATCCCTGACCTGTCTGGTGTGTTCTTTGGACTTCATGGTGTTGTTGCTCCCAATATTCTCTTAGACAACCTCTGAGGCCGTCACAGAGCAGCTGTATTTGTACTGACATTAGATTACACACAGGTGCACTCTATTTAGTCACTGGCACTCATCAGGCAACGTCTATGTGGAACTGACTGCACTCAGACCGAAGGGAGCTGAATAATTACACACACCCCACTTTGCAGTTATTGATTTGTAAAACATGTTTGGAATCATGTATGATTTTCGTTCCACTTCTCACGTGTGCACCACTTTGTGTTGGTCTTTCACGTGGAATTCCAATAACATTAATTCATGTTTGTGGCTGTAATGTGACAAAATGTGGGAACGTTCAAGGGGGCCCAATACTTTTGCAAGCCACTGTATTTGTTGAGGGGGGGGGGGGGGGGGGGGGGGGGAAAGTATTTGTATTTGTATTTGAGTAAAATTCAAAATAGGTTTAAAAATCCAGTTGTTTTGCGTTACACTTTTAATTAACGTTATAGTGTGAGTATTCTTTAATTATATCCATTATAGTAATTATGGATATGCAATATTAGTTGATGTTTTTCCATAAATCCAGCAATGAACATGTAACAAGGAACGTCACTGAAAAGAAAATAACATAACAGCCATTGCCTCATCCATGGTTAAAGACACACTAATAAAATACAGAGGACGCTGAACAGACAGCGAAAATGACTTGCAGGGGTAGAACATGGTTATGATGATGAATTGGTGCTGGTGGGGGGAGTTGGCAGACAGTACCAGAAAAGGATGCTTTAAGTGCATGTGATTGTGCATAGCAGATGTTGACAGATGTTTGATATGTCTGCCTCTGCTGATTAGACTTTTGCACACATTAGATATCACTTCGGTTTCATCTACAGCACTGACTGTAAAATTCTTCCACACAGAACTTGAGCAAGTTTTTTGGCTGATGGATGACCAAGAGATGGCTCAGCAGCAACAACATTCCTTTCTATTTGGTTGCCCAAATTCATGTGGGGAGTTTCAGCTAAGTTAATGAATGATGGGAAGCTATGTTAAGGTTAACTAGCCTATAGCCTACATCTTGCTGTCTGCAAAAGACAGAGTAACTTAAACGTACCATATAACTCCCACAAGTGCATACAATTCGACACAACTACACAAGCATTGTTTTAACTGTTTAAACTGAATGTTAATGTTACTCTGTAAACAGCCTATCTGTAAATTACCAAGCTAACAGAGCTACGTAAACAGAGCGAACATGAGAGCACCCGAATGCAGTCGTCAGTAATGCAGCGAAATGGAATAATCTCCCGATCCTCTCTAAAGTTATAAACTGCCTCCGGAACCCAGTTAAGGTACAAAAAATTCTATTCAACAAAAATAGTGATGCAGGACAGCCTTTTTTCGCTCAGCCGAGCCTTCTCTGTTGCTGTGTGGAGCAGCCTGTGTCAGTCACCTCTTTCACACGTCACTCACTCATCCGGCCATGTACTGCGGTCTCATAAGGAAACTCAGCTTTTTGATATAAAGTTTTACCTTGTTCCCGAATACAAATATTTTTTTAAGTATTTGTTTGAAATAAGTACTCGTAAAAAACACGTTATTTGTGCGTTTCCGAATACCGTATTTGGGTTCAGCTCCACCCATAATATAAAAAAAACTAACACCCAGTTAGTGTGACCGTCCGACCTTCGGATCTGCCACCGTGATGGTTACTGGACCCTGTTCAGGGAGGTTGCTATTGTCTGCCCTCAGATCCACTAGCCACTGAGCATTGCCGTTATGGGTTGCGTCCTTCTCCCATATGCTCTTCCAGTATTGCTCCGTCTCCAGCCTTGGTGGTGCTGTTCTCTTATTGTTCCCTTGCCACTGAGAGTACACCTTTGCTGGTTCTGTGGAGAACAGCTGGTTTATTCTCCTGCCTTCTATCTCTACCTCAAGTGGCTGGCCAAGGCTGTGAGTCTTTGCTTGGCAGTTTCCAAGGCCTCAGGTATGGACAGCTTGCTGTATTTTTTATGCACCTTCGTTGTTGCACCTTTCTGGCTAACCTCCCTCCGTGCTACTTTGATCTTGCCCTCTAGCCTAGAAGGAGGCTAGAGGCAAACAGGCTAGAGACTGTTTGCCTGTATTGCTTCTTCTGGCTGTTCAACTTATATCAACTGATCACTGCTGCCGTATTGTAGATCAGCTTGTTAGTCTCGGTAAGCGTGGCTGTAGGTATCATCCGTAGACCTGCATTAACATCATCGAGTAGATGATGTTAATGCAGGTCTACTCGATGATATATATAATGCACTGTTCAGTTTTTGTCTTTGTTTAAGTAATGGAGGGACTTACTAGAGCAATCTTTAAATGCTGTTTTTAATAAAATTGTCACACAATTGCATCTGTAAAAGTCTGTTAATATACCATGCAGGACAAGTGGTGAAAGCAAATGTTAAAGCAGTGTAATATTAAAACCAATAATATGTAAAAAAGGTTAGGGTTTCAAAATATAATATTAAAATTATTTTTAAAAAAAAAGTGAAAGATGAACATTTGAAATTTCAAAACATGTCTTTATGTATTTGTGTGTTTTTCAGTGTTATTTCCCAAAACGTCTTCTTGCTGCCTTTTTCCCCTCTGAGGAAATGCTCTGCTATGTGTGTGCATGGACAGGCTTGTGCGTGGGTCAGCTGTGTTGGGTAGATATACATGATGTACCAAGCCATTAACATGTGCAAAAAGCTTGTGTTTATTTGGCTATCCAAAGTTCATCCAAGACAGCTTTAGAAAGCCAACACAAAGGCATATTGACACAAAGAGTGGATTAACAGGCACCAATACTTGTGTCAGCCCTCATTCCCCCACACAAACATCGCAATACTACTTTTGTAATTATTCTGCTGCCACTGCCATTGTCCTGTAATTAACGGGTCAGGTTTATTGTCAGCCAAATCAAACATTATTTCTAATTCTCGTAATTCAGTACCACAAATATAGCAAATTAGCTGATGAGGAATTGGGGATTAATACTGGTCATCATTTATTGCTTATATTTATAACTAATATTTCGTGTCTCGCCACTGTAAGTGATACTATGTGTAACTCTCAATAAGACGTAGACTATTTGAATGTAAACATCTCCTTATAGTGAGGTATCTACAGCTCATTTCAAGTTAAAATAATTGAGAATTAGCTTACTCGCTCTATCACTAATTGATATGCCTTCATATTTTGTTTGTGCCAATTAGTATTTATGGTAAATGGTAAATTAGTATTTATAGGAACATTTAAATGAAACCTTTCAGCAAGCAGTGTTATTTCTGTGCCAGCACCTGAAAATGGAAGATTCACTCCACTTCCACTTCCACTTCACTTCCATTAATTAACATGCAATGGAATCGCTATCCCACTGTACCAACAAAGGGCGAAATGGCTGTGAAAAAGAATTTTTAATTTCAAAATGTTCATGAGCTGCTGCATCAGATTTACGCTGTAGTCTAATGTTGCCATCCCATGGAATTCATAGGAGAAGTGTGATGCTGTCTCACAGGGTATAAAAGGCAATGCATTATCAGAAGAGTCAGTTTAACCGAAGTACAAAAAAGTCTTATGAAATCTATTAAGTTCAGATTAACAGGCAGAAATATTTTTGGATAACTATTAGCAACCATCATGAAAGATCATCTAAAAACTCAGTGCTTTGGCCTCAAGTCTCTACTAACACCCGAGGGTCGATTTTCCTATGAGACTTGCCACGACTGTGACACTGTTGCCATTGCTATGGTAATGCCCGTGGTTATTACCATGGTAATGGTAAAAAAAGGTCAGTCAGTGGAAACGCAGCTACCCCCTGACTGATCTTCCTCTGGGTTTGCTTTTTTGAGAGAAATATGTTTGCAGGCTTACAGAGAGTTTCACATGCTAGACAATGGTATCTTGTGTCCTTAATTCTGAGACCCAGCGACAGACCATATCCATGTATGCCGTAGCAAGAAGGTTTGCTGTCTACCAGCAAAATCTCAAGAGTGTCGAGAGGATACAAGGAAACTGTTAGAAAGGTAGATCGATCTAGACAGAGCAATGCAAGGGCATCAGCCCACCTGCAGGACAGAACAGAAGAACCACCATTACAGTGCTACAAAATGACTTCCAGCAGGCTACTCACAGGCATGTGTCTGGCTAAATTTTCAGCAGCAGACTTCATGGTTTGGAGCATTCTTTAATGGGATCAGCACTCAGTTACCATTTACCCACAACATAAGAGCTGGTATGTCTACCAATGTCTGGCCATTCTCTTTATAGCAGTGAAACGATGATGCTATAACAAATATTATTTTGCCTACAACATCACCCAGCATGATAATGAGTATTAGCAATGGTTCAATGATTGTCTTAGAAGAAATGTCTTTGCAAGGTTACAGAGAGTTCCACATGCTAGACAATGGTATTTTGAGTCCTTAATTGTTAGACCCAGTGACCTGAGCTACTCCAGGTGAAGGACAATACCTGGCCTAATGTAATCAGAGTTTGTAGGCAGCTCCTGGACGATAAAGGCATTGATGCCATTGACTGGTACGTTATGTATTGATGTATCCAAATTGTGTCACAGAACGTCCAGAAGCTCACTGATGCCCTGTCTCAGCTGTAGTAGGAGATCATCCAGGAGGATACAGTCCGCCATCTAATCAGCGGCATGCCCAGACATTAGGAGTGCATACAGGTGTAACGTATGCCTGGACCAGTTTGTGAGTTAATTTTCTACTTGGTGTGATTTGGAATCTAGCCAAAGGGTTAGTAACTCTGGTTTTCACAGACTATGCCATTTATGCCATTTTACACAATGTATCAGTGAAGAATTTTACCTCTAATATTTGATTCATCAAGTGCAGATGTGTTATTTAAGGGTTCCATTTATACTTTGGAGCAGTATAGATATAAAAAAGAACATGTCTGAAAATGTTCTGCGGTTAATTGTTGTTTGCCTGTTAATTTGATTTTGTTTGCTTGTTTGTGATTTTTGTTTTGTTGTGTTTTACTACCAACATTAAAGTCAAACATCACAAAAAATAATACTGAATGCACTAAATGAACAACTCATTGCCAACGATGATTACAGTACACCCATAACTCGTATGACAAAGCAAGAAGAGAAAACAAAATTACTTAAAATACTTTGATTTGGGGCATCAGTCCAGCTTCTCAGTGTCTTATTCCCAGTTGTGCTTAAGATCCCATGACAATGGATCAGGTGTGGATATGGTTTGAAAAACTCAAACAAATTCTCAAAGAACTTGAATTAAATGGAGAGTTACTTTTATCCAAATGCACATATGTCTAATCTGAACTCAGCTTCTTTCTTCGTCTCTGTCAGACAGAAATTCAAAAAAACAAAACCCTACACTTAGTGCCCTTAATAGCTGTTACATTTTTTTTTCTTACTATGAGGGATGGTAGATGTTTAGTGTCTAACTTTTAGGAGCCAGTAGACATAAAAATCATTGTTTTGTTTTTTTAAATAATGTTTTTAATTCAGTCAAATATGAAAGAAATTAGAAAGATTTTTTTGAACAAGTGCTATTAGCATACTATAAAAATAACATTGACTGACATACAAGTGTGCTTTATTTAGTTTTAATTAAAAGGTGAGTTATAAAAGCTGAATATTCCTGATTTTATTTCCCACATTAAACAATGGACAGTTTCAGCCATTTTACCACAATTTCACTTTAACTTCATCATGAAAACTATAATTAATTACACTGCTTAAAATAAATGAATGAATAAATAAAACACTAATAAAGGAGCACTCAGAAAATAGATCAGTTTGAATGGGGGAAAAAGTAATGCTTGACATTTATACTAATCTGGATCTGGATGTGTTAGGAAAAATAGGATGAAAGGAAAATGGTCAACCTATCAACCAAACATGATGAGGTTCAAGATTCTCTACTGTCATTGTGACAGAAATATACAGTGAAAAAAAAATCTTACATTCACTGCCTCTGTATGCATTTGAAAAAGTCTAAGCTTGAATTTTTCTAGTAAAACAGTAACATTTTATCTTTCTCAAAAGGTTTCCACTCACTTTTTAACTTCTACCTGACTACAACAAAGTGTGCCTTTGGGTCATTTTGAGTTCAGTGTTCCTTAGAGTAGTGTTACTGTTTTTAACTGCTATCAAAGGTAATTTTTATTTTCCAAATAGTTTATTGTTAAAGATTTAATTGGATTTTGTATCTGTCTGCTTCCAAATCAACCTTTAAGTTTGCTTTATGTCCTCGCAGTGGCCCATTGTCTCTGTGGTTCACACAGATTTTGAATCGGCATCAAAGAGCACAATGAAGCTGTCTCTCCCCCCCCTCAACACACACACACACACACACACACACACACACACACACACACACACACACACACACACACACACACACACACACACACACACACACACACGCTAGTTCTCTACTAGCTATGTGGGAATTTGTGCAGAAATGCTGTCAAACAAAGCTGGGCCTTTGTTAACAGTGGCTTACCTTCTGAACCGCATTAAAACTATATCTGTGTTTTCTGTCATGTAGGCGTTGCCAGGCTGGCATTCTAGAGCAGTGGTGTAAATCTATATATGTGAAACAACTTTAGTCTTTGTAACCTACATCAAAGTAGTTCAGTTTTTCTTCTAAAAAATGAGTAATTTTAATGATGCTTTCTTGGTTGTGTGGCACAGCGCCACATTGAGACTCTGTAATTACTAATAGCAGATATAGAGTCCCAGGGCATGATTCTCTGCCAATCTCACAGGCACCTCTCTGGGCACTGTGCACCTTATCACACAGGCTTCTCATTTCAGATTCACATCAAAGTCACCCATCTCTGCTTCTCCTTGAAAAAAGAACTATTTCCGTGTGTTGAGGTTTGAATTAGCTATGGCTTGAATGAAGCCATTTATTAAGAGATTTTCACCACTGAGTAGACATTTGAACCAGATCAAACACAGCTCAGTGTTTGGCATTGCCTATCAACAGTGAACTGATGCCTTCGTAGAAGCTATGTGAGCTGTTTCATGTGGTTACGCACTCCCCAAGGAAATCAAAGCCACCTGTCTTCTGTCCACCCAGTGAACTAAGAAGGCTCTTGCAAGTTTTTGTCCTTGTGAGTGACTACATTTGCTTTTGCTATAAATTATTTAGTCTAATTAAAATTGCTGTTCAGAATGCCATTCAAATAAGCAACACGTTCACTTTATATTGGGCACTTACTGCTGAAAACCATTTAGATTAAAGGACTGATTCTAGTTTCAGACAATACAGAAGTCATAAGCTATGATTACCTGGACTGAGTCAGTGACAGTATCCATGTATTTCAGTTCACACATTTACTGTAATATTTTTTAAATGCAAGCTTGTGTGACTGTAATTTGGTTAACTACTAAACTGTAACTGTGCTTTAGCAGGAGCCACAGTCATAATCGCACTTTTATTCTTATTTTTATTTCCTGAACTACAGAGTCCTGAAGTTGTTTCTTTTATGGGTTTTTGCACCCAAAGCTTATAAGTACAGAAGCTATAAATGTAAGTGCTAGAGTTTGGATAATACAGACCATAGAAGCTGTGGGTCAACAATGGGCAGGACTGCTGTTGTTGTATATTTCAAAGTACTCTGCACAAATGTACTTTAAAAGCGTCTTTTTTTTTTTTTTTTTTTTTAACTGAACGCAACATTTTATAAATCAAATTTAAAAAAAAAAACATTTTCTTTTGGTTGTAGTCAGATTTGTTAAAATAAAATTCTTCCATGACATAAATAAAAATATTTCTTTTCTTATCTTGTGTGTGCCTTTCCTAATAGAATATTTAAAAGCCAAACAGAGATCAGCAGCAGCGCGCAGACATGCCTGAATCGGGAACAATCAGCCATCCAGCGTTCAAGTGTTTTTATGACATGGACTAACTGCCTGTTATTATGCTTCGCTTTGAGTTACTGCCTCTCAAGGATTGATCCATTACAGGCTTTCACAAACACACACATCAGGTTACATATTATTGATCTCATTTTAATCGATGAGCACGGAGAGTCTTTACTAGGACTGTTTTATTTAAAATGATCAAATAATCTTACTCATATTTTGCTTGTTAAATTAACTAATTGATATCAGAATTAAATATACTGGTTCTACTTTTCTGGTTGTACTGATTAATCAAAGGTCTTTAGATTAAAAGCTCAGTTTACCCATACACTGATACAGTTTTTCACTACTTTTAATAGTCCCTACAATGCTACAGTGAAAACAGAGAGAAGCTGAACAAACAGAAACCATTTTAAATTAAATTCTGGATTTAACAGAAGAAGAGAGTTAGTTTCTTTCTAGCTGCTGTCAGTCTTGTGCTCCAGCATGTTGGATCAACCTTTCAGGCCGTCTTTGGGAAATCCCTATAACGATGATTACAGCAGTCCAGCTTGGAAGTGATAAATGCATGAACTAGTTTTCCAGCATCAATCTGAGACAGGAGATATTGCACAAATGGAAGAAAGCAGTCCTACATATTTTTTTTAATATGCTCATATAAACAACATATCATGGTGAAAAATGGCTCCAAGGTTCCTCACAGTGTTACTGGAGGCAATGGTAATGCCATCCACAGTGAGCATCTGGTCAGATATCATATTTCTAAGACTTTCATAGCTGACCTCACCCAGGTCTTTATGTCTTTACGACATTCCTGCAATTTACTAATTGTTGTGTTATCTGGCTTCATGGATAGATAGGGTTGAGTATCATCTGCTTAGCAGGGAAAATGTATGCTATACCTTCTAATGATACTGCGTAAGGGAAAAATGTATACATTTATGTATGCAAACAGAACCTCGTGAACTCCATAACTAACCTTACTGTGTGAAGAGGACTCTCCATGTGATTAATTTATCTGCAAGAAACTATGCTGAGGAAACCCATTCAGGTATTTGATATGAGGAGCGTGGTATAAAACCGTAACTTAATGTCAACATGCATTTTTTTCCACAACCTTAAAGTCCAGTCTCTACCTCATATAAATGTTTTAAATGAAGTCTTCACTGGTAATCCAATGCTAAACCTCAACAAAGTTACACATTATTCAAAAGTGTCTTCTTTAAGGTTTTTATGTGACGGCATACATAAAAAAGATGGGCCTCAGCTCTGCCCACAGTTTAAACTCTTAACAGCCATGTTACATATTCATTAGAATATAAATTAAGGTAGTGGTAGTATTTCTGCCCCCTAACAAGTCACTTTCTTTTTTTAAGAATGAAGAATCAGTTTAGCTGATAGAGTTGTTTGCTTCACCTTATTAAACCCTTCGAATTATGCCTTCCTGTGTGTTACAGCCTACTCAACCCAGAGATGATCTGAAAATCACACTTGTGTTTTCTCAAGAAGCTTTTTTCCCTTTCAGAGAAGGCAGAATTTAAGGGTGGGTGTGCAAGAAAAAAGAAGGGGAAACTAGGTCACCATTTTTACTACAGTGTCCTTTTTTCTTCTCATTGTTGCTGAGGAGCTTTATACCCCCTGTGGTGAAAGAGAAATTCCGTGTTCCTATTGGCTAAAAGCTGATGATGACCTGCAGGTGTGGAGAATGTTGGTATTGGACAAGTTGGATGTGCAGGACATGATTGGAGGGGAAGCAGGAAGAAGATGGGGGTGTGGTTGCAGAGAGAAGTAAGGCAGGGGTGATGCTCCCCCCCCTACTGAGATACTATGGCACCCCGGGGAGAGCATTGCAAAAAGGGGAGAGCGTGGAATAGACGAATGGAATCTGCAAGCAGGAATGTAGCTCGAGTTGTGCAGACGGGAGACACAAAGTTACTGGGTGAGAAAAAACAGAGTGAGATGGAGAATGATTGAAGAAAGAGAGAAAATGGGGGTGAGGGTACTAATCCTGTCTGTGCTAGCAGCAGGAGGTATTTTTGTGTGTACAAGAAACTGTGTGAAGTGAAGCACACATTGTTCCTTGAGCAGACCTCAGTGGAAAGTGCTCAGCATTCATATTTTGTCAAAATCATTCCCCAGAAGCTTTGTCCACTCCTGTCCCCAAACGCAGTCCACAGCTCAACGGTACAGTGCGTAGTAAAAAGGAGAGTTGTTGCACAGCTGCCGTTGGCCAGAGCACATACATGGCTTTCTACAGCAGTTAGACATTGGAATTAGGTATCAGTGACCACTTGTCCTCAGTACACAGATTCAGTGTAACGTAGTACTTTATTTTGACAGCTTTGGTACCAGCCATAGCAATTGGTTACATTTTGTCACCAGTTGCTAAACCTTGTACAGACACATATCTGTGAACCTATAGTTTTTCTGACATTGTAGATGTGCTGATATTCTGTTACATTCTTCACCTTCCACGTATAGAATAATATGTCTTAATAACTTAAATAAAATTACAGCTTAAAATGTCCCACCTAAGGCATTGATATTGTTCTGGCTTTCTTTGGAGAAAACCATTATAAATCAAACTCCTCAACTATTTTGATCCGTTGTGGATCAGTAACAGGATTTTCAAGTGTCTTGAAGATGTTATTCATTTCCTGTCCTGAACATTTGCAGGGAAAGGACGACTTCCTGCAACACTGTCACACATCGTTAGTATTACTTTGTCCAGCACAACCCACAGATACTGATATTGATATCGCAGGAATCGGGAGGGTAAGTCAGCATCTCAGATTTGTTGTTGTGCTCCTCAAATCATTCCTGAACCATTTTGGCTTTGTGGCAGAGCACATTATCCTGCTAAAAGAGGACATAACCATCAGGGAATACCATTTTCAAGATGAACATGATCTGCAGCAGTACTTAGGTAAGTGTTATGTGTAAGTAATTTCCACATGGAAGGCAGAAGAACATGAGCCAAAGGCTCACACTGCCAGCTTGCCTTCTTCCCATCCTAGTGCAAGGCTTTCCCCAAGTAAAGCAACATGCACAAATCTGGACACGTGACGCTATATATATATATATATATATATATATATATATATATATATATTTGTTTTAAATCACGGTTTATTAGATCAGGCCACGTTTCTATTGTTCTGATGCAGAGGTGACTACTGTTGGCGCTTTGAGCTGTGTACAGGGCTCAACACGGTGACCTTGACTGGTCTGTGCCAATGAACCCCATAAGCAGCAAACTGCAATGCACTGTGTATTCTGACACCTTTATATGAGAACCCGCATTAACATGTTCAACAATTTGAGCAATGATAGCTCATCTGTTAGACTGCACACACAGGCCAGCCTTCACTCCCCGTGACCATCAATGAGCCTGTCGCTGGTGCACCACTGTTCGATCCTTGGCAAGTGTTGGGTCTGTGTTTCCACAAGCCCCGCTAATTCTAGAGACTTATTCATCATGAAGAAAACAAGACAGTCGATCGATCGATTATTTGCGCAAGGGAGGCCTTGTGTTGGTGTTAAAATTCTACTTTAAACTGTGTTATCTTTGGCACTGTTCTTAGATTGAACTATCTGCAACAACAAAATGATGTTTTTGTGAAAGGTTGCCAGTAACAAAACACTGCAATTTAAATGCAATTTAATTTAATTTAGATGCAATTTAAAATTGATTCTTTGCATTGGTTCATCTTTTGAGTTAGGTGTCTTTTATCAAAATGTATAGGGCAGTGTGGAGTGGGTTAACAAACAAACATTAAAATACTCCTCTAAAAATGGTCAGGATTTAACGAATGAAAAAGTAGGAAAACGTGAAAGATTAAACTGGTCAGAAAGACTAGAAAACATTGGTGAAGTCCACTTTAAAAATGACTAGAAAGTCAGGCTGTCATGGTCCTGTGTCTATGGAGTCTGTGTGTGATGCCCGGGTAGCCACACCCCCGGGCTGGGCCATCACCGGCACACCTGCTTTCCATCGGGGTGATTACCTGGAGGACTACTTAACCCTGCGCTGACGGATGCTCCACGTCAGTCCGTTAATCACCTCTCTGTGGTAACTAAACTCCCGTGAAAGCGTTGCGCTAATGTTTTATTTGAAATGCGTTAAATCTGCCTTCATGTGTTTAAGATTTCAATCCGGCGTCCAGTGTCTGCCACCTGCCTGTCCTCCTGCTCGACTGGATCACCCGGTGCATCATGTGGCCTCGTCACTAACTCCACGGATTCCCTTCTCACGGACTTTCCCACTTCCCTCCCGAGCCCCACGGCCCCACTCCGATTGTAAGCCTACTACTCTAATCCTGTCTTGTTGTGTTCCCCTGCTTCCCAGCTCACTAGTAATTTTCTCCCCTTTTTGTTGCAGCCTCCCACGGTCCCGATTCCGGCTTCCCCGCGTCATTTGTTTCCCCGGGTTTTTTAGTTCCTTATTTGCTCCTCTGGTTTTCCCGGGTCGCCTTTTGTTATTTACAATAAAGTGTCTTTTCCTGCTAGCACTTGAGCCTGCTTCTGGATCCTTTTGTGCACGTGCGCCTCGGTGCATGACACAGGCTTGTTGGAATATACAGAAATGAGAAGTGAGCCAAACGTTTTCCACAGCTCTGTATGGTGAAAAAAAAAATCTTAAGGCCAAGTGCCCGGCTGGCTGGTGGACCGCTACTGATAGTAGGGAATTGTCTCTGCATCTTTGGAATGTTTTCAGAACACGAGGACTCCTGTCCTCATGTTTAATACCTAGTAACTTTTGGGGACAGTAATGAGGTGTTCACAAATCAGAATACCACACGATTTCCTTCAGTTTAATTGAAACATGCCAATAATTTGCTCCTGATCCTACTGTATCTGCAGAGGTTCATTGTTCTCTCTGATTAGCAAACCAGATACTTTTGTGCATTTCAGAGATGCAATGCAAACTCTGAAGGAATCGAGCTTTTGCATTTGTGACTCCAAAATCGTGTCACTGTACATCGGGCAGCCCACTTCACCGCTGCAGTTAAATCTCATTTAAAAACATACTTTTAGTCCCTGGCCTCCGACCCAGTGTGAGATTCTGGCTGTGAGTTACTTTTTACAGTTACAGTGAAGAGCCATAAACAACACATTGTACAGTAGTTCACATGATACCCAAAGTTAATCTTAAAGCATAGCAAGACTTGTAACCAAATAGTAATCATCATAAGTCATAAATGAGGTTATGAGTTTTGCTTGCTTGTTTTATTTCTGTAAATCTCACATGATTGTTTGTTTGTGTTGTTCAGGCCTGGATTCAAACAGTCCACACACAGTAGATCGTACATTCTCTCCATGCTGCATGAAACCCTCCCACAATTTCTTTAATAATTATAATGGAGGACAGAAAGGCGCACAACACAGCTGCAGTAACCAGCCCACAAGTCTTTATTTCTTTGCTTGTTTTTCCATGTAGTGATCTCAACTAAACTGATCAGTACGATAATAAGAGGTCATGTTTCTCCCTGCTGTGCAGTTTATTATTCTTTGCGAAATATCATAATATCCCAGAGCTGATTTTGTTTGAGGGCTTTTCCATCTAACCCAGCAGAGAAGACAGATAAATATAGAAATCGATGCCGTCAAATAAATAAATAACATTTCACACGTCTTCAGGGAGACGTGGGTTAGTGAGCCAAAACTGGGCTTAGCACTTATTTTATGTCACTTATTCAGCATTACACATCACCATGGTAACGTAGATTGCACGGCTAACCTTCTTTGATATAGGATACATTCAGATTTATGGATGAAAAATTGGGGAGATTGGAACTTGTTTTAATGCTGATAATATTCAAGATATACATGCTTGTTTACAAAGTAAGTACTTTATTTTCCGTGATGATTTATTGTGTCAGAGATATAATAAATATCTATAACATTTTCAGGGCATTTGCCCACTTGCGCATCTTTTAAATAGCACATAGCTTACACGCCTTGACAATGCATATTAATAATAGATAGTAATTTAACTTGGATATTAGTTATAGAAATATTTCATAGAATTCATACGAGTTATTTGTGCAATACATATTTCCTATATTCCATCACTGCAGACTCATTCTGCCACAGAGGTACCTCTTTTTCAGCCTCAACAAGGTGACCAGCATTGGAGTGAAGAAAAATGTTATTTAGTAATATCTATGACTGTTTTATTTGTGTAGCACATTTCATTATATTTAAACTCAATGCGATTAACAAAGAAGACAAAAACGTAAAAGTGATATGTATTTCTCTGTGCACCTTCAGCACACTAAGGTCTGATACTGGGAACAAATAAAAGCTCCTGAAGACCTGGCATGTCTGACTGGGTTGTAAGCAGCAGGTCACTTATGTACTGGGGGCAGAACCATTGAGAGCTTTGGGAACTAACAAAAGGATTCCTATTGCACTGGGATAAGTAAGTGATTCCAGTGCTGGCGTACGGTGGTCAAATTTCCGTGCACCTGTAACAACTCTGGCTGCTGGAGTTTGAATGAGCTGATGTTGTCCTATTGTTAATCCGGGGAATCTTGTGAACAGAACATTACAATAATCAAACCTGCTCGATATGAAAGCATGGAATCAGTATGAGTGATTTTATAATCTTAGATGTGTTTTCTATGTTATACACAGAAGTTCTGGTAAACCTTATTGATTTGATTATCAAAACTGAGTTCACTCTCCAAAATGCTCACTGTGTTTCAGAGACAAAGATTATAAATGTGAACACATGCAGCTATGCTATTGCTGCTCAAAACTGGCATGACATGTCTTACAAATACAATACTCAGTGAATTCCAGCATTGTACTGTGACAGGAAGCACCTGTGAAATTTCAATTTGGGAAAGTTCCTCCTAAACATTCTACAGTCAGCTGTGTGGCGTACTTTTCAGGAGTTGGATCTTGGCCCTTCAGTTCCAGTGAAAGGAACTCTTAAAGCACCAGCATACTAAGACATACTGGACTATTCCATGCTCCCAGCTTTGTGGAAACGGTTTGGGGTTAGCCCCCTTTCTGTTCCAATATGGCGGTGCACCAGAGCACAAAGCAAGGTCCATAAAGACGTGTTTGTTTTGAAAACCTTCCCAGAAGAGTTGAAGCCTTTATAGTTGCAAAGGGTGGCAACAGAATGAACCCACAGTCACAATGTATCCAGTATGACATGAATTACTTTCCACGAGTCAGCAGTGTTTCCTCTCCATTCACTTAAGCTGAGGTAGGTCACTAAAATATGTGCCTGCCATTAATGCTGTTATGAAGTGTGACATATCTAAATAGAAATGCTTAACAACAGTGACAAGAAGGACAACTGTGAGCGATATAGAGGTCATAGCAGAATTAACCTCATTAACCAGTATAGCAAATTCACTCTAGCCAGAGTCTGCCACAGAAGCTTCTCATTGCTCTCACTCTCTCAGTGCGTGGTTCTTTGCCTTAGCATGAAGTCTACTCGTAATGTGCTGTCTGACACATGCACCGCGACCACGCTAATCCTGTTAGTGGTGCTGCCTAAGAGCGCGCGCACACACACACACACATGAACACACAAACACACACATACACACAAAGCTGTTTTTACAAAGTGAACTTACAAAGTTTGCGTACACCCTGACACATGAAGCACAGGAAAAGGCAAAGTCTTACACACATTTGGATGAACTTCTTTTAACATACAGCGTTCCAGAACTAGCATCCGTGAGTATGTGTGCCGGCACTGCATTTTTAAACCTTTTGGAATAAAAGTAAAAAAGAAAGAAAGAAAACTGAAAAACATTAAAGGTTTAAGCATCTTAGTATAAGATGTATTTAGCTACATATAGTTAAATGATTTGCTTTGCTGTACAAATGCCTTCCAAGTGTGTGGCTGCCAGAGAAACCACAGAAATGCTCTCTTACAAAACCAATTCTGAAATTTGAGAAAGTTAGTTTTAAGGCATATTTCAAAAATGTGTAAGGTGGGGGTAAACACCTAATTAACATGGGAGTTAACTCATTGCACAGTTCAGGAGCTACGGCTAACAAAGCTTGATCCCTCCCTGTTCTTAAGTCTTGTCTTCAGAACACAGAGGAGAAGCTGGTCAACATATCTCAGAGACCTTGAAGAAACACAAGGTGTTAAGAGATAAGCAAGATACAATGGACCCAACCCGTATACTACATCAATTACACCAGGAGCTGCTGAAATGGTCTGCCTGCAGTCCAGACTTTCCATCAGCATTCCAACACCATGTAATTAAAAATATATAATAAGACAAAGAACATCTCGGATTGTTGAATAGCTATACCAGACAAGAACGGGACAATTTGTCATGGTCTTAGTTTAGTTTAACTCTGTGTTATTTTGCCTTTGTTTCTCATTTTTTTTGGCCATCTTGTTATTAGTTAAATGTGCTTCGTGCCTTAGGCGTCTGCATTTGGGTCCCCTCAAATAAATACAGGGTCTACCCCTACAGATCCGTGTCACAGCTACTCTCCTAAAAGTCTAGCAAATGGTCTTCTCAGTTTAAAGTTAAGAAATTCTTGCACAGTGGCAAACATGACCCTGTCTCAATTTTTTTTGCCACCATGAAATTTAAATCTAATTAGATCTTTTATTTTATTTTCTCATCTTAAACATGTGATATGTTTTCTGTGTTCTATTGTGAATAAATTATAGGTTTATAAAATTTACAACATTCTGTATTGATTTACATTTTACACAACTGGGGTTATAAAACGTACAAGGTAATTATATCTTTTATATGTTTTTAAATCTTCAGATATTTTCCATGTGAGTTTCAATACAAAATGACCACAATGCATCTGGTAGTTGCTTATTAACTTATCTCACATTTATCTGAAACTGTATGATGTCTTTTACAGCCATTAAGCTGTGCATCTTTCTAAGAACCTGCAGAATATCCACCTGTTGACCCAAATTTACATTATAAACTAATTACATAGAGTATATCTCCATATTTGCGCAGCTCAAGTTTGATCGACTCAAAGTGTCCTTTTGTTTTCCAGCATTCAAAATAATGTTATTTAAATGGTCTCAGCTCACACACATATCTGACTTTGGAAATGGATTCTGCTCACAACACAGACACTAACAGCTGGAAACTGCTTTGTGTCACCGGCTGTCCTGTTTGAAGAAATACTGTTTAGCTTCTTCTTCTTTTTCTTGTTCATTTTTAATTGAAGGAGTTCTTTGAGATCACACTATGTGAAAGTGAAGGTGTAAGTGAAATTTTCTTTTTTCTTCTTAAGTTATTTCTATTTAGAGTGTTCTCCAAAAAGAATCACATCTTTAGCGCAGTTGCGTACAGGTGCGTTCTTTATATTGTGCACACTTTAATTTTTTAATGTGGTGAATTGAGACGTCTGCTGTGTTGAACACAACCGAGGAGGATTGCTGGACAAATTTTACTGAAAAATGTTCAGGATCTCATTCACAAAATGTGCAGGTGAGCCCACAGAAACTAAAAGAAGTCTATCTTTGACACGCAGCTAGAAAACATCTGCCGTTGAAAACTAGCATCTATCTGTCAGGAATAATTTATGATCGGCAGATTCAGGGAACATGATTAATTAAAAACTGATCTTAATTAACAGTCTTAAATAAATGGGGCTCATAACAAATCTGTTGGAGGTATCGCAGATAAGTCTGTACCACCACAATCTTGGCAACTACCCAGAATGCTAATTCATAATTGATCACAAGAGCCTGAATGGGCCTGACATATCTGCACCGTACTTTCTTTTTTATGATTACAGGACAGTCTAATTACAGAACATTTTCTATAGATCTACACATTTACTTTTTTAACAGTTTAAGCCTAAAAAGTCATGCTGACAGTTTTTTTTCAGGTGAACTTCTTTTCCTTATATTAATGATATGATACCCATCTGTAAATTGATATTTTCTATGGTTTTGTATTATATATCCACAAGAGTAGGTTAGAAAAAAATGACATGAGGGTTGACGCCACTTTAGCAGATAGCCAACCATATTATGGCACTGATTTCATAAGCATAGTGGATTTCTACATGTTAAGCTATAGAGAAAGGCAAGCGAGTGGGCGTATATGCTCCAGTCATGGGAGGATATGTCAAACTGAAGTTATGACCACAACTCAGCTCAGCTGTTGGGTGCCACTTCAAATAGCACCTAACTGTATGAGTATGTGTGCATGCATGTATGCACATTCACCAACAGAGCTTTCATCTGCACACCTATGGTGAAAGACTGTGGGGGGCCCTGAGATACCAAATGTTCACACACATGCACATGGCTGGGGCTGCATGTTGAGCAGTTCTGCCTTCCCTCTTACACGTTGCAAGGTATTCAGTGCTCAGAGATGACTTTGAAAACAGACTTACCAATTATAATTTGTTAAAGTTTAAATTAACCACCACCACCACTAAAATGAAATGGTAAAAAAAGAAAGAAAGATTAAATAAAGAAAGAAAAAGTAAAAACATTGCTGCATTTCTGAGGTGTGTGTATTATTGTCTTATCGCCTCTGCCTTACAATATAAAGCACCTCAAGGCAACTGTTGTTGTGATTTGGTGTTACACAAGGAAAACTGAATTGAATCGAACATATATGCAAGGAATGTAAATTGATGGTACTTTCGGTTAAAACCTAAATCTGTTTTCTTGTTTGTTTAATTATTTGAGGTGAACTACACCTGGGCCACGTGATCATTGCTGTAGTAAATCATTAATATGATGGTTTAAGTAAAATAAATATTTGAAGATTAAAGCTCACTGTCCCATGGCCTAATACAGAAAACTGCTTCAACTTGTTGCAGATCAAAGTGAAATTATTTTGGATGATTGGTGTGTGTCCTATGTTCTAGTCGCTCATAGAAGGCCATATGATTGTTGAGTGTTTCTCTGTATGTATTAATTTAGGTCTACCTTACAATATAAAGCACCTTGAGGTGACTGTTGTTGTGATGTGGCGCTGTATAAATAAACTGAATTGAACTCAATTGAATTAAGTTAGCTATATTAACCCAGAGACACGTGTTCCCTGAGCTTGGTTCTGCTGGATGTTTCTTCCTGTTAAAAAGAAGTTTTTCCTTGTTACTGTTGCCAAATGCTTGCTCATAGGGGTTCATGCGCTTTGAGTTTTCTCTGTATTATTATACAGTCTTTGCCTCACAATATAAAGCACTTGGGGTGACTGTTGTTTTCACCTGGCTCCTTTTCACCAGCCAATGGCTGAGCTCCTCATGCCCTCTCCAAGGATTAGCTCAGGATTTGAGGAAGAGCACAGAACATTATTCACTGTCTGAGCATGACTGATCTTGTGTTCCTGCTGCTAAGCTACATGTAAAATGTGTATAGAATGCTCAATTGTTTTTTTCAGCTTGATGTTTGTATTTGTTAAAATCAAGAAAATGAATCAAGACTGGTTCTTATATAGCGCTTTTCTACTCTACCTGAATAATCAAAGTACTTTGTACAACTTGCCTCATTCACCCATTCATATGGACTAATTCTGTCTGACTAACATTTACACAGATTCATACTGAAATGGATGCATGGGAGAGTAACTGTGGGATTAGTGTAGACACAGACTTTATTTAATCCCACACTGGGGAAATTCACTTGTTTACAGCAACACATATGACATAGGATGAAAGGTTGAATTAGAGATGCATTCTAAAACAATAAAAAATGGAAAAATAATTAATAAAAATAATTAAATAAAAAAAAACTAAAAAACCCAAAATACTACAGTATGTACAGATGGTTTGTTTATACAGTAAAATACACCAGGATTTTTTTTTTTTATGTACGTAAAGTGCAGTGGGAATTATGATGATGTACATGGTTTTATAAGCTGTATTTATCCTGAGTGTTTATTGTACAGTCTGATTGCTGTCATGATGAAGGACCTATGATAGCGTTCAGTCCTACACCGTGGTTGGCACAGTCTCATGCAGGGGTGACAGGTGTTGTCCATAGTGCACATTACCCTAGTTAACATCCTCCTCTCACCCATGTCCTCTTTGGAGTCTGGGGCATGCCCAGGACAGAGCCAGCCCTCTTGCCATTTCCTGTCACTACCTGTGCCGCCACCTCCCCAGCAGACGACCACATAAAAGACAACCTGAAGCCAACATAGTAGTATTCTGCACACCTCAAAAGACCTCAGCCTGCCCAGCAGATGGCCCTTTTGGTATGGAGCACGAGTGTTTTGTGAGCAGTCCAGTGTATTGTCAACTGGACGCAATAATTTGTACATGTCGTCCACCTGGATGTCCAAACCATAGATGCTGTGATGGGTGGTGGTTTTCTCCAGAAATTGAGTTCAGGCAAGATGACAAAGTTGACGATGACCTTCCTTTACTCCAGATTGTTCCCCTCAGATACATATCCAGTGATAGCTGTATCATTTGAGAACATCTGGAGGTGGCAGTTCATGGTGTATCTGAAACCTGAAGTGTAGAGGCTAAAGAGTAAAGGACAAGGTTTCGTAACCTGAGGTTCACCACAGTCCTGAAGCCTCACGTACTGCAGTCCATTGGTGAGGTCGTTTATTGTCCTTACAGTCAGGTGACTATTGACTCGTGCTCCTTCCAGCTTCTCCCTCTTCAGTGCCAGTTGGAATTTACTGAAGGCACTAGACAAGCCAAAAAGCTTGACCTTCACAGTGTTTCTAGTACTCCAGGTGTGAGAGTGACCTGTGAGGGAGGTAAATGAGTGCATCATTCATACCAATAAGAGGATGGTAAGGGGGTTGAGCAGCATGCTCACCAGAGATGGAGGTGGTGGAGAATGGTCCTCTCCAGGGGCTTCATCAGGTGGGACAATAAGACCACAGGTCTGCAGTGGTTAGGCTCCCTGGGTCATAGAGTCTTCGGTACCGGAACCACATCCGGTCGTTAAGTCTGACGTCACTAGCCGTGTCTGGGCCTAAACTCCGCTGCAGCTCCATATATCAAACAATCACTATGGCATTACTGAGAGTTGAAAAACTGTCTAAAGTCTTTCATCTTTAATAAAATGATCAGCGTTCTGCTCTACCAGGTGTAACAATTGAGCTTAACATCCAGGCATTCATGAAAACGGAATTTATGACATTTAACGGAGTTAGAGGTTAGCAGGAAGTTAGCTTGCTAGCTTCCATCTAAATACAATATAGCATGTCCTGACTGCGGGGTTTTGGAAACAAATGAAAACGTACAGCTCTGCTATCACTTCCAGCATAAATGAAGACAGAAAACTAAACAGCAGTGACGTTTGTAGGGTTACTGAAGTTGGGCTAGCTGGTATATAATGATGTGCTACGTGACCGCTAGCGACACAGCTATGTTAGCATAATATAAACAAGCTAACTTTTTTTCCACTCGATAAAAGTTAACGTGAGTGTTCTCGGTGGTCAGGAACAAATGTAATCGCATGGCAGGATGCTGTAAAAGGACCAAACTTCAGCCAGGAGAACAACTGAGATAATCCATCCACAATACCAGGTTAGTCATTCATATACTGCTGCATGGGCTGGGCTGTAGTTACATCCTAAGGTTTTAAAAACTGAGCTTAAATAAATGATTAGCGGTAATAAAAGCCGAGGGAGGTCAACAGTGATCGCTGACTGTTTTAGGAGCTTTTTGAGGCCCGGAAGTAGGATTCGTCACGTCATCACTTAACGACCGGATAGGAAGTCTTCCACACCACAGGGACCTTCTCCAGACAAAGGCTCAGGTTACATATGTGCATGATGACCTCACAGAGCTTATCTGTGCCTTTCTGCTCCCGACCTTCTGTGCTATTTCAAACCTGTTGATAAACAGATTCAGTTCATCTACCCACTCCTTACTGTCACTATCCTGGACCGTTCCCCAAATCTTTCCATGACCTGAAAGTTTTGTTAGCCCTCTCCGGACCTCCCTGCTGTTCTTCTAGTCCAGCTTCTGTTCCAGTGTCCTTATGTATTGCCCCGCCTAATTTCTCATTATAGTTCCTTTTGGGCTTCAAAAGCTCTTTCTCTAGTTTGATGTTTTAGCAAGTGGCTTTAAGAAATTAACTTAATAAACATCTTAATTAAATCAAAATTAAGGTGTTTATTTATTTTATTTTGTTCTTGCCGTCATGATAGAGGGGCTTAGCATGATCTAATAAAAGAAAGATAATAAAAGATGGACAAAATCATTCTTGGTTTTGGTCGTTTCAGCTGATTATAAGACAACTCCATAATACCATCAGTCTAATATTTTAATTTGTGAAAAGAGTGCTAAGCAACTGAAGTACAAAAATCACAGAAAAACAGTCTTTGCCAGTGTTGCCAACTCCTCAATAAGGAAATTGCTATTGGCTGTCCTAAAAGTCACTAGAAGTAACTAAATGATGTCATCGCTTAATTTGCACAATTGGTCATGCTAATGTAATTGTAACCTACGTTGTTGGGGAGAGAAATAACATCATGGAAGAGACATAAAGTGAGTAAAAAATATCCTAAATGTATTTAGAATTTATTTAGAACTACAAATTAAATTCTTTTAGCAATTATTGTTTTTTTTAATGTCACAATTCCAACCCTGCTCCTTTATCCGGGCTTGGTGCTGGCAAAAGTGACCTGAAATAGGCACTCTGGTGGAGTTACTTTGTGTGTGTGTGTGTTTATAGGCAGTTTGGACGCGTAGGTGTGAGCATCTCCTGCCCTGATAGGAGCTGGGGAGGACTATCATCCGCCTGTGAGCGCTTTGGCACGTGCGAGATGCCCACGGCAACACCCACTACTTGTTGAGAGTAAGAGCGATATGCGCTTTCACGTCAAAAAGGTGTCATAAATAAGTCTCCAATAACACCAGAACAAGTCGCCAGATTTGTTGCTAGTTGCTTTTTAGAAAAAAAGTCACTAAGGGGGTCTGGAAACTCGCTAAATATAGCAACAAAGTCACTAAGTTGGCAACAGTGGTCTTTGTACAGTGACATCAAGTTATTTCTGTGTGACAGTCAGTTTCAATCAAATTAAATGGAGCCGCTTTTTAATTTTATTTTAACAATCAGTGTTAAAATTAGTATAACCAAACATCCATTCTCCTCTGCCTATGTTTATCAGGGTCATGTGGGGGGCTGGAACCCAGTTACCATAAGGTGAGAGACGTCTACACCCTGGACAGTTCCTAAGTCTGACGCAGGCTCAGGTATAGGTTTAGCTATATGTTCATCAATATACTTGTGATTTCCCTGGCCAGCAAAAGATTAGAAGTTGAAATAATAGTAAAATGTGTTTAGCAAAAGCACAAGAGGACTGGAGATAGTCGAAAAATTAGTCAGAATAAAAAAGGAATACAAGGTACCTTGATGAAAAACTGGGAGCAAATGCATAGTATAATCATAAGGAGTGCAGAAAACTAAGGCACGGTTATTGATAGTGAATGTAGAAACATGCTTACACTGTAAAATAATAACAATCCAAAAAAAATATTGGAAAGTTCTGAAGAAATCAAGGCAGACAGATGGAAATGAAGGAAAAACAGAGAAACCCCCACAGTTGATTTAAAGTTCTCACAGCAGTAGATCCCTCACTGGTTTTGCCATTTTGTTATCCAGGCTCCTTTATTCTCCTTCTTCTCTGACTATCCTTATGGGTGACAGTTGGGTGCCCCTATCTGGTGCCAATTACAGATTGTTCAGCATTGGCGTGGTGCTGAGACTCAAGGCTGTGGAGTCTCTGGCCCCCACAGCTCCCAATTTACCCATCAAACACTCTCATCCACAATCCTACCACTTTGGAAAGTTACACTGATCTTTAATAACTCCCTTACTGGTCCTTTTTTTCTGGTTGAAATAAAGCAACAATTTGTTTGGTGAACAAAGCGCAAATAAAGATGAACAATAGCACCATTCAAACCTAAGCAGCAATGAAAAGAAGGATAATTGTTATCATTCTGGGGATCTCGAGACTAATTCTGAAAGGATTTTGTCCCCACATTACTTTTTTTTTTAACAAATAGTAGACAAAATTAATAACTGACAGGTTTAAGGAGGTTGAATGAAAATTAGAGGCCTAAGAAGTCAAATTGATAGTTTGATATGTGAAGTTTTAAAAGCCAGATAATGTGACTACACAGAGGTTCAATTATCCGGTAACTCTTACTGAAAAATGGGAATAAGAATATTTGCAAAATCAGACCTCTTTGGCAAACTGTATATTCAAGGTGAAAGTGAATGTAGAAAATACATCTGTTGGGTTTTAGTAAATTACTTCATTGTTTCTTTTAACTTATTTCTATTGATCAGAAAATGGTAAATGGCCTGTATTTGTATAGCGCTTTACTAGTCCCTAAGGACCCCAAAGCGCTTTACAGAACCAGTCACCCACCCATTCACACACACATTCACAGAAAGATTCGCCAAGGTCAAGTCATTTGTGATGAAAGTTACTGTACTTTATAGAAAGGCAAGCAAACACAGTCACTTTTCTGCACTTGCTTGTATAGTTATTGAAATCTCTACTACATTACCAGAAATTAACTGATGATGGGAACTGGAGGAGGTTTTTTTTTAGACCTTCAGCAAAAGAAGGAATAAAAGACAATCACAGCATTTCAGGACACATAAAGCTGTATTACTGGCAAATTATACATAAATTATCAAAAATATAAAGTATTATTCTGCAGAAAAATTTTCCCCAAATGTATTTGGATTACATAATTGCTGAAGGCTGAGCTCATTTCAAACATTTCAAACCGTTTAACCTACAATAACACATCATATTCCTGTTATCTGTTCTAATGATAAATCATAGAAGCTCATCCATTTGCTAGCGGTTGGTCTGTTTCTACACAAAGCCTGGCTCCCGATCTCAGAGCATGAACAGCAGCTTCTTATGATAGCTCCCATCAGTCATTCTTCAGAAACCAAAGATTTATCCACCATGGACATGTGCAAACAAACATATACAAACAATTTGTTACTGTACTAAAGTAGAGTTTTCAGGTATTTGTAGTTTACTTGAGTACTTATTTTTCAGACAACTTTTTGTTCCCTAGATTTTTGTCTTTAAGTCGTAGTTGTGATATTTTTGCATCAAGCTACAGCTGCTGAAGAGGATAAGCACGAACGAACTTGCGTCCAGTCTGTCGCACAGTTGTTACTAGCTAAAACTCCAAAGTGCTAGATAACTTCACTCAGTTGGAGAAAGTTGTAAGACAGACAGGCGAGGAAGAAGGGAGGTGATATTCAAGTTAGCGGCTAGTGACATTTGATATAAAATGCAGATAATGTTGTCATTTTTAATCACAAATCTGTACTATTTTTTTTGTCTTTTGGCACATTATTTGGGGGGGAGGGTCTCACCTGTGATGGAGGGGTGGGGGTGGGGGGGTCACCTGTGATGGCCACCCCTCTGCCAGGGGTGGCAGAGGGCAGCTAATGATTTTTTGTGTGGAGCCCTGTGCTGTTGCATACATCTGCATGTGCCATCATCTTTTTCTACACCATTTGCCATGGTTTTCAGGCTTTTCCATTAGGTCATAGTGCCTGCTCAGCCAGATTTCCAAAGCGAACCTAGCAGGTTGTGTTCACTTGAGCAGTCATAAGAGTATCTCAATCACGAAAATCACCATTTTTTAAAATCCATCAATGAGGGAAATGGTTACAAAAACCAACGCCATGGTCCCTGAGTCTGACAAAAAGGCACAGATGGATGGTATATCAGCAGGTTTATCATCGCCTTGCGCATAATAATTACGTCATGGGCTGTTCGGCCACATTGCTATGACCTTGCACATTAGGTGGTACTCAATTGTATTAGAAAACCAGGCATTTCGTGTGGAGTCGTAGCGATCCAAATAACAAGTTGAGATTTTCCCATGCTGAACCATTCCAACTGATCTTAGGGTTCCTCACTGTGCTGAGTCTCACTTTAACCCCTTGACTTTTTAGATGTGAAGGAAAGCTTGACATCTAAAACCAGCCACAATGTAGGCAACAGAAAACAGCCTGTGTCACTACATAATAGATTCAAGCTAAGTGCAAATATCAAAATTAGAATTTAGATTCAAATAACATTCGTATTCTCATGTACTACTATTATTTATTATTATTATTTTGTATCATACATAATTTAGTTACTTTTGCATAAAAATAAATGGTAGAATTGTCCTTCAAAGAGCTACTTTTTTACTTTCTTACTTTGAGTACATTTAAGGCCCTGTACTTTTTTACTTGATTGATTTTACTTGATTTAAGAAGTTCATTCAGTACTTCAACTTTAACTGGAGTACTTTTTGAACACAGGTGTCTGCACTTTTACTTCTAAGTAAAGAATGTCCGTACTTTTGCCACCTCTGCGGGATTGAAAATGAGTGAACTTTCAGAAAGCCTCGAGAACGATTGCTCAAGACCACTTTAAAAATTTACAAGGAAACATAGCTCCTTGGCAGCAAAAGCTAAAGAAATGAGGGGTTGCTCAAGACCTTTGCACAGTACTGTATGACAGGTATTGAAACATCGATTTTTTTCTTTTTTTCACACTTCAAAAAACATTTGCAAACTCAAACTATGGCATCAGTTACTGGTGAATAGCAAAAAGTGACTTTTGGACTACATTTAATGGCAAATCTAAATCTACATGAAGAACAACAAGAACAGTTTGAAAGTGTAAAAATGTAAGAGAGTAGTATTGAATAGTAATATTGAAAAACCATTGCCAAGGACATGGGACGGTTTGTTTTTGGGTTACCCAGTCTGATGCCTTCTACTGTCATGAAACTGGTTCAAGGATGCAACAAAGATAATAAATGATGTAAAAACACATACTTACATAAGCACATAGAATATGGTAGAGGTGAGGATGCTAAAAGAATGTTTCTATTCCTTAAATTTCATAGTGTGCCTCCAGCACACCTCACCATGAGACGACAATCAGTAACACAGAGTATCGGTGTTGCAGGAGGCATGCTGAGCTTTCAAGTCATAGTAACTGGGAACACATGAAGCCAGTGTACTGGCTAACTACTAACTAGCTCAACTTTTCTTTATTAAAAAAAATGGCTTTTATATCACAGACTGCAGTACTAACATGACTTTTGAAATGTCTTCATTGCCAAGAACTCCAAAACAGACAGACGTTTAGCCAAGAATGCCAAGATACACAAACACCCATAGAGATGTGTTGGTGGTCTGCCAAACGAGCTGTCAGTCCTCCATCTTGCATAAATTCATTAACAACTATGCTAAATGCTAAGTCCTCCATCTGTCCTGTAATGCTGCTACATTGTTTTGGACATGACAACAGTACAACAAACATATCTGAATGTCAAGAAGGACATCCACCTTTTGTATATGTAACATCAGCAGCATGATTAGCTATATGTTTCACACTATTCACTGTTTTCATTTCCAACTCCAGTTTTCATTTTAAATGTATTTAGTTACGATTTCTGCACTAAAACTGTAAGCATAATTTAGTGAATCCTGTTGCCATGTTCAGCAGTTCCAGGCATAACAAACAAACAAACAAACAAAAAATGAGCAAAACAAACATCCATCCATCCATCCATCCATCCATCCATCTTCATCCGCTTTGTCTGGGGCCGGGTCGCGGGGGCAGCAGCCTAAGCAAAGAGGCCCAGACCTCCCTCTCCCCAGCCACCTCCTCCAGCTTATCCGGGGGAATACCAAGGCGTTCCCAGGCCAGCCGAGAGATATAATCTCTCCAGCGTGTCCTGGGTCTGCCCCGGGGCCTCCTCCCGGTGGGACATGCCTGGAACACCTCACCCAGGAGGCGCCCAGGGGGCATCCTTGTCAGATGCCCGAACCACCTCAGCTGGCTCCTTTCGATGTGGAGCAGCAGCTGCTCTACTCTGAGCCCCTCCCGGATGGCCGAACTTCTCACCCTATCTCTAAGGGAGAGGCCAGCCACCCTTCGGAGGAAGCTCATTTCTGCCGCTTGTATCCGCGATCTCGTTCTTTCGGTCACTACCCACAGCTCGTGGCCATAGGTGAGGGTAGGGACGTAGATCGACCGGTAAATTGAGAGCTTCGCTTTTACACTCAGCTCCCTCTTCACCACGACGGACCGGTGTAGCGTCCGCATTACTGCAGCTGCAGCCCCAATCCGTCTGTCGATCTCCGGCTCCCTTCTCCCATCACTCGCGAACAAGACCCCGAGATACTTGAACTCCTCCACTTGGGGCAGGAACTCATCCCCGACCCGGAGTGGGCACTCCACCCTTTTCCGGCTGGGAACCATGGCCTCAGATTTGGAGGTGCTGATACTCATTCCCGCTGCTTCACACTCGGCTGCGAACCGTTCCAGTGCGAGCTGGAGGCCCTCACCCGATGAAGCCAAAAGAAGCACATCATCTGCAAAGATCAGAGATGAGATTCTGAGGTCACCAAAGCGAAAGCCCTCCGCCACTTGGCTGCGCCTAGAAATCCTGTCCATAAAAATTATGAACAGAACCGGAGACAAAGGGCAGCCCTGGCGGAGCCCATCACCCACCAGGAACGAGTCCGACTTATTGCCGGCAATGCGAACCAAGCTCTTGCAACGGTTGTATAGGGATCGAATGGCCCGTAGCAATGGGCCAGACACCCCATACTCCCGCAACACTTCCCACAGGACACCCCGAGGGACACGGTCGAATGCCTTCTCCAAGTCCACAAAACACATGTAGACTGGTTGGGCAAACTCCCATGAACCCTCAAGTATCCTGGAGAGGATAAAGAGCTGGTCCAGTGTTCCGCGACCAGGACGAAAACCGCATTGTTCCTCCTGTATCCGAGGTTCGACTAACGGACGAACTCTCCTTTCCAGCACCCTGGCATAGACTTTCCCAGGGAGGCTGAAGAGTGTGATCTCCCTGTAGTTGGAACACACCCTCTGGTCCCCTTTCTTAAAGATGGGGACCACCACCCCGGTCTGCCAGTCCACAGGTACTGCCCCTGATCTCCACGCAACATTGCAGAGGCGTGTCAACCAGGACAGCCCTACAACGTCCAGAGCCTTCAGGAACTCGGGGTGGACCTCATCAACACCAGGGGCTCTGCCACCAAGGAGTTGTTTAACTGCCTCAGTGACCTCGTCCCCGGAAATTGGCAGGTCATTCCCGTCATCCCCAGACTCTGCTTCCTCCTCGGAAGACGTGTCAGTGGGATTAAGGAGGTCCTCGAAGTATTCCTTCCACCGCCTGACAATTTTCTCAGTCGACGTCAGCAGCTCTCCGCCAGCACTATACACAGTGCAGGTAGAGCACCGCTTTCCCCTCCTGAGACGTCTGACGGTTTGCCAGAATCTCTTCGAGGCAGTCCGAAAGTCTTTTTCCATGGCCTCTCCGAACTCCTCCCACACCCGAGTTTTTGCTTCAGCCACTGCCCGAGCCGCATTCCACTTGGCCTGTCGATACCTGTCGGCTGCCTCCGGAGTCCCACAGGCTAACCAAGCCCGATAGGACTCCTTCTTCAGTCTGGTGGCTCCCTTCACCTCTGGTGTCCACCATTTGGTTCGGGGATTACCACCACGGCAGGCACCAACCACCTTGCGGCCGCAGCTCAATGCAGCAGCTTCGGCAATGGAGACGCTGAATTTGGTCCATTCGGACTCAATGTCCCCAGTCTCCCTCGGAATGCTGTTGAAGCTCTGCCGGAGGTGTGCGTTGAAGATCTCGCGGACTGGGGCCTCTGCTAGACGTTCCCAGCACACCCTTACTACGCGTTTAGGTGCACCAGGTCTGTCCAGCGTCTTCCCCCGCCACCTGATCCAACTCACCACCAGGTGGTGATCAGTTGACAGCTCAGCCCCTCTCTTTACCCGAGTGTCCAGAACATATGGTCGCAGATCTGCTGATACGATTACAAAATCGATCATCGACCTACGGCCTAGAGCGTCCTGGTGCCACGTGCACTTATGGACACTCTTATGTTCGAACAGGGTGTTCGTTATGGCCAAACTGTGATTAGCACAGAAGTCCAATAACAGAGCACCGCTCGGGTTCAGATCAGGGAGGCCGTTCCTCCCAATCACGCCCCTCCAGGTCTCGCTGTCGTTACCCACGTGAGCATTGAAGTCTCCCAGCAGGACAACAGAGTCTCCAGGTGGAGCACCCTCCAGCACCCCCCCCCCCCCCCCCCCCCCAGGGACTCTAAGAAGGCTGGGTACTCTGAACTGCCACTCGGCGCATAAGCGCAGATGACAGTCAGGACCCGTTCCCCGACCCTAAGGCGCAGGGAACAAACCCTCTCGTCCACCGGGAAAAACCCCAACGTACCGGCAGCAAGCCGAGGGGATATTAGGATACCCACCCCAGCCCGCCGCCTCTCACCAGGGGCAACTCCAGACTGAGACAGAGTCCAGCCCCTCTCCAGGAGACTGGTTCCAGAGCCCTAGCCATGTGTAGAGGTGAGCCCGACTATATCTAGCCGGTACCTCTCAACCTCACGCACTAACTCAGGCTCCTTCCCCACCAGAGAGGTGACATTCCATGTCCCTATTGCCAGTCTTGGCAGCCGGGGGTCAGTCCTCCAGGGCCTCCGCTCCTGGCCGCCACCCGGCACACAATGCACCCGACCCCTATGGCGCCTCCTGCGGGTGGTGGGCCTGCGGGAGGATGGGCCCATGTCTCCTCTTCTGGCTGTGCCCGGCCGGGCCCCATGGACTAAGGCCCGGCCACCAGACGCTCGCCCTCGGGCACCCTCCCCGGGCCTGGCTATCCCGGGCAGGGTAAACTGTTCCCTCGGTGTCCTTTTCATAAGGGTCTTATGAATCGCTCTTTGTCTGAATGTCAAAGCAAACATTCCCAACATTTTTGGAGTAATCAGTTGTTAAGATCAGTTGTTAATCAGTTAAGAGTGTACTGATGTTAATGATGTAGCAGGTGGTCAAGTTATGTTAGGTCAATGTTATATCAAATAAATCTTTTTTTTTTTTTTTATCGTAGATTATGGCCAACTGGATCTAAAAGTTTAGCAAAAGTACACATTCTTATGAAATATTACATGTCATTTCAGTAACAATAAAAAATGCCATAGTCAAGGAGGCTCATTGACTTCATTATATTAAATAATTGAATGTTAACTGAATGAAGACACTACTGTTAATCCTGACCAACTTGGACTTACATACAAAAAACATACCCCTCTTATTCATTTGAATAGAGCCTCCCTATTTTATATGGTCAGTGAAAACAAAGCAAACACTACTACTTGTGGTTTGGTATCTCATAAGTCTACACTCAGTAGTATCCCCACTTGCCCTGTGGGTGGTCTTTGTCCTTCAAGCTCAGATCCTCTACAAGAGACCTGGGAGCTTGAAGATCCTGCAGGTCTTTGTCATTTCTAGGATTGTGCCCTTCTGGACTTCTATCCCATTTTGACCATTGGCCAGCTTATTATCCCAGCAGGGTATCTGACGACTCACTGGGGCATAGTGTTGATCGCCCTGATCTTGTTTTTCCCCTCAGCTGACTACTCAGAACTTGCCTTCTTGACTTGTAGCTACTCTCAGTGGCACAGTGTTGCTGTGATTGTACAATCCCCTCACTTCTGACTACCTACTCATTGTTACCATTGGACTATACGTGTCCAGTCCAAATGGCATTCTGGTGACTTCTCTCTGTAGATCCTTGTGATTTAGATCAGTGAATCAATGTCTTGTTCACTTCTGGCTTGCAAAGCTTGATGCCATCCATGTGGTCAGTATAGCCAGTCTTGTCAGTGATCTGGCTAACTGGGTTCAGGCCCATTCAAAACAGTAGTAGGCACAAAGCCCACACTTGATATCAACTTTTGCAACTGGCTTGGAGGTGGCCTCTAGTGTTTTTCACCACATCCCCACCGAAACCTTGATGAAGGCTCTTAGGGTCCTGTTGATCTTGTACAGTTCTAACCATTTCAGGATATATGTGTGAGACACTGAGTCGTAGTGTATTTTATAGTCTACTCAAGTAATGCACATGGTTGGCCAGTATGGTCTTACAGTTTTGACTGTTCGGTCTACCAGTAGCTGGTGTTTTCTGGTATCCTTCCCAATTCCTTTCTGTGCCCTGCTCTTGTATTGACCCATGTGCCTATTCATCTTAGCCAGTATGATGCCTGACAGGAGCTTCCATGTTGTGCTAAGGTAAGTTATTGGTCGGTATTTGGATGGGACGGGTTGCTTCTGGGGAGTCTTGGAGATCAGAACTGCCCAGCCTTCAGTTAGCCATTCTTGGTGCATGCCAGTTTTTTGTGAGTATATGGACTACAATGCATCAAATTCATGTGCAGATTTGACCGGGTCTAAAGGCAAGGTATTCCCCAAAAGACTCCTGTCTCAGTGCGATACTGAAAATAGACTTCATGCATCTCTTACTTCTAGGCTGGACTATTGTAATTCATTATTTTCAGATGGATCTAAAAGCTTCCTAAAAAGCCTCTCAATTGAAATAGAATGCTGCAGTGAGAGTGGGACTACAAAGAGACAGTATATCTCTCCCTGTAGCGCACTTCACTCTCGAACTGCAGGCTTACTTGGATTTAAAAGTAGAGTGGCTGCAAATCCTTAAGATCTCAGGCCCTGTAAAGTAGTCTGGCTCAAGCGACAATGAAGGTGCTAGGTGAGCATTTACTGCATGGTTGTTTAACGAATTTAGAAACATGTGAAAACATGCATGTGTTGTTCCATTATTGGCCTACTGACAGGCTGATGTGGGTTCTACAATGAATTTAAAGAGGTGAAAGGGCTATGGTCATACAAATGGCCAACCAGAGTCCAGATAGACTCTGAAATGCTGTAAAGCCAAAGATAATGCCAGTGCTTCTTTTTCAATGGAATAATTCAGCTGGTAGAAACTGAATTTTTTCATAAAGAAGCTAATGATATCAAAGCCTTTTACTTCCCCTATCTATATATACATTAGGATGATCTGATATCCTCGTGTTGGTGTTGTTCCCAGACCATCATGAAAATGTTGTTCCAGGTTCAACATTGCAAGTGACCAATCACATTGTTGTGACGTTATTCCTTTGCGCGCCAAGCCATTCGTGCATTTATGAAATTCCAATGTTGCAAGGACAATATCAATTCTGCTTACTGTTTATTAAAGGGTTACGGTTAGGGTTAGGGTCAGTGTCCGTTGATCGGCGGACAGAGGTGGTTTCTCGCAGCTTAAGTACAGTTTTTTGTTTTACGCCGGTTTTTCCCGAAGTCGCAAAAGTATAACGTCACAACATTCTGATTGGTCACTTGCAATGTTGATCCTGGAACAACATTTAGTATGATGGTCTGGGAACAACACCAACACGAGGATATCAGATCAACCATATACATTATGTCGACTAATCAAGCTTTTTTTTTTTTAACCAGAAGGCAAGGAGAAGCCTATCTTGATAAAAATTAGTAATCATGTTCTGAACTTCAATTACTTTTCTTTTTTCTTCAGCAACAGTGTGAAAATCTTTGCTGGATTGGTTTTGCATCACCGACATGAACATCATGTTCATGGATGTTTTAGAAGGTGTGTCCACAAACAAAGATGGATATCTCCAAATTAGTGTAGACAGTTCAGTATGCTTGTGAACAGGCAAATGATCAAACTACACATTCAACCTTTAAATGGTTCTATATTCTTTAAACAACCATGCAGTAAATAATCATCACATCAGGGGGTGCCACATTCTCCCTCCCTTTGTAGGTGGATGCACCACTATACATAAAGTCAAAGTTGAACACATTTCAATCTATGCGCTCGGGCTTACTCTGGGACAAAGCATGAACATGATATGGTCTCAACAAGTTAGCATTACAAAGTTGATTTTTGTTTGTGTCTGTGTGTGTTTCTGCTGCAGTGTGGATAGTCAGACAGTTCTGTTCTCACAGTTATCACATTACAGTACATGGCCCAGCTAACTTTGCTTGAAATAAAGACGCTGCTGTTGGCAACAAAGCTAGAACGTGAAAGCAAGTTCACCCTCACTGAACTGAAGTTTCTCAGTACTCTGGTCATACAAATGATCCATATTAATAAGATTTTTCCAGATTGAGTTTTTCTAACTGACCTGCAGTATAGAGTGTGAAGAGTGCTGAAAAACCACTGACATAATTTATAAAATTCACAGGTGATTCATCTGATACCCATCTATCCAGAAGTACTGCTAAAGGTCCTTTTACCTTCTGACCAAAGACCAAGCCATTGGGGCTCAAACCTGTACTCTCCTGACACACTTCTCTAGCAACCAAAAGTAGCCATGGTAAACTTAAAGTCCCTATTCATTTCTGTGCAAATGCAACAAAGACAGAATCATTCCAAGGAACCTTGGTTGTGTTGGTGATAAGAAGAGGCTGTGTTATTCTTTATCCACAGCTGCTCAAGGACTTGTGCAAACAGACAGGATTGATACATTTAATCCCAGGTCACTTGCCAAAAATAGAAATCAACTATTGTGTTCTTTACTATCATAGACAATAGGATAGCATGCAACTTGGTACATTACTGTCAAGAGATACTGAGAGGCAGATGTTGATCTGAAAAGCAACTAAACACTATGGGTCAAGTCCAACATCAAAGTTAAGACAGGGTGAAAATTTTTGTTGTTTATAAATTCTCTCTCTGATCATGAGAAAAATTTACTACTTCATCAGGGTACTTAGAAATGCAATTTGGACAACTGAATTCCAAGACAGTCCAAGCCCCGTGAGAACTTACGTCCACAAGTTTACGCTGCAGAAAAAATAAAGATTTCCCAAAATTTCTTTATGAAGATGAATATGAGAACATGAGTGAGTCGGTCTTCAACCTGGCATCTCTCTAGTACAAAGCTGCTTTCAGTAATAGTAGTAACAAAGCAAACACACTAATAATAACAGGCTAAAACTGTCTAAAAATCCTGTAGAAAACAAGTCTCCGTCTGACTGAAATTGCATTTCAAGTCATTTTAAAAAGCTGTCTTCTCTTTTTTTTGTCTTTTCTCTTATTTTCTGCATGTGCTGATGTGTGTATGCAAGAGTGTGTGTATCTGTGTGCGCTCACAAAGTATCATCTGTCATTATAGGTACAGAAATGACCATGACAGCAATCAGCAACAACAAGCAAACTCTTAACAAGGAGGGCTACAAGTTGACCAGTTTTAACAAGCATAACAATAACAATATACATCTGATCTCTCTCTCTCCCTCTCTCTGTGTGTGCTGGTTATGTGTTCATGGTACCATTTGCTGAGACTGTCATTACTTATTGATGGTTATTCTATTTAAAATGCAGCATCACAGCAGTGGGTGACACAAATACTGTCATAAACATGCACACAGGAACACACAAGTACACATTACATGCGTTACACATTTCCAGAGTCTGGCTAAAGGAAAAAGCAACAACCACGTTTAGTGTTCTACTCGCCCTTCCTTTCTCCCTTATTGTTGCTTTTGCTTTCAGATTGAAAGATCAAACTCAAACCATTAAAAAAAAAGGTGAATGAAAAATCTTTTATTTTGACATTTGATGTCTTCAGAACAATTGTACAAAATTGCATGTTTCAAAAAACACCTACATAATAACTAATAAGTTAGCTGCATATTATATATTTGAATCCAAATTGAAGGGTGACTTACAAAACACCAGCAAAGTGTCACACATATAAACCAATGAAATTCATTTCACAAATCTCAGTAATAAGGTGACTCAATAAAAATTACTGTAAAACAGTACCTTCTTTAAACATGTCAAATGTGCTATTTTTCATAAACACTGGTCTCTGGTGCAAATGCTTGGAAATACAATTCTTTTCCATTAAAAACGTGTAACACAGAAATTGGAATAACTCCTGTATGATGTGGTTCAAATGTTGCTAAAAGCAGCACTTATTTTGTCCTCATACAAAGCTGTAGCTCTCTGTGTTAGGGGCCAGTCTGGTTCCCATTAAGACAAGTCACGACAAACTTCACTGGCTCAGCTTTCACTGCTCTGAGATCTTTAGATGACTGGATGTGTAAAGCGCTTTGGGGTCCTTAGGGACTAGTAAAGCGCTACACAAATACAGGCCATTTACCACATGAGGGCTGGTTTTATGATTTCTTATGTGCACCTTATTAGTGACTGAGTTTATGTTACATGTATTAGATTAAATGGTATTAGTTTATTTTCTTGCCTCTTTGTTGTAATAATGAACTTTACATTTTCCTGCCACTAGAAACATCCAGTTTGAATTTAGGAGCTGTCGACCAGTTAAGCCTTGTGAAATTACTGTATATGTGAAATAATTCATTGCTCTTTCATTTTATTCTTTCAAGTCAAATTTCTTTTGTTGTTTTTTTAAAAGTTCAGTTCTACACAAATGGAGCATAATTACCGAGGGTAAACATTATGGCACAACAGCCTTCTGAGTCCTAATGAGACACTTGTCTTAGCTCTGCTTTGAGACATAACAAGGCTGCTGTGGGCTCAAATAAACCACTTTCCTAACAATGGACTTAGACACCGACTGCTTTTGCTGATTGCATTAGAAAATCACATTTACACATTATTATTGTTGCTTTTTAGTTGTTTAATTTTTTAATTACTTTGTTTGCTTGTTTTTTTTTTACTTTCAATTTTGGCTTTGATTGCGCAACACTGGTCAGCCTGTTGTGAAATTTTCAATGGCATCTACATCTCTGATTTCCTCTGTCTGCTTGATGATGCTTCTTTTTATAACAAATAAGGTCAAACTCTCTTATTGTCCAACATGTGTAATGTCCTTGAACTAAATGCTGTGAATATTCCACCTGTTAGTGATCCTTACAAAAGTAAAGAAATAAATGAAACCCAAGTGCCAGTAAGTTTTAAGTCTTAATTCGTCAAGTGAAAAAATTTATTTTGGTGGTGGCTTTGATGTAATATACAAAATTAGCATAAGAACTAGGCCTGGGTGTCATCACTGATTCTGAGTCAATTCAATTGGAATTTGACTCAGAAATATTATAATTATGACCATTTATTTTGGATATACACTGTTGAAAGATCCCTCTAAACCTTGTAAATTAAAAATATTTAATTCCAAATTATTGGACTATTTCTCTTCAATTGGCTCTTGTAAGACATAATCAGATGTGTAAGCATCAGAGCAGATGCCTTTGTGTCAAAGTAACTGAGAACAGAACACAGAAAAATACGCAGGAGAGTTTCCCAGCCTGGCTTTTTATAACCCCATGAAAAATATTCTGCATGGGATATAAAACAAAAGAAGGCCATGAATCAACAGATGAACATTACCTGATTATGTTGAAGTTGAAGCAGAGCAGAGTTACGGGGACGTAGCTAAGGGTTTTGCAATTTGGCGTAAATTGCAAAAGCTGAAATTTCTTTTGTATTAAAAAGTTGATTCTGTTCATCTGGACGTAATGTTTTCAGTGGTCAGATGAGTGAGTGATGTTTACCTGCTCTTTGATAGTTTGCTGTTTTAGCTGTTTGGCAGTTGTTGAAATAGTTTTATGAGCTTTAACCTGAGATTCTGGCGTTTCAGGCAAAATACATCTTTAAGAATTGATTCAGGATTTAATGAATCAATATGACATTATTCAAAGTAAAATCGATTTGAATGGGGAAATAGATTTTTTAAAGCTGCCCTTAATTACAGTGCAATAATATATTTAATAAGAATCTAGTTTCAAATGAAAGGTTTTCAGTATTTGTTAAAATCTACAACTTTCTTCTCTTAATATGTTAATAGGAAATGTGAATCCTTAATTTGTTTGTGCGTGTACATATAAGTACATATTTAACCCTTGTTGTTTGTTTAATTTAAGACAAAAAAAAAATTAAATGAATGAGAGGTAAAACTTGAGGGGGTAGGGACAAATAAGTAAATACTTCAGCCTACTCCTTTTCAAACAAATAATGGAATGATATTTTGTAATGATTGTGAAGGCACATGTTTGAAATGTTTGAAATAAAAATGAACTGAACTGAACTGAACCCTTACATATTATTCAAATCGAATTTGACAGCAGTAAAAGTACCATAAATGTCATTGTTCAGACATTTGATGACTTTTCCAAAAACTGAACCAAAATACGCAATAAATATTTTAGATAGCACAGGTGTACATGTGCTACTAAATTTAGCAAACTGACACTGTTCTGTGTTATATTCGACTTTTTTTCCCCCCAAAGTAATACTTCAATTCATTTCTCGAAAACTTATTCTGACTTGACTCTCAACATAGTATTTTAACTTTTTTTTTTGTATTATATTGTAGCCGCAATACTCCTTCGTAGTTACAAACACCAGTGTCATAAAATATTCTCTCCTGGGTCTTTGAAACAGTACTTAAGGATTAATCATACATTGTTAATGTGAGATAAGCTGTTTTTACTTTCGAGATAGGTCTGTTGTTTAAAATTCGGTATAGACACTTAGGATTTCTTCACCTGGATCAAAACTGAACGAACCATACTGTGAAGAAATGACATATGAAAGTATGCAAGGTTAAAAAAAACTTTTGCTTTACTTTTACTTAACAAAACTGAAATATAAACAATTCTGCTAAATGCTTTAATTGCTGATTATCATAACACATACAGGGCTGAATACACTGTGTGTGTATTAGCATGTGTGTATTCATTTATTTGCTGTTTGTGTCTCTTGTTTAGCATGTACAGCTGACTTTCACATCATGTGTGTGCACCACTGGGAGCACAGAGAGTTATTGCTGGGATAAATCTAGCCCTCTAATTGGTCAGAAGCTATAACCCTAGCAGGAGGTCCCTCCTCAGGCTACTGCTAATTGGCCACCTGCCTCGACATGTGGAGCATGGTTAGTCCAAACTAGAAGTCGGTCAATGTCAGAGAGTCAACAAGTGTGCATGCTGGTGTTGTATAAAAACAACAATTTTCCATATCTCCATATCTCGTTTATGCAAGAGTGGATTATGTGTCCTTGTTTCTCATGGAATAGAGCAGTGTTCTTTAACAGATTGCCAAAAATGAAAACCGCTGTTCCTTAATGGTCACTTGAGGCTTATTTCAGTAACTCAGCTGATCCTCTCCACTGTGCTGCTGGTGCCTTTGGAACATTTTTAAATGAATTTAGTTAATGATTTAATGAGGTTTAGGTTTGTGCTTCGGTGTCATTGAGCCAAATCCAAATTTCTTTTGTTTTTGTTTTTTACTTTTTTACTTAGCACTAATTAGCAGAAATATATCTTTACATGTTGCTCCAATATACTTGTCAGTGTTGGGGAGTAACAGAGTACATGTACCGCCGTTACGTATTTAAAATACAAAATATAAATAACTGTATTCTATTACAGTTACCGCTTTAAAAGGTGGTATTCAGAATACAGTTACTTTGTTGAAATAAATGGATTACACAGCGGTCTTTTCCTGTTTCATATGTTAGGCTATGGCCTCTCTATTTTTGGTAATTCCATGCTGGTGGAAACCCAAACATAACACGTTTTAAGAGGCTCTAATCTCCGGCCCATGTCACCTATACTTGCAGCTGCATAATGAAAATAAAAAATATTTTTAAAAATTATTCACAAATATGATTTAATATGAAGGCAATAGGCAGAGTGTTACAGGCATAGCCCTAAAGAATGTAGCCTCATGAGCAGTGTAGTCCATACTGCAGAGAGAATGGACTGCTATACCCGTTATGTGTCTGTGAGCGAGGAGGGAGAAAAAGGAAAATTACGAGTTGTCACCGAGCAGAAACGGGAGCTGGAAGCATGTAAATATAATAATAACCACTGCAGCCAAAAAGAGTGCCTGACGAGCCCAGTTGTAATTAAGCTATTAAGACTCGACTGTACACTGTGTTCCTGTTTTCCTCTGAAACAATAAGTTCCGTTGCAGCAGCCTTTCAACGCCTCTCTCTGACTCTCGCTAGCAAAGTTGACCCAGACAAATAAGTAAAGCTAGTTTTCAGCTACGAGCCCGACACGAACCCGACGTATTAGCCAGAGGTCCCTTTATTACGGTTCGGAGCCGCAGACCTGTTTTATATACGCGTCGAATACCGGCTCTTTCGGTTCGGCTCACTAAAAAGAGCCGGCTCTTTCGACTCCGAACCGGCTCTTCAGGTTGTTTTGTTGCTTTAATTAATTTATTATTAACAATAATATAAAATTATGCACAAAAGCAATTACTAATGTAAAAAATTGGTTTTATTTATATATGTTTATATATAAATATATGTGGTGGCCCCTAGAGACAAAGCACGTACAAACTCCAAAACACATTTCTAGCGTTAACTGAACTTCCAAAACAGAGCTACCTAGATCACTTAAATTACACAATTGAAAGCATATGTGTATTGTTCGTGTATTTATACACAAGGACTCATACATATATAAAATAAAATAAAAAAAATCTTCATTTGCCTGTTACTACCACATACCAAATCCTGTCATTGGTACTTGCTGGCTTGTGTAGCCACTAGGTAACACAAGCTGCTAGCTAGCACTTCTGTTGTGTTTTGTATGTGCTTTGGAGTTTGTACGTGCTTCTGAGTTTTTACGTGTCTTGGAGTCTGTACGTGCTTTGTCTCTAGGGGCCACCGTAAATATACTTTTATTTATTCACTCCACATTAAATGTAATAAATAAATCATATAATACAAAAACCAACTATTCACATTTCAACTTTTAACTATTTAAATTTAAAGTGAAACAACACAAAACACTGCAAACCACAACACAATTAAATAAAAAATATGAAAACAAAAAGAAGATGCACATTCTCTGTCATATGGACCTGCATGAATAAACTTTCTGAATCCTTTATCATCTGCAACTGAAAATAGTTGTGGATGATTACTATACCTTTCTAATGTGACGTTGTTGTCCCTGGCTCTCTTTCTCTCTCTCCTCCCTCCCGCTCTGTTCCTGTGCTACTGCAAGTGTAACTACCGCCCCTCCCCCCTCTGCCCAATGCAAAGCACACGGCTGGCGTGCGGATTGAAGTGGAAAAAAGTGCGAGAGAGAGGGTGATAGAAAGAAAAAAAAAACCCACGGCTCCCAATAAGAAGCCGGCTCGCATCGTTCACTTCAAAGATCCGGCTCTAAGAGCCGTTTCATTCGTGACCGACACATCACTAACTGTTACTCATTTTATATTAAGATTTAAACATCTAGTTGCTATTGGTATGGCGAGTAACTTCAAGTAATAGTAATAAATCACACAGCAATAGTGCATTCATGTAGTTGTAAAAAGCGTGATAATATATTAAGTAATCCAAAGTATTCAGAGTACGTTACTCTCATTGAGTAATGTAACGGAATACGTTACAAAATACATTTTGGGGCATGTAATCTGCAATCTGTATTAGAGCAGGGTAATATGACCAAAAAATTTTATCATGATATTTGCAATAACGATATAACTGACGATATAATTGACACGAGACAAAATACTTTACAACTCCACAACTTTATTAGTGCAAAAAACCATCAATGTATTTTCACTTAAACAAGCAGCTGTTTTTTATGTGCATTAAAACTATATAAAAATTTAACAGTGCAAATTTCTCACTGACAGTTTAACCAAAAGGCATTTCCAGTGGAAATTGGCCGACATATCCTCAGCACAACCATGTATAACATCCACAAATCTTAAAAAGAGGTTGTACACACACAATACGGTAACATTATGTTGAAGCACAGTACGTATCACTCCGCGAGGCTCCTGCCTACGATAGCCGTAACGCTCCAACACTCCATCAAGCGGTGCGGCTTCGTAGCTTAGCAAAGTCGTACTAAAACATTTGACAGATTTTCGAGCGCCGTGTACATAAAATCGTTTCGAGGTCAGTAAACAAAACCAGAATTCATACATAAGGCACACGGGGTTATAAGGGGCTCTGTCGACTTTCAGAAAAAACAAAGGATTGATTTTAAGTGTGCCGTATTTTCCAAACAACACACGACGGCCCGCTAGCATGCTCTACCAAAAATAGTGCTTTGTTGTGTATCTGATGGACAAAAGCTAAACCAGTTCCACACCACTGAAGCTGCAGCATTTTTACAAACCAGTTCTGGTTCATCGTTTCATTCAACGATCCGCTTTCGCTCTTCTCATTCTCTGTCGCCGCCATGCTTTTTCCTCCATGTGCGTATGAAAACAAAGGCACTGCGCATGCGCGTTTTACCCATATTCTAACACAATATTTCATTTTCTTATCGTTGCCCAACATTATAGCAATATTACCGTGAACGGTATGATATGGCCCAGCCCTAATCTGTAGTGGAAAGTATTTTAAAAGTAACCTTCCCAACACTGCTTATTGTAGCTGGTAACTTAGCACTCCATGATCTTGTCGAAATGCAATCAAATCTAGTTTAAAATTTTAAAAATACAAACACGTTGGCATCAACCACCTTGTATAAAAAAAAAATGTGAGCACATTTTGGCTGTGATTGAAGATGTTACTTCAGTGTAATACAGTTTGTTTTGTTTCTGGGAGAAGCCTTTTATGTGCATGGAATATTTTTGAATATTATTTTAGAGATTAATTATTATTTGTAATGAATAATTGCTTACTGCTTAATTGTAGTAACTTATTTATTGATTTGTTTATTCAGTTATGAATTATCTGAAACAAACTAGTATGGCTTGGTGTCATAAACTCTACTGACAAAAGCAAATGAGCCACCCTTTTATGATATATGCGACACAACACTGAAATGAAGTTTGATGCTTTTAAGAGAAGGTATTTAATCAGATTCATATCGTAGGGTGAGAAAGTTGTATATACTCCCTGATCCAATTACTTATTTACTGCAGTCTAATCAGTTAACAAAATGCCATTCTCACCATCCCACAGAGAAGCTAATAAAACCTAATCAATCATTTTCCATGACTTCATTAAGCATTAATGAATGTTTAAACTGGTGCATCTCAAGGTTCAAGTCTGTTTTTCTGCATCTGTATGGATGAGAGTACATTAATCAATGTACTCTCCGTTAGCATTGTCATAACTTCTAAGGCTATTCATGATACCATGAAGTTAAGTGTGTGTGAGAGCCTGTTTTGGTTTTTCAGTGATCATTTATATGAGCGGTGTGGGGGAGTTTTATAGGTCTTTGATGAAGTGAGGCAAATAAAGCAGATCAATGGACTGACTTCATGTTAAGTAATATAGGAGAAAATGACCTGATTAGACATCATGCTGTGTTATAGCTTAGGAAGTGGGTATCTTACTAAAAATATTAATGTACATTAGTATTAAATTATAAAATGCACGTATAACAATAATAATCATATTTAAACATTAAAATTTTCTAATTAAAAACGTAAACATAATTGTTTTTTGGGTTTTTTTATAATTGCCAATACTATTTATTTAGGACACCTTGGATGAGAAATGTGGTTTTGTGGTAGTGTTCACACAAGTTTTAATGTAAAAAGTTGTACGAACAGGTCACAACCACATACAAATTGGCTACACGGTGCCCAATTACTAAGACCACGTGAAGTAACCCCTGAAAATCTAATAGGTACTGTAAATGCAGCATTATGTACAATCCCTACTGTGACCTGGAACATACCAGATGATCTACACCAGGGGTGGGGAACTCCAGGCCTCAAGGGCCGGTGTCCTGCACGTTTTTGATGTGTCCTTGACCCAACACAGCTGATTTAAATGGCTAAATGACCTCCTCAACATGTCTTGAAGTTCTCCAGAGGCCTGATAATGAACTGATCATTTAATTCAGGTATGTGGACCCAGGGTGAGATCTAAAACCTGCAGAACACCAGCATTTAGGCCTAGATTGAGCAGTCACTCAAGACCAGACTGACCAACCTGTTCACCACCTGGATTTACTACGGAAAAGCATAGGGCACAATGCCTAACACATGGATCCTGGAATGCCTAGAACTGTACAAGATCAACAAGACCCTACAAGTCTTCATCAGGAATTTGAATGTGGAAAACAACAGATTTAAGATTCAAGCGAATAGCACAATTGCCATCAAGTGTGGGATTTACCAAGGACATGCTTAGTCCTCTTTGCTGTTCTGCATAGACCTGAACACCCTCAGTCATATCATTAACAAAACTGGCTACATATCCCAAGTATGGAAAGGACTGATATAGAAATGGAAGATCTGGATGGATGACTTCAAGAAGAATGCCAGGAGTAAAAGAAATATCAGTTCACTAATCCACACCACTAATAACTACAGCAAGGGCTGTAGTTATTTTGTTTGAAAGTTGTGTTTTGATCGTGTCCTGTGAATTTTTGAAACGTGGCCATCAATTTCTGGAGCAAAGACTACTCAAATTGTTGGAACTTTAGGTACAACCCTGTCTGGATTACGACTTTGATGCAGGATATTGGACTGGACTAATGGAGTTAACCAGGTAATTGCAGGCTAGCCAACAAGTTACCAGGCTAACAGCTGACTGAACCTGCTACCAGGGTAACCAGATAAAATGGGGCTGAAGAGGACACCGACAGCTGAGGAAGTCGAGGATATTAAAAAGTCTCTTGACTTCATAATGGAGGAAATTTCCACTATCGGGTTGCAGCAGAAAAATATCATTGAAATTGTGGAGGAGGTAAAGCTCCTCCGCATCCAAAATGCCGAAAAAGATAAAAAGATTGCATACCTGGAAAGTAAGGTCCCTGACCTGGAACAATACTCCAGGATAAACAACGTCATCATCACTGGGCTCCATATTAAACCCCGGTCATACGCTCAGGCGGTGACCGCTGACAGCTGCGGTCCAAAAGGATTGACCTGGACTGTAACTCTGTCGAAGCATGCCACCCTCTTCCCAGGAGGAACGGCAACATACCGGCTATTATATTAAGGTTTGTAAATCGAAAGCACAAGATTACGCTGCTGAAACAAGGAAGAAAATTAAAAGAATCTAATGTCTTTATCAATGAACATCTAACCAAACACAACGCTGAAATAGCCAAAAAAGCGCGACACCTTAAGAAGCTGGGAAAAATCCAAAGCACTTGGACAACGAACTGTAAAATATTCATTAAACTAAACGGATCAGCACAGGAAGCCAAAGTTCTGATCATTAAAAACATGGCAGATCTCGAAAAATATCAGTGAGCAACACGATCAGGACGGCAAACAAGGTAACAGACAACCACACACTCACTTATGACATACACTGGAAGCAGTGTTGCCAGCTCCTCAGTAAGGAAAATCGCTATTGGCTGTCCTAAAAGTCGCTAGAAGTCGCTAAATGACGTCATCGCCTAATTTGCACAATTGGTCATGCTAATATAACTGTAACCTACGCTGTCGGAGAGAGAAATAACATCGTGGAAGAGACATAAAGTGAGCAAAAAACGTCCTAAATGCATTTAGAATTTATTTAGAACTACAAATTAAATTTCTTTTAGCAGTTATTGTTTTTTAATGTCACAATTCCAACCATGCACCTTTTTTCGGGCTTCGACTGGCAAAAGTGACCCGAAATAGGCACTCTGGTGGAGTTACTTTGTGTGTGAGAGTGTGTGTTTATAAGTAGTTTTAAACCTTGTGATCCACAAAACAGCATATCAGTAAAAGAAGAACTGACTGCGTTACAGTCAGTGCGGAGCAGCGGCTTCGCTCATGCGCGATTCATTTGCAGTTTGGACGCACAGGTGTGAACATCTCCTGCAGCTGGGGGAGGACTATCCTTCGCCCGTGAGCGCTTTAGCACGGGTGAGGTGCCCACGGCAGCACCGCTGCTTGTTGAGAGTAAGAGCAACACGCCCTTTCACGTCAAAAAGTCGTCATAAATAAGTCTCCAATAACACCAGAAAAAGTCGCCAGATTTGTCGCTAGTCGCTTTTTAGAAAAAAAAGTCGCTAAAGGGGTCTGAAAACTCGCTAAATATAGCGACAAAGTCGCTAAGTTGGCAACACTGACTGGAAGGAAGAACTCAGATATATCTGGAAGAAACAGCTGCATCAGTCAGACAGTTGCAGAATAGGATCAATTGGAACTGAAAACATTTAACTATATGGATCACAATACACAGGACTTGGAATATGAAATAGATCCAGACAACAACTTCTTTTCATCTAACAATACTAATTGCTGCTACTATACAAATAAAGACTACAATCAGAGGATTAAAACTGAGAATAAATGATCAATTATCCACTTTAACTGTAGACACTCTGGTGACAGTGGCAGAGAAAAGGACATTAAAGAAACTGATGGACATTATGGACAATGCCAGGCATCCTCTGCACACGGCCATTAACAACCAGAAGAGTCTGTTCAGTGACAGGTTGCTTCTCCCAAAGACAAGAACTAACAGACTTAAAAACTCCTTTGTCCCACACGCCATCAGACTGTTTAACTCCTCTCTGGAGGGGAGAGGGAGGGGAAACAGGAGGACAAAGGAGGGGGGAACAACTAAGCTGTAGTGCCTCTTCACCTCACTGTGCAATACCTTTTGTGCAATACTTTTGTAAATAGTCAACGGTGCAATAGACTCAATACTTGAAATGTGCAATTCACTTGTATTTTTATTTTTATTCCTATTTATTCTATTTATCCCCTTCGTATATTTTATTTATATTGTCTCTGTATTTATATATGTGTGTGTGTGTATAACTCTGTAACTTCTGTCGGTGCTGTGCTTTTTTGGAAATCGAATTTCCCAGAGGAACCCACCCGAGGGATTAATAAAGTTCTATCTTATCTTATCTTATCTTAGAAGTCTCTATGCTAATTTTAGTCATATCAAAGAATATCTTAACCAGTTTTCACATCCATTTAGTGTCATTGCCTTATCAGAAACTTGGATCAATATGGAAAAAGGAACAGACTTTGAACTGGAGGGTTATGAATTCACATGTATAACTAGTCGAAACAAAGGAGGAGGAGTGGCCTTGTACGTGGACAAATCCTTGAAATTTAATGTGGTGGAAAAGATGACGATGGTGATTGATAATGTACTAGAATGTAATACAGTTGAAATTTGTAAAGAAAAAAGTAAAAATGTAATCATTAGCTGTATATACAGAGCTCCAGGTAGTAGTATTGAGACATTTAAAGACTGGATAGAAGAAACATTTATTGAAATAGCTCACAAAAAAGTTTTCATTTGTGGAGACTTCAATATTGATTTGCTAAACCCAAATAAACATAAAACCACTGAGGAATTTATAAACACAATGCACTGTATGAACCTATTCCCTAAAATTACTAGACCTACCAGGATCACATCACATTGTGCAACTCTCATAGACAACCTTTTTACAAATGACATTGAAAATAAGACTGTAAGTGGACTCCTGATTAACGACACAAGTGACCATCTTCCAATTTTTACAATCTATGATAGGAATTACAAGATCAATAAAATGGACAGTAAAAAAGAGTAAGACGAGTAAGAACAGAAGAAAGAATGAATGCATTTAAAAAAGATTTATTGAAAGAGAACTGGGGTGAAGTATATCAGGAACAGGACGTTAATAGTGCGTATAATGAATTCCTTAGAATATTTACATTACTGTACAATACCAACTGTCCAATAAAGCAATATAGTAGAAACATAAATATATGGACTGTCCATGGATAACAAAAGGTCTGCAAAATGCTCTATACAGAGAGTTCTTAAGAACGAGAACTAAAGATGCTGAAATCAGATACAAAAGATGTAAAAATAGGTTAACTAATATACTTAGATTTAGTAAAAAGGAATACTATATGAAGCAATTAGATATAAATAGAAATAATAATAAAAGATTATGGAAAATCCTGAACAGTGTTATAAAACGTGGGACTGGACAAAAGAACTATCCCAAGTATTTCATTTGTAATGACCATGAAGAATACAATATGGATGTTGTGGCAAATAGTCTCAATGAATTCTTTGTAACTGCTGGACCAAATTTAGCAAGAACAATCACGGATCCTGGGAAAGCACAGGAAAAACCGGAGACACTGATTGACAGAAATCCATATTCTATGTTTCTCACAGCCGTTGATGAAAATGAAGTTTTTGAAATTGTCAAAATATGTAAAAATCAGAAATCTTTGGATTGTAATGATGATGATGAAATTAAGTGAATGTCTCTATTTAAAAAAAAAAAAGTGATGTGATATTATAGTAAATAGTATATCAGAAATCTGTTCACTATTTTTATTACAAATTATATCAGTAAGGAAGCTGACTAAAATATTAACTGATAATTTATGGCAAAGGGGTGGGATTAAATAAGTGTTTACTTCTTCCTACTCCCTTTCAACATGTAAATTAATCAGAACGTTTTTTTGTATGTATTTTGTAGTATTTGTAGTATTTCTTTTCTCTCTTATTTTCTTTTCTAAATGTAACTGTATATTGTTCACATGTTGAAATAAATTACCAATCAAATCAATCAATCAATCAAAGGGCATTGCAATGTTATCAGTCAGAACTGAGGGGACTGTACTACCATAAGGAAACATTGCAGACACGGAACATAATTACAAGTACAAAGCAAATGGGAGTCATGAAGAAGCTGCTAGCAAAGCTGCAGAAACCAAATATGAATAGAGGGTAGGGCTGCCACGATTAGTCGACTAGTCACAATTACGTCGACTATCAAAATCGTTGACGGCTAATTTAACAGTTGATGCGTCGTTTGAAGTTTTGTAAGATCCCAAAAGACGCAGGAATAAGTAGTAGGATTTAACAGTGTAATAACGGACTCAAACAGAAGATGGCAGCACTGCATGTACAAGAATGCCAGCTGCCGTTAAACCCCGAAGAAGAAGAAGCTGTGTCCCAGAATTCATAGCGCGGCCCACTGCGGCCCTGCTCAGTTTCCAACAATGGCGGCAGCTATTTAGTTTTAATATTACTCTTATTATTCTTTCTGGGTCACAAAATAAATGTTTAACATATTTTCAGGCGAGAATGTAGCTGTGTAAACCTCAAATATCTGCTCAGTTTATCAGGACAGCTTGGGTTCAAAGCAAACTAGAGCCGGTGAGAACACCGGACTCCCGGCAAATCGTTTTCAAACCCACCGCCGTCTTTCACTACTCAGGTTAAACATGATATATAAGTCACTTAGATAACTTAAAAATTTTATTGTTTGGCTTTTTTCAGTATTTTATTTGTTCCTGAGTAAATCGGTTTGGCTGAAATTAAAGTTAGCCCTAAGCAAGCCCTTAACATATGATCAATTATGGCTGGGGTCTATCACACGAGGCAAGACCCCAGGTCTAGGCTCTGTAAAGATGACCCTGAGGCAAGATGCTAGCAATCAGGGCATACATGGAATGCCATAACCAAGTGGCTGCCATAAGTGTTTGGCAGCTGAGCTGAGCCAAAAATAAACTGGAAATCCCAAGATCAGAATGGGATTCACCCCCTAGGTTTTTTAACAATGACCAATCGAAGATCAGGTGGGACATCTAGATACGCTGCTAATGGATATGCTGGTGATGGCTAAACAAGTGGACATAGTAGTGGTGATCAAGTAGAGAGAAGGCCATAGTGAGAGATGTAGCAACATCGGGAAGAAGGAATGCAAGAAGCTGGAGCAATACCAAGGGTTGAGGAAGGAGCTCGAAAAGATATGGAGGTGGAAGGCAACAGTGTTCCTCGTACTAATCTGAGCACTCAGGGCAGTTACCCCCAAACCGAGTGAGTAGCTCCAGCAGATGTTAGGAACAACATCTAAGATATCCCTGCCACAAACCTGACACAGTTTCACCATGAACTCCTTGTGTGTCACAGGCTGCACATGTCACGATACAAGATGAATGAATTTGTTGTTGCAATGTCCAGGACATGCAGCAACATGGTGCTTTACCAATGAGCAGTTTTTCTGTGAGTAGAACAGTACTCAATGAGCTGGCCTGACAGATCAACCCCACCCATATTTTTATTGTATGCCACGATTGGTGGGGGACAGGGGATCTCTCTCATAGCCCATCCCATCCTTCACCTTTCTCTTCCTTCATTGTCTCATTTTGGTCGAGCAGGTAAGGGGGGTCGACCACCCGGTCGTGTACATCAGCCAGAAGCTGACCGATCAAGAAACACAGTACAGCACCCAGGCCTCAGTTGGGTGGTGGGGGTGTTTGGCAGGGTTGTTGACTCTGGCTCTGCTGCAGTGGAGGGGTAGTACAGTGGGCTCAAGGGGCAGTGCCAGGAAGACTGATGGGGCAGGTGAAGGTGATGTGCTGATAAGGTCTCCTTCCTTTTAGTGATGCTGAGGACCGGAGATGAGAGAGAGGAATGGTGAGTGGGGAAGCAGCTGGAAAGTTGACTGACTTGCCAAGACATCGCTGCCAAACCAAGAAACAATGTTATTATATAAATAAAAACCCTGAAAACTGTCACCTGAATGTTCCTTGGGGTCCCAAACATTTCACAAGGACATATACTGCTCAAAACTGGCTCCAGTATTCCTCACAAGTAACACCTTTAAGAATAAGTATCTGATTAGGCAACATGTCTCTGATATTTTTAGGACCGAGTACAATAATCGCAGTTTTGTCTGAATTTAGAAAATTAGACGTCAATAAAGATTTTCTGTCTTTAAGAATGCCTGTAGTTTAAATAATTGATTTTGTTACCGTCATGAAAAAAAAGACCCAATGGATATTAACTACATAGCAATGAAAATGTATGCAATGTTTTCTAATAGTGTCTAGGAAAAGCATGTACTGGTCCCAGCACAAAACTCTATAGCTCTTTGTCTTGATGCATGTTCAATCATCCTGGTAAGTAAATCTCCAAAAGTTGATTCTGTTCATCTAGCTGTAGCGTTTCAATGGGAGAAACGTTTCATAACTCATCCAAGTGACTTCTCCAGCCTCAGCTGACTGCAGGTTTCTCCATCCTTATAAACAGTACATTTGCATAATGACTGAAATTAGCACCACTGGGCTGGGAGGTCAGTTCCTTGATCATTAATATGCAAATTCTCATGATCATTGATCTGTTGATCAATTGATCAGTGCTTGTGTATTACAATAGATTCCACAGCAGAAATGTATTCAAGATTTTTCGTAATAATTCTGTCCAGCTTTAAAGAGTAAGTAAGTAAAATAAAAAATCCTAATTTATAATAATACAATATTTTGGGAAGAATAGATTTTAAGAACAGATTATTGTAGGGTCTCGATCGTATAATATAAAGGACCTGCTGGTGGGAATTGGTGCGATTTAAATAAAATTGAATTGAACTGAATTATTATTAGATCATCATTTATTATTTTTGACTGTTACAACACAAAAGCAGCATTTATGAATATAACAACCTACATCTTCGAAAAAGAACTGAACTGAACTCAGCGCATCAGAGCTACTGTGGTGAAGACATGGACAGCTTCAAAGTAACATGGCTGCGGTGCCAGCCTGACCGAAAGATGAATTCCAAAAAGAACCCCCAGCCCTTCACAGCATCAAAACCCCCCACATCAGTATCAAAATGTCAAGTGGATTGTCATTATGCTGCTCTATTTCTAATTTATTTCCAAGTCATTAACTTAAATGCCAGGCTGTAACATGTATGTGCATATATGGGTGTAAGTTACATGGACGCCATACTTTCCAAAACTGACTATCTCCTACCATCCTCCCATCATCTTTATCATCAAATGTCGTAAGAAAAATAAGAAAAACAGTGATTAGTCCAATAACAGTTTCATTCGGTGTGTTCCCATATACACTACTGTCAAGGTTTTGCATACACAATAGAAATACAATCTGTGGTACACTATGTAAGCATCTTAATATGTTTATAAAACATATTTATTTTAAACTATAGTTGTTTAAATAAATCAGTAAATTAATAGATAAATAATATGTGTGGGAACATCCTGGGACATCAAACGCAGCGTTTCTGCCTCCTCAAATTTGACAATTTGTGTTGTGTGCCTATGACCACTGAACTGAAAGTAAATATCACTTCAAAATAACATTTCAAAATAGTCGCCAAGGCGTGAGAGCTGCTTCCAGCCAGATTTTGATCAAATCTAGACTTTGATGATGCTTTCAATCTATTATACAGTGGCAACATTGTGATTTTCTTTGATTTGATTCATTGATATTTAATTCCGTTTCAATTCAGTTCAGTGTTATTTGTTGATATGTATTGCTGCATCAGTGAAAAATGTATAAAATACCTTACTAGATTACAAAAGTTTTGAATTAAGGTGCTGCATGAATTAATAAAGTTTTATGTAAAACCCAAGTTAGACCATTAAAGCCAAGTTGTGCAGGTGTGAAGGACAACTGAGATTAAAAGCCTCCCTTTTGGTCACACTTCTCTCTGGTTTACTAAAATTGAATATCCTTCATTTCTGTCCTCTTACCATCCATTTCTGTCTTTATTGTTTTAATGAACATCTCTTTATTCTTTTCTCTTTCAACATCCAGCCAAGGTGGATTAAGCCAACAAGCCCAGGATGGTTTAATTTTCTCCTTCTATTCTTTTTCTTCTTCTTTAAATCTTTTCCTTTTTCTTTTTGTCTGTATGCAGGAAGCTCCACCCTTAAACCTCAGGCTGGTATAGAGGAATTACCCGTCTTTCACTCCCCAAATTTATCATCCCAGGACAACGTGGGATTACACTGGTCATTCATACTGACATAAAGGCTATTGCATATATCAAATCCAAAACATATAATGTTTCTGGAAATATAAGGCATAATTTTAACTGCCTCAATAAGACTAATCTAATTTCTCTTTATGCCATTCCACTCTCACTAGTCCTCTGTTCAGGTTCAGCCAAGTGAATCAAAAGTTAACTCGCTAGATTTTTGCTGCTTTGCATTAAAAAGAATCAGACAACTTGCGAGTTGATCCAAGTGAAAACAAAAGCCTTCTTTTTTACACAATCCAAGTGGAGAAGGAATGAAACATCTTGACACTCTTTATGCTGGTCCATGGTATTTTCTGTCTTTGAACTTATGTTTGAAGATACAATGCTAAATGTCCGGATGTGATCAAATCTCAAAAATTTTAAAGAAACCTTCCAGAAAAATCATGATCCATGTCTGAATTGGCTCAAACAGTTAACTCAAAGGTAAGGTAAATCTTACCAGTGGTAAAAATCCATCCATTACTTCTCAAGTAATCCTGCTGAAAAACAAATGAGGCACACAGGCAATTCAAACTAATCACACAAGATCCTTGGCATTATAGGTTTAAAAAGCACAACAAAGGAGTATTTTACTGCACTAATTTGCTGTTTGAACCATGAATGGATCTTCAAACCCCAATGAAGACAGATGTGTGGGAATGTGTTTGTGGTTTCACACAGACACACGTGTTCAAAGAGCAAAGCACAGCACAAGGCTATGGAAACTGTAAAGGGAAAGAGAGATCACAAGTATTGATTTTTTTTTACTTTTAGTATAGGTGAGAAGGTAGGCAGGGATTTACAAGGTGGGGAGAGACAGCAAGTGAGAAAATGTTGTTAGAAAACAATGAACACACAGAGATCCAGCAGTAGGGCTTGCTGTGGGGTACAACAGTGACAGCTGAATTATGGATTCCTGAATTGTAGAGGACAGAGTGGAAGAGCGAGAGTCAGCTGGGCTTAGCTTTACCACTGCATTGTCAAACTGACATAGTACACACACTCTAGAATCACAGTACTGTGTGTGTGTGTGTGTGTGTGTGTGTGTGTGTGTGTGTCTGTGTGTGTGTGTGTGTGTGTGTGTGTGTGTGTGTGGACACAGGACCTGAGCAAAACCAAGAGCTGTAGCATGTTTTGCAATTGTAGTGAAATTGTGATGATAATTCATAAAGATTGTTTGATGTTTCTTAATGAATTGCAGAGACGTTCTTGCTCTCTGTCATGCTGAAAATACAATAACCTGTAAGTAAAATGCATTAATAATAGGCTTGTCATAAAAGCTGGGCTTGAAATACCCAAAATGTGTTTCACACCACCAATATTATTAAAGCAGCCTAATCTTCATAGCTGGGAGCAAATTATCCAAAGTTCCAATTCATATTAAAGCACATATTGCCAGAAGTATTAGCTTGTCTACCTTCACACATATATGTCCTTAAACGATACCCCATTCTTAACCCACAGGGTTTATGGTAAATGGTAAATGGCCTGTGTTTATATAGCGCTTTTACTTGTCCCTAAGGACCCCAAAGCGCTTTACATATCCAGTCATCCACCCATTCACGCACACATTCACACACTGGTGATGGCAGCTACATTGTAGCCACAGCCACCCTGGGGCGCACTGACAGAGGCGAGGCTGCCGGACACTGGCGCCACCGGGCCCTCTGACCACCACCAGTAGGCAACGGGTGAAGTTTAATATGATGTCAGCACACCCTTAGCAACTATAACGGCTTCTGGGAAGGTTTTCCACAAGCTTTAGGAGTGTGATTATGGCAAATTATGAACATTCTTCCAAAAGTGCATTTATGTGATCACACACTGATGTTGGATGAGAAGGCCTGACTGTCTCTGCTTTAATTCACCTCAAAGGTGTTTTGTTGGGTAGACGTTGGGACGACATTAGTGACGGCTGAAGAAGTCACTTGGATGAGTGATGAAAACGCTACATCCAGATGAACAGAATCAACCTTATGGGATTTTCTTACCTGGATGACTGAGCATGCATCAAGACTCTTGAGATTGAGAAATGAAACCACCCCATGAAGCTGTACAAGCTGTAATTATAGAAAAAGAGCTTTCCAACATGTTCTACCTAAAAGTTTAAAAATCACCCAAAATTACATTTCTTTGTCTTTGGCCTTGGATTTGGTCACTAATCAAGTCAAGTGGAGTTTTATTGTCAACCCAGCAATATAGACTTGAGTATACAGTGGGATGAAAAATCGTCCACCTGGATCAAAGGTGCAAACTGTAAAAATGAAATGACAAAATAAAAATGAGAAAAATTCAAATATGTATATAAACTTAGACATCTACATATTTTATTTCAGTAATGCTTGGGTAGATCGTAGGATGAAAAAGCTAAATGTGTTTCTTTGAAGGACAGTCTATAGATTTTTTTCTATCCAGACAAAACCATAAACAAACATATTTCCTAAATCACATCAACTATTTCCTCATCACGATGGACCACAAGCAAGAAAAGTCTCATAACAAGTGTTTAAAACTGTCCTAACAAGGACAAGGTTAGAAGTTGGTGGCTGGGGAAATTGCCTTTGAAGGCATTTAAAGGTAATATTATTGTAAAAATGTGTTATGGTGCAGACCATGTGTGTTTAAATTTGCTTCAACCAGTATATTTCCATCTATAGGCTAGTGTTGGATTTTCATCTACTGTTAAATCTGACAGAATTGTATGTGTGTGTGTGTGTGTTTGTGTGTGTGTGCATGTGTGTGTGCGCGCGTGTGCATACACCTGCTTATGTGGCAGTGTGTGTGTACTCCAGCAGCAGGATACCAGTCTAAGTAGCCTGGGGATAAAGTGTGCAAGAGGAGATAAGGATAGCACACAACCGTGATAACAGATATTATGCCTTTACCTTTAAACACACCACTGAACACCATGGAATCTGGCAAAGTACACAATAAAACACAAAATTACGTACACTACTCAAAAAAAAAAATTAAAGAAGCACATCAGATCCCAATGGGGAAAAAAAACAATAAAAATCACGCCACATGCCTGGTGATATGGACAGGGTGATGTGCTAGGAACAAAAAGATGCCAAACTGTTTGATGGAAATGAAAATGATCAGCCTACAGAGTTTTGAATTTAAAGACTAGTCCATTTGCAGAAATTTCATTAGTGCTCAGTAGCTTGTATGGCCCCCAGTTACTTTTATGCCTGACAACACCAGAGCATCTTCCTATTGAGATGACAGATAGTGTTTTTGGGATCTCCTCCCATATCTGGACCAGGGCACCACTGAGGTCCTGAACAGTCTGAAGCGTAATCTGGGGCATCGGATAGACTGAAAAAATTGACTAAAACGTGACGTCCCAGAGGTGCTCTACTGAATTTACATCACGGGGGCCATTGAATGGTCTCAATTCCTCAATCCTTCTGTAAATTCTTGGATACTTTCATCCCATGAGACCAGAAATTTCTGTGGCTCAGAGGAGCCCAGGACCCACTGCACCAGTGTAGAGTCTGTTTACACAGCCCACCAAACACCTAATGGCAGTCAGGGTGCCGTTGCCTAGCCTGTAGAGATCTGTGCATCCCTTCTTGGATATACCTCCCCAGACCATCAGTGTAGCAACACCAAACACGTCATAAATGATTTTACAGGCTCAGCATTAACCTGCACCAGTGGTAGACCTGCCAACTCTGGTATTCTTTGGCAAATGCCAATTTGGTTCCACAGTGCAGGCAATCAGCACAGGACCTAGTAGAGGATGATCCTCATGAAGTGTGTTTCAGTAGGCCTGAACTGACTGGGTGCAATACTCTGATTACACACTGCTCATTTAAAGTATTTACTCATCTGTCTTCACATGCACATGACCTTGAATGACACCCCATTTTTAATCCATAAGGTTTAATATGATGTTATTGCTATAACAGCTTCAGTTCCTCTGTGGCGGCTTCCCACAAGGTTAAGGAGTATATTTATTTTTGACCATTCTTCTAGTACAAAGCATTTAAGAAAGTACATGTGTGAAGTCAAACATTGATGTTGGACAAAAACGCCTGGCTTGCAGACTCTAATTCATCCCGTGGGTGGAGGTCAGAACTGTGCAGGCCAGTCAAGTTCTTCCACACAAAGCTCACTCATCCATGTCTTTATGGACCTGGAGTGCACTAGTGCGCAGTCAAGTTGTAAAAGGAGGGAGTCATCCCCAAACTCTCCCTTTCAAATCCCCACAAAGTTGAGAGCATGAAATTGTCCAATATGTCACAGTATGCTAAAGCATTAAGCACGAAGCTCTCTGTGCATTGTTCTTGAGCTAATCTGAAGGCAAGACTTTGGAGGTCTGTAGCAACTGACACTTCAGAGAGTTGTTGTATAGTTTATATTTTCTTATAATATCAGTAACATTTGATTGTGGAATATTAAGTAGCCAGGAAATTTTACCACTAAGCTTGTTGTTTCCTATGCTAGAATTCACTGAATTTGGATTTTGTTCACTAAACAAGCCGAAGGACCGTGAAATATGATTGTTTTGTTGAAAGCTGAACTCAAGCTGCATCACTTGACTTTACATTCAAACCTTGTTTTTATAGTGTGTTCTTCAACAGAAGCTCAGTAAGTGAGAACAGTTAGACTAATAATGGCTGCTGGACCGAAACCACACAGACAGGACAGCAGATCTGAAAAGTTCAGACTGACTGACTGTACTGTAGTATTTTTGTAAAACTCTTTAAATAACACTACAATTCACAATTCTATCATTCAGTTAAACTTTGATTTCTTCATTTGAATTCTGCCACATTTTGTCAACATTTTTATTAACTGGAGATTAGCCCAGGGATCAATAAAGTATTCTGATTCTGATTCTGATTTGTTTCAGGTCTTCCTCTTAAGCATTGCCATATGGCCTGTCAAACAGAGAAACAGGGACTCTGATTTCAATAAAATGGTTTAGTCTCCCCGGCTTCCCACAGAGCTTTATCCGTCTGCTTTATGACTGAACAGTAAAAGGACAGTGTTCAAAGATATTATGAAAAATCTTTTAAAAATTCAAATTCTGGCCAAGAGCATTTTTTAACAAAAATATTAAAAAAGGATGAATAACTAGATCTTATAGTTGTTAATATACAGTCACCAGATACAGATAATTTTGTGTTGTTCAGGTGTGCCTTAATTCTTCGTGGTATAGATTTAATAAGGTGTGTTTGGTCTATACAGACAAAATAACATCTTACATGTGCTACAGATTTGTTGGCTGCACATATGATGTGAATCTGTCATTCCACCACAGTTGCATTATTGGTTGAAATTAGGTGACTGTCGAGACCAGTGAGTATACTGACCTCGTTTTCATGATCAAGAATCGGTTTGAAATTATTTCAGCTCTCTGACACAGCACATTATCCTGCTAAAAGCAGCCATCAGAAGATGGGAACACCGTGGTCATAAAGAGCTGGACATAATCAGCAACACAACTCGGGCAGGGCTGCAGTGTTCATATAATGTTCAGTTCATATTAAAGGACCCAAAGTGTGCCAGGACATCGTTGCATCACTGGCAGCAGCATGAGCTATTGATACATACAGAATTTCATATTTTTAGGCCAAATTCTGTAATCAGTTAAAAATTATAGATGGAATGAATGTCATTGAACTCTTACTACAAATATAAAGATACGAAGTTGTGGTATCGCAAGAAATAAGTGGTTATATAAATATGAGTATACATAATAGTTATTATTCATAGATACCTACATCCTAAGTTCCTGTTAATCTTCTGAAAGAAACAGAATGAATGTATTGTTACAATGGTAATGCCAGGAGAGGCAGTATTAGTTCTGTGTTACATTAATGTGTAAGGAAGTGGAAGAAGAGTGTGTCCTGTAGGAGGCAGTAGAAAATGGATGCTCATGTTCTGTACATGCCCTGAAAGTAAGGTTCAGTAAACCAGTGCAACGATACCCCGGTGTAAGGCTCAGTTATTGTATTTTTATTTTTTGAAGATGCAACAGAAGTAAAATTAAATTTTCATCAAGGGAGAAATTCTGTAAATATTGACGTTGATTCAGATTGTGCAAGTAGACTGCAACTAAAGTTAGTTAATAATTTATTAGAAACCAAATAACCAATAACCCAAATGTTCCTGAGCCACAGTTAAACCAAAGCAAAAAGGGGACAAACCGACACTATCATGAACCTCCTCACCTCACACAATTTTAAGTACCAGGGCCGACAGCTGCAGATAAATGTATTAAACTTTGTGTTCAGTGAAGATTAAAATCACCAGATTTCTCTGTTGTTTGCTTGACTGTGTGAAATAGACAGAGACATCTCCCCATCGGCTCATTGCTTTGTATGTGACAGCATCTTTTGTAAAGCTTGGCGTCAGACGCTACTGACAATATAAAAGGGTCAGCCAGAGACTAGAGACACTTAGAAAGATTAGGGTCAGAATAATTTCCACAGGCAAGGAGAAAATTGAATGTAAAGACAATAACTACAGTAAAGAAAAGATTAAAGAGCAATGAATAAGACACACACAGAAACACATGAGCTAATCAGTATGTTGCCTTTTGATGGAGAACAGAGTGTGAGAGTTATTTATTTGCAGAGTTGGTAATATAATTACTGCATTTATTATTGAACACATTATTTTCTCAGCTATTAAAATATCTGCCTTCATTATTCTTTTTAAGTTAGTCAATATACCTTCAAAAGCCAAATAGAAATGTCCAAGTTTATATAAAAAGAGGCCAATATCAAACTTCCTTTTGTACAGCTGAGATGCTATATCATCACAGCCTAATAAATCCATTAGTGACATGTGCATGCAGGTTTGCCAATTTTCATTTAACTATTAATGATGTTAATTACGTTTAGATATCTCCTTGCTCAAATTATTACAAATTAAGGGCTTCATATAACATGTCTCTGATTTCAGGGATTGATAAAGCGTAGCGTGGAATGATGAAGAGTTGAAGGACTATAATGGACATGAGAGAACAATTTATTGTATGGCCAGAAATTAGAAATGTGTTAGGAATTAGCAGTGTTGGGGAGTAACGGAATACATGGACCGGTGTTATGTATTTAAAATACAAAATATGAGTAACTGTATTCTGTTACAATTACCGTTTAAAAAGGTGGTATTCAGAATACAGTTACTTTGTTGAAATAAATGGATTACACAGCAGTCTTTTCCTGTTTCATATGTTAGGCTGTCCCCTCTCTGTTTTAGGTAATTCCACGCTGGTGGAAACCCAAACAAAACACACATTAAGAGGCTCTAATGCCTGTGTCTCAATCTCGCGGCCCGCAGAATGATGTGAATAAATATTTTTTTAAATTATTATTCAAAAAATTACTTAATATGAAGGCAATAGGCAGAGTGTTACAGGTATATCCCTAAAGAATGTAGCCTCATGGCGGTGTAGCCCAGTCCAGCCCGACTCAAAAAGTGCAGCCTTACCTAATGTTACTGTTACTCATTTTATATTAAGATTTAAAAATCTAGTCGGTATTGTTATGGCGAGTAACCTTCAGTAATAGTAATAAATCACACAGCAATAGTGCATTCATGTGGTTGTAAAAAGCATGATAATATATTAAGTAATCCAAAGTATTCAGAATCAGTTACTCTCATTGAGTAACATAATGGAATACGTTACAAAATACATTTTGGGGCATGTATTCTGTAATCTGTAGTGGAGTACATTTTAAAAGTAACCTTCCCAACACTGGGAATTAATTAGTAGGAAGTGACATCAAAGAAATGAAATTTCTTCTCTATCCTAATAAATAATTGTTCATAACACAAGCACTTTCTATGCAAATCCCAGTGGGATCTTGGCTGGCATTCCTGGGATTTGTGGGAACCAAATGCCCAGTTTGCTCTGATTACCATGGGGACCCCTGTTGACTTCACCCTCCACATCTTCTTGAGCTCCTGTCTCAGCCCTTGCTATTCCTCAGGCTTCTCATGTTCCTTCTTCCTGATGTCGCTATCACTCAAAATGCTGCAGCAAGAGTCCTGACAGGGACTAGAAAGAGAGAGCATATTTCTCCTGTTTTGGCTTCCCTTCATTGGCTTCCTGTTAAATCCAGAATTGAATTCAAAATCCTGCTCCTCACATACAAGGTCTTAAATAATCAGGCCCCATCTTATTTTAATGACCTTGTAGTACCATATCACCCTATTAGAGCACTTCGCTCTCGCTCTGCAGGCCTACTTGTTGTTCCTAGAGTATTTAAAAGTAGAATGGGAGGGAGAGCCTTCAGTTTTCAGGCCCCTCTTCTGTGGAACCAGCTTCCAGTTTGGATTCGGGAGACAGACACTATCTCTACTTTTAAGATTAGGCTTAAAACTTTCCTTTTTTCTAAAGCATATAGTTAGGGCTGGACCAGGTGACCCTGAATCCTCCCTTTGTTATGCTGCAATAGATGTAGGCTGCCGGGGGATTCCCATGATGCATTGAGTTTTTCCTTTCCAGTCACCTTTCTCACTCACTATGTATTAACAGACCTCTCTGCATTGAATCATATCTGTTATTAACCTCTGTCTCTCTTCCACAGCATGTCTTTATCCTGTCTTCCTTCTCTCACCCCAACCGGTCGCAGCAGATGGCCGCCCCTCCCTGAGCCTGGTTCTGCCGGAGGTTTCTTCCTGTTAAAAGGGAGTTTTTCCTTCCCACTGTCGCCAAAGTGCTTGCTCATAGGGGGTCATATGATTGTTGGGTTTTTCTCTGTATCTATGAAGCGCCTTGAGGCGACTTTTGTTGTGATTTGGCGCTATATAAATAAAATTGAATTGAATTGAATTGAATTGAACTTGGTAAATGGACTGTTTCTTATATAGCACTTTGCTATATAACATGCCAAATTCACCCATTCACATCCATTTACACAAAATCTTTCTTCTATGCTTTGAGTGACTCCTTAGTCCCATAGCAAGGTTTGGTGACGATCTGGCTGAGGGAGTTTAGAGCTATGCAGAACAGCAGCGATAAATCCTGCACTTGATGGTGACTTGTGCTGTTGGATTGAAATTCTGTGGAGAACAGTTGGTTGTATTTTCCTGCCTTCTATCTCTCTGGTGTACCTCTTCAAGTGGCTGGCCAAGGTTGTAAGTCTGGGCTTGGCAGTTTCCAAGGCCTGTTGGCTAACCTCCCTCCGTGCTTGATCTTGGCCTCTCCTTCTCCATGGAGGGTACTGCTCCTCGCTATGTGTATCACATGATCACTTAAGGCTTGTTTGTTTCCTCAGCAGTGTTTGTTTGACATGTCAGCTTTCTCACAATATAACCTGACTAACTTGTGTGTAAATTCTTGTTCCACTAAATATATTGTCCACATCCACAAACATATTTATGCATTGTTGTACTTGTCTTCAAAAAAGTGAATTGTTATGCAGTGGGAAAGTTATTCCTCAAGTCACCTTTTTGAAGCCAGACATGAGAAGAAACATGTAATATTCCTGAAAGAAATACAGCAAATGATTGGTGTGTGTGTGTGTGTGTGTGTGTGTGTGTGTGTGTGTGTGTGTGTGTGTGTGTGTATGTGTGCTATTTGTAATGTAATTAATACAAGTAGACTTTTGATGATGTGTCATGATGTGTATATTAGACACTGCAAAGCTGTGAAAGATGATGATGAAGAGGAAGATAAAAGAGGATAAAAGACATAAAATAAAGAAATGAGGCAAGAGGGACAGTCTAAGAGATAAATGCTGGGAAAAAGGCAGAGTGACAAAGAGAGAGATGAAAGCAGAGACGGAGAGCAGATGATGAGGCCCTTTCGATGAAGATGTCATACCCGAACAGATGCCAGCTGTTCACTGGGTATATCTGTACATGTGTGAGTGTGTGTGAGAGAGAGCGAGCGAGAGAGGGTACATGCAATCATCTTCATGCTGTTATGAGCTCATTACAAAAACAGATCTGAAAAGATTGAAGATGATGATAGAGATGATGGTAATGATGATGATGATGATGATGATAACATGATGATCATAACAACAACGTCTGTGTATCTCTGCCTGATTCCATCTGATGCAGTGATTATTTTAAAGTTAAGTTGTAGTGTATTAATAAAATTATACTATTGATAAAGACTAGTAAAGAAGGCTGGAAGCCAAAATCAGGGTAGTCCAGAGGGACGTTTAGTCAGTTAACTGAAATGTGGAAGGGCATTATGAGAGACGGGTCCTTGATTATTATAAATATCAGATATTCATAACTGATGCTTCTAAAAACAGACAAACATAGGCTTACAGGTCTGGCCACCAGGTTGACGAGATATTCCAGAGAAGCTGAGGCTATTAGAATCATCAAGGGTGTACTGTCACCTATGAGGAAATAATAATACAAGGGCAGACCTAGCAATACTAGAAGATCTGGGAGAAAGAGGCATCACACAACACCAATGCCAAGCATCTGGTGGACCTAAAAGCAGATCACAACAACTTCCCAGAACAACAGTCAACACACAGTCAACAACTTGAAACTTCAAAGTACCAGATGAATACATGCCTCCCCACAGGTAGAGGCCAATTACCTGGTAGAAAGACAGGTAATCAGATTGTTGGTGAAAAGAAGGGGACATTACACAGCATGGAAGCTTCTCTTAGACATTGAGTAGGTACACTAATCAATAGATGAGCACTACTCAGAAAGACAATGGAAATAACACCAATGGCTACAGGCACCAGCACCTTGTTGACAGAACAGCACACCAGAACTCTAACACGAGGCAGACCAACCTGACCATCACCTGAACTGATTACAAGAAAGCCTCCAACTCAATGCCCATACATCGACACCGACGTGCTTGGGACAAGACTGATAGAGCACATGTACTATCCACAGGAAATCAGTGGGACTGTGGAAAACAATAATAGAGGCCAACTTGAAGCTAATTGCACAAGTTCCCATTGAGTGTTGACTATTACCAAGGGGAAGCAATGTCCCAGCTGCTATCCATCTCACCTGGGTCTACAGTGAGGACATTCGGATCTCATTTGGATAGAATAAGTGTGCCCAGACTGAAGGGTTGGAGTTGCCAGAAGGCAGAATAGCAGTTATACAGATCAGCTGCAAGTACCTGGGTATCCACAGGTCATAAGGATTCAAGAAGGCTAGCCACAGCCAAATACCTCCACTGGTAAGACAGGTATTGACAAGCCAGCTGAATGGTTGGAGAGATCCAAGCCATCAATACATACACTCTAAAAGGCATCATATAGCAAGCTGGAATAGTAAGCTGGGCAAAGGAGGAGATACTGATGCAGCCACTAACATTTGCCACGTGCAGCTGGACGACACCCAGCAGCAAGTATGTTTCTTCTTTTTTTTTTTTTTGTTAAACCAATGAACTATGGTTCATTTAAAAAGGGACATTTCTACAGGTTTTATGGAGTAATCAATTCAAATTTGAAATTTCTCTTCAAATTATCATTATTATATACGAAGAAGGTCAGGAGAGAGGTACAACACTGAGTTCTACAGCTATCTGTAAAAGACACTGTAAGCTGTCATTGTTTAAGGATCAATTTCAGGCAGTGGAGCTAGGGATTTTGTCAAAGTTCATGAAATTAAAAAGAAGTAGCATCAGATGCTCTTTCCTTCTAGAACAGGGGTGGGCAAACTTTTTGATTCGTGGGCCACATTGAGTTCTAACATTTGACAAAGGGGCCGGAACAGGAGTAGATAGATGGCATGCTTTGAAAACATCACCTCATTGGGGGAAAAATACACATCTTGGGATATGGAGAAAACATGTGCTTTAATTTCCAATGAAAATGAAGAAAAGCATTACAATAAAATCTCTGACTTCGAAATGAGCCTTTAAACACTGAAAATCAAATAAATGAATATTTTATTTTAAAGCACTGAAAGTTCTGTTATCCTTCAGGATATCACATCACTCTCCTCCTAACTCTTTTTTCCCCCCAAAAACGGTAGGAGATGCAGATGTACTTGTCCTGTTCCTTTTATTCAATTTGTTTCCCCGGTGCCAAAAGTCAACAACGACCAGTGCAAGGACGAAACAGTTGCAGCAAGTCAGTCTGTGAAGCGTTATAGTTGATCTGCGCGCACTGTTCATTTTAACAACGTGCGTATCACGGAGAGACACACATTTTAATGGGAGCAGTGTTGTTGGTCTCCTTTTTTAGCCAGCGCATCAAAGTCTGGAGTTAGTTTTGTTGTGGCGATTCTCAGGATTGATCTGAGGTGTAGGTCTGTTAACTTGGATCTGTGGCTGGCTTTGTTGATGTTCATGACGCTGAATGTCTGTTCACACACGAAGGTAGAGCTGAACAAAGCCAACATCATCTGCGCTCTTCGCCTTAGATTTGGAAACGCGGCATCATTGAGTGAAGCATAGAAGTCATTTAGTTTCAGAGAGCTGAACTTCTCTTTTAAGGCAGGGTCAGACTGAAGGTCGATGAGTTCGAGCTGAAGCTCCTCTGGAGCTGTTTCGGGGTCTTGTGACAGAGGAAAGGCCACCAATTGAAGTGACTTGTCAATTTTATCGAAATCCAAAAACCGACGGCAGAATTCTCCGTGCAGTGCATCCAGTGACTCACTGTATTTCTTTACTTTTGCTCCGGCCTCTTTCAGCGTGGCTAGTGTAGGAAAATGAGTGAATGACTTGTTCAAAATCTGCCTGGAGAATAAAGCCAGCTTGGATTTGAAGGCTTTCACGTTTGTGTGCATGTCATGCACAAACTGCTCCTTCCCCTGCAGTTTCACATTGAGCTCATTCAAGTGTGAAAATACGTCTGTAGCAAACGCGAAGTCACACATCCAGCTCTTGTTGCTCAGCTCAGGAAATTCATCAGTCTTCCCCTGCCGCTCCAAAAACACGCCAATCTCCTCTTTGAGCTCCCACACTCGTTGAAACACTTTGCCCAAACTCAACCAGCGGACACGGGAGTGATAAAGCAGGTCCTGGTGATCCGCATCAGTTTCCTCCAGGAACGCAATGAACTGACGGTGCTGAAGTCCCCGTGCGCGTATGAAGTTGACAAGTTTCACCACAGGATTCACAACATGATTCAGCTGTAACACCGATTTACATAGAGATTCCTGGTGGATAATGCAGTGGAGGAAAATCACATCCTGGTCAGAGTTTTCATCTTTCACTTTATTCTGGATTCTCCTTAGCAGGCCAACGTTTTTTCCCGTTAAATTTGGAGATCCATCTGTGGTGACGTTAACAAGCTTACTCCAGGGAAGCTTCATGTTTTCGATGGCAGCAGACACTCGTTCAAACAAGTCCTCTCCCCGTGTTTGTCCTTTCAGAGACTCCATTGTCAAAAACTCCTCCGTTATTTCAAAGGTTTCGTTGATTCCTCGGATAAAAATGAGGAGCTGAGCAGTGTCTTTGACATCGTTGCTTTCATCCAGTGCTAAAGAATAAAAAGTGAATGACTTCGCCTTTTTGTTTAATATGCTGGTGATATCTTCATCTATTAGTTCTACACGGCGAGTCACTGTCCGCCGTGATACAAATTTCCCACGTGTGGGACTAATAAAGGTTATCTTATCTTATCTTATCTTATAAAACTGGCCTTGGTACTTGACTCTTGAATGGCAGTTTGACGGTGAAAAAAACTTTGCTGAGCCTTCAAATTAGCTGCCAACTTCTCAGCAGCAGATTCCCGTTCTTTTGTTGAGAGCTTGCTAGCATAATTTGCGTGCTTTGTGGCAAAGTGACGGCTAATATTATACTCTTTAAAAACCGCCACAGTTTCTTGGCATATCAGGCAAACAGCAGATGATCGGTGTTCAGTGAAAAAATATTTAGTTGTCCACTCCTTTTTGAACACTCGACATTCTCTGTCCACTTTCCTTTTCTTGGGACCGCTCATCTTCATAGAGGGGCGGTAGGTCACAGGGTAAAGTGCAAACGTGGAGTAATAGGCCTACGCCGCTTCACCTCAACAAAGCCAATATATCTAGAGTGCGCCATCTAGTGAGGAAACATCAGAATTGCAGGGGAAATAAAACATTAACAAGGTTAATTTATTAAATTTTTTTCAAGTTTGGCGGGCCGGATCAAAACGTTCAACGGGCCGCACGTGGCCCCCGGGCCGTAGTTCGCCCATGCCTGTTCTAGAAAGACTCTGATTGCTAGCAGCTTCATTTTTCAGCATGACTATGATTCCAAATACAATTCCAACACAGCAAAAGCATACGCACATAGAAAAACACACAATGAAGCGGTATCAGTCATGGACTGGCTGCCCCAGAGTACAGACCAAAACATTACTAAAGCAGTGTGGGATCATTTTGACAGAGAATGTAGCAAAAGGCAGAAATATTCATAGTGACTCTGAATGTCCTTCAGGAAGCCTGGAGATCTATTGCTATAAGAAGACTGACATTCTGATTTCTTTTATTGAGCGTATAAGTAACTAAAGTAGCAAATACAGTCTTTCTATCAAGTCAAAATCACTTCTCCATATTTTTAAGCTATACTTTAATTCTGTTGTTAATTCAACACGACGTCAGGAAATTTGCTGAGGTCTTAACATCAGTTTTATTAATACACTCTGGGTTTCACAATTGCATAAAAAATGCATTTTAACAGTAATATATAAATCAGGAAAATATTCTGTGATTAATTTTTATTAAAGAACAAAACACAACAATAGTATTTACTGCGAAACTGTGAGAAAGGTGTTCCAAGACTAGCCAAGATGCAAACTGGTACAGCATGCACTGAAAGGCACATCCAAGTGGCCGGTATAGTGTACATTTGTGCTCACATGGACTCTAAGGCTACGTTCACACTGCAGGTCTTGATGCTCAATTCCGATTTTTTGATCAAATCCGATTTTTTTGTCTGCTCGTTCACACAACAAATAAAATGCGACAGCAAACGCTCTCTAGTGTGAACCCTCAAAGCGGCCCGCATGTGCAAAAGAAGACGTCATACACAATGTGCTCTGTTTAGACCCAGAGCAAACAGTATTGTTTGACTGATGGCCTTAATATAAAGACTTCGGATTTTACGTTTCCCAATTTTTGCTTTAAGTTATTTTGTTATTTACATAATAATGTAAACAACCTAATAATGATCCTTATTGCTGTTTTAGAGGAGCGCTGCTTCAAAGGATAGCTGCAGATTTCTGTCAGAATCTGCAGGTTATACAGTACAAATAAAATGTTCACGTGGTCTTCCCAACAGTTTCACTAACATCTACACTGGATGGCCAGGAAGCGTTCACGATGTCTTCTCCGGCGCTGATAATTGGTGTCTGTCTTGTGTCAGTGACATAAAAGACGGATTTAATGCAACATGACCGTTCAAACAGCAGTCGCTTTCTAAAACATCGGATATGTATCGGATTCAGGACCACACACGAAAGGGACCCAGATCGGATTTGAAAATATCGGATTTGTGCTGTTCACACCATGATCGGATATGGGTCGCATAGGGTCAGAAAAATCGGATTTGATGCGCTTTTGCTTGCAGTGTGAACGTAGCCTAAGTCTCTAAGTCCCAGTGGAAGACATGACCAAAGGTGGTTGAAAAGAACAAAGCTAACATCTTGTGGGACTACGAGTTCCACACAGAGAAGCATCTGCTGGCCAACCAACCAGACAGAGTCATGGTTGACAAGGAGCAGAAGACTCCAGTTATGCTAGATGTAGCCATCCCAGTAGACAGACTCATCAAGAAGAAGGAGCACTGGAAAAGAAGGAGCACACAAACAAGGTGACTGGAAGTAAAAGTCCAAAGTGGTCCCAGTGATAATGGAAGCAGCGGGAGCTGTAACCCAACCTGGAAGTGGAAGAGTGGTTCCGGTGGATTGCATAACATCAGAGGTCTCTGTTCAGAAAAACAGAAAAGACTAATCTAGGGTCACGAAGGGCTGGAGCCTCCTCCCAGTTACCATAGGGTGAAGGGTCATGTGATGCCAGGAGAGAGACAATAAGTTAGTTGCTGTAGTCATTTTTCAGAGTTATTATAACTGGTCTGAGATAAACTCAACTTGGTACCACCCTGAAGCCAACAGCTGGGTTATTGATCCATGAAAAGCTGTCAGTCAGTACAAACAAACACCACAGGCTCGCAGACTGCGGGGTGAGATTAAACAGGAACCTAACAAGTGACTTTATGTAGCTGACAAGTCTAGCTCTGTCCATACTTGGGATTTAGACAAAGGGGAAGATGGGAAGGAGAGACACAAGATATGGGAGATAATGACAGCCTCTCAAGCTTACACATCTCCCAGGACAGAGAAGGACAACCAGACAGATAAGCAGAGGGACAAGTATAAAAACCTCACCAACATGACAAGACAAGCTCGTATTCTCTCTCAAGATTTAGATTCAAACTGCGATACTAAGAGTAAAGCTGTGTGGCCCTTAAAGAAAGCCTCAGGGTAGATTCTGTTGGTTCATTACAATTTTTTATCAAATGTTTTTAGATCATAAAATGAAAACTAAAAATAAAATATAAATGTGTTTTTTAACATTACATGTTTTATCAAATGATGGGTCTACTTCATATTTTTGATCACTTTATTGTTTTAGACAACTACTGTACTTTTCTGAAGTTGACTTTTATGGCTGTGACATGAAAAATGAATCAGAGCTCACATGACAAAGAAACAAATATCTGCTGTCGGTTAGCATCTGTTTAAGTTTCTACATAGAGAAGTTACAGTTGCTGTGATCCAGCACTGGAAAACTAAGCAAGGACAAAGTGTGTTGTTAAATACTGAGGGATTTAACTCTTTTTACTGTTTCCTGTTTTTGTTTTCATAGTGATTGTGATAGAAAAATCTTTCTCTAAGAGATTTACAGCATGAGACAACAGACTCATTTATTTTGTTCATTGAACAGTGCAAATATTTAAGGAAAATACTTACCTTGAAAGCATGTATTTATGCATTTTATTTGTGATGTAAATTATATACAGCACTCCCATATTTTGTAGTGTTAAATCAGCTGTTATTTATCTTAGGTAAAACCAAAAATACAAAATACAAGGCCTGGATGATATGTTATCAATTAAGCTACAAACACTAGATAAAGACACTTAAAACACTGTTCACTTAAATAGCAGTTATATATTCCCACGATGATTCGTAGTTATCCCTAACCTCGCTCCACGATTATATATATGCTATATAAGGAAGGCAGTGGGTCTAGATGGCCTCATCTTCAGGATTCTCAATTATTGCAGCGACCAACAAACCTTAGACCTCAGCAGCTACAGTCTGACTTCACACATCATGGGGAAGCTGGAAAGGCTGGTCCTTTATGGAATTATTTTTATGTCATAAGTTGCATGTGAGAAAAAAACATAATCTGAGCAAATTATTTTATTGCAGGTACCTATTGCCACGTCCACAATTAAAATACTGACTGATAAATTCAGCATAGTGCATGCACACACAAACACACATAAAACAATAACTTCTCAAATTTGGTCCTCCACACTGTAAACACATATGGTTTAAAACTGCGCTTGCTGCAACAGTGTAACTTGGGCTAACGCAGTACCCTAAACTGTCCATCAAAATGACCAGCCCCTCTTCCTTTGGGCTCCGGCGCCAAACGGTGAAAAGTCAGCTGATTTGCACGACCAGGATTCCTCTGCAAGCACAAAGAGCTCCCCGCACGAGCGTGAAACTGCAGCAGCGCTTTCACAGCAGACACTCTCACGTGTGCGATGGTTCCTTTGTGTATGTGGCTGCTGAGTTCTACGAGTGCAAGTACTTGAATTTCTGTGTGAGGAATTTAATTGCGCCCGTGAAATAAAATGATTAGGAGATGGACATTAGCAGGAACAAACACTTGCACAAGTGAACATTCAGTAAATGGACATTGAGACGGTGGACTTGTGCAAGTACCTGGGTGTTAATCTGCTGAATAAACTGGTCTGGACTGACAACACAAATATTATTTACAAGAATGGACACAGCAGGATGTGTGCTGGGGAGGGGTAGGCCTTTTAAAGTGCAGGGGAAGCACTTGAAGACCTTTTATTACTCTGTGGTGGCATCAACCATCTTTTATATTGTTGAGGTGCAGGACATCCACTGGGGACAGAAAAAAACTGAACAGATTCATCAAGACAAGCAGCTTTTTCTGGGATAGCCCTTTGACCCAGTAGAGGCAGCAGTGATTGGAGAATGGTGGCTAAGCTTTCGCCCCTTTTAGATAACACCTCCCTGCACAGCACCGAGCAGCTCCTTCAGTTACAGTCTGTTATACTCACTATGAGAAGACTACAGAAGACTCTACAGTTACCAACAGCAGTGTATACACTGCATGTGCATACACATGTGCACACAGTCCAGTCTGATATATCTCAGTATAGACACTACGCAATATTTATATATTATTATAATTATTAATATTATCTTGTTGCTATTCGGCATCTAAAAATATTAAAATGTATCAAACGTTACCTTCTGTATTACACACACACACACACACACACACACACACACACACACACACAGATAGATAGATAGATAGATAGATAGATAGATAGATAGATAGATAGATAGATAGATAGATAGATAGATAGATAGATAGATAGATAGATAGATAGATAGATAGATAACACCTCTTTCTATAGGCCAGGACACTGATTCCAAAACCGCTCAATCAAATAACATCAACTATATGTAGTAAGTACAGCTTCACCTCCTGCTCTCATGTTCCTTCCCCACCAGTGAGGTGTTTGGCCAAATGGTGTCTTCGAATACCTGAACTTTCTTGCCATGAGGCAACAGCACCAACCATCACCCTTCTGTAATTGTGAGAAAATGTAGTGAATTATAGCATATTAGATTTAAAACTAATCATAACTTTTAGGTTCACTTTGATTACTTCATAAAAATCTTATTACAGCCAAATGTGTCATAAATGTGTCCCCTAGCACCACCCTTGACTCTACGGTTTTTGAAACGGATCACTCTCTGAAGAGCTTTTTGGTCCGTAACACAGCTGTTTAGCCTTGTTACGGACCAGGATGTTCTGTGTGAGGATGCTCTCCACAGTACCTGCCTTTTTGGTCTGGACCTGAATGTGGGCAGACCATGTCAGGTCTCAGATGTGGACACTGACTCTACTAACTAAGAGTCTACATCGGCCTCTACAACTGACCTTACTCTTCGGCCATGATTTGTCGGTCTGTGTAAAGTTGTTTCTGGATGGATGTATCTGTATCTGCCTGTAGAAATGAATTTCCTCCTCTGACATTTAAGCTTGGAAAACATTTTAAAGATAGGAGGACAAAGCAGAGTAGTGAAACTCAATGGTTTCAATAAGAGGACTGTGGTTTGGGCATTACTGTGCATGGAAACATACATACACACTGAAGATGCAGTGTTTGACTTGAATTTTTTACCATGAAATATTCATATTTTATGGAGAATCTCTGACTTACCAGCTTCTTCTGTGCAGAGAGCTATTGCATAGAGGTGCTCTATTTGTCATATTCTCAAGGCAACTAGACACATGGAGACACACACATGATGTAAGATATATGTAATAATCAAACTAAGGACTGCACCAGAGGAATAATTTTACTTTTAAATAATTCGAGCAGATAAAACTCCAAACTGAGTTCAGTTTGACTGCTCTGATAGATTTACAGACAGAAACAGAGGCTGTGATGGTTTTTGTTATGGTTGTTTCTCTCACTGAATGCGGCTCATCATTCATAGAGCCTGCTTTTCATGAAAGCGTGTGAATTACCAGGGAGATTATAAAGTGTAAATACTGAGGCTCCAATGAGATTTGAATCATTTCTACTCAGCACCATAATGTTTTCAAGCCTCTGCATTTACTTTGATCATCTTTTTGGTTACTTTAACTAAGTGCGTTAGTTACCCACTGTAACTAACTATTTAAAAGTAGAATGGGAGGCAGAGCCTTCAGTTTTCAGGCCCCTCTTCTGTGGAACCAGCTTCCAGTTTGGATTCAGGAGACAGACACTATCTCTACTTTCAAGATTAGGCTTCAAACTTTCCTTTTTGCTAAAGCATATAGTTAGGGCTGGACCAGGTGACCCTGAATCCTCCCTTAGTTATGCTGCAATAGACGTAGGCTGCCGGGGATTCCCATGATGCATGTCATGGGAATGCAAGCATGTCTTTATCCTGTCTTCCTTCTCTCACCCCAACCAATCACAGCAGATGGCCCCGCCCCTCCCTGAGCCTGGTTCTGCCGGAGGTTTCTTCCTGTTAAAAGGGAGTTTTTCCTTCCCACTGTCTCCAAAGTGCTTGCTCATAGGGGGTCATACGATTGTTGGGTTTTTCTCTGTATGTATTATTGTACGGTCTACTTTACAATATGTCGACTGTTGTTGTGATTTGGTGCTGTATATATAAAACTGAATTGAACTGGATTAAGTTAGCTATATTAACCCTGAAACATAAATAAATAAAGTAGGAGTGTTTATGTTAAGATGCTGCACTTTGTTTCCCTCTCCCTCAGTTCACTAACATTAATCCATAAAGTGATCAATACAAAGTCAAATATTTCATATTGCAATGTTAAAAATTTGTACATATTTCTTGTTCAAATATAGCGTTAGCATACTGTATCAATAAGCAGTACAATATCAGATTACTGAAAGCACGCACAATAAAACAAAGTAACAAAAGAAAGAAGCAAAATTACCACAAAGAGACTCATGTTCACAAAGGAATTTTAACTTACATATAAAATGAAATTAACAGTTAGGACAATATCAGAAACAACTTTTTCGATGGTTTTTTTCAGTTTTAGCCTTGTTGGGGTTGTTATTGTGAGTTTCCATATGAAACCAAGATAATCACACGTGTTCCTTCTGATGATTTTGTAAGACTTCAGAGCCACAAGCCAACCTGAAACATGTCCTTATGTTCTTTTAGCCTGACAAGTAGACTAGTGACATGAAGCATATCCTTGTGGAAAGCAGACAGTTATGCTGACAGTAAGCTGTGTAAAGCTTATGCTCTTGTTGTACTTTTACTGTCTTTCACATATTTTAGAATGATAGTAAGCCTGTAAAAGCTGAAGGAACATGTCCAAAAAGGCTAGTATCTTTGGTTTATATGCATGAAGTTGTGTTCCAATATCTGAGAGGCCAGCACTACATTTTTAACTTGATCACTTACCAAAGACTTTCATTTGATTCGACTTTAATTTCCTTACTATCAGAAATAGGAAGTAAAATGTCAGGTGAAAAAAGCAGAAGGTGAAGTTTCTGTAAAAAGATAATATTTCATCCCTTTGACAAAATTCTCCAGTTGTTATCTAATATAAGATGACTTCATTTAAAGCTGTAATGCATGAATGTCTCCCACAATTTAGCTGCCAAATTGAAGAAGCACAATTTAACGACATGACATTATTTTTAGGCTCGTCAAAGCTTCCAAAGACTAGTGGGGACACTTTAGCCCCTTTTCTGTTAGTACCCAGAAGATTACTGTTATTATTTGGATTTTATTTTTGGAAATTTATGTGAAAATGTAATATTAGTGATATACCACTCAAAAAAGTCATAATATTGCTGTAAAATTAATATATGAGTTTACAGTTAAATAGAATAACTATTCATATTTTGTGTATTAAATACATCTGTCCTGTTGAAAAAGGTTTTACTACATATAACGTAAAAAGATTTATGTTGTTATTTTTGCAATTGCAATGATCTGTTAATTATAAATCACATCCATTACAAACATATTATGCAGATGTGACTTTACGCAAAGTCATTTGTATTTCATGGATACTAACCTTAAATGAGTTACACTTAATATGAAAAAATAACCATGACTTTCTTGACATTATGATAACAGTGCTATAATACAGCATTACTAAATTGGCAATATAGGGGAGACCGGGGATAGTTGTAACGTGGGTCAGTTGTAACACTTCCAATTTCTCCAATCAGGGCTAAGTTTCAAATGATGTGACTCATCCCGTGCATGCCCAATTCAGTTCTGCTATCACATGTGAAAAATCAGCACATTTTGTCAAACACAGACAATTTAACACGAAAAAAAAGTAATTTGTATGCCAAAAAGTAAGTTTTTCTACTTTATTTCAAATAGTTGTAATAGCATTATCTGCTTTGCAGTTAAACTCATCAAACTTAAATTATGTTATTTGTATGTCTATGGGGATATAATCTGTGTAGGTCTTTAGTGCTAATGTTTTAGCCGTTGGCTGTAATGTTAGCTAGTTCATGGCTATAGGAGTCTGGGTCAGTTGTTACAACTAACCCAGACTATGGGGTTAATTGTAACATTTCACTCTTTGTGTTTGAGACCATACCATGCAATGGGTAATTGTGCTGCAGAGAAAATAGCTGCACTATTTAATAGCAGAGACATGTAAATACTTTGCATTACATTTTGAATCCACTACCTTAAAAGCGCTCCAATTTACAGACAGAAATGTCAAAAATGTTACAACTATCCCCGGTCTCCCCTACATCTTTACAAATATTGTCAAATTTAAAATGTCTGCTCCTTTATACAAATGTTCGTCTTTACAATATATAAACATTTATCCCCTCACACTGTGGTTCAATGGAATACATTTGAGGATGAATGAGATTTAGCTTTATAATGATAACTCTGTTACTTCCTGTTCTCAAGATTTGATTCTGTAAACCAGCAAAGAGAATTATTTTCATTTAAACAATTTGTTGTGCCAAATGGAATTTTAGGCACTATACAAATAAAGCTGAACTAAAATGGAAAACATCCAAAAAATAAACTTCACACAGTACTGTACATTAAACCTCCCTGAGTCTGCAGACACATCAAGAAGAGCACCTCTTGTAGACAGAAAAAACAGTTTCAAAAGAAAAGACAAAAGAAAAAGATTCATTCTACATTTCTTAACAAAAACAATTGCCTCACATTTTACACATTTGAAATGAATAGTTACAGATATAATCATTTTACGTAAAAAAAAAAGTTCTCTGATTGAAGTGATTATTTACATTTGCATGTTTTTCATGTTATTCTACATTAGAAATGTTTATTCTATAATTTTATTGAACGATTTTCTGTATTTAAAAATAACAGCAATATTCCGTAAAATGTGTTCGACATATTCTCTTATACAGACAAACACACGGGATCTTTTGCAGCGCTCCTCACACTGAATTGAATGGAAGAATGTGGGTGAGGAGGCCAAATTGTCACAACTGAAAGATGTCACTGTTAGCTGGCTGGCACCGGTCACACTAACGTCTCTCCTTGTGTCTCACTCCAGTTTGTTCCTGTCTAAAATTGTGCACCGTGTTACCTCCATCTATTCACGTTCCCACAGCGCATCCTAGTTGCCATTGCTTCTGACGGTATCGTGCACATTTTGTACACTCATTGTCTCACTGCCAGACTGTGAGACAGTTTCTTCCCCCAAGCCGTCAGACTCCTTCTACTGGACACACACACACACACACACACACACACACACACACACAAACACCTTCATACACCAAGTCACTTTTTGCACAATGCTCAGCCTTTTACCCTGTTGTGTGTCTGTATCGTTCTGTCTGTCTTTGTTTTGGTGTTTTGCACACTTGCACTTTATGTCGTCCTGTGTTGATGTCTGTCACAGGTAGCACCATGATCTTGGAGGGACGTTGTCTCCTTTCACTCTGTACTGTACCACTGCACATGGTTGACTTGACTTGACCCAGTCACACAACATTTCAAGTCAAATCGTGGAAACCTACTCTACTGTTGTGCTTGTGGACACAAATTTTAAATTTTTTCTTCAGCAGTTCCTTAAAACACATTTTCCAGGTGTCTGAGCACAACTTTTAAAAGTCAAAAATAAGGATTCAGAGCATGATGCAGCACATCATGTTGCCACAACAGACACTAGTTTAAGTGACACATATCAGATTTTCACACATCATTCGTGTCTCTTGTAAATATGCTATTAATGTCAAATGTGTCATTTGGTTAGGTTTATTAAAAACAACTTTTTTGGACAAAATTCATGCTTCTAACTCCAAAAACAGTTCCTATTGAAATAGATCACTTACAAATGTGCTCACTGACGCACAACAAACATAACAATTTGTGCCCATGAATGGAAAAAAAGAAACTAGATTGCATTCGTTGGTGACTTTTTCACTGTTCGACTGAGCTGTTAAAACACTGAGATATTTTGTTGTTTTCTTGACACCACAAATACAATGGTTTCATTTAGGGTCACATACTCATGCATGAGTCGGATCCACACGTTGTTGGTCGTGGTTTAAGTAAACATCACTCCAGCCATCCATCTCTGCTAACGCTGTGCAGAGCCATGAGGAGCTGAACCCCATCCTAATTGTTATAGGGCTACAGGGAGAGTACATCCTTTCTAGGTCACTAGGTCAGTGTTGCAAGGCTCTAATTAAATAAATATCTTTTTAAATTCGAAAGCTGAGCAGTGGAGGGTAGTGGTAAAACATCTGATTGGTGGAGGAAATGGGTCCTAGGACTTTGAAACAGCAGATATAGAAAGCAAAAGAAGTCATTTCTCAGCCTGCACCCAGTTAGCCAACTCCGCATATAGTGCAGAAGGTCCAACAATCTGTGGACTGATGCTCAGTATTTAATTCTGGTTTGCTGTGGTGGTTCCTGTGTGACAGCTGTGAAACATGACACAATACTTGTGTCTCACAGTATCATTTAAGGCTAACAGAGAAGTCACCGCAATCCTCTCACAAGGACCAACTTTTGCCTGAGCCAGCAAAAAATGGAAGATCTTGTAAGAGCGAACCAAAGGTTGGTCCTTTTGAAAACCAAAGAGAAAAGATAAATTGATGAAAACAGAGGACAGAGTTGATGATTAAGGAAAAAAGAGCTGGGTGAAGGTTGAAATGAAGAAAAGTAATCAACAAGGAGAAGGCAGACAAAGAAGAAAGGCGAGCAGCAATGACACGAGATGAGACAACAAAAGCAGGTACAGAACTGAGGAGATGATAACCAGCGAGGGAGACGGGTCAGAAGAAAAGACAAGATAATTATGAGAAAGGAGAATGGGAGGAGTGGCGATACAGAGCAGACGAAAGAGGAACGATATGGAGATGCTGTTAATTCACAGTTCAGAGAGATTTTTTTAGTTTGACACACTCAGCAGGAGGGCTTTGACTGCTACTGCTTTTGAACTGCATTACACACACATGCACACACACGAGCTCACGGTCAACCAAGGATAATGTTTGCTTGGAGGTAAAATAACACAGAGGAAAAAAGAAAGAAGAGTACAAATGGAAAGAACCACACATCCTTATTTGGATATTAAATTCTGTTTGCTAGTCCTGTCTGTAAATGTCACACACCACTGGTTTCATTATAAGGAGAAACTGTGTAACACAGATTCTGATATTCACAGTATTTTCACAGTACATTTTTAGATGCAGAATACTGACTGAGGGTGATAAAGGTACAATTCTTAGCTTCCTGCGTGGACAGTGCAAACCTACAGACCTTTCTAATGTCATAATCTTATTCACAGGAGGGTGGGCCTCTGTGCTGCAGTAGTCTCACCCTGAATTTCTCTTAATTTTCTTGGATTTTCCTCTCTCTGTGTCCTTTGTGATCTCTTTATTTTCACCCCCAGCAGACTAACTAAAACAAAATCTGTCAGTATTTAGAAACCAGATGGAAAATGAAAACTCGATATCATAATAAAGAACTTTTAGGTTTTGTTCATTTGTGTTTGATTAGTGAGACAGGGTCAGCCCATCATTGTGTGTGACTGTGACACTTTGGAGATATCCTGAACACATGTTATTGTTCTTTTTTTTTTACAGCTTTTGTGGCATTATGGATTCTGACTCTCTCACTTCCCTTCACTCTTATAAATAACCACTAATATCACCATTTTTGTTGTTTTGTTTTCCTCTTTTTAAAATTTTAAGTTATTAATTAATAATTATGTTATTGTGGTCATAAAGTTAGACCGCAATAATAACATAAGAAATAATGATAATACTACTACTACTACTACTACTACTACTACTAATAATAATAATAATAATAGTAATAATAGGAAATAATTGCTATAAATAACACTTATTGTTGGATTTACATATGAAATGGTCCACTGGTTTCAGTGAACCAAGGATAATAGGAGGGGTTCAAGTTTCTGGCCTTAATTCTGTTTTTAGGTCGTCTCTGTGTAGAAAAGCACAACATGACCTGGAGCTGCATGAACAAAAATGCCATAAATATGCAAAGTTATTTGGGGCTCCTCCGAAGAAATAAATGGGAAAGTGTGTCTAAACGTTTGACTTCCAATTACTTTTTGTCTGGTCCACAATAGTGTGTGTGTGTGTGTGTGTGTGTGTGTGTGTGTGTGTGTGTGTGTGTGTGTGTGTGTGTGTGTGTGTGTGTGTGTGTGTGTGTGTGAGTGTGTGTGTGTGTGTGTGTTCTGGTAAGTAATGGATCAAAGGATCACACCAAAGACAAAAATGATTTGAAAATAAATACATAAAGACGTACTGTGACAATTATTGAAAGAAGGATATATATTTTTCAAACGTATTAGCACCTTTTTAATGGAATTGCATTGTTCATCAATATTCTACAGACCAGCAGAGGTAACACAGTTGGATATGTACTCACATTTGTGGATAACTACACTTCTAAGGGCCCTCTATTGACTGCACACCTTCCTTAACCCAGTTGGAGCTGGATTAGGGAGAATATATTTTCACTTGATGAGCCTTTATAAAGTCTTCCTTCATGTTAAAAGTGCTGCACTCTTTGCTACGGTGCTTTGATGATTTGGTGGCAATGTTCTTGTCCATCACCGAGTTTATCCCCTGAGGAAACCAATGCCTTCAAGCAAATGTACAACAGGTGATTCAGGGCGAGATAACACTGTGAGTTAGTTTGTTCTGCCTTGTTTTAGGACAACAAGAACACAAAAAAGGAAATGGCTCAATTCTATTTGATGGTTCAGAGATATTTAATGAAAAGCCAAGTAAGGCTTTAGCCCCGAAAGGGAGGGGCCACTTCTTGGCATCATGGTGTCCACTGTCAATTTTAGATTCACTGGCAGCACAGGTATACAATACATGGAAATGAGTCCAGTGAACAACACATACAAAAAACTGTCCTCACAAACATTTAGTATCCTAGCTCATCTGACACTGACACTGGTGAAATAGTCCCCAGTGTCTCTCCAGAGCAGGAGTTTGATTTTAAGATAGGATTTATTTGTCTCTCACACTAATCCATGTCTGCTTTCTGTATGATATAATGGTAGCACCAACAGTTTCCCACACACAGTATTACATAGACTGTGTTTCAGTGTAGGACAGGAACCAGATTAGAAGGATCTTCATAAGACAAGAATCTATTTTGAAAATTTACCTTAGAGAATAAAAAGCAAGAAATGACACTATTCTTGTATTCTCTCATTCTGCTGAGCCAGTGCTAACAGTGACAACCAGAATGTGATATGTTGTCCAATGTGGAGTTAATGCAGAGTGAATATACCCATATCAGCTGCTTCTATGTTATATAAAATGTATTGTGAATATAATTCACTAACATAGGAGAGGGAAACATTTTAGACCAACTACTTTACAAATCACCAAGAGCATGTACGTATGCATGGCTTATATTTCTTGTTTTAGTCTTTAAATTTGTTAATACATTTTGAGGACTGAGATCTGATCTGCAGCAGAACTGAACTTAAAAATATACTGAATCCTAGCTCTATAAATAATTATGACCAGTGGTCTTCTTGCATGAGAATGAAAGACGTTACTGTGTGCAAGTGCTGCTTTGGCTCCATCACATAGCTACCATACCTTCAGCTACCAGCTCTGAGTAATCCAAGACTTATTTTAGACCCACTTTGACCACTGACTGTGTCTTTAGTCTCTATGCCTTATATCATATGATTAGTTATCCTTCTTGTGCACTGGATTGTCTTTGTTAGTGATGTTTTCTAATCTTATTGTGCACTCAAAGAATATCATGCAACAAGGATGTTCATCTTTTTTTTCTGTGCACTTAAGTGCTTTATTTACCTTACATTGATGCATCCAATAAACCTAATGGGCATCTCTGGATTCTAGGGAGAAGCCCGAGCACCGACACAGGGAAAACATGCAAACTTCACACGGAGCGGCTTAAAGCAACCTGAGATCCAAATGGTTAGCAAACTTGCTTCCATTGCACCCATTGCATGCCGCTTGGTGTTATCAATAAAAGTATGATCCACGTGTGGGGAAAAAACAAGTTAATTAAACTTCTCTCCATCCATGAATGACATGGTTATCATTAGGAAAGAGGAGGGATATAACTTGGAAAGGTCACCCATTCATCATAAGTTTAACAAAAGCGTTTCATTTACCTTTCATTTCATTAATTTTCAGACATTTATAGTCTGATATTTGTGCTCTATTATCAGAATTCTGTTTGTAGGGTACTAATGTGCATTCATTCAAATTTACATATTCATGTGTATGCTCGCATGTGGTTCGAGAAAGATCCTGCATGTACAATTTTAGGATTTAGGAGAGAGGGAGGGAGAGAGACACAAAACAGCATGCATCTGCTCCATCCAATGCTTCCATTTCTGTGTAATTGGTGGAGGAAAGGTAACCAAATCACTGCACTTGGTGAAAGCAGTATGAAAATTTCATAGACCATCTCGACAGTGAATCATCCAGTTCAATATCTTTGCCCAAATATGGATGCATAGTAACCAGTTTACCATTAAATCACCCCAGGGCATCCACTGATTCTTTGAACCTGTGATGCACTATTTTTGATTCTGTCTAACAGGGAACGAGGAGAAGCATGCAAAATAATGCATAATTTAAAAAAGTGCAGAGCAGTGAAATGCAGCTACTCACGTCTCTGTGATAATTATCCAATTCGGCTGTTTTTGCCACGTTTAAGCCTGCAGGTCAACGCTAATTTTTCAATTTCCCAAGAGTATGACATTTTTCCGCTGTATGATTGTAACATTATATGGTCTTATGGCACATAAGACCATAATGTCAAATATTTACATATTTTCCTGATTTTGGTGACTTTTCATCTGCTTTCCTTTAATTTCACATTCTTGACTGGATGAAGGCTAAAATTCTGCAGAATTCATTCTCCAGTTAATCTCTTCCATTAAATAAACTGGGCACTAAACAAAAAACAACATCTAAGCTCCAAATACACACACAACCAAACACACATGAGCTACAAATACTTGAAGCGTAACCAAATAAGCAAAATGCAAATATCTGCTGGACACACGACATCACCTCGCTGGAGTAACATAGCTTTTTGTTAAGCTTGGAAACACTTTCCTTGTTGTACTACTTGCAGCATGCTTCTCCATTTCATTGTGTTGTATTTCTAGCCCATATGTTGTCAGGGTGATAAAGTGGTTTCCATAATTCATCTTTCATTTGTCTATTTGTAAATATTTTATTTAGACTTCAGTCACACAGGCCCAGAGACTGATCAGTGATGACTTGCGAACTTCCAGCTACCAATGAAAAATGTGCATTCCTGCCCCCAAGCAGAGGCTGCTGGAGGCGTCTGACTGTTGCTGGGTGAAACCAGTGGCAAACTTGTGCGTTGTGTCTTGAAAATTGTGGCTTACGACTAAAACCAACACAGATTTTTGACACCATATTAAGAAATTTAAAATACATAAAGGGCTTTAAAAACCTTGCTATTCATTGTTCCTGACTAGTGTGAGGTAATAACAGCAATAACAAACAAAGCCAATTTTAAATAGCTGGGACACTGTGATGTGTAAATAACAACAGGATGCAAGTATGTGAAAATCTCACATACTCATATTTTGTTGACAACAGGCGAGTGAAAACAGTTCAGTGAAATCAAAGTTTAAAACTGAGGAAATGCTCATTTTGACGTTGATGGCTGTGAGAGATCTCAGAAAGGTTGTGCCAGACCATCTCCTCTCCTTTCAAAAAAACTCCGTGAACATCTGGAAACTACCTGCTGGACTTTGGGAAAAGGAATGTTGTTACATTTTTATGTGCTAAAGGATTCTTGCTCCCGACGTCTTTGGTACAAATTCGAATTTAGCCAAGATTTCTCTTAAATAGATTCATTTTCTTAGTTCAGATGTTTGATATGTTTTCTATGTTCTATTCTGAATAATGGGATTAATTAATAAGACAGTTTCATTCTGTGTTTATTTTACATAGCATTCAAGCTTTTCCTGAATTTGGCTTGTAGGCGATACATAAATCACTCCTTAGACAGGTACAGATGAGTTTTGGAATTTGTTGTCAGGAGGGGTGAGCATAGCTTCCCTTGAACCGCAGTAGTGCTGCAAGTAAATAACAAACAAACAAATAAACAAACTTGCTTTGGCTTTGTGTTAAATCACATTAATAAATGATGGATGAAGACTTAACTCTTCTTCCAGTACTGCCATCTGCCATCTATTATGGCTTCATATCTATTAGTCTGTACAGGAGATTAATGATTGTTTGTTTTTAAGTTCTACTTGTGAAATTTTAGGACACACTGGCACTCAAGGTAGAAAAAATGTTTTTCCTTGACAACAGTTGTTGTCATGGTGATAGCATGATAGATACAGTTTGGGCAGATTATGTTAAGTAAGCACTGAGTGGAATGGCAACATATTCTGGAATGCTCAATTATAACAGAAAGGCTAAGCAAGCAAGGTGATGTATAGAGTCAGCTAAGAAAGAGAACCTTTACTCAATTACTCACCTCAACATGACAGTAAGAGCCGTGTCCCAGAAAGCAGGTTAAAATACTCTAAATATAACCATAAACTCTGGGTTTTCAAGCTGCTAAAAGGCTGATGAGCGACTGTCAGTAAAGCTCAGACACCTTGATCATATAGAAATGGGTAAATAAGGAGCACTCCCCCCATTTCAATGCAGTGAATCAAGGAACATGAATGTGTTTGACAATTATCTTAAAAAACAAGAGAGGTGAAAAGAGTGAAGAGACAGCCACTCTGTCACATTTACCTGGGTGGCATTTTCCTTATAAGATAAAGCTAAAAAGCAGCAACTTCAGATATGGATGAAACTGAAAGGACAGCTTATGTAGGGACAGACTGGTACAGACTTTTTTGGACACTTTTTTGAATTCTTATTTGTGTCCCACAGAGTCACGGTGATGATGTAATCTATATATTTAAAACTGATAATAAATCCACAATATCCAGTAATTACCATTTTCTCCTTATAGATGGACTACAAAAGCACAGTTAAATATAACAAGAATGGACTAACATCCAAATGGGATTTGAATGTTTTTTTTGTAAACTTTGTAAATAATGGATGTGATTCGTCAAGCAGATTGATCTTGACCATGAGAGTGTGAGAGTCTGAAAGCTGGTTTGGGTAGTGGGAGGGGAGGAGTCAGAGAGAAAAAACCTTCCAAAAAGCAGGTAAGGTTCACATAACCTGTTACCATGGAAACTGACTCGGAGATTAAGTAAGCTCTTTCTGGGACTGAAAATCCTGATTTTTCCTTATCCTGGGGAACAGGACCAATATCATTTGTTGCACACAGACAGAAGTACTCAAGCTTGAATAGCCAGGATATGCCCATGTTGAGACTGACGTGTCAACACTGGAAACACTGACACGTTGTTATAATCACACTGACACTGACAGAAGGAAATATACTGTGACCAAGTTTTGTAGTTAACTAAAATCAAATAAAATCTGTATTTGAGCAGCATACAGAGCAGTTATTCTTCATCTTGTTATTTATTTATATTTCATTTTTAACTTGTCATTCTGTTTTCAGTTAGGTTACGCTAGCAGGCTGACAAAGGCACGGAAGCTAGCTGATCAGGTTTAGGAACAGAACATGGTTTTGTTTTAAACAGATCCTTTAACAGCATTAACATTAGCCTCTACAATAATCCTGAAAAACATATTCCTTGTCTAGGAGAAATGAACAGGGAGCAACGGTTTAAAAAAGCAAGATGACAAAAAGTACAGGCAACAAAATGTTCGTGACAAATATTCTTGAAAAGCCTCACAAACAGACACTATACAGATTAAATCTTTATTTTTGGGAGTGCCACATCCCAACATACTGTAAGACAAACGTATATTTTAGATACGGACGTGTGAAAGTACGACTGACTGTTTACTGCAAACTTCACAAATCCCTGTTCTGCGTGGCAGCAAAGAATAAAGTCAGCAGAATCGACTGTATTTAAAAAAACAAGCTGAATCTTTCCAAAATCGTACCTGTTTAGCATGAGGAAAGGCACGTGTGTTCCAAACTGAGGAGTGGTGCCAGCGGTAATCAGTCAACCAGTAGACATGACAGCCTTAATCAAGGCAATAATGTGTGGCAGGAGTGCTCACTGTTTGAAAATCAACACAGAGTCCATTTGTACATCTCAATCGGCGACTGTGATGCATATAAATAACTTGCACGGGCCATTAAACCCATCACACATCACACGCTGACAGAAATGCACTAGGTTACATGTGTGCGCACAAACGCTAGGAGAGTGACTCACCCTGATGACTCTCAAAGTTGTCAGAGGGAATTATGAGCATGTCAGAATGGAGTAGATAAATTGTTGGGATAGCTCAGCAAATTGACTTGGCCAAGGCTGCTGATCTGTTGTTGTAAGCTCGCCCACTCTCTCCCTCGCTAGATCCAATTGTACTACACTTCAAGGTGAATACTAATTTTATCATCAAGGTTTTATATTAAAAGTGAAAAAACACAGCACTGAAAATGTTTTAGTGAGCGTGAGTAGTTATTAAGAATTGTATTTCTGTTCAGGGAATCACCCCAATATTGTGTTTCTGATGACAAAAACACAATTTGGATTTATTTTGATCTTTTTATTTAAATATTCCAGCAAGCATCAGTTTAAGATACACTGCTTTAAGGTGTTGAAAGGAAGATGTATCGTGTCATGATGCCACAAAACAAGCAGACATATTTATAGATGAAGTTTCTGCTTTCTTATTCACAAGCTGTTACTACAGCTCCACGTTTGACTTTACACATTTTTTATGCTGGATGCCCTCGCTGATGCAAACCAAGAGGAATCGTGTCCACACAGGCAAATGTGTTACTACTACACTATGGAGCAACAAAGCACATGCATAGCTACTGATAGATATTTAAAACATACTGTATATGTATATTACTTTTATTTTTAGACAATGAAATAAAAACAAGGAAATCTTGTTGAGGCCTGGGATTTCCAGGCTGCGGGTGTGGTTTGGGTGCTCTGGCGACCGTGGTGCTGCTGATTGGGTGTTCCCTGGTGCCGCGACCTGGAAACAGCTCAACAGATACTGTTCAAAGGAATAATTAAGGCAATGCCAAATGGATCCCTTGTTAAGAAACAGATGGATGTGATGTTTGCTCTTTGGAGGACATAAGTTGTGAAAGACAAGCCTGACCTATGTCAGATTGAGCTAGATTTTTATGACTGTTCTGAAAACAAAAATGATTTCATGGTCTTGTTCTAAATGTAAAGTTTTGTTTGAGGATGTAATTTTAAAAGATGGCTCCGCTCTGTTCTTTGCTGCACTTTGATACATGAACATGTGTCATGGTGAAGCGATAAGAGAACAGAGGCATAGTCCAAAATCCCATAGTAAAGCAGACACACACTGTGTCTTGAGTTTAGCATCCACGTTGACCATAAACATATACACAAGAAGCTACATTATTTATATATACATATATAATTATTTGGGAGTGTTTAACACAGACGACTGGTTTATAAATGATTTGCTATGTTGTGTGTTTCAGGTTTGTTGCGAGTTCAGCAGGATGGAGGGAAAATCTCTAAGAGGACTTCTATGATGCACTTTACTGTTGCTTCCCAAAACCTGATGGACCAGTTTTAGGAAAAAGAGAGGCCTTACTGGTCAATTTTAAGCTGGCACAAGACTAAGCTGTGTTGACTTGTCTGCATCAGTGTACTCTCCATTTTCACATTACCATTGTTTCCTTTCCTTTCCTCCATCTTTTATTTGCCATCTTCTGCCCTTTCCTCTCTCTTCCCTTTCCTGTCCATTGCTTAATCTTCTTTTTTAATCTTGTCTTCTTTTTCTTTTGTCCTCTCTGCCTCGCTCTCCATTTTTCTCTATTCTCTTTTATACTATACCATTCTATTCTCTCTCTTGCCTCTTCCCACATAGGAAAATTGGTATGGCCCGGATCTGGCCCACACAATGTGCTTACACATGGCCCACATACTGCAAAGAATGATGGCCCTTTGGTGGCCCAGATCTGGTTTGCCAGACTTAGCTGAAACCCGGAGACTGCTTGGTCGAGTTAACCTCCTGAACTATCTACAACACATAGTCGAAACCTGACATTAAGACAGAGAAGACTAGAGGGGAGACATGATCATTACTGAATATTAAAAATAATAAATGACAGATTTAGTGATATTTTCATAAACTATTTATTTACCACATAAATTAACAGCATGGCAGGGCAAAATATTTTTTCTAACATGGCAACCTTTTAAAAGTGAAATGAGACAGAAAGACAGGTGAGAAAGAATAAAACTTAACTGACTTCTTGATGGCATTTTACACACAGTACTGGTGCAGTATCTAGAAAATGTGGGAAAATACTGGCATCATATACAGTACTTAGTTCTTGAGAAATTATGATGGGACCCTGAAAAAAATTACTATGTACAATAATGGATTTCTATACATTTTACATAAGATGAAAACGTTTGTTGTAAGATTCAGATAATCATTTACTAAAAGCGAGACATTTTAAATGAGAATAAGAAACAAAAGTATTCCTTTGTGCCCCCCTTTTCCTGCTAATGCCTTACTTGGCCCCCCTGGGAAAACTTTGCTAGACCCGCCCCTGCACAGTTAGCAGCTGTCAGCTACAAAGGATCCTGTTGTTATTTGTCTCTCAGAAACAGTTCATAACTTCCTCCTCCTGCCTCACATTTCCGTCATCCACCTGCTGGCCTCTGTGAATGCTCCGCCATAGTCACCACCAAACAGTGGAGTTATTTTTACACACTTGCCAGCATCTGGCCAATCCACCACCTTTCATTGTTTATACCCTTACGGAAAAAAAGAAAGAAAAAAAAACATCGGCCCATCAAAACGAAAAATTACCATCGGCCCACTGAGTCCAGCTATGGCTGCATATGTGCTTAGTAGTAATTTGTTTGAGCAAAACAACCGTTTTCGAGGGCGTTGCCATACTGGAATCCCGACTTCTCTGACGAGGCTAACCAGACGCCGTTTACTCTAGTGTGGCATCATTCCCAGGTCTGTGTTCCGATTTCCTAGGTAAGTTGAACGCAACACACAAAGTAATAAATAACGAGCCTATCTAAATCCCAGTAATGATTAACGTGTTCCTGATTTTGGCATAATAACTAGTTACGTGCTCGTTACCACAATAATAATGTAGTTACTGTAACGCGTTACTTAATAACGCGTTAGTCCCTACAGTGCTCAGTTACTTTTTGGAAGAACTAGTAACTATAATTAATTACTTTTTCAAAGTAAATTGCCCAACACTGCATCCAAGTGACTTCTTCAGTCTCAGCTGACTGCAGGATTTGGATTTTCATTGCTTCCTACCGGACTCGGCCCCTCTCCTATTAGTTTGTACCTCTATGAAAAGATAAGTGCATTTTCAGGCCTGGATGTGCACGTTCTCTTCTCTAATCTCTCTCCTTCCAAAGATTAGAGCAAAATCAGCAATAACTCAGAGTAGATTCATTAGATAAGTGTAATTCAAGTGATTTGATTATTATACTCTCATTATTGTTATTTGAGTCTGCTTCTGTTTTGCTCCATGCTACATGGCTTACAAGGGGTAAAATGTTTAACACAGACAACATCTCACACTGGGTTAAAAGCCAAACAGAGAACATGTGTTTTTAAACGGGTTTTAACAGCGAGGGGTGGAGTCTGCCTGATCTTCAGCTCATTCCACATTTTGGGAGCCAAAGCTGCAAAGGCTCTGTCTCCTCGGGATTTATAACATGTCTTTGGGACAGTCAAAAGCACCTGGTTAGCTGATCTAAGAGCATGTGACGGCATGTAAGGGTGATGCAGCTCAGACGAGTAAGAAGGGACAGGACCATTAAAAGATTTTTTTTTTTAATTGAATTTTAAAGAGGATTCGAAACTTAACGAAAGCCAATGAAGGGACACTAAAACTAAAACCGTGGTTATGTGATCTTGTTTGCTTGTGCCAGTTAAAAATCATGCTGCAGCATTTTGTACCATCTGTAGACGTGAGAGGGAGGCCTGGCTAATTCCAATCAACAGAGAATTACAATAATCCAGACGAGAGCTGATAAATGCATGGATCAGAGTCTCTAGGTGGCATCTAGACAGGATGGGCTTATTTTCTGACAGCCGCCTCTACTGAAAAAAGGAGGACTTAACCACAGTATTGATAGTGAGTCATTTTACACACCTAAATTAGTAATGCTGGGCCAAATAAGAGGGGTCAAAGGCAGGGACACAGCTGGAGGATTTAAAAAGCATAGCTTCAGTCTTTTTTTTTTTTCATTAAAATTAAAAGAGTTTAGTGCCATGCACCCCCTCAATGAGACCATCAAGGAGAGGCTGAACAGAACCACTAGTTTTAAAGGGAAATAGACTTGATAGTCATCAGCATATACAACAGAACACAATGCTTTCTAAAAATAGCAGCAAATACAGAGAGAACAGTACAGGACTAAGAAAGGAACCCTAAGGTACTCCTTGGGGATGGGCAGCAGAAGCAGAGGTAAAATCATCAATCATGACACAGAAACTCCTATCAGAGCTGAGCCAGTGCCCACTCACTGCTCCAGCCTGGAGATGAGAACGTTATGGTCCAACGCGTCAAAAGCAGCTGTTAGATCTAAAAGCACAAGTAAAAGACTGTTCCCAGAATCCATTGCTAAAAATATGTGCTGTGCTAAAAAGTCTAAATTAGGTACATTGCCTTTAGAACCCTTTGTGTAACAGTAAAAGTAAAAATTTGAGTTTTAATTCATTTTAGTGTGAATAGCTCTCACAGGTTAGTCCAGTACTGTAAAAGTACCAGACCGTTGGGGCCTACTGTTCAGGCTACTAAATTTAATTCAGTTTGTTACCAAAAGCACTGATTGAGAGGGGAGTTGCTGTTAACAGGTGTGGCTGCTAAGATACTGGGACCAAGTCAGCTGATATAGAAAAAAAGATTTTAGAAAAGGTGCTTCATAAGATTTCCTGCACATATTTCTCCCATACTGGCTTCGCTTCATTGGCTCCCTCTTAAGTCCTTCTACTCAAATACAAGGTCTTGAATAATCAGGCCCCATTATTATTCCCTGTCCTTCTTTCACAGTGCGTCTTTTGTCCTGTCTTCCTTCCATCACCACAAACTGGTGGTGGCAGATGGCTGTCCCTCCCTGAGCCTGGTTCTGCTGGAGGTTCCTTATAGTTAAACTCGAGTTTAAGAGCTCTTTGGATTGTTGGGGTTTTCTCTCTAACAGTATACATTGCCTTGAGGTAAATGTTGCTGTGATATGATGCTATATAAATTCAATTCAAATGAATTGAGTATTACACACATGTGGAAGCATGTCCACATGTCCTTATAATGTGAGCTCACGTCTGTTCATAAACTAATAAGCTGCATTGTGGACATACTGTTAAATGTCTCAAAATGTTTTTAGAACTAAACAGAGACAAGAGAGAAATACATGTTGGTGTCCAAAGAATCAGGGACAGAAAATGTATTATTCCTGATCCACAGTGACCAAGTCAGGAATCTTGGTATCATTCTGGACATCGGTAAAAATCAGTTTAATCACATTAATAAGGTTACCAGAACTGCTTTCTATCACTTAAAAATACAAGTTTGGAAAAACTCTATCGGTAGAAAATGGTGCATGCATTCATGTTAAGCTCTATATGCTTAGCAAAATCATCAGTAGGGTGATTTCAACTCATTCAAAATACAGCTCGAGCATTCTTACAGGTTTGTGGAAATTTGACCACATTACCCCGGCACTGAAGGAACTTTATTGGCTCCAAGTGCAGTACAGAATTACATTTAGAATACTTTTACTAGTTTATAAACATCTCAAGGTTTGGCTCATAAGTACGTCTCTGACTTGCTCAACCTGGTCAGATCTCTCAGGTCATCAGGTGCAGATCTTTCAGCTAAACTTAGATCTAAGTGTGATGAATGTACTTTCAGTTAGTGTGGTTCTGTTTTTTTGGATCAACCTGCCTCCTGACCTGAGACCCATACGTTCTTTAATTATATTACACAAATAATGAAACTGCAGTTTCATTTGCCTTATTAGACCAAATGTAACCAAAGTTTGCTTTATATTTAACAGCTAATGCATACAAAGATGACTTTTCATTATTATCATTTGAAAAACTGACTGACTGAACAGACTCAGCCCAGAAAACAATATCTAACGATATAATAATAATAATAATAATAATACATTTTATTTAAATAGCGCCTTTCAAAGCACCCAAGGACACTGTACAACAGATAAAAACTGGAAATATACACAATGATAAGAATAGAAGATAAAAGTTAAAACATACAGAAATTTAAGAATAGGCAATTTTAAACAGATGAGTTTTGAGGGTGGACTTAAAAAGAGAGAATGAACTAATATTTCTGAGGTCCGGGGGTAGGGAATTCCAAAGTCGAGGGGCAGAGCAGCTAAAGGCCCTCCCTCCCATTGTGATCAGACGAGCAGAGGGAACAGAGAGAGAAAGAGAAGATGAAGATCTGAGGCAGCGGGATGGGAGCTTCATCTGTAATAAGTCAGAGAGGTACGGTGGAGAGAGAGAATGAATAGCCTTGAATGTATACAGAATTATTTTAAAATGGATGCGAAATTTGACCGGGAGCCAGTGAAGTTGCTTCAGGATTGGGGAGATGTGGTGGGTAGAAGAAGTCCTAGTAATAATATCCAAGGCATGGAGGAGTGACGTTTTGACAATATATGCAACGCATATATTTTGCAGAGGTGACCAGTGAGTTTATGTTTGCATTATAAAAAACGTTTCTCCACAAGAAGTGACTCTCAGCTAACTCAGCATGGCTTTTCTCCATGTTGAATGATGAATGTTGGCCAAGTTGCCCCAATGCCCTGCCGCATAACCAGCCCTCTGCCTCTCCAAACACTTCTCTACAAATGCTGACCCACTGGGCTAATTTAATAAAAGCCTTTTTGATGTTACCACGGAGACATGTCAAGTAATTATACCCCGCATTCTGGCCTTCATGCACATGTTATTATGGGATACAAAAATAATCTGAGTTTGCAGGGAGGTTGCCACGGGAGACTGATGGCCAAGCAAAGTGTCTCGTGGCCGTGGAAACAGAAGGTAAATGAGCATATTAACAACATGCATGCTTGCAATAGTGTCAACATGGAAAACACAGACAATTTGGCTAATTTAGTCTTTAACTGAATTAACACAAGTCTAGGCTCTGCCTGTGACAGCTGTTCAAATACCACTTCATTTCAATCAACAAGTCAACACAGTCAATCGTTTGGCTTTTTTAATAAGAAGACTAATATTAAATCAACAGAGAATAAAAGTGAGAGAAAGAAGACAGGCTGCAACCTTTAAACCTTTCATTTAAAACCCTGGTGTGTTTTTAAGTTGCTTCATTATGAAGCCAACCTGTAGAGAGTGAGAAGAGATATGTGTGTTATTTGGTTATTAGTAGAGGAGGGAGCTGGGTAAAGAGCAAGAATTGTCCAAAGACTTTTAATTGGATTGCTAAAGTGCTTTCTTAATTGAGTTTTGTATTCTTGGTAATATAAAAGTGAACATCTTTATGTCCCATTCTGCTAATACACACAGGTGCATGCGCACACATGCACACACACATGGACTCACACCTAAATTGAACCCAGGGGTTCAGGGGTAGCAAGAGAAAATGAGATTTGATGAGTTGAAGGCCGGACGCTTCAGGAAAATTTCAATTTAGACGCTTTTAGATTGACTGGTTAATTTGTAACAGCTTACCTATAATAGCTTTCCTTACTGTCGCCTTAATTAAGTTCTCACGTTAATGCTTTAGCTGGGGTTCGCCACTCCTTAGAACCTGTTAACTTACATGTCCCTGGTGGTCAGAACACACACACAAAACTAAAAGAGGTGAAGGGAAGAAGAGAAAATAAAAATCTGTATCTCTCAGCAATCACACACAAACACACACACACGTCAAGTGTTGCTACCCTAGTGGGGACATCCCAGTGACATAATGCTGTCCCTAGCTGCTTACCTTCCCCCTAAGTATCAGAAATGAGTGCCTAAACTAACCCTAACCCTAACTATAACCTAACTGTAACCCTGACATTAAAACCACATTTTAAGTGTCCCCATGAGGGCTGTTGGTCCCACAAGTATAGTAAATTTCAGATTTTGGTCCCCACCAAGGGAGGAAAACCAACACACACACACACACACACACACACACACACACACACACACAAACAGATTAATGCCACATAAAGAAATATTTTTCAGCAATGACACGCATGGAAATATGGTTGCTAACAGAGTTCACAGAGTTCACTCATAGAGTATGTTCTGCCTGTTGTTCCATCCTAGAAAGTGAACAGAAAGAAAATGCTGACACTCAGAGTTCATTTGCACGTCTCCTACCTGTACACTACACAAGGAACATCTGCAACAGCATGCTAAAGCATGAAATTCAATCTTGTAATGTGGTTGGAGTGGTTTCCTCGCTCCACTGCATAGATCCATGTCAGGAAAGAAAAAAGACAGTGTATCCAGCTGGTTCTGGAAAGTTAAAATCAAGCCTGAATGTAAGGGAGACCAACTGAATTCCAATTGGTTTCACTGAAGAAGACTGCAAATTCCATTTGGAGCCTGTTGGCAAAGCATATTAACTTTGTATTACTACTCCAACCTTAAATATTTTAAATGTCTAACTGATTCTACAACATTCTGCTGATTCAATGCAATCTTCCCTTAGCGGGATGTTGTAACACGGTTATAAACTGGAGGTGGATCCAAAAAAGATGCCAAAACAGAAAAACAAAAGGCAGTGAATCCACCCCAGATTTAAAGCAGCATCGCAGAAAATGACCAGTAGTATAAAATGTCATTTTAAACTATCAGTTATGATGTGATAAATCAGACATGAATATAAAGGTGTTTTATCAATAGCAGCTATGCAAACACAGATTCAGAAACACACACCACTGTGTTATCAGCTACCACAGAAAAACACGATGTCTTTATCCTTCAAACTGACCTTCCCGTACAATTAAACTGCAATTATGTTTAAAAAGAAATCTTTTTTTTCCCCTTTGTAAACAGTTAACAGTTCTGTTAAGGAACAATTCAGACTTAATGCAAATTCTCGTAACCCAGACAATGACAGCAAATTATTTCATTATCTTCATTTTCATCCAAATGGCATCGTCTAAACAGTGAAAAATAATCAAAGACATTTAAAAAAATCACAGTTGCATTAGAGTAGATTTGAGAAATGATCAAAATACAACTACAAACAGTTTTCATTGTTACACATTTACAATTATTATTATTTGTTTTATATTTATATAATTTTTATACTTTGATGTACTTTTTAACCCGACCCTCAGAGTGTGGATGATGCTGGTTGTCACTGACCTTTGTAGCATCATTATTTCTTCACCCACGAGACGGTAAATATTATCATTTCATTCTTAAATATCCAATGTGTGTTTTAAATATGCTCTTCATTTTCGAGCAATACATTTCATGACCTAAGCAGATTTTCTTTTTCAAATTATGGAAAGGAATCTTTGTTTGTCCAGGTCTTGTAATGTTGCTGACCCTGTTTGTTTGCACTTCTTAATCCATTTTTTTTCTCTTGGGTTTGAACTTGAACATATTCATCAGATAAAATGTGCTGCCTGACAACATGACAGTAATGATTAAAAAAAATGACAGCCATGAAATGCATGTACTGAAAACATCAGTGATAAGGGCTTGAAAAGAAATGACTTCATAGTTCGTGACTGTGGATCATGGAGCAAATAACTGATGTTTTACATTTTATATGTTGCTATTTATTTTCTAGCAATTAGCTATTATATTTAGATATATTTAGATAGATATATCTATATAGATATATCTATATATCTATATAGATATATGTGTGTGTGTGTGTGTGTGTGTGTGTGTGTGTGTATATATATATATATATATATATATATATATATATATATATATATATATATATAGAGAGAGAGAGAGAGAGAGAGAGAGAGAGAGAGAGATACTGTCAGACAGTGTGTGTGCAGAAATGTGCAACAAAGCTTCTGTTTTCGTCTGGTTTGAATGTATTTATGTATTCAAGTTCACATGTGATACAAACGAGAAATGATCATCGCTAATGTGATCACATATGTGAGTTTACAGTTATAACTACTACTGTTGGTAATAATATCAACAAAGACACAAGAATATCCATATAAAATGCAATTGTGTAATTTTAAATCTTTGACAGCAAACACATGTTGTGACCATACAAGATTCTGTATTCAGCAGCGCACGTGTGTAGAAGATGGTGAAATGCCCTCCTGGGTTTTAATTGCACCTTAGAACACACATGCATCAACACTACAATGAGCGGGTGGAGGGAGGTTTGGAGTCTTCTCCCACCCCCATTCTCTGCGGCCTGCTGGAGCGGGAGGGCTAGTAGGAGGAGTTGGCCGTCCGACTGCGGTCTGGGGTGTGGGGCCTCCCTGCTGCTGCGGAGTCGGGGTGGTCTGCCTCTCCCCACCGCAGGGAAAAGGGTAACACCACCTGGGTCTGGGTGCAATTCCCCCCTCCAGGGGCAAGGGTACCTAGACCCGGTTTGTAGAGTACGCTTGGGGAGTGTGATCGTGTGTACAGCGTCTCTTTATGTCTGTCTCCACGTTGGTTGAGTGTGGAGTGAGTGCATATGAGAGCATGAGGGTGGGAATGGATGTTTGTGTCTGTGTGTGCCTGTATGTCTGTGTCTATATGTCAGGTTGGGTATCAGACGCCACCTCTCTGGGGACATCTCAGGCCCTCCAAGGTTTGGAGGCCTATCTCCACCCACCACCACTTCCCCTGCCGGTGGCGGACTCCCTCAGGTGTCGGTGTGTTGGTGGTTCTTTGTGTCTGGGGGTGGGCGTCCGGGTACACACCGGCTCACTCCTTGGCGGCCGCTTGTCGGGGCCTGGGGCCTGGGGCTCGCTCGGGCCCCTTTGGAGGTGGGGTGCCCCCGGCCTCTCGGCCTGGGGCTCGGTCACTCAGGCACAGCTGGGGGCCGGCGGAGCTCACGGGCGCGTCACTGCAACTCCCCCTGGCTTCTGCTCCGCGGCTGCTGGGCGAGCCCTCATCTGGGACTCTCCTCAGCTCTTACTGGGACAGTGGCGCGGCTGCCCCTCTATTGGTCTTCCTTGGTCTCTTGTGTTCTGGGGGCCTCTGGATGTCTGGAGTTTTGATCTCCTCCATACCCGCTTCACACCCTGGAGGACGGGGCTGTGGCCCCCCCACACTCCCTAGCAGATCATTACATGGAGAAACCTTTGGAATGCAAGCATGCTGATCCACACAGGTATGCACACATGGGTATTCACAGACGCGGACTAAAGCTTTCTTGGCTGCTGCCTCAAAGCACACTGTGCGCTGTCTATCTTGCGTGCTGCACAATATCGTTTATTATTTAGTAAATATTGATATCTATGACTAGCTAGTTTATTGTGATGGTGCTTTGTTTTCTCTATTATTATGTTGCTCTTTGTTGTTTGCTGTCTCCTCTGTTTGTTTTTTTTGTTTGTTTTGTTTTTTTTCTCCATACAGGTGACCCAGGAGTTCTTTTTTTTTTTTTTCTCTCTCTTCCCCCCCCTTCTCACCGTCTCTTCTCCCCTTTGGTTTTCTTTCTTTCTCTTCCCCTCTTTCTCTCATTCATTCCCCCTGTCCTATTTATTAAAAAAAAAAAAAAAAAAAAAAAAATGACAAAGGATGAACTGAAGCTCTGCCATCACGTAATGTCGCATACTGCTGTTTCTGATGTCATTTAAAAAAAAAAAAAAAAAGAAGATGGTGAAATGCTGAATTGTAATTTCATGCTCATCTCAGCTACAAAAACTCTGACTGACAGCTTAAAATGGAGAAACCTGACCAGTGATTGTTGAGAAAAATGACTTTTCACCTCAGACACCTGCGTGAGCTCAGCACTAACAGTGCACATATATTGAATGAACCACTGACAAAAAGACCGCATAACCACGTAAATCAATGTGCACATTGGTTTTCCAGAATAAAGCCATGTTAAGTAAACCTTTGCATGAATGAATAACATAAAAATAACTGATAAAAGTTGTGTAGTTATAACACAGAGAACAGTCTTACAGTTATCTCATTTTAAAATAGCACAACATGTTTGTTTATGTTTAAGCTTTTTTTATACTGAGTGTATTTAATCATCTTATGATAAATCGCTATTTAACATGTTTGCCATATATGTATTTGTCTTCTCAGTCTCAGATTACACTTGACTTTTGACTTCCTACAAAGGATTTTCTACATCCTATGATAAACAAAAACATCTTTATCCAGCTATCTGTATTTTGTTAAGTTTAACATGCATCCAAACGTATCTGACTGACCACCACACCATCTTATGTTGGAAGGCCGGTTTTTACTGGATAATCCTGTGCTTTCTTTTCAGCTGTGACTGGACAGCTTTTGTTCAAATGACAGGACGCATAGCTACAGTCCATCTGAAACTTTAATGGCTGAACTTGATCCCATTATTATGGTCAAAACCGCTGCCGGTGAAACCATGGAGAACACATCAGAACATTTGCTTTTGGTTTTGTCATTTAACAACGACATCAGTCCCGAGCCCATTATAGGCGGCGCTCCATAAATTTCAACCTGCTTTTGTGAAACTCACACTCAACAGTGTCACATCCTATAATGTCAGCAGCGGTCTGTAAGTGTGTCAGTGCATGTGTATGTGGAAGAAACTGTGTCTTCTACGGTAATTAGTGTCTTTGTGTGCACAACTCCTTTTCTGGCTCTCTGTGTGTTTGTGTGTTGTCAAGTAGAGTTTTACAGGCACGACCCTGATGTGACACTTTTACCACGATGTCATGGAGCTTTATGAGGTTAAACTGAACAAACACTAATCCACGTCCAAAGGACACAACATATCTTTGTGTGTGTTGGAGCAAGAGTGGCTCACTTCCATCTACAGTCTAATTTTGACATCTTTGTTCATCTTTGCCTTCTAGAAATCATTTGTGTGTGTGCATGTGTCCAGAAATAGAAAAAAGTTTTTAAAAGATTAAGAAAAAAATACTTTGTTACACCTGAGCTTTTACATGTGCAGAGAAGTGAAATTCTCTATGAAGCTGCCGAGGGAATTTTACTTCTGATTACAGCGATTCTTTATATATTTTTGATTTTTCTTCAGAACATGTAAAAATTATATGCAAAAAGAAGAAATATTCTGCCTAGAAGATAAAATAGTGAGCTGAAGGAAAAAAAAACCCAATCTCAAATTTTCTCTGATTGCTCCATTAGCTCAGTTAAAGGTGTAATTACTGAAACTCCTAATCTTTAATCATCTTTTAATTACCATATCATGTAGTCATTCTAGGAGCTCCTGGAGGGAGGAAGTTAAACTTTCTTCTTTGGTGTTTAAGGGTAATTATTTTGGCTTTGAATACTTGGCTGAGAGCAGATGTTTTCTTAGGTGTGATGATACACATCTCCTGCAACTCATTCCAGCTAGCTCTTTATTCCATCACCATCATTATCTGCTGGTCACATGAGATGAACAACCTTCTTTTAATATTTTGTATTTAAAGTCTTTTTTTTTTTAGTCCTGTCATCGTTCGGTTGTGGTTTGGCTCTATTTGGCTCTCAGTTTAATTTTGGAAGGATTTTTTTGCCCGTTGTTCTTTCTGTCATTTCTAATCTGTTAATGCGTGCACAGCTTTTTACTGAACTTAAGCTGACATAGGAGAGAGTTGATGGTGTAGTCTTCCTAATTTACAAAAAAAAGGTATTAGAAGAAAAGCACTGTGTATGTAAACCACACAACACCCACCCTAAAACACAGTCCACACACTAATGTGCGTGATGACATTTCTTTCACTTGCCGCACTGATTGATGGAACTTTTAATCTTAAAGCGTTATTACCTAATAAATCCTTTCACAAAAGGGCCAAACTAAAAAATAGAATTAAGCTGATCAGCCTTAATAATATGTTAGGATGTAAATGTACCAGCAGGCCTTAATACCAGACATTTACTGGTTTTTAAGTTGTCAATGAGAATTATACTGGAAGAGAAAAGCCCTGCTTGTCTTTAATGCTGTCTGTACTTCCCACACCCACTTCACCTGTGTACCTCCACAGTTTGACAAAAACTTTATATCTGAGTTCCCAGACTGGAATGAAAACAAGTGCTTCACAATTAGTGCAGTTCAGTCATAATGTTTACCAATACCACAATTAAAACCACTTTTACATAAAATTCACATAAAATTTGAATTTGAATTTTGACATTACTGAAATGTGATAAATAAAACCTTTAAATTCTCCACAGTACTCACTAAATGAAACTATGAATTTTACAGTGGCTTTCAGTTTACTGAAATCCCCACAATTTTAAAGCTATTGAAAGATTTCAGGAGCTAAGGACACACTGTATAAAGGACATCCGTTATGTCTGAGCAGCTGCCCGTAAAGATCCCACCTGAGTGTTCATGAAAAAAGTCTCAGTTTGAACATCAGAAGCTTGAGCAGGTCTTTCAGACTCACTGTCCGTCATGTGAAACTGACGACACCAGAGATACAACAGCACACTCAGATACATACAGTGGAGGCTGTCGTGTCGACTTTTCACAATTGGAATAAAAACATCATACTTTGAAATACTAGTTTATGATCTCACAGAAACATGCTGTTAAAATTTCTAATGTGCTTGCAGTCGGTCAGGACAGAAGCCTGAATCCAAAGCTGGCCATCTAAACTTGATTTAATGGCAAATATTTAGAGAGTGTATTGTACACATAGCAGATCCTCACCTCTGCACAGCTCACAAATCAGGGAATGTGAACGTATCAGGGAATCAGTCATAATCTTCAAATATACACTTGCCACTGTTGAAAAGTATTGACTAGTACTGATGTATTGAAGTACTGAAAAATATAAGACTGTCCTTAGATCCTGTTTCGTGTCTTTAATGAACAGATTGTGTTTGCTAGCTGCTATCTGTTCATCACTGCCCATCACCTAATGAATGATACAAGGCTACTGCAGACATCTGATCTGACTCACTTAATAGCAGTAGCCTAAAAATTCCACTCAATTTATATTTATTTTGTTACAATATTTACATGGAAATAATTGAGTATTTAAATGTTTAAACAGGTTCAGAATTATTAGCATATGGTCATATTTTCATCCCTTACAGGCCGGAAAGAAATCACAGAATGATAAATGACAGGGGACAGAATTTTAATCAAACCTAAATTTCCCTATTATTCTATAATTACCTTTGTTTTTTCTATATGAAATATGTATGAAATTATCCAAAATATCACCCTCTTGTACCACTTAATTGGAAATGGTCAAGAATCTGATTGCCTACTTAATGAAGGTACATATAATCAGCTTTTTTCCTGTTGTGAATTAAAGTTTTAACTCATTTGTGGCTTTGATTGTCTCAATATCATGGTGGACATGCAGTGTGTATGAGACATGCGCTTTATGTAAGATGGCAGTAGTTAGTAAGTCTTTTTATTTCTTCTTAGCAATTATGTTGATAATAAAATACTTTCAGTAAATCTCCTCATTTTCAAATCTATTGTGGCGATTACTTCATGTGCAGTTTAATTATGGTCATTTTAATCTAGACGAGTCCAACCCTTCAGCAGTTTGGCAGCCATTTTGAAAATGGCCACTAGGGAGACATTATGCTAATTCTCTGATAGCACTATGGCTAAAAGCAGTTGCAAATTAGGCCATGTGTATGTCAATTTCCATCTGTGAATAATTAGGAAATCTGTGTGCCAAATTCCAGTTTCAGGTGCATCATTGCATTGCTTGGCGCTATCCACAGCATCGGCTACCAGGCACATATTAAACACTGAAGATACCAAGTTCTAAATTTTGAAGACGTCAAAAAGATCCATCATCTAAATGATATTGCACACTTTAATATGTATAAAATATAGCAATAAAAAGAATGTCACATAAACAAACTGTTTTGAAATACTTGTGTAAATTGACTTAAAATCTTCAGCTCAAGCTTTCATGGATCATGCAGGGTAGATTCAAATAAAACCATCAACTGTTTCACTCAAACTGGCAGTTTTATCTATTTATTTTATATATAGCAACATCAAATCTACATCCCTCTGGGCTCAACGTGCTTTAGGTTAGTGTTGGAAAAAAACCCAACACACTGCAGCAGTCCTGCCAGCACCAAGTGGAACACTGACAGGACTGCACTGGAAACATGGGTGAACACATATCATAGGCCTGCATACACAATGGTAAATGGCCTGCATTTGTATAGCGCTTTTCTAGTCCCTAAGGACCCCAAAGCGCTTCACACTACATTCAGTCATTCACCCATTCACACACCCATTCACACAATGGAACACATGCTTCAGGTTTTCTGTAGGATTAGGGTTGAAAAACACATTATATACTGTTTCAAATTGCGGGAAAAACAGACTAATAAGAGCAGGCTCGAAGGTAATATGATGACTTGAACGATACAGTTCCAAGATTATAAATCACTACGTTCAGCTTTAAAACATGCTTAACCTCCTTGCACTCCTAGCTACACCTTACAAAATGCAATTTAACCCATAAAGATTTTTAAATGACTAGTTCTTTGATTTCCATTTTTTTTTCTAAAATAATATTAATAATTCTTCAATAATAGAGCAGCATGGGCGGCACCTCCCATTAGGTTCAAAATGAATTTTTACTATTTAAAATATACAAGTAAAGTGGGACATTATCCCTCTTTTGTGTAGGTTTTCCCAGGTGTTAAGCAGCACAAGTCCAAGCTACATCTCTGTTTCACTCAATACCAATTACTTGTTTATTCATGGGAGAAAAAAGGAAAACATCAAATTATATATATGTGTTGTTCATGTGTCCGCGGTCTATATTTCCACTCATAGTGTTGACTTTTCTATTTATTAGGACATTGGTTAATGCCAATTCAGGCCTAGTCCATGTAATGACTAGAATCTTCATATAAAATAGTGGCAATGACAAACACTGTTGCGCTCAGGCTTCTTTCTTATGTGCTTTTGTGAAGAATTTATATAACTTGATCTAACTTCCTATAATTGAAATTACTTGTGTACCATGACAAAGGCATAGGCTGTTATTTAATAAAAGCACCTCTGTTTGTCCCAAGAGTGGCAGGCTGAACTTCCATCTTACAATAGAATCTAACATAGAAGGAATATATATATGTCTGTCATTAAAATGTGTGTGAACAAATATAAATGCAGTATAAGCAGCTGCCACAGTTAAGGATGTCCTCATCAGCAAAGCTTTCCATTAAAAAAATGAAACAGTTCAAAGAAACATTCGAAAAGGCACAAATCAAAATCTATCATCAGATAGCAGTAAGTTGTCTGTAGCCTTGAAAAAACAAAAAAAATGACGATTGCTGAACTGGTGTTAAAGAAACTGACAGTATCCACTCTATTAAATTATAGTTTTTCATAGTATTTCGCTCTAAAGCGCTTTGGTAAAATGGCAGAGCTAAGCAGCAGTAACTGACTGACGGTGAAACATCTCTGACCTCCCTTTCAGCTCAAAACTTTCACTCTTCTTGCGCTTCATTTCCATGATCTCCCAAGAGCACTGAACATGTTGAAATGTTGGAAATGAGGTGATGGACTGATGATGAAGCAGCGCTTCTGCTTCAAAGTTTATAAAGAATATTTCATCTTAGTGATTTACTCAATGGTAAAACTCCTACTTGTATAGATAGTAGCTAAGTGATTGGGAAACTTTAGCATCCCAACCAGTTTTGATGTAATAAATCATAAAATGTCCATCCATCCATTCTCTTCCACTTATGCAATTCAGGGTCATGGGGGGGGGGGGGGGGGGGGGGGGGCTGGACCCTATCCCAGCTGTCTTTGGGTGAGAGGAAGGGTATGCCCTGGGCAGGTCGCTAGTTGGTCACAGAACTTATCCATCAATCCAATCCAAGTCCTGATTGTGCTCCAGTAGTACCAAAACTGACATAGATTCAATGCTGTCTGTGAAGATGGATTTATGAAATAAGTGCTTAATGCAAAAGTTTTAGAACAAGTTTAGCACCATCTTGTGCCAGTACACGGCATGAAAACACCGAGTTAGATGGTTGGTTGCTGTTCATAGATTAACATTCATTTTATGTTAGCTAACCAGTGACAGGACAAGTAACTAAATAGAAAACAAGGGGACTAGAACTAAAAAGCAGACTGCTTTTTAGTTCCCCCTGACTGCAACGACTGCAATAAGTTTTATGTTAAGAAACCGAGGATATACGACTTCAGTACAAACATCCAAATAACAAAGAACGGCTAACTGTTTAATAGACAGAGTGAAAATAAACTCTATGTCCTTGGTTTCTTAACGTCAAGTCATTGTTACATTTAGGGGTAGTATAACAGTAACCTGCTCAAACTGACTTTTACCTTTAGTCTCCTTATGTTCCACTGTATTGTTGCTTCTGTTATTAGTTTGGTAAATGGACTGATTCTTATATAGCGCTTTTCTACTCTCCCGGAGTACTCAAAGCGCTCTATACAACATGCCTCAATCACACCCATTCTCACAAGCGCTTTATCTATACGTAGTGCTTTCTAAGTACATCACCGATGGATGCATTGGAGAGCAAGTTGGGGTTAGTATCTTGCCCAAGGATACTTGACATGCAGACTGGAGGAGCCAGGGATCAAACCACCAACCTTCCGATCAGTAGGTGACCAGCTCTACCTCCTGAGCTACAGCCACCCCACACCCCATAAGTTTGCTAATATCAACTAATGTAAGACTAGCTGCAACCATCCAACCAACCTGGTCACGCCACATTCTGTACTGCCACAAGATGGTGCTAAACATGTTCTAAAAACTTTAAAGTTAAACATTTATGTCTTAAATCTGTCTTCATAGACAGTGTTCATGTGTTCAGTCTTAATGGTAAATTAGCCTTTTTTAGGTCCATTTTAAGGCACCTGTGTTTAAGTTGCTGTAGCTTATTTCTCTGTGGCTAATCCTAGTTTATGTCTACATGAACACAGGTACATTGTCACAGGGTAAAAAGATTACACTCTGCAGAGCCTGATGTTAAAAAAGCCTTCCAAGACAAAATCTCTGTCCACATATTCATGCAGTAATTGCATTTTTGAAAATTTTCATCCTGCTGGCTTCATTTTCAGTGATCTAAAATTTACATTTAGGCAAAGGCCAAAACAGTCAAGCTACATTTGCCAAAATACCTATGTACTTGTGGACAGGGCCCTTTTGAATGCCTGAAATAGTGCGTACCTCTAGCTTGGTAGCAAATTTCTGTATCAAATATGTCTAATAAGCCTAATTTCTACACAACATAGGCGCTTGTGCAATACTTTGCTTTTGTAACCTCTTTGCTGTGACTGATTAAGATACTCAAATCTTACATTGTGAAAATAATACAAATCGAATGTATTTCATTTGAAGGGGTTTAGGTAATGTCCCAGTGGTTTTGAGTGTTCTTTAAGAAGCCCTCTCTGAAGTTTTCATGTTTGTCTTCTGTGCTGTTTTGTGCTGTAATATTGTGAGATTCCCCTATTAAAATCTGTTAATTTTGCCTCAGCCTTAACACTAGGGTTGCTTGATTTCAGTTATAAACTCTAATTGCTTAACTTTAAATTGTGTTCAAAATATAACTTGGTTTTACGGTCACATCGTTTTTACCTTTGTGCCTTTTGTGAACCATCATACATTTTAACAGGCTTGAGAATGAAAGTTAATGTAAAGGACTTTGGGGCTAGCTACTTTGCCTTGGTAGACTTTTTTCTTTCGTAACCCTACTGTGAGGCAGTGTAAGCAAATCTCTTTAATTCTTTTGTCACATTATTGGTCTTATGTATGGATGTGAAGGTGATCAGTCATCCAGCTCTTTGTAGTTTAAGGAGCCTGGAAAGAAAAGCATCTGGACTTCTTTAACTTTCTTGAAGATGTTTCACCTCTCATTTGAGAAGCTTCTACAGTTCTAAAGTGAAATGGTGGGGAGTCCCAGATTTAAGCTCTGTGGGAGTGTCCTCCAAGAGAGACATGGACCCGCTGTTGATCCTCTACCTAATCACACAAGCCAAGGTGTGAAAACGGGTGTAGGTCACAATCAGCCAAGGTTTCGGATGAGGTCATTGTGAAACCTGGCCCCACTCTATCAAGTGATTTCCTGAGGTCAGATGGCCCAGGATGTGAGTGGGCGTTAAGGCATCTGGGAAGGGATCTCAACACTGGATTATAAATGGCAGACAGTTGGTGTCGTAAACCACCGCCTATGTTCAAAGATAGTCGTTCACAGTGGACATAGATGGCTTCTTTCACTCCTCTTTCAAACCATCTGTCTTCTCTGTCCAAAATGTGAATATCCTCGAAAGAGTCACCTTTGTCCTTTAAGTGTAGATGGACAGCCGAGTCTTGTCCCGTTGAGGGTGAGAGGTGAAACATCTGTAAGCAACTTAAAGAAGTCCAGACACTTTTCTTTTCAAGCTCCTTAGACTCCTATATATGGAGTTTTTATCTCCTATTATAAAACTGTATATAAAGACTATTGAAATAAAAAAGGTAACCCGGACAAAGTTTTAGAGGAACTACCCAAATAATGATCAAGTGTTGTTCCAAGATGTATGCACAATGACAAGAGATACCTTGAAAAGTGGTTGCCTGTAGCAAAACTGGCCATTGTTTGGCTTAGTTTAAATGGACTACTAAAATAAAGGTTTAATCGTTGTAAATCTCAAAATTGATTTTTGTAAAATTTCACACTTAAACATTTTTTGTACCCTTTTGTATTAAGTCTTAATTTAAAAGTAAGTATTTATTCAAATATCAGTTTGTGGATACAATGTCTTGTCTTTTACTGAACAGTAAATTAAAAGCATTACACATACTTAAGACTAGATCATAAACCCAAAATCTAGAAAGGAATCAGACAAGGAAGACAATTTGCTTACAGCTGAATCTCATCAACCATCACACCTGATGTCAATCCCAGCTCATCAGGAGAGGTTCCCAAAATCACAGAGATAGGTCAGTGAGCATCTGCAAGTACTCTAACATCATCTTACAATAATTAAAGACATGCTCGAACCACTTGTCACCTGATTACCTTTATCAGTTTATTTAGCCCCCCGCCCCCAAGTTAGATCATACCCCTCTCTCATTTGCTGAACTGTTCTTGGAAGTCTTTACCTCTCCACACTCCTTCCTGCCTATAGAATTGGCTGCATTACTACCAACAGTAATTCGATAACTTCTGCCATTTCTTTGTTACAAACAACATTTAGTGTCATGTTCCCTTGTCACTAACTCAGTGTTTTCTGAGTTCTTGAAAGTTTATAGTTTTCTATTTTAGGCCTCCAGCCAAGATCTGCATTCATTGGTCCCCCAATCAGGCCCCAGAACAGCTTAGTTTCTGTCACCGGCGTCACGGTGTTGCCCTTAAACTGCATAGTTTCCACTACAGCCTTGGCCCGCAGCCAGTTAGACCACCTGAGTTATTTGTCCTGGTGTACTGGACTCATTTGCTCTTTGCGTTTTAGTTTGGTTCTAGGTTGGCAGGGTAGTGAATTTTGCTGCATTCTGCAGTGACCCCTCATCTGGGGCTCTCCTCAGCTCTTTCCGGGAGAGTGGCATGGTTGCCACTTGTGTTCTGAGGGACTCTGGATGTCTGGAGCCTGGATCTCCTCCATACCTCCTTCATGCCCTGGAGGACGGGGCTATGGCCCCCCACACCCTCTACCAGATCATTACATGAAGGAACCTTTTGAATACAAGTGCGCTCATGCTCACAGGTGTACACACGGGTGCTCACAAACTACACCCTTTTTGGCTCCTACCTCAAAGCACACTGTGCGCTGTCGATCCAACGTGCGGCACAATAATGTTTAATATTTAGTATTCACTGTTATATTCACATAGATCATCGTGATGATGTTGTTTATTATATTGCTCTCTTTTTTTGCTTGTTTTCTCTTTTTTCTTTCTCAACAGGTGATCCAGGTGATTGAAATATGTATTTTTTGTCTGTTTTGTTGGTTTTTGGGTTTTTTCCCCTTTATCACCGTTCTTCTTCACCGTTGTTTTTCTTTCTCTCTTTCTTTCTCCTTTTTCTTTCCCCCAGTCATGTCTGTCCCATGTGTAGCAAGCAAAAATAAAATAAAATGAACAATAAAAGCAAAGGTGAATCAAATAGACCAATATGGCAAAGCCGGGATGGTTAATTTGGTAAAGTAAATCCGTTGGGCATCTTTCTTTGCCTTTAGACAATAATTCTGATGGCAAAAGAACCAAACGGGACAGGAGAAAAAAAAGTGAATTTCGCTGCAGTTTTCATTGCAACAATGGTACTCTGTAATTTGGATGGCCGCATGTGCTTCTTTGCATGCCTGACAACATCGGGGCATGTGTCCTGAGGCATCTCCTCCCAGACATCGCCCAGCCAGGTATTGTTGACTCACGACAATACTGGTCATGGTGAAAGATATTACAGGCAGCATAAATGTCTTTTCCAGACACTTTGCCATCTGACACATGTGGGTGAACCTGCTCTTATCTGTGAAAAGCACAGGTCCACTACTGGTTAGACTCTCAGCAGTCAATTCTGGGATTCAAAGTTTTAGCAGTTATCCAGACCATGACAACCTTCAGTTCTTAAAGTAATAATAAATAATATGAATTCTAACAATTGTCAAATAGGGCTATCAGCTGTGTACCGACCTGACTTCTGCACAAGACAACTGATGGTCCCAACCCCATTAAGAAGGTAAGAAATTCCACAAGTGAAATTCCCTGACACAACACACCTGTGAAGTGAAAACCATTTCAGGTGACTACATCATGAAACTCATTAAGAGAAGGCCAAGGGTTTGCAGCATTGTTAACAAAGCAAATGGTCATATATCTTGCTTCGTGTTTTGATGTCTTCAGTATGTATATACAATGTAGGAAGTAGTGAAAATAAAGAAACATTATTACATGAGAAGGTGTGTCCCATCTTCTTCCAAAGTTTGCAGTCTGGGTGATGTTTTGGGCTCCACACTTTCATTACATATGCATGTTAAATCTGTCACCAAAACAACTTTTTTCTACCTAATGAACATCTCTCAACTTTGGCAGTCATTCACTGACTCAGTTGCAGAGAGCTTTGCCTTTGTCACCACCCAAATGGATTACCGTATTTTCACGACCATAAGGCGCACTTAAAAGTCTTAGATTTTCTTCAAAAAGTGCGGCGCGCCCTATAGCGCGGTGCGCCCTATGTGTTGTAAGGAGGACGTAGTAGAGAACACCATGAGAACGTTAAAGGGTGAAGTGTGGGCGTTGATCGTATATACCGGGACAATCGCACATACCTGTATAAAAGAACAGGTATGTGCATTATGCAGGACATCGTTGTTTTAACAACCCTGAAAATGGCAAAGAGACACGCTTACGAAGCACAGTTTAAACTGAAGGCCATCAGCTACGCGGAGGAACATGGAAATCGAGCAGCGGCGAGAGAATTTAAGATTAACGAATCGATGGTTCGCAAATGGAGGAAGCTGGAAAACAAGCTCCGGCAAGTCAAGAAAACGCAGCTGAGTTTCCGCGGACATAAGGCGAGGTGGCCCGAGTTGGAGGAAAGACTCGAGCGGTGGATCATCGAGCAAAGAGCGAGCGGGAGAAGCGTTTCGACGGTCACCATTCGGCTAAAAGCAGTTTCACTAGCTGAAGAGATGAACATTGAACATTTCCAAGGAGGTCCATCTTGGTGCTTTCGTTTTATGAAACGGTGCCATTTTTCCATCCGGACCAGGACTACGGTAGCGCAGCAACTTCCAGCGGATTATAAGGAAAAGCTGGCCATCTTCCGCTCCTACTGCAGCAAACACATCGGCGACAAAAACATCCAGCCCAGCCACATCACAAACATGGACGAGGTCCCGCTCACTTTTGACATCCCGGTGAGTCACACTGTGGAGAAGAAGGGGACCAGCACGGTAGCGATACGCACAACGGGGTATGAAAAGTCTTCTTTTACTGTTGTGCTTGGCTGCCATGCTAATGGACAGAAACTGCCGCCTATGGTGATTTTTAAGCGAAAGACTTTGCCTAAAGAGAAGTTTCCAGCAGAAATCATCATTAAGGCAAATGAAAAGGGCTGGATGGATGAGGAAATGATGAAAGACTGGCTGAGGGAGGTGTATGTAAGGAGACCAGGTGGTTTTTTCCACGCAGTTTCACTAAGAGTGGAAGGCAGCGCCGGGCGAGTTACGCCACAATTTGCCAATGGATTGTAGATGCTTGGGCTAACATGTCTGCTGGCACTGTTGTTCGAGCTTTCGCAAAGGCCGGCATCATTTCCGAGGAGCCGCACGGCACGGAAAGTGACTCTGACAGTGAAGACAGTGAACCTGGCATGTTTGATGGAGATTTAGCGCAGCTGTTCAATTCAGACACAGAGGATGAGGACTTCGATGGGTTTGATTGATGATAAAAATGTGAGTACCAAACTTTGTTTTGCTCCTGCTTTATTTTTAAATACGCACACTTGTATGCTTGTGTGTTGTTGATGATGACGATTATTGGTAATAAAAATGTGAGTAAGGTACCGAATTCAGGTTTGCTCCCGCTTTATTTTTAAATACGCATGCGGTACTTGTATGCGCCCTATGGTCCAGTGCGCCTTATGTGTGTGTTAAATACAGTAAGGGCACACATAACTGAGACTGCGCCTTTTAGCACAGTGCGCCTTATGGTCGTGAAAATACGGTATTGCAATGTGGTTCTGTTTGGGATTTCCACCAAAACCCTAGTCAGGCTCCAGTATGTCGAGAACTCAACTGCCAGGCTTCTAACATGGACTAATCTCTGGTAACATATCACCCCCACCCTCATGAATCTCCACATGCTCCTGGTCAAGTCACACAAACTTACAAGATCCTTCTTCTTACAAATTACTCAATGGCCTGGCCCCTCAGTACCAGTCTGTCATCCTGCACTCACTCGCACAGTCCTACTGTCCCCATCCCTGAGTATATTTATAGTCAACTCTTTCCCTTATCACCTCTCCATGGATCTATAAAGGCTGGATCATTAACAATATTATCCTAGATGTTTTTAAATAGTTGTTTATAGTTGTATTATACTCTTTATAAATTCTCTTTCTTTGATTTGTCTTACAGGTGCAGCAGTTAGTGATACATTGTAGCATTTGTATTTGTGCTCTATGCTACCCATGACATGAGTAACTGATGTGTTTTTTCTAAACACAGCGTCTCTGTGGTAAATTTACATAAACCTCACTCTAAATGGGTTTATATAAATATCATATCTACTATGGCAGTGACAAACCTTAGCAGACTCTGTGGGTCCAGCTTGCGCAGGGAAGCACGAGCACTGGGCAATCCAATGTCCCCCTCAACCCACACAGTGCCGTCTTTTGCCGTGTGGCTCTGGCTGGGCTTCCCAGTACCACGGGGCCTCTTCCGTGGAGGCATGTTGGGCTCTTGTTCCGTCTCCTTTTCAGATTCTTCTGAGGCGGTATCAGTGGCCTGCTGGACAAATGAAACCTCTCCTCCATCAGAATCTGCTTCGTCCATTTCCTGAAGCAAGGCCAAAGCCTGTTGCGCGGAGAGGTTCTTCCTGCGTGGCAGTGATACGGAGGCCATCCTGATGTGCGTTCTCAGAAATGCAAACAAGAAATCATTCTCCCGCCTGGGTCGGTCTGCTTTTATGCACAGCACTGTGCTGTAGTCAAGCAATGCCACTTCCTCACATACACAGTCACAATGGAACAGTGGAACAATGGAAGATCTGTGCTGAGAGTCAAGGAAGCTGTGAATGTGTGTCTTTTATATTTGCAGGTCAGTCAACGTGTGGGATATTTTGTATAGGTACGGGAGGCATTTCTGAAAGTTGTAACACAGAGGTTTGGCCTGACTTGGATCTGAGCAACTCTGAGTGAGCAAATGCAAATGTGCCAGGTCTCAAGGATAATGGGTGGTTTGCACAACAAAAGCTGGAGGATAAACGAGCGGACGACCTGTGAAAATCTCAGCAGGGGTGCTTAACACCTCGGAACTTGCACCAGAAAATAAAAAACCCAGTAATTCTAGGGGGTGTTGGGTTTAGGAAAGTTACGCAAATTTGCCATGAGGATTTCCAGGATTTATACATCGGGGAAACCAAACAACCTCTGGCGAAGCGGATTGCACCACACAGAAGAGCTACCTCGTCAGGCCAGGACTATTCTATTCACACCTACAGGCCAGTGGACACTCTTTCAAGGATGAGGATATACACATCCTGGACATGCTGTGGTTGCAGCCATTCCCTAATTCTCTGTGAATGGTATTCATGGCCATTGATCAGCGGTTGTTGATCAATGGTCATGAGAATTTGCATAATTATGAAGAATTGTGAAGGAACTGACCTCCCAGCCTATTGTTCCATCAGTGGTGCTAGTTTCAGTCATTATGCAAATTCAAATTTTATTCAAATTCAAATTTTATTTGTCACGTACACAGTCATACACAGTACGATATGTAGTGAAATGCTTGGACAACTGCTCGTGACCTAAAGAGAACAAAAAAGGAAAGGCTATGAATAAGATAGGAAATAAATATGAAAAATTAAAAAGGGTAAATTTAACTAGGAAGGAATAAAATATAAATTAAGGTTAAAAATGAAATAACTGTACAACACAAATTAGAATGAAGGGTAAATTTAACTGGGAAGAATAAGATAAAATATATAAATTAAAGTTGAAAATAAAATAACTGTACAACAAAATACACAATATAGAACTATATAAGAATGTATGAAGAAATCTAAATATAAATAAATATATACACAATAACAGCAGCTGTACAAGTATTAACCGGAAATGAAGAATATAGTGACCAGTGTTGTGCAAAAACAAAGTCCAGAAAGTCCAGTGTGTGTGTAAGAACCATATGTGTGGGTCAGTACTGTGTGGTGGTGTGATTGAGAGACCGTATCGCCTGCGGGAAGAAGCTCCTCCTCAGTCTCTCTGTGTTGGTCTTCAGGGAGCGGAATCGCTTTCCTGACCTCAACAGAGAGAACAGTCTGTTGTTGGGATGGCTGAGGTCCTTCACGATCTTCCTGGCCTTGGTCCAGCACCGCCTGCTGTAGATTGAGTGCAGGTCAGGGAGCTCGGAGCGGATGGTGCGCTCAGCTGACCGCACAACCCTCTGTAGAGCTCGTCTGTCCTGCATGGTGCTGTTCCCGAACCAGGTTAAGATGTTTCCCGCCAGGATGCTCTCTATGGTGCACGAGTAAAAGTTCCTGAGCACCTTGGAGGGCAGTTGGAAGTCTCTCAAGCGTCTGAGGTGGTAGAGACGCTGACGGGCCTTTTTCACCACGGTGTTGATGTGACAGGACCATGACAGGTCCTGCGTGATGTGAACTCCGAGGTATTTGAAGCTGTCCACTCTCTCCACTGGGCACTCGTTGATGACGGGGGTCTGGTAGTTCCTCTCCTGCTTAGTGCTGAAGTCCACTATCAGCTCCTTTGTCTTACTGATGTTTAGAAGGAGGTTGTTCCTCTGGCACCAGTTCTCCAGATTCCTAATCTCCTTCAGGTAGGCCGTCTCGTTGTTATCAGAGATCAGGCCCACCACGACGGTGTCGTCAGCAAACTTGATGATGGTGGTGGAGCTGGTAGTGGCCACGCAGTCATATGTGTACAAAGAGTACAGCAGGGGGCTCAGAACACACCCCTGGGGGGCTCCAGTGCTGAGAGTGGTGGAGGCTGAGACATGTCCGCCCATCCTTACTGCCTGTGGTCTGCCAGTTAGGAAGTTGGAGATCCACTGACACATAGATGAGCTGAGTCCCAGATGCTCCAGCTTGGTGGTGAGTGTGGAGGGAATTATGGTGTTAAATGCAGAGCTGTAGTCTATGAAGAGCATTTTAACATAATTCCCCCTTCTAGTGTCCAAGTGAGTGAGTGATGTGTGGAGGAGATGAGAGATGGCATCGTCTGTGGAACGATTTGGACGGTAAGCGAACTGTAGTGGGTCCAGTGTGTCTGGTAGTGAAGAAATGATGAAGTCTCTGACCAGGCGTTCAAAGCACTTCATCACTACTGAGGTGAGGGCTACAGGGCGATAGTCATTGAGAGAAGCAGGGTGGGGTTTCTTCGGGACAGGAACAATGATGGACTCTTTGAAGCATGTGGGGATCACCGACTGAGATAAAGAGATGTTGAATATCTCAGTGAACACAGGAGCTAGCTGGTATGCGCAGTCTCTTAGGATACGACCTGGGATGCCGTCTGGTCCTGCTGCTTTCCTGGTGTTCACTCTCTTGAAGGCTCTCCTTACTTCATGCTCGGAGATGACGAGCACGTTTCCGGTGCTGGCAGTATCTTCCTGTCTGCAGCCGTTAGCGCCGCTAACACTAGCATTGTTGGAGACCTTAGCTGCAGCCTCGAAGCGAGCATAGAAAGTGTTCAGCTCGTCTGCCAGAGTCACGGCCGCGTTCGTCATACCGGTTGTTGGTGCTTTATAGTCCGTTATTGTCCTTAGTCCCCGCCACAGGCTCCTAGAGTCACTCTGTTGGAGTTGTGACTCTAGTTTCCTCCCGTAGCGCTGCTTCGCCTCTTTCACCGCCCTCCGCACGTTATATGACGCGGCTTTGTACGGGTCCATGTCCCCCGTCATGAGTCCCGTGTTGTAGGCAGCGGTGCGGGATCTCAGAGCGTCGCGGATGGTTTTATCCACCCACGGCTTCTGGTTGGGAAATGTTGTGATAGTCTTTGTCTCCACGGTATCATCCGCTAGTTTCCCGATGAATCCCACAACCGCTTCCGTAACGTTGACGTCATTGGGGAAACCTGCAGTCTGCTGACACTGAAGAAGTCACTTTGATGAATGACGAAACGTTTCTCCCACTGAAAATGTCCAGATGAACAGAATCAACTTTTGGGGATTTACTTACCTGGATTATTGAGCATGCATCAAAACACTAGAGGCCAACTTCAAGCCAATAGCACAGGTCGCCATCTACCATAGAGATGCTCTGTTATCACTGCTGTTCTGCATAGGCCTAAACCCCGTCAGTGAGATCACTGACAAGCGTAGGTACGGATACCGACTATGGAATCATCAGCTACCTCCTCTACATGGATGACATCAAGCTATATGCCAAGAGTGAACAAGGGCATTGATTCACTGATTCACACCTGGGAATCCCACAGGCAAATGGGAATCACGAAGAAGCCACTAGGTAAGCTGCAACCACCAAGTACTGCAGAGGGTCAGGCAAGTCCTGAAGAATGGAAATGGCAACGGTGAATGGGAAGAACAAGATCCAGGCTATCAACACCTGATCACTCTTGACCTGTGATCAGGTACCCTGCTGGAATAATAAGCGGACCAAAGGAGGAGATAGAAGCCACTAACATTAAGACGAGGAAGCTCCTGATAGCATGGATGGTCTCACTCCAAGTCCAGCAGCCTGAGACTATATGCTAATCAGAAGGAAGAACTTCGTCTACATAGCCAGCAATAAGTCTGACTAATTTCTGATGGGTGTTGGACTCCACCAGGTCTGCCTTTTGTCACCAATTCTGTACAGAATTTTTTTTGGACAGAATTTTTATGCTTAGCCAGGGTGCGGGAAAGTTTCCACTTGGGTGGTCTCAGAATCTCATCTCCACTTTTCACAGATGATGTGGTTCCACTGGGTTCATCAGGTGATGGTTCAGGCTTGCACTAGAGCGGTTCAGAGCGGAGTGTGAAGAAGCAGGAATGAGAATCAGCACCTCCAAAACTGAGGCCATGGTCCTCAAAAAGAAAAAGGTGGAGTGCTCTGAGTCAGGGACGAGTTCCTATCCTAAATCTGTATTTTGTTAAATGTAAGGCTGCTTCTGCTTCATTGGTGAATAATTTAGTGCAGTCCAGTTTCTATCTGCCTTTTTCAATTGAAGTAATGCAGAATTAGCTAAAGTTTTTTCTTTTTTCTTTAATTCCAATTCTTTAATTTTCTTTTCTAACATTCTTTGTTCAGAACAAATATTCTATCCTGTCTGATACTTGTATTATTTTCCTTCTTATAACTGCTTTCCTACCCTACTATACAACTCATGGTGATACTTCTCCACTGTCATTTCTTTGAAAATATTCCTTTACATTTTGTCTTATATCCCTAATCATTTAGGGGATTATTTGTTAGTCACCAGTATTTTAAAAAGGCAATCTTTGTTCAAATCCACAGTTCATTAAACAGTGCCATTGTCACTTGGTTAAATTCTATCCTACAATATATATGTATAATCTCTCCATGGATCTATAAAGCCTAGTTCCCTAATAATATTATTTATGATGCAATTTTTTTTAAAATAGTTGGACCCTGTTCCTTGCAACTGAAAATCATAACTTTTTCAGTTAACCCATTAGGTTTTTTTTCTTTTGATGGGATGATTTGTCCTATCAACATTATCTGACACAGAATTGTATTTATTCATTTGTCCCTTTCTTGATTTAAATTGACAGCCTGTAACTTTGTACTCTTCTTCTACTTAAACTATTAAACTACAAAACAGAATAAAGAAAGAAGAAGATGGAATTCATTTTAGAACCATTATTTTAAGTTATCTTAAAATATCAAAATAAAGGTATTCATTCTGCAGTGTTGGGTCTGTATTACTGCTGGAGATATTTAATATTGAGACTTAGAGGAAAAGAAGCAAGTAAAATTGGGCACTGCTGAGTTGACTGGATATAAGAGATGGTGATATGATGAATAGCCACCTCTGTCCTCTACTGTAATCAGTCATTCAGCCCTGCCATACCAGCCAGTGACTTCATGAAGGGGATGACAGAGATATGGCAGGGGATGATAGAGAGACTCGAACATGTGGGAGTGAGATTTAAATATCCTATCTTGTATGCTTTATTTTGTCTGGCTTTGTTTCTGATGACCATCAACCTGATTAACACAGTGATGTATAAGGGACATTAACAAAGTTTTAGATCAGAGGTGGATATCATACAGTATCAAAGGTGCTGGGGTTACTCTCTCAGTTACTTTAAAGGAGAAAGACTTTGTTTCTGCATTCATCCTCTGCATTTTCCAGAATGGAAGTTATTACAATGTTGGTGATGCCATTAGATCTACCTGAGACAGTTGGGGCATGCCCTGGTCATACTACACATGGAAAAGAGAAAGGATACTTCTACATTTCAAGCACTAACTACCTAATCCAACCCTCTTGTGAGTGATGAAAACTTCACCTGCTGACGTGATTGTACAACACTTGGCTAGAAAATTGGGTTGGGGAAAAAGGTGTTATTTTTGATCCCAAAACAAAGACACAAGTATATGAACTGTTTGTTCCTCCCGTCACAGGCACTATGGCCAAAGGTTTTGCCTCAGAGGGGGAGTATCTCGGGCAGCTGAAGGATTATTGCCGGCGCAAACTTCACTCTGTGGATCGCTTAAAGAGGCAACTGGAGGTAGTGTTTTTTGATCGCTATTTGTTGTCCACTACCTCCACTGTCAGTTTTATGGACATAAAAGGATTAAAACAAATAATAATTGATCTGAGAGCGAGGCTCAGCTTTCAATTATTTGGCATGGGTGGTCCGGGGAAGGACAATTTAGCTGCCCTCCTGGAAGCTCTCACCGCTTGGTATTCTCGGCATCAGCGGCCTTTCCGATCATTATTTATTGCCAAATCGCTTGATCCTCCCTTAAGGAAGAAACTGCATCCTCGCTATCTTCACCCCACCACACCTCCACTCTTTCTTGTGGCTTCGGTTGAAGTGGCTGTCATGGGACCTGCAGCACAGTTAGTGAACCTGTCAGCCCAGTCAGGCTACACAGAGATGGAGATTCTCCCCAGGGCTTCCCCAGAGGCTGAGTTTGTGACTGTTGCCACCTCTGGACCCCTGGAGAAAGTAGAACCTGGTGGGCTTCAGTCCTCAGTTCAGTCAACAGCCCAGCCATCCTCAGTTCTGCTAGCTGCCTAGCAGCCACCAGCTCAGTTAGCTGCCCAGCAGCCACCAGCTCGGCTAGCAGCCACTAGCCCTGTTTCCAGTGTCCCCGCTACCTGTAGCCCAGTTAGCCACCCGGCCTGTATCCCAGTTAGCCACCCGGCCTGTAGCTCAGTCGCCAACTCCACTACCGTTTTCACCTCAACTTCAGTTGCCCTCTGTTCAGTTGCCGCTAGCTCAGTCCCCTGTTCAGTTGCCGCTAGCTCCGTCCCCTGTTCAGTTGCCATTAGCTCAGTCTACCACTCCACCACCTATTACTCCACCACAATCTGCCACAACCTGTATCTCAGTCTTCAGCCCCGCTACCTGTAGCTCAGGCTTCAGCCCCGCTACCTGTAGCTCAGGCTTCAGCCCCGCTACCTGTAGCTCAGGCTTCAGTTCTGTCAGCCATTCAGCCACCATCACAACCAGCCTCACTACAACCTTTATTGCAGTCCATAGCGCAGTCAGTAGCTTTGTTGGTAGCTCAGTCGTTAGCTTCGTCCCCAGTTCAGGCTCAAGTGTTGTCACCCATCCAGTCAGCCACTCATCTACACCCTCAGCCAGTGGTCTCAACACCTTCTGGTCCTGCATCAACTCCTGCTGGAAGCTCTAGAGAGCCAATCCAGTACTCCGCGGCTCCCATGCCACTGTCTGTCTCCGCTGGCAGTTCAGAAGAACTGTTAAAACCGTCTGCCTCTGCTTGAGGGTTCGAGGGGCCCGTTCAGCCGCCTGCCTCCGCTGGAGAGTCCCGGGGTCCCATCCAGTCATCTTCAGGAGAGCCCAGCTAGCCTTGTGTCAAGTTAGCTGGGGGTTCAGGAGAACCCAGCCAGCCTTGTGTCAAGTTAGCTGGGGGTTCAGGAGAAGCCAGCCAGCATTGTGTCAAGTCAGCTGTGGGGTTCTGGAGAGCCCGGCCAGCATAAAGCCACTTCAGCTAGGGGTTCCGGAGAGCCCGGGCAGTATCAAGCCATGTCAGCTGGGGGTCCGGAGTGCCTGGCCAGCATCAAGCTTCGTCACCTGGTGGGTCCGAGGAGCCTGTCCAGCATCACACCTCGTCAGCTGGGGATCTCAGAGGACCAAGCCGGCACATCCTCGTGTCCGCTGACATCTCTGGGGAGCCCATTCAACCACCACCTGCATCACCACCTCCAGCTTCCACACCGTCGCCTGCAGCATCACCACCTGCAGCATCACCACCTGCAGCTTCCACACCGTCGCCTGCTGCATCACCACCTGCAGCTTCCACAAGTGGCCTGCACCATCTGGTTCCACAGCTGCCACACTGCCGTCTGGTCCCATCTGGTCCCCTCTGGTCCCCTCCTCGTCTGGTCCCGCCTCGTATACTCCCGCCTCGTCTGGTCCCGCGGTTGCTACACCGCTGTCAGATCCATCTTGGCCTGTACCATCTCGCCTTCGCTGGCTGCTCTCGAGGCCCCTAGCTGGACATCATTATCGTCAAGTGCGGCCTCCTGAACGATTTCGTTGCCGCCGCTGGCTTAGTGGTCGGCCTCCGGAACTGTTCTGTCGCCTTCCGTGTGGCCGGCCTCCTGATTTGCTTCGCCTGCATCACCTCCGCCGCTGCTGTCCGCACGGCCGGCCCCCTGAACTGTTTTGGATGTGGCTCATGTGCTGTTGACCTCCGGGTTGAACCCCTGAACTTTTCATGGACTCATGTTAGACCCAGTTTTGTTTTGTTTTGAACTGTTTTCATGTGTGTCTGGAATCCTGCTCCTTGTCTTTTGTTTTGTTTCTGTCCACCCATCCTGGACCCCCTCCACCCGCCCTGGTCTGGTGATCTTGTTTTTGTCCTTCTGTTTTTATTTAGGGCTGTCGGGAGCCAGCCCTTAGATGGGGGGTACTGTCACGGTTCTGGGTTTTGACCCAGCAATTTAAGTTTCTTATATTCCATTGTATTATGGTTTGCATTCTGATTCTTTACTTATCCTGTTTTGATCATTATAATTCTGTTTCAGCTTATTCTGGTTTAGGTTTTTGTTTTGTCACCATCAACAAAGCTGAGGTTTTGAGTTGTATTCAGTCTCCTGAGTCCTCCTCATCTCTGCCTGCCCGCACTCCTAGCCTTGACAAGTTATGTGCAATTCAGGTCCATATAAGTGATGCCTCACTCTCTCAGATCCCTATTTTGAGGCATCAACTGTCCTGAATACCAAAAGACAGAAAAAAAGTTAAGATCACTCTACTGCAGACATGTTTTGTTTTCTACATTTTATTCCACTGAACTAAAATTAATGCAGCCACTTTTAAATGTAGTATTTTGATCCTGATGGAGCCTATATGTAATGAATTCATCAACCCTTGAGGGAGGAACGTGAGATACAGTGCAATCAGAGCTTTGAAGTGAACAGCTGTACTGGAATAAATGACAGGAATCTTTGATAGATTCAGGAGAGGTCTACCGTGACACAATTTGGGAAATCTGACAAGTGATAGAACGGCTATGTTGCATAATTGGATTTAAAGCATACTGCGCTAAGTATGAGGAAGTTGGTTCTTTTATGTTTGTATATTTGGTATATTTGCATATTTTACTTCCATGTTGCTATTGTTGGAAATCCTTAAATCATATATGTCTAGTAACAAAGATATACTGAAGAACACCTTCGCTTCTAGATTATACAAGATTAAATGCTACTAACACATCCAGGTATGCTTTGAGTGATTGCCAGTGTGTTTGGGATTATTGTCATGCTTAAAAATGAAGACATTGCCAATCAGATGATTTACAGATGGTATTCTGTGATGGATCAAAATATGACAGTATTTTTCTGTGTTCATAATTTCATCAGTTTTGACAAGATCCCCAAAATCACTGGGTCAAATCCAGCCCCAAACCATGGCAGATCCTTCACTGTACAGATAGCTGTAGAAAGACACTTTTTTCCTGATTAGTAAGTGGCCGGCACTACCTCGTCAGCTATATCCTCTCCATAAAGTCAAGTTTGGCTGGATGAAAAATATGAAGTAATATCGGGTGACTCACAGATTTGAGACTTTTGCACAACTTTTGTACTAAAGTTGATTTGTAGCATGGAACCCAGGGTTATTGTTAGTAATGGGCAAACATTCATTGGTAACATACAATCTAGCATATGAAAGCATCATCAAGGTTTATTCTCACGTAATTACTCCTTCAGAAAATCAATAGATAGATTTGGGGTTAGGTTTGGGGTTAGAAAGCGATCCCTATGAGTGCCACCTACTCCAGACTTTTTGTCAAATGGTGAATAAAAATCTGTAAAGAACATAAAAACAAGCAAGACTGTTGTAAAAAGGACACTTAACGCTGCAGCAAATTTTCTAATCTGGGGATTTAGTGCACAGAGAGGTAAAATAAGCATTTTAATTCCAGTTAATTATTTTATGCTGACTGTGCTCTCAGTGCTGCTGTTATTCCTAAGGTGACTGATATGGGTTAGAGCTCTAAAATTTACACTGGATCATTTTAAACATTAAAGTTTTCTGTCTCACACCCTAATGAAGCAGATGTGGAAGTCACTTTGTGGCAGATCAAACTAAAATGAACAAACTGAGTTTTTAAATTAATGAGACAGCATGGTGGCATGGTGTGGAGTTTGCATGTTCTCCCCGTGTTTGCGTAGGTTCTCTCCAGGTAGTCTGCTTTCCCCCACAGTCCTAGGACATGGACTGTTAGGTAAATTGGTGATTCTAAATTGCCCATAGGTGTGAATGTTTTTTTGTGTCTCTCTGTTAGCCCTATGACAGATTGGCAACAGGGTGTACCCTGCCTCTCACCCTGTGGTAGCTGGGATAGTCTCCAGCCCCTAGTGACCCTGATAATAATAAGCAGATGGATGGGTGAACTGTAATTAATTATTTAATAATTGACAGGTTCTTGATGTGTGTAGTAGCCAGGTCTGCCGCTATGTTTCAGCAGAAAGAAACATAGCGGCAGATTAGAATGAAGTATAACGTCTTCTCATAATGATCTAATGACCTATTTATTTAATAGTAATGCTCAATCTGGGAAACACAAAGACAAGTGAACCACCTTTGTAGTACAGACAAATAGGCTGCTCTGGAACCTGTTGATTTGGTGATATATAACCACAAAGATGTCAACCCTTTAAAGCTGATTCCAGCATCAAAGACAACTTTGCTGTGTTCACATTGTTCCATTCATGTAGTTAGCACACTGGTTTTGCCATGTCAACAACGTGCTGTCACTGGTAAAATGGAAATATCACCAAACATGTGTCTTTCTTACTTACTTACTAACATAAAGTACAAAAATAGCAGACCTGCCTTAAATAAGGCAAACTTTACTCTTATCACAAAGTTCGACTGACAAAACATCCAACTTAGAGAAATGTGTTACTGTTACTATCAGATAGGATATGACATGCACAAATGATATAATCTACAAAAAACCCAGTGGAAACCATCTAAACACGTATGTCTGCGCTATATGATAAATCTAACGTTTTCTTTTATTAGGAAAACAAATGTTTATGGTGAGAAAATTTTCCTGAACTAAACAGTTTTTCCAAAATAATATTTCAATTTGTGACAGTGATAGTAAAAGAAAAAAGCATCTACAATTTTTACTGACATTCCTTAAGAAAGGAAACATAAAATAGAAATACTTGTCTTTGTTAGAGACAATCTGTAAGTTGTTTGGGCAACTTTCCAACTGGCATCCAGTTAAAAAAATCATTTTTTTCAATGTCACACCCACAAGAGGAGATGTTTTCGATCTGACCTTCACAAATAAAAAAACGTTAATAGAAGAAGTTTGGGAGTTTAACGTGCAAAGTCACAACTGGCACATTAAATTAAACCTTCATACACACACACACACACACACACACACACACACACACACACAATCATTTTGAAGTTCCATTTAAACTGTGTTAGGGTTAACTGTTATTATAACACACAGCCAAGCCAATCATATGACCTACTTAACAAGGGAAATTACTTCTAGAAATCCAACTTCTGCATAACCCAGTGAATGCCAGTTAAATATTAAAATAATGATCTCAGATCATTATCACTTGAACGCAGACATCTCTGTAATGTGAAATAAAAATGGTTGTTTAAGCTGCTGCTTTTCACCTTTGGCTTCATCTACAAAGACCCCATATTCATATTTGATGGTCACTTCCTGATAAAGAAAATCATCATCATTTATTAATGATCGCAAAACATTTCACCACGATCGTTTCGGACTTTGATCAAGTAGAAAGGGTGTGAAATCAGCTGCACCCACGTTCGAGTATTACTGGCAGAAAGTGAGTTGTATGTGTGCTGTCAAAGTCGGAGGCAACGGGTGACTATTTCACACTGAGAGGTAAATATTCACTCATAGATAACATCATAAGCACCTTCCTCTTTTTCTTTTGCCTCTTTCTCCCTTGTTAGTCCCTCTCTTTATTCTCTCTGGGTAAATATACATGCTTATATCAATTTCTCCCTCGTGCTCTCTTTCTGCTTTTATTTATACTTCACTGACTACAGAAGTGAACTGCTTATCTTCACAGAACAGGCTGCATAGTCAGTCACTCTCTGTGTGCATGTGTGTATGTGTTAGCAGATACAGCGAGAGTAGCAGCTTTTGGGCAGCAAGGTTTGATAACTTTGTTTTTTGGGACAAACTGGTCTATCCCCTCGCATGCAAATGAAACAGACAAAGTGTATGTACAGTAGTGGTACATAACAGTGGTGCAGAGGATGCTGCTGGTTGGTTAAGGTTTGGCACCAGCACTAAACAGATTTTTATCTACAATTTTCCACTTAAAAAAGTTCCCCTCATGAAAGATGGAGCTATATCATTGGCTAAAGGGTTAGTATGTGTAGGGATGAATGTACAGTTCCAGTTCTAATGTGTGTATTTTTGTTTGAAGATCATTCTCTCTTATGTATTAAATGGTGGGTGAGCATGTCTACTAAAATTCACAAAAGCACAGACTTAACGTCTGACGTATGTCAATGAATTTTCATCGACTGTGAACAAACATACAAGAAGATTAAAAAAAATGACTACAAAGTACTGCAGTTACAAACACTCAGGAAGTTAAGGACATAGTTATCGACTGAGCAATGCAGATGCTGTAGTTACAAAAAGTCAAATTGTATTTCAAATTTGCATGTCATATTTCAAGTATTTGCAGGATCTTTTGCTGCTGTAAAATTGAAAATGCGACACAAGTAAATACAAAAATCATTTTTCCTATACCTGCAATTATTTACTTACAAATACAGATAATTATTATCTGTATTATTGTATTACTGTATTATTAAGTCTCCTAAAAATGATTGGGCCATAAAACTAAACGTAATTCTCCATTACATCATTTTGGAATATATTCATTTTCTGTAAATTTGTAGTCAACACAGTGCATGTTTTTAATTAAAATAGGAAATTTTGGGAATCTTGTGTCTTCTGTTTGTTTTTTGAAATTAGAAGCAAAGAGAAATTAAAAGCTTTAAAGCTCAAGAAATAATATAAAAATGATCAAATAAGAGCCCCAGAGGGCCGTTAAAGCACAATTTCCTCATGATAGTCTGTAGCTGAAGGCCTCCCAAACTCCAGCTACCTGCTTACAAGGGCTTTGTGTGCGTGTGTGTGTGTGTGTGTGTGTGTGTGTGTGTGTGTGTGTGTGTGTGTGTGCGTGTGTGTGTGTTTAAAGTTATTTTGTTGATAAGAAAAGAAAATGTAAGTAAAAATCGGCATGCAAATATGAAGTTGGAGTGCCTTCTCTACCGTAATACACCTGCTGCAAATAAGAAAGGCTACGATCCAACACAGTGACTGGGCGTTATTTTAGAATAACAGGAACAGGAAAACCTTTGTTGGCGACATTCAATATGCTGAATACTGCTTATGGTTGCCATTTTTATAGTAACGATATTTTCTGTGTAAACATGTTTACGGATACTTGTTTTGATCCTGGAGGGACGCTCTGGGCTCCAGATAGACTGAAGCATGGACAGTCAGCAACTCAAATAATGAAAGCTTATGCTGATGAAATGTCATATTTATACCTATAAATGTATATTTATAAAAATATACATTTAGATTTTGTATTGTATTTATTCTGCACAGAACAATGTAAAAGCTGTCACCTCACAGGAAGGCTTACAATAGCACGTATGTGTCCTGTAACTGCAGCCAATCTTATTGTGAGCAACTCCCACAAACCACCAAGACCACTCAAACTAATAAAAGATACTGAAAGAAATATTTATCTGATATAATTGTCCAATATTTCCCTTAATGTTCCACATTTTTTTCTTTTAAAATAATAAACAGTGTCAATTCAGTTTCACGTACAAAGGCCTTTTTCCCCTTACTTTTTATTTTGAAATGTATGTCAAATATGAACGCACCCTGCATTGTCCTGGTCCAAGTGCATTCCTTGCTCTGCCAACCAACTGAATTGAGCTTTTTCAAATGCTTGAGTCTGATGATGATGTTGATTCCACAAACAAAAGTCTCCTTCAGCAAACAAAAACTGTGATTGCTGAGTTTTTACTAAACCATTTAATATCACTCGTCTGGTTGATAAGTGGCTCTGCCGAAGGTTTGAGTCTCTTATCTTTCTTTTGTTGTATCTGTAAGTAAAAAGACTAAAAGACTCACTCTGGTTTTTCATTTTCAGTGCAGCTTACACATTCTCTATCCTGCAACAAACCCCACTACACATGATTCCAAATGTTTTCCATGGTTGGAAAGCACTTAAACCATATTGGCATGTGCCCACACTGTCCAGCTGAGCTGCAAGTCAGTTTTCTCTGTGGAAATGCTGGCATGATAGAAAAACTAGAGATGGTTGAATTCCAATCCAGGGCTAAGTGCGATACTTAATTGTCCTTAGACATTAACAGTGAGCTCCAAGGCTGTTGTCCTGCTATGAAAGAGTATGCACTTTGACTCACTTGTGTTTGTTTGTGTGAAGGTACTGCATTATTAATTGGTTGCTGATAAACTGTAGAATATTTATTTTAAACTGAACTTGGATCCTTGAGGACATTGGTTCAGTTGCTTTCTTTTCTTTCAAAGCATGACAAAGGAAAACAACACACAGCTCCCAGAGTACCAAACCGTTGGATGGAATATCAAGAATCAGCACTGAAACACAGCACCAGCTCCTATTTTCAAATTTTGGAAAATCGTGTTTTTGGGAATTTCAACCTCCCCGTCCAACGTAAAAAAACTTTCCAGCCAGCCGAGGGAGTTTGGCAAGTCCCCGAGGTTGTGATAAGCTATTTAAGAAGCCATTTATATTTCATTTCAATCAGAGCAAATCCACTCTAATTAAAAAATTTCATTGTAAACCAATCAACCTTTGCAGGCGACTTCCCATTCCCAATAATCAGGTGAAGTCATTAATGAGCGACCGCTAGCTCTTAATTCCTCCCCCCACTAAGTCCATTCTCTCTTTTGCATTTTTATTTCCTTCGGTAAGAATGGAGCAATAAAACGATAACAGAAGTTGCTGGGGAGAAAACCTTTAACACTTGGAGTAATTACTTCTCTTTGTGTCTTTCTTTTTAAATTAATTTTAATTACAGGCGTCAGTATTGCCTGTAAAATGTCCACTTTAGTCTAATCTAAAGTAATGTAGCTGCTAATGAAGAGGGAATTCAGTGTGTGGAGCCAAATGGCCTTTTGGCTGTGAGTCTCTCACCCACTGGCTCACTTACATAGTGGTCAAAGATACATGGGCAGGTGGACTCTCTCTCTCTCTCTCCCTCTCCTGCTGCTACTTCAATCATGAAACTGATCACTGATCAGCTGATCGGCTTTTCTGTCGCGAGTCCGTCTCTCTTGTTTGTTTTTGGCCCACTTTGCACCAGAAAGAAACCAGCGGCTGAACAACAGCAGCACGTTTAAGCTTGATAAACTGTTCTTCTACACCAGGATCTTTTTCTACGTAGCTGACGGCTTCTAACTGTGAAGGGGCGGATCTAGCAAAGTTTTGCTATCTGAATCTTAAACCAAAGTTTTAATGTGATGTAAAAAGTATGGAAGTCCATTATTGTATATCGGAACTATTAAGTCTAATACCCTAGTAAGCTATAGTACTTTTTCCTTTGGGACTGTACCATCTGGGCAGTCTGCAGTTCTGTTGAAGACAGATGTTGAATCTTTCATCTTTCATTATTTCATTATTGTAGACAAATTATTGATTTCTGTGCATTTTTTTTTATCATGCATTAAATTAAAGTTGATCTAATCGATTAAGCATCATGAGGCGGATTGTGATTCCCTATTTTTTATTTATTTTTTTGCTGGGAGTTGGCAACCATATTAGTTAGGTTGTTTAATATTTCTGCTAAGTACTCTTTAAAATACCAGAACAGGGAGGATGGAGCAGGTTTAAGTTTGTTAGATCTGATCAGTTTTGCTAAAAATTGATTATGAACTTATAAAAAATGCAGCAAAATATTTTAAAAAACAGTTTTATTGATTAAAAAACACTATATCGGATTCATGTCGGTATCGGCAGATATCCAAATTTATGAAACTGGTGTCGGACATTAAAAAGTGGTATTGTGCCATCTCTAATATATATATATACATATATATATATATATATATATATGTATATATATATATATATATATATATACATATATATATATATATATATATATATATATATATATATGTTACCCCACTTTTATCCTTCAATCCTTCAATCTCAGGTTTGGGGGTCATTGCCCCAAGTGCTCCGATTACCATGGGGAGCCCTGTTGACTTCACATCTTCTTGAGCTCCTCTGTCAGCCTTTAGTATTGCTAAAAGGAACAGGCAACTCCGAAAACATTAGAGCACTTCTGCAAATATGTGACATCTTGATAAATCGAGCAGATATTTGAAATTTACACGTACTCGCATGAAAATATCTTAAAAGTTTATTTTGTGACCCAGACAGAGTAATATTTCAAACTCTGCCACTCTGTGTTCCTCCGCCACTGCCTCGTTTGAGTTTTGGACAAAATGCATTCTGGGATATTGCATTTCGTCATTTTGAGCGGATTGGAGACAAAAATCTGATTTTTTGCATCCAAGTCTGTGATTGGCTGGTTTTGTGGCACAAATATAACGGTGTACAGAAAGTTGAACACGCACGGGCACAAGCACATTGCGAGCAAGCGCAAATGCAAAAACTGAGCGAGAGGGGCTGCTGTTGTGTGTGTGTGGATGATAGCAAACACTGAAATACATTTTTTGCATGCAGGAATGAATTTTGTTCACTCAAATTTAGTTTGTCTTTGCTGAAAATAAATTTATCCTTAAAATACAACACTTGCACCTGCAAATTTCTTTTACGTGCGCTGACCTTTTTTTTTTACGTGCGCTCAGAAGAGTGGCACAAAAATAACGCCATAGACGATGGTCACTACGAGCAGGTTCAGACTGAGTCCATCAGTTTTTGTGTGAAACTGATTTCTGCAGTAATTCACAGAAGAATTCAGACCAAGATTTTTCCTCCACACTTCTGTTCATGGAAGATTTTGTGAAACATCAAATTATCTTTGAATCATCAAACACTTTGGTTCTGTTTTGGCACTCAGACCTGCTGAACAGCTGATGATTGTGGCCTGGTTTAAAGTAAATCTTACCAAAAGGAATTCAGCAGGCTAAGCCACTGGGACCAGTTGTAGTTGGATGTTGGCATACCTGGCACCAGAGCATCGAATCAGGGCCAACTCTGGCAAGCAGGTACATTTGTGACCCTGTGGACTAGATAATTGTAGCAACTCTTCAACTTTCTTTAGGCGTCAGGAAACCCTTTGTACTTTGTCTTACCATTGGGAATTTATCATAAATCTGGTGTCAGCTCAAAAACTAGACACAAACAGCTGTTTAAGATGCATCTGAAGTGTTAAGGTTTTGTAGTCACATGATCAGGGTTGCAACAAGAAAAGGCAAAGCACTGAGCATCAAGCGTTCACTCATCACTGGACACTTTAGTATCTTTAGAAGCACAAAGGTTATCCTTACAATGGTGGTTTGTAGAGAGCAGTCCTGCAACTCTGATGACAATTTTGCAGCTTCATACAGGAAAACAAGCTGGACCTTTAAAAGAATACCAGACTAGTTACCCATTTGTATTCATTTAGAATCACAGTCTTGGAAACATCGGTGCAACGCCTCTCAAGGCTTTTCAAGTGTCACATCTGCCCCTGCAGCCAGCATGCACACAGAGAGCCGTCCTACTATAGGACCACCCTGCTAATCTCTACACCACTGTGCTCCAGATACACAACAGATACTCTGTAAAACATCATCAGAATTAATTCAGTGTTTCATTCAACTTAAAGGAAACAATAAAACATTAAAATCAAACTCATTTAATAAACCCAATTTTTTCCCTGCAAAATGAATGCATGCATTTTACACCTTAGACGTCTGTACACACAATGTGTTTACTGTTGTTAATGTCACAGGGGGTTAAAACGGCAACAGTTGTTGCCGGTGGGATTAAATGGGTTAATTTACCTAATTTGCTTTAATTTCCAGTCCAAAGCAACACAAGTACAGTGTTGCTGCTTTGATTGAATGTGGACCTTTGCTGGAAAATGTGATCTACAATTTGATTTGTGATCTTTAATGTAATGTCACTCTATACAACAAATCATGCAGTCTAAAGGACCATGGTGGCTGTTAATCACTGGCGTCAGTTAAAGCCTGTGTGAGCTTTTTTATGTACCAGTTTTTAAAAGGCTCTGAAAGTCTGACACTTTAAAAACGGGAGATTTCAAAAACTGCACAATGAAATAAGAAGACAGAATGACTCGCAACATTTCAACATGGAGGACTAGAAAGAAGCTGCTGAAGAAGTGTGAGGGCCTGCTCTGTGTACGATTTCTCTATGAATGGAAACGATAAAGATGTGCTGGAGTCCTCGGTGTGCGTTCAACGAGCCAAAGTCTGATCACAGTTCAGAGTCTGCAGATATATCGGAAACTTTTCTCTTTACATGCACGTACACAGCCAGGTGCTGTGCTCAGAACAGACAACTACACACAAACACACACACTTGTAGATGCTCATACCTCCTTGGTGCTTCATCTCGATGCCATCCGCCATTTTGTGATATGTCAGAACAGGAGAAAATATATCCTGAAACGTCGGCCACACAAAATGAACTCGACAGTTCACCAGCGCAGTCCGTGAGCCAACAGTAAAAAACAGTTCAAATCCAGCACCTTGTTTAAGAAATGTTCCCTGGCACATTTTCATTGATACATTTCTTTCCGTCTTTTTGGGATTTGTCTGGTGATTTGATCAGATTTCCTTGGTGACTTGATGAGCTTTGTGGAAACTCATCCCTCGGGTTGCGCGACTGTGGGCCTGTAATAGTATCACGGAGCTCCCCCCTCACTCACACGTTTCTGTGATTTGTGTGTGTGATAGAGGCCTCAGTGAGAGACCAAGCGCTAACCTTTACTGAATTGGCTCACACTTAATCCCCTCACCCTGGGGTGACTGGCACAAAAATTCTACGCTCCCTCCCTTTACATGCTTCTTACAACTATTTCACACACACACACACACACACACACACACACACACGCACGCACGCACGCACACACACACACACACACACACACACACACAGGAGACATAAAATGTACACGCCATCACCAAACTTGTTCTAGACCCATCCTGCATCAGTTGCATGAACGTATGTCACAGTTTAAACCACACAAACATTCATTCTTTCTGTATTTTGTTTTCTTATCAAACCATAGAAAATACCAACTGCACAATATTTTAAAGATCAGTATGGGCACATTACTGAGTACTATTCTCAGATATTATCCATGCACAGGTTTAAAGCAGAGGAAAACTGATCCAGCTCACTGCTAATGAACGCTCACACATGTATGTGGTAATTCAGATTATTGCCAGAGTTACATGTGCTGCAGAAATGTTCTTTGTCCCTTTAAAGTGCTGATGAAGGGATGTTATGGTCTCTTTTACAGACTACATAGTAATCATTTGGAGTTGTAATTGGACTGATGAGTGCCTGCAGTCACTTTTATGTATTGTGCATTCAATCACTGATGGATTGTGTTTAGTAAAGTAATTTGCTAACCAACGCTCTCCTGCACAGGCAGTTCTAAACCATCTTTCAGTCACATCTGTGCTGTCAGTCCTCTGTGGATGACTCGCACACACTCCTGCACGCCTCAGAGGGAAGCAGTCATGACATTCTTTTGCTAAATAACACTACTATCCTCTGCTGGAAACTCGGACATGAATACACACACACTGCTTCACACAAGTACACAGAATTTCACATACACAAGCACACACAGCCTTTGATGCACACAACAGGAGAGTGAGTACAGAGGGTAGGGAGCCAAACCCCTCTGTGGAGCTTTGGATTATGGGATAGCAATAAGAAAAAAAGAGAGGCTGTGGGAGTGATTCAAGGAAACAAATAAGAAGAAAGAAAATATAGAATAAAATATAATAAAATAACAAAAAAATGGAACGAGAAAAAAATGAAAACAAAATAATGCTTTCACTTTTCACTTTACAAGAAAAAAAATGAAGTTGAATAGGAAGCAAATAACTAAGGGAGAGGTGGAAGTGGAGAACAAAAAAGTTAGAATATGAGAACAGGGCTCCAGAAACACGTGTAAGAGACGAGGAAAAAGGCAGAGCAGAGAAACAAAGCACAGGAGAACAAGAGGCCGAGCAGGAAGAGAGCAGAGAGCGGGGGAAAAGGAAGGATTAAAATCAAATAGACTTACAGGTGCTGTTTTTCCACTCCTTTAAAAGCGACTGACTGAAAGCTGGAAGTGGCTGCAGGAAAGAAGAGAGCGGGAGAGAGAGGGGGGAGTCAGCTGAGGTCACTAGTTTCTCAAGGTAAAAGGAAATATAATATAGAATTAATGCAAACATACATCCATCATTTATTTACTTTTCCATTTTTATTTTGTAGTGTAACAATGCCTGTGAAATAGCAATAGATAATTCAATAATTCAAGGATAAACAAATGCTGAAGGGCAGTGGAGCTCTAAAAAACAAGAACTACAAAAGAAAACGTCACAACCAACATAGACACTAACATATTTGTTCCCATAAGTACTGAATGCACACACACGCACACAGTCTGTCATTATAATCTTGTGCTGTCACAGTTTTCAGCAGTGTGTCTATATGCTGCTCAACTGTATATGACCACATATAATGACACTGTAAGCGTGAGTTTGGATTACATTAAACCAATGATCCACCTCCAAAATAAAAGCTCTCTAGCACCATCTGTTGACAGGGACACTAAGATACATGTGCTGGGACACGACCTTAACAGACCTCCACCCGCTCAATAACGACATACTGAGATGGAGCAGTTTAAAAAATGTGAACATGAAGTAACATTATAGCTAACATAATATAGTTATTATAACTAACTAATGATCTTCAGCAAATAATTCAGTGGTGCTTTAGTTAAGATAGAGGAACAGACACGGGGCAGGGAAAGACAGAGAGGTAACGAGGAATCATGTCTGTGTGAGGAGGTTTCTGCGTTATCAGAAGTATGCATTATGAAATGGTTAAATGGGGTTTTTGTACAAAATACGAGGCAGTAAAAAGTAAAAATAAGTAAATAATAATCCAATCCTATCAAACACTGCCAGCGTGTTATTTAAATATACAGAAAACAAGTAAATAGAGTTCTTTGTTTCCATGGATCATGTAAGGAAGGAGGGCACCAGTGGAAAAATCTGTGTGTTTCATGGAAAAATATGGAGACACAAAAGAAAAGAAATGAGGAAAAAAGGATCTGTCTCTCACACACGCATTCACATCTCCAGGTCTCCACGAGCTGCCTGTGCTCAGTGTACGAGGGTCAAAACTGAGCCGCTGAACAACAGTCAACATGAGTATATTGTTCTTTACACTCTATTCTTTTCTTTGATTTTTATATTTTATTTAGTTTCATTTTTTCATCAAACATATTTCTTATTAGGAATGACAGCTTAAAGATAGAGGATATATTGAACTGATTATGAAGGATTTTATAAAAATATTTTTATAACATTTTGAACATTCATAAAGTTAATGATTCAGAAATGACCCACTGGACCCATAAAATATATCACATCTTCATCATTAAATGACAGTTTAAAGGAAGAAGATGCCGTATATCAGAGCCTTTAATAACATCTATAGCATTCAGCAGTATAGAAATTATAATGTTTAGTGACTGTCACACACGTGATTTAATTTAGAGGACAAAGAAAAAACACACACAAACACACCTCTAACTGTGATAAAGTTGTTATGCTGTGTAAAATGTAAAGTGCTTAAGAAATAATTTAATAAATAAATAAAATAATTTAATAGTATCCATAATCACCAAAATCATTTTTATGAAATGATTAAATCGTCATGCACAAACCCTTAAATCGAAATCGCATTTTTAAGGTTGAAATATTATTATTCTCTTTATTGTGCAAATTTACAGTTTTACAAAAAAAATGTAAAAAAATAGTAAAGGAAAAAGACACAACAAAGTTTTTTAATAAAGTCCAAATTATAGCCATTTATGTACATTCATGAATATAACTGTGTTTTAGTGTTTGAATGTTATGTGTTCATGCTCAACTGTGAGTATACTTTAGTTTAGTAAATAAGAATATCATGTCTCATTCTAAACACGTTTTTGACAGATTTCTAAAGTATTTGTGTCTTTTTGTTTTTGTAACAAGTGGTTTTATACATTTTTTAGCATTCTACATGGAAACCGAATGCAATGATTTGCAAATCTCATGAACTTATGAAATAAAATAAAATGAAATCATAAAATGATTCTCATAAATACAAAATATTCTCTATGGAACATAGAAAATATAAAAACACACACACACACACACACACACACATATATATATATATATATATATATATATATAAGTTGGGGCAGCAACATTTTAAAAAACTTTCTTTTAACAACAGGGAATAAACATCTGGGAACTGAGGATTCCAGTGTTTTCCATTTTAAATGAGTTTTTGCTCCTAGAATGAGGCAACACTGAGTTATACTTACATACAGCTGTTTCTTTGGATGATAGAGCTGTAACACGTATTTGTCGATGGTATCTGTGCTCACAGCCAGTGATTTTGTGAGATTTCGGAGCCTATGCACTGATTTCCATCCAGTGACAGCATCATGCCTATTTTTTATGCAGTGCTGCCCGAGGGCGCAGAGATCACGGGTACTGATTTTTGTTCTAGTCGTTTGCACACAGCTTTTACACTGCTGGCTTACATGTGTTTTCTACGATATGTCTTGTCATGCTGCACAGCACTTTGATGAAAATTAGAACTACTGTTCATTATTTATGCAGCATTTTTAGAAAACATTTACTTTGCACCTGTGCTTGTCCTAAATGCTCATCATCCTACTGTCCAGAATTTCCACAAAATCTTCACATCCAAACATCACAATGTTCCACATGTCGGACATATCACACTCCAATCTGTTTGGTTGAGAACGTTTCCCTTAATGGCGGAGTCTTTTTTTATACTGAAATGTATAAAAAAGAAAGAACAAAATGAACCAAAGAACAAGCAGATTAATATTAATAGGGCCGAGCAGATGCACCAGTGCTGTCTATCTACTGCATGTCTTCTCAAAGTGAAGCTTAACCTTAGAAAAGCAAGGCTCACGCACACTACAGCTCTCAGATTTCAGCTCAATTTTTACAGAAGTGCTTGAGATCATGGAATAAATAATCACCCATTTACATGGTAAATCAATAAATTCCACGCTGAGCAGGTGGATGCATGTTCCACCCAGATAAATGCACAGTTGTGATTCGTAGGCAATGAAATTAAAATCACTACCAAAGTTACATCTCCTTATGAATTAGGACAGTCTTTACAAATATTTGAAGCAGCAAGGTCCCCGTGACTTATCTACATTCCGAAAGCTTCAGATCAGCTGTCCAAGTTCAGATAAATGACTGGAAGTACTGACAGAAGGCTTTATCAACATGACAAGAGAGAAAGAACATCCTGAATTCATTCTATTTTTCACCCTATTTATTTATTTATTTAAAAAAAATAAATAAATTTTTGCCTTTTTTGGGGCAAATCTTGATGACATATTAAGTAAAAAAAATGCAATTGTATTAATTAATTCCTGAGAATGATTATGGATCAGGGAGTACGGTGCCCCAGGAGAAAAAGAACTTGTTATAAAATCCCACTGAGTAATCTGTTCTGATCTCAAGGAGATTGTATCAGCTTCTAAGGTGATAGATGAATAAAAACATACGTTTAGATAGGTGTCTCAGCATATTTACCAATAACTCATTCATTAACCTTTCTTCACCATCTTATCTGTGAAATGTATCATAAAGAAAGAACAAAATGAACCAAAGAACAAGCAGATTAATATTAATCGTGGTAGGAGCGAGCACATGCACCAGTGCTATGTCTATCTACTGCATTTTTTCTCATTAAAGAAAAAAATGTCAGAGCAAAAACCTGACATTTCCTCTTCCCCCTATAATACCAGTCTTCCACACTCTTCGCTGCCCACTAAGAATTTGCTGTTGGCAGCTGGCAGCTCAGTGTATGGCCTGTTAGTGAGCTCCTAGATATCACGAGGGAGGGGTTGGACTTGTACAGAAGCAAGAGACAGAGTCGGGGGAGCTTCACTGAGCTCCCCTCACCCCAACCCAGGCCTAATGGTGTGGAGCAGCCCCTTCACTCCTGCTGCTCTCGAAGCATCAAAACTACAGGAAGAGAGTCAGGAGTCATGTCCTATTCTCAGTTTCACTCTGCTAAACAGGTGCAGGAATGCCGGTTTGAGCCCAAAGAAAGACAACATGTACGTTTATACATGCATGGGACTGCCACCTCTTGTGAAGCACAACTATGGAAGAGCTGTATGAGTTTTAGTTCCTTTGAGAAAAACACATTGTACTTGCAAGGGTTGTGTGTTCTAAGTGTGTGTGTGTGAGTCCCTCAGAGCAGGACATGGCTGCAATGACAGAAGTTTAATCCCTCTGGATTTCTGGGTTTGAGTTTAAACAAGAAAGCGAGTCGAAGCATAGTACACCCACTCTTTCAAGTCTTTACCCAACTGGAACTTCTGTCAAATAAAAACCTCTGTCCAATAAATACTACGGAGGAAGAAAGCCTCTGGCACCAGCTTTCCCCCGCTGTGAAAGTTTTTAAGAGGCAGCAGCGTAAGCCCTCTGCTGATATTGGCCTTTGATAAAAAATCAGTCGGGTCCAGCTGCTGTCGTTCGTCTCTGATATGATGGAGGTTTCTGCCTGACCATAGCTTGTGCTTTCATTCTTATTATTTTTATATAAGATATTGTGGCAAGAAAACTAATCATTTCACCGCTGTATGGAATTTAAATCCACATCCCGGTGTGAAACCTGCCTCCTTCTGCCGATCAATTCTTTTCCCCAATCCAGTTTCCCAGGAATTATATTCATACTGAATGATAGAGCGTTGCACAACCAATACTAATGTTAAGTGATGCTGCAAACATGTAGAGACTGCTGTTCTGTGGTAGTCGGTTGATGGATGACAGTGGAACAGTTATGACACGTATGGATATTAAGAAGCATCTGTCACTCATACACCCACAGGGAGAGTTTTTAAAGCTAGCAGGGACACACCATGAACACAGTACGTAAACATTTCAGAACTGAGAGAGTCCAAATGTTACATATATATAAAACAATGCTGAGCTGTTAGAGTCAGCAGTTCTACAAGAATATTTCATTACAATACAGTTTGAAGGCTTCATATCTTCTCAGCAGAATATTTTCCATTTTCATCAAACTGATGCAGTACAGCAAGCTGTAAGGATGATGCAATTCTGGGCAGTTGTCCTGTTTGCCAGTTTGTCTTCAGTACAGTTCAAGAAGAAAGGTAATAATAAACATACAGGTATGAAAGATTAGAGACAGAAGAGCGAATGAATGTACCTATGCAAATGAACACAAACAGAGGTTGCTTTAACAACAATGTAAGCTTCCCTTAAAAAGAAATGTTTTTAAAGAGGTTTTACATTTTGAAAAAGAACCTAGCCAATCAGCAGTTCAGAGAAGTTACAAAGCAATATCATTCATATGACATTATCACTACCACCTATTATATAAATAAAAACAGAACTGAAAAGAACAGACCAAGTACATGAGACTGAACTGAAATGAAAACACACACACTAATGAAAAATTCACAGCTTTATTTTCTTTTACTGTCCTGCTTATTCTAGAAAGAAAATACAAAAAAAACGTCAGTGACAGCCACACAGGCGTGGCTTCCTCTCGCACAGTGTGAGCACAGCCTGAGGTTGGACGTTTGGCCTTCTATGGTTGTGAGCATACTGCCACCTAGAGGCACACTGGGAGGATACGTTCCTTAAGTGATACACAATGAAGGAAACGCTCGACATGGTCATGATGCTGGTCCTCAGAAAATGGTTAGAAGTGTTCAGAACTGTAGAATACTGGGCCTAGCACTTTGTCAGTTCGTCTGTGTGATGACACAACACTGACTATGTTACAAATTATAATTCCTAAAAGGGCAGGTTAAAAACTCCAATCGTAAACTCCGTCTGTTTCATTTGTGTCGCCATTTTCAAACCACTTTAGGTTTAGATTTAATAAACTGAAGTAAACCCACACTAGATAAGACATCCAGGATATATATACATGTAGATATATAAATATTCACAAATGATTTTCCTCAATCACCCTTCCACCTGCTGTCTCTCTTAGCCAAGGTCACATGACAGAGACATAATGCAGTCATGGAGTAGCTGTTGATAATCAACATGATTCCTCTCTTTCTCCACCATTCTGTGTTTGAGCACTGTTTAATGACTCTGCTTAATTTCTCAGGGGAGAAACAGTAATAAGTGATCACTGACAAAAGGATTTCTTTGGAGACATTCACATTATCTCTGCTTGGTCACCCAGCTCAGCTTGTCTGTTTATGTTAGTCTGTCTGGCACTTCTTTACTGTAACATCCTGCACAATCTGTGTGCAGCAAATATTTGGATATTAACCAGTCAACTTCATTACAATAAAATGTGCTCCTGGCATTTTTATAGATGTTATTTTAAGACATCTACACAACCTAAACACTCGTGCTGAAAAAGCAAACGCCAATGTGTCATGGGGTTCTTCCATAATCCTCCAAATGACAGGTGTGACTGGTGCCCATGGATCCACACCCTTTAAAAAAAAGGATCTGCAGCCGATCTCCGACTGCCTGACAGCACCGGAGACCCAGGAGCTCCTGTGCCAAGGCCCTAATACAGAGTTTGTTTTTTAAAAATATAATAACAGTCAGGAATTTTTAAGGTTTTTGTCGGTCAGTGTATACTACAGCCACACATCTTCAAGTCGATTAAGCAGAGCAATAAGTCAAATTATAAAAGCAGTACCGTTTTGCACCTAATCAATGACTTATTCCAGCAACAGAACATCTTCAAGCTAAGGATGAGTATGTTGCCTGCCTGCTGGCATATTCACTGTTACAGGATGATATCTGCCATCTGAAACCGGACCATAGGAGCAAGAAAAAGCTTATCATGGAGTTTTATCAGAGTGGACCAACTAAGCTCATGGCTTCTCTGTGGGCCTCCTGCTGTGGTAACAGCAGTTACTGCCCCTCCACTCAGTGCTCAGTCCAGCGACACCACACTCCCCTGCTCCGATTTAGCCACTGGAGGAGCCTCTGGCCAATGAGAGGTAGCCCATTCTTGGGGCTAAGCCAAAGTCCCAAGTGTGGCACATGCCCTGGGTCCTGGTAAAGAGCAGCAAGGTTAGTGCTAGACACATTCTTTGTCTACAAGCAGAGGCGATTTGGCTGGTCAACAAATTTTATTTACTGTAAAAAAAAACATGGATACAGAAACGTATTATTTCTGGTGTGGGACCACTTGAGTGACCAGTTCAGTTCTCCTGACCATGTGCTCCTGTGCAAGACGATGTTTAAGGCACTGCCTCGGTCGCTACCAGAGAGATGCTACTCGGTCAGCTCAGTGACACTGAGGACTGTTGTTTCACCAAAGAAGCAACAGCTACTGGACACCAAAACTGATCTCACCAAGACACTTCTCATAATGGCCCGCTCTCCACCGGACACTGCTGTGTCCCCCTACTTGGGTCCTTCAACAATTCTCCTCCAGACTGCCTTTCTTTAGCAGAGACAGCTACACAGCTCGCTCCTGCAGAAGCAGCAGTTGGCACTTTTCTTGTTTGGGTACTGCTGCCGCCACTGCTGATCCTGCTGTCACTGCCCCAACTGTTGCACCACAGCGCTCACTTGCTACAATCCTCACTAACTGCTCATCATCTATCACTATCTTAAGGCCGCGTTTACCAATGGTGCTAGTTGTTGGCACCTCTATGGTCTGACAAAGGAAGTGCATGATAGCTGTACCTTCTGCTATCCAGGTACCTTTGAGAAATACATTATTCCAAATGTTCTGCAGCTGTTGAAAATAAAACACCACAAAGCTCCTGCAACTGCACCACTAATGAATCAAAAGGTAGTCAGCCTCAAGCAAGACTTTGTGCACCTTGTTGACAGCCAAACAGAGGCATGGCACCGGATTGGAGATGATAAAGTGCTTATTCTGCGTCAACTGCCCATCTGGATATAGGACTATGAATAAAATTCCTTTTGTGGACAAATTCACATCATTCCTCAACCACCCTGAACTTTTTAAAGACAGATCACCTTCGCCCAAACCACTGGGATTCAAATATTCTGTCCACAAATAGTAAACTCATCCTTCACTCCTCTAGGATTTCTACAGCTTAATGCCTTAATGCCTGTTAGCTATTCTTACTACTGTTAATCTGCACAACCACTGTTTCATCACCACCATTCCTTTCCCAGTCTTAAGGTCTGCCACCTCCACTCTACCATTTCCGGAGAAAAATACTGACCATATTTCTTCACCTAGACTTAATAATCGAATTACTGTGCAGTGTAAGCCTCTGCTTCTCCTGTAGTCATTGCCCTTTGTAATCGTAGAAAGTTTTATCTGATAAATTATTTATTCTTAACAATTCTTTAAAAATCCTACAATGATTTTCTTAAGTAATTTTCTAATTAGCCCTCATCTGTTGTTAAATTTGACAAGATAATTTTGTAGGTGACTTTGATTTGAATAATTAATTTAAATTTATGATCCCTTCAACATCCCCTGCAGACAGATTTCGGAGACAGACACTATCTCTACTTTTAAGATTAGGCTTCAAACTTTCCTTTTTGCTAAAGCATATAGTTAGGGCTGGATTAGGTAACTGAATCCTCCCTTGGTTTACAGTGCAGTAGGTGTAGGCTGCTGGGGGATGATGAACTGAGTGGTTTTCTTTTTTCTTTAGTCACCTTTTCCACTCACTATGTGTTTCTACAGCTCTCTGCATTTAATCATTACTTAATATTAATCTCTGGCTCTGTTCCACAGCATGCCTTTTGTACTGCCTTCCTCCCCTCCCCCACAGCAGTTGTTGCCAAAGTGCTTGCTCATAGGGGGTCATATGATTGTTGGGGTTTCCCTGTATGTATTATTGTAGGGTCTACCTTAAGATATAAAGTGCCTTGAGGTGACTGGTGTTGTGATTTTGTGCTGTATATATAAAAAAGTTGAACTGAATTGAATCAAACTGTACAATCAGAGAAATTTTTAACATAAGACATATTAACACTGTTGTGTATTACTGGCTGCACTTAAAATGCTGGGGCTGACATAATACAGATATAACTCATTCCAGAATTCGGGGGCAGCCAAGAAAAGAAATAAAAAGCTTAACTGTAGAGAGCTGCCCCAGCTTTCACTACTGTATTTATTTCTTTGTCTATTTTAAGAGCTGTGTCCATTTTCACTGCAAGGTTGGTAACAACTGGTTTGACACAGGATATGAGAGGACTAGTCAGACGGTCGGACACCTGGGCCATTCTGTCCAAACATAATGATCTCTGTTTATTAAAATTTAATTCAAATGTAATTCAAATTTAAAAAATTCAGAGACAGCCATGCTGTGATGTCCTTGGGACATCCTGACGTAGGGCTAAGGGGGTTAGGGTCATTGTATTTTAATGGTTAAGTAAATCTGACAAAAGTAATGTGCACACGTCTGCGTGTCCCTATTAGCTGAGGTAAGGCTGTCGTGGCCTGGCGACTCCATGTTTGTGTTGTTTTATTACTAATATTCTTCAGTGTAGTTAGTTTCTAGTGTTTTGTTCTGTTTCTGTGCCTCCCCTGTGTTCCTGGTGTCATGTCTCTAGTGAAAGTGTAATTCTGTATTCTTGTTCTCCTTATTTTTCTCAGTGTATTATGTGCTTAGTTCTGAGTCTTTGTTCTCTGTCAGTGTCTTCCCTGTGTTCCACATCTAGTTACTTTTGTCTCTGTGTTTCATGTTTCCTCTGCTCCCGAGTCTGTCATGTTTCCACGTCTCAGTGTCAAGTCTGTGTCTGTTCCATGCTTCAGATTTTATTCTGATAGTCCGTGTCCTGTGTTCAGTATGCTGAGTTTTGCTTCTCGTTGTCTCTTTATGCTTGATTATTCCCAGCTGTGCTCCTCCTGTGTCTGAGTCCTTCGTTACTCCCTTGTGTATTTAATCCCTGTGTTTTCCTCTGTCTGTTGTCATGTTGTTAACCCTCATGTACCCACTCTGTGCTGTGTGTGATTGCTCCGAGCTCCTGGTCTTTCTTCGTTCTCTGTTTCCAGTGCAGTTTCCTTGTTTCCTAGTTTTTATTTCTAGTTTCTAGTTTTTGGTTTTGTTGTCTGTATTAGTGTTAGTTTATTTAGTGTCATAAACTTATGGTAACTTAGAGGGGAGGATAAAATAGGGAGAGCCAGATTTGATTTGAGAAATAACTTTCTAATAGCTAAAAGGAGAGAGAGAGATTAAAACTGGCTAAATACTGCAGGAGTCATACAGGAAAACACATTCATATTGCTAATAATTAAAACTTTGTCATACAGGAATTGTTTCAGCTAAGAACTCATCCGTAATAAACTCTGTTATACACTCAACAAAAATATAAACGCAACACCTTTGTTACTGCTCCCATTCCCCATGGGATGGACGTAGAGACCTAAAATTCATTCCAGATACACAATATAACCATCCCTCCCAAACAGTGGTCACAAATCAGTCCAAATGTGTGGTAGTGGGCACATCTGCTATATTGAGATAATCCATCCCACCTCACAGGTGTGCCACATCAGGATGCTGATCTGACATCATGAGTAGTGCACAGGTGTACCTCAGACTGCCCACAACAAAAGGCCACCCTGGAATGTGCAGTTTTGTCTCACAGCAAAATGCCACAGATGCCACAAGCAATGAGGGAGCGTGCAATTGGCATGCTGACAGCAGGAATGTCAACCAGATCTGTCGCCCGTGCATTGAATGTTCATTTCTCAACCATAAGCCGTCTCCACAGGCGTTTCAGAGAACATGGCAGCACATCCAACCGGCCTCACAACCGCAGACCTCGTGTAACCACACCAGCCCAGGACCTCCACATCCAGCAGGTTCACCTCCAAGATCGTCTGAGACCAGCCACCCAGACAGCTGCTGGAACAATTGGTTTGCACAACCAAACAATTTCTGCACAAACTGTCAGAAACCGTCTCAGGGACGCTCAACTGCATGCCCGTCGTCCTCATCGGGGTCTTGACCTGACTCCAGCTCGTCGCCGTAACAGACTTGTGTGGGCAAATGCTCACATTCGATGGCGTCTGGCACGTTGGAGAGGTGTGCGCTTCACGGATGAATCATGGTTCACATTGTTCAGGGCAGATGGCAGCTGAGAATGTCCCAGTTCTTGCATGGCCAGCATACTCACCGGACATGTCACCCATTGAGCATGTTCGGGATGTGCTTGACCGGCATTTACGACAGCGTGTACCAGTTCCCACGAATATCCAACAACCTCGCACAGCCATTGAAGTGGAGTGGACCAACATTCCACAGGCCACAATTGACAATCTGATAGACTCCATGCGACGATGTGTTGCACTGCATGAGGCAAATGGTGGTCACACCAGATACTGACCGGTTCTGGGTCCCCAGACCCCCAATAGCGCAAAAAACTGCACATTCCAGGGTGGCCTTTTGTTGTGGGCAGTCTGAGGTACACCTGTGCACTACTCATGATGTCAGATCAGCATCCTGATGTGGCACACCTGTGAGGTGGGATGGATTATCTCAATATAGCAGATGTGCCCACTACCACACATCTGGACTGATTTGTGACCACTGTTTGGGAGGGATGGTTATATTGTGTATCTGGAATGAATTTTAGGTCTCTACGTCCATCCCATAGGGAATGGGAGCAGTAACAAAGGTGTTGCGTTTATATTTTTGTTGAGTGTATTTAGGTGGACAGCAAATCAAGGCACACAGACTAAAGCAATTGCTTCCAAGCTAAAGCATATTCAGTTTAAAACTAGAGATACATGATAGGTGACAACAGTTAAATGTATTTGTGGCCGCCACCCACCCTCGACCAGTCACTGGTAAGCTAAAATATCAACACACAGAGGAAATCCAGCCTATGAGCCTCAATTCTGATCATTTCCTGATAACATTTACATTTGCAATAATTGATTACACAGCAGTGGAGAGTAGACTTCATCACAGTAGACGTCTTTCTGAAAGTGCTGTAACTAAGTTTAATAATATAATCCACCCAATGTTATCATCTTCAATGCCCTACCTGAATGCTGCTCCAACAGAGGTCGATTATCTTGTTAATAATTTCACCTCCTCACTACGTACGACTCTGGATACTGTAGCTCCTGTGAAAACTAAGGTCTCAAATCAGAAGTACCTGACTCCGTGGTATAATTCTCAAACACGTACCCTAAAGCAGATGACTCGTAAGCTGGAGAGGAAATGGCGTGTCACAAATTTAGAAGATCATCATTTAGCCTGGAGAAATAGTTTGTTGCTTTATAAGAAAGCCCTCCGCAAAGCCAGAACATCTTACTATTCATCACTGACTGAAGAAAATAAGAACAACCCCAGGTTTCTCTTCAGCTCTGTAGCCAGGCTGACAAACAGTCAGAGCTCTGTTGAGCCAACCATCCCTTTAATGTTAAAAAGTAATGACTTCATGAACTTCTTCACAAATAAAGTTTTTATCATTAGAGGAAAAATTACCAATAATTATCCCAGATGTAACATTATCTACAGCTACTCTTAGTACCATTGATATTCATTTAGACTCTTGTTCTCCAGTTGATCTTTCTGAGTTAACTTCAATAATTAGTTCCTCCAAACCAGCAGTCCCCAACCCCCGGGCCTCGGACCGGTACCGGTCCGTGAGTCGTTTGGTACCGGGCCGCGAGAGTTGAGGCTCAGGTGTGAAATGTCTGGTTTTCAGGGTTTTTAAAGGCCAGTCCGTGAAAATATTGTCGGGCATAAAACGGTCCGTGGCGCAAAAAAGGTTGGAGACCGCTGCTCCAAACCATCAACGTGTCTTTTACACCCCATTCCTACAAAACTGCTCAAAGAAGTCCTGCCATTAATTAATGCTTCAATCTTAAATATGATCAACCTATCTCTAATAATCAGCTATGTACCACAGACCTTCAAGGTGGCTGTAGTTAAACCTTTACTTAAAAAGCATATCTAGACCCAGCAGTCTTAGCTAATTATAGGCCAATCTCCAACCTTCCTTTCATATCAAAAATCCTTGAAAGAGTAGTTGTCAAACAGCTAACAGATCATCTGCAGAGGAATGGTTTATTTGAAGAGTTTCAGTCAGGTTTCAGAGCTCATCACAGCACAGAAACAGCTTTAGTGAAGGTTACAAATGATCTCCTTATGGCCTCTGACAGTGGACTCATCTCTGTGTTTGTCCTGCTAGACCTCAGTGCAGTGTTCGATACTGTCGACCCTAATATCCTATTAGAGCGATTAGAACATGATGTAGGTATTACAGGTACTGCACTGCAGTGGTTTGTATCATATCTATCTAATAGACTCCAGTTTGTGCATGTAAATGGAGAGTCCTCTTCACACACTGAGGTTAATTATGGAGTTCCACAGGGTTCAGTGCTAGGACCAATTCTGTTTATATTATACATGCTTCCCTTAGGCAGCAACATTAGAAGACATAGCATACATGTTCATTGCTATGCAGATGACACCCAGCTCTATCTGTCCATGAAGCCAGATAACACACACCAATGAGTTAAACTGCAGGAATGTCTTAAAGACATAAAGACCTGGATGGCCGCTAACTTTCTGCTTCTTAATTCAGATAAAACTGAGGTTATTGTACTCGGCCCTGAAAAGCCTAGAAATGTGGTATCTAAGCAGATTCTTACTCTGGCATTACCTCGGCCTCCAGTAACACTGTGAGGAACCCTGGAGTCATTTTTGACCAGGACATGTCCTTCAACGCACATATTAAACAAATATGTAAGACTGCTTTCTTCCATTTGTGCAACATCTCTAAAGTTAGAAATATTCTGTCTCAGAGTGACGCTGAAAAACTAATTCATGCATTTATTACTTCCAGGCTGGACGACTGTAATTCATTATTATCAGGATGTCCAAAAAACTCGCTGAAAAGCCTTCAGCTAATCCAAAATGCTGCAGCAAGAGTACTGACAGGGACTAGAAAGAGAGAGCAGATTTCTCCTGTTTTGGCTTCCCTTCATTGGCTTCCTGTTAAATCCAGAATTCAAAATCCTGCTCCTCACATACAAGGTCTTAAATAATCAGGCCCCATCTTATCTTAATGACCTTATAGTACCATATCACCCTATTAGAGCACTTCGCTCTCGCTCTGCAGGCCTACTTGTTGTTCCTAGAGTATTTAAAAGTAGAATGGGAGGCAGAGCCTTCAGTTTTCAGGCCCCTCTTCTGTGGAACCAGCTTCCAGTTTGGATTCGGGAGACAGACACTATCTCTACTTTCAAGATTAGGCTTAAAACTTTCCTTTTTGCTAAAGCATATAGTTAGGGCTGGACCAGGTGACCCTGAATCCTCCCTTAGTTATGCTGCAATAGACGTAGGCTGCCGGGGGATTCCCATGATGCATTGAGTTTTTCCTTTCCAGTCACCTTTCTCACTCACTATGTATTAACAGACCTCTCTGCATTGAATCATATCTGTTATTAACCTCTGTCTCTCTTCCACAGCATGTCTTTATCCTGTCTTCCTTGTCTCACCCCAACAGCAGCAGATGGCCCCGCCCCTCCCTGAGCCTGGTTCTGCCGGAGGTTTCTTCCTTTTAAAAGGGAGTTTTTCCTTCCCAGTGTCGCCAAAGTGCTTGCTCATAGGAGGTCATATGATTGATGGGTTTTGCTCTGTATCTATTAGTGTAGGATCTACTGTACAATATAAAGCACTTTGAGGCGACTGCTGTTGTGATTTAGCGCTATATAATATATAATATATATATATATATATAATATATAGGAATTGAATAATGAAGGTTTAATTGGTTAGCCATCTACCATTATTTAGAGCAGTCCTAGTAGGATCCGCCTGCCTAGACCCAGCTGTTTAAGAAATTCGTTTCAATGGCTAAAGGCTCTGTGGGTTCACTCCAACTCCAGGTGAGAGAAAGTGGGGAAGCTGGATCTTCTCAGCTGAGCCAGTGTTGTGCCAAATAGTGAGCACATGCCCAAAAGTGATTTCCGGTATTTGCCAAAACATTATTATGGATATTTAAAAAGTTATAAATGATTTGTTGGCCTAGCATCTGTGAAAAATATGTCAAACATGTCTCGCATAATTGATATCGAGACATTTTAAGACAGAAATAACATTTCTGTCATGAAGTAGAAGTTGCAATCAGTTTTTGGCAGCAGGACTTTTATGTATCCTTTAATTTCGAATGAAAAACTCTCAATGACTTAAAATCTTTTTTCTAGAGAGATTGGGCCAAGAGGGCAACAGTCACTGCAATAATTATGATCTAACAGTTATGTAAAGATGCTTTGAGTAGCCAACTGTATTAATTACTTTTTGGAACAATGCCGGCAACCAGCCAGGTGCCAACAGGTCACAGGAGAGATGCGAGACAAAAACGCCAGTGCAACAGACTGAATTCAGCCATAATGCCTTAAGAAACTGTTCTGTTACTTCCAGATGATAGTGTCAGGTGTGTTATCAGTGTTTCATTAGCAGTCCACTGTGTTTGCCCAGAGGTTTAAAGCTCTGTGAGTTGGGGCTGAGGTGTGGTGTAGTTAGGGTCTATGCTTCATATGAGAACAGAGGTGGGAAAGGGTCCTGTGTGCGAGTGTTACTCCTTCTCAGTTTCTCTGTGGCAAGTTGAATATTTAAGAGAGCTTTGCAATAGTGGGTCAGTCGAGTCAGCAAGGTTCAAATAAAAGTGATACAAACATTATAAAGACACAGCATGAACAACTAACAGCTGTAGACACAAGCCATGCATAGTGACACCATCTTAACTATTAACGTGATATAAATGTCGTCGCTCATCAAACCCTTCAACTAGCTTTATGACAAATAAAATCTGGTTACAGAAAAAAGCACATTACTTTTTTTAAGCCTTTTTCTGGCTTTATTGGAAAGTACAGTGAAGATGGATGGAAAGCAGAGGGGAAACTCAGCCAAACAGCATAATGATATTCTTATGTGCTTGGATAAAGGTGAACATTCAGTTTTTGTCGTGATATCTGCTGCCCTGGATATTACTGATTGTACCATTCACAACAACAGATTACAGAACTGGCTTGACATCAGTGGTACTGCGCTCCAAAGGTCAGGCTGTACATCGGCCCCCATTCCCAGTAACATCATCATGTTTCCCTTCTCTGGCTCCCACTTTAAAATCCTATTACTAACATAAAAAGCTCTACAGAGACAGATCCCTACTTATGTATCAGAGCTACTGAGACCTCGTCACTACAGCCAACAGATCATCTGATCAAGGTCTCCTAACTGTTCCACGCTCTTACTTTAAAACCAGACTTTGGAACAGCTTTCCTCAGCCTACCAGGCTGGCTGATTATGTGATTTATTCAGCTACCTGTTAATGATTTCCCCATTATATTGGGCCCATAGTTTACATAGTTTCTGAGTGTGTGGAAGGGTCTATGTTGGAATTAATGTATGACCCTAAAATTCATTTCAAGTGCCTGTATTTTAGAACATGTATAATTAGTTTTAATTATAACATTATGTGGCTTTTATTCATCTGTGATGCACCTACTAATTCTGTATACCACTATGTGGATATTAACTTTATTTGTACAGTGCTATAAAAATGAAAAGATCATTTCATAAAAGGAAGTTTTGAAGGTATGAATAAAATGTAGTTAATGAATACTTATCTGTTAAACTGATAAACAGTGAGTCAGAATATTGTACATCTAGTATAATAACATGTGTACCACTGGGAAAAACAGTTACTACAGTTGATCGTCTGCCACCACCTCACTCATGTCACAGCAACCCTCTGCATGTGGTCCTTCCATCCAGGTATCTTATGTTCCTGCCTGAAAGTCCATCTTCAAAATTTTTTGCCAAATATATCCACTATCCCTCCTCTGTACATGTCCAAACCATTTCAGCCTTTCCTCTCTAATTTTGTTTTCAAGCTCAAACCTGATCTGTCCCTTGGATACACTAATCTTGTATGTCCTGGTCACTTTCAACAAAAGCTTAGTATCTTCAACTCTGCCACCACCAGCTTTTCTCTTGACAAACCACTGACACTCACCTCCCAAGCTCCATCCTGCCTGTACTCTCTTCTTTTCCTCTCTTATGTACTTTTCATTGCTTTGGTTGGCTTGCTACTCTCGCTAGAGATCACAATGTCATCTGCAAACATTATACAGGGAGTGCAGAATTATTAGGCAAATGAGTATTTTGTCCACATCATCCTCTTCATGCATGTTGTCTTACTCCAAGCTGTATAGGCTCGAAAGTCTACTACCAATTAAGCATATTAGGTGATGTGCATCTCTGTAATGAGAAGGGGTGTGGTCTAATGACATCAACACCCTATATCAGGTGTGCATAATTATTAGGCAACGTCCTTTCCTTTGGCAAAACGGGTCAAAAGAAGGACTTGACAGGCTCAGAAAAGTCAAAAATAGTGAGATATCTTGCAGAGGGATGCAGCCGTCTCAAAATTGCAAAGCTTCTGAAGCGTGATCATCGAACAATCAAGCGTTTCATTCAAAATAGTCAACAGGGTCGCAAGAAGCGTGTGGAAAAACCAAGGCGCAAAATAACTGCCCATGAACTGAGAAAAGTCAAGCGTGCAGCTGCCAAGATGCCACTTGCCACCAGTTTGGCCATATTTCAGAGCTGCAACATCACTGGAGTGCCCAAAAGCACAAGGTGTGCAATACTCAGAGACATGGCCAAGGTAAGAAAGGCTGAAAGACGACCACCACTGAACAAGACACACAAGCTGAAACGTCAAGACTGGGCCAAGAAATATCTCAAGACTGGTTTTTCTAAGGTTTTATGGACTGATGAAATGAGAGTGAGTCTTGATGGGCCAGATGGATGGGCCCGTGGCTGGATTGGTAAAGGGCAGAGAGCTCCAGTCTGACTCAGACGCCAGCAAGGTGGAGGTGGAGTACTGGTTTGGGCTGGTATCATCAAAGATGAGCTTGTGGGGCCTTTTCGGGTTGAGGATGGAGTCACGCTCAACTCCCAGTCCTACTGCCAGTTTCTGGAAGACACCTTCTTCAAGCAGTGGTACAGGAAGAAGTCTGCATCCTTCAAGAAAAACATGATTTTCATGCAGGACAATGCTCCATCACACGCGTCCAAGTACTCCACAGCGTGGCTGGCAAGAAAGGGTATAAAAGAAGAAAAACTAATGACATGGCCTCCTTGTTCACCTGATCTGAACCCCATTGAGAACCTGTGGTCCATCATCAAATGTGAGATTTACAAGGAGGGAAAACAGTACACCTCTCTGAACAGTGTCTGGGAGGCTGTGGTTGCTGCTGCACGCAATGTTGATGGTGAACAGATCAAAACACTGACAGAATCCATGGATGGCAGGCTTTTGAGTGTCCTTGCAAAGAAAGGTGGCTATATTGGTCGCTGATTTGTTTTTGTTTTGTTTTTGAATGTCAGAAATGTATATTTGTGAATGTGGAGATGTTATATTGGTTTCACTGGTAAAAATAAATAATTGAAATGGGTATATATTTGTCTTTTGTTAAGTTGCCTAATAATTATGCACAGTAATAGTCACCTGCACACACAGATATCCCCCTAAAATAGCTAAAACTAAAAACAAACTAAAAACTACTTCCAAAAACATTCAGCTTTGATATTAATGAGTTTTTTGGGTTCATTGAGAACATGGTTGTTGTTCAATAATAAAATTATTCCTCAAAAATACAACTTGCCTAATAATTCTGCACTCCGTGTAGTGTACTGAGACTGCTGCCTGACCTATAAGTCAACCTGTCACCATTCCAAACAAGAAGGAGAGTTTTACTTTCTCAAATAGGATGGACTCGAATAGGTACAGCCACTTAAAATGGCTTAAACAATTGTATTTCATATTTTTTATGAAATAAAAAATATATAAATGAAAACTTATGAAATGTCTATATACAATCTATATACTGAAAAGCTAAATAATAAAAAGGGTAATACTGTTAACTGCTCATTTTGATTGACAGTTTACTTTGTTATGGTAATGGCCTGTATTTATATAGCGCTTTACTAGTCCCTAAGGACCCCAAAGCGCTTTACATATCCAGTCATCCACCCATTCACACACTGGTGATGGCAGCTACATTGTAGCCACAGCCACCCTGGGGCGCACTGACAGAGGCGAGGCTGCCGGACACTGGCGCCACCGGGCCCTCTGACCACCACCAGTAGGCAACGGGTGAAGTGTCTTGCCCAAGGACACAACGACCGAGACTGTCCAAGCCGGGGCTCGAACCGGCAACCTTCCGATTACAAGGCGAACGCCCAACTCTTGAGCTACGATCGCCCCCGTTATGCTTTGTCTGTGAAGGTTCTCAGTCATCCAGGTCATCGTAGTCAAAGGAGCTTGCAAAGAAAAGCGTCTGGACTTCTTTAAGTTGCTTGAAGACGTTTCACCTCTCATCCGAGAAGCTTCTTCAGTTCTAAGGTCAAATGGTGGGGAGTCCCAGATTTAAACCTGTTATGCTTTGTTATGCTTTGTTTGTCAACTGGGCTGTGATACTACATTGTCTATCCCTCATCATTCACACTAACAGCTCATTTATATGACAGTAAACAGTCTGTGTTACTTGTACCCTGTCAAACAACAGATCCTTAACTTTTTCCCTCTCTATGATCACTTGAGTCTTATTGAGTCTTACTAATACAAGTGATTGGGTGAAATGAATGTTCAAGGCTGTTAACAATAGCGTCTCTTGCAAAACTCGGTCGTGGTTTCCTATAACATAACAACACTCTTTTCTTAACTACATAGATCTTAGTGCGTGAATTATGTATTATAATAAATGAACTGGTACCATGCTTTTCCATGCTGAACTCTCAAAGCAGTCTTACTACAAGTCTCATTAACCCAGTGACACATATACTTTCATACAAGCGACTTGTTTAACATTAACGTGCAAACTCACACTCTGATGGATGTATTGGAAGCAACTCAGGGTTGACTATCCTGCTCCAATGTACTTCAGCATGCAGGCTGGAGTTGCTGGGTAATCAATTCACCAACCTTCCAATTGGTAGATGACTCACTTAACCTTCATAGCTGCCCTATTACATATTGTTGTTGTCAGACATTTCATTATGGGTTTATGAGCATTGGTACTTTCAAGTCGGATGATAAATACAGCAAACAGTCTTCTTTGTTCTTATTTTGGGACATCTAAACATTGTTACTCCATGACCACTTTGGCTCTTTTGTGCTGACACATTGAAATAACTTGAACTAGCCAATGTATTTATTTGTTTGGTTATTTAATAATTTGTCATGTATACAGACAGGGACCAGTGCATTTGACAATGACATGTCCCCCAAAGGAAATCAGACGTTTGCACTTGCCCCACTGGCCATCCACAGCGGTTTTTAATATGAGACCAAATATAGGATGAGGCATTTGGGAGGTTCTTGTTTTGGTTAGGAGGCAGTCAAGCTTCAGGACCATCATTAGATTCAGAGTCTCATAATTAATATGTGGACACAACATTGAAACTACTGCAGGTGAAGAACATTAATCAAATCTTTACAATGCAGCATACTTTTAGGAGATTGTTGCTCACAGTTATTGTATTTCATTTTTGGCCTTTATTGGATAGAGACAGTGTAGAGAGACAGGAGAGAGAGAGACGTGCAGCAAAGGGCTGCAGGTCAGACTCAAACCCAGGCCAACTGGTCTCTACCCAGACAGCATATGATAGCCTGCTCACCCACTGAGCTAAACCAGTACCATGCTTATACTCTTAGTTACATACTATAACTACACTTTATGTGGATACGATTTTTGTTAGTTTCTCTAACCCAAACACTTTTGGACAGTAGCCACATAATAGGATGACATTTCCCAACAGCAGCTGCCTCTATCCAGCATATGCAGCTGATGCCACATGACATCCACTCATGGGTCAGACTTGGTTTCATAGCACAAAGCCTTAGAAATGGCTTTGTAACCCTTTCTACGCTCATAAATTTTGCTCTCTTTGTTTCTCGGCTGATTTTTTTTTTTGTGCCATGCCGTGTTGCTGTTTGAGATCTTTTAGCCTACTTTGCTTTGTCGGACAGGTTCTATTTCTAGTTCTGATTTCTTTATTTACCAGGTCTGATAATAAAGTCTGTTTGACAAGTGTAACTGAAGTCAGCTTTGCCACTCCTGACTTTAAATTTTTTTTATTAATGTCAAAAGTGTTAAAGAAGTACATGACGGTGGTGAAGGAGATGTATGGTGGTGTGTGTTACAAATGGGTTCAAGGTGAGGATGTGATTACATCAGGGATCTGAGCCCCAGACAGGTTGACTGATGATGTCAGGAGTTTCCGTGGACGCTCCACAGAAGGGTGACGACACTGTGATTGTTAGTGAGAGTAGGGAGCAGCCTGAAGAGGTGGAGGTATGCTCTAGACCAGGGGTAGGCAACCTTTTTGATTACGAGCGCTATCTAAAATTTCCTCAGAAGTCAATGTCCCATATAATTGCATTAGCAATAAATTTAATAATGCTCTATATTAACAGTTGCTGCGCTGAGCGGAGAGCTACTGAAGCATTTGAAGTGTCGCAATGTGGAAATTTCAACATCACTTGAAAAAACTGAGAGCTAGCAACATCCCTCTCACCAGTAGGCTAAGTGATTTTTAGCCAATTACAAGTTGAATCTGGTAGCTGGGGTTGTTAGCTAAGATACCATCATTAAGAAGCAGCACAACTAATGTGTGTATGCGAGCTAATTTGCGATGTGCACCGGTGGCCCGGCCATTTATTTTTTAATTGAAATTAATATTAAATAAATTCTAACAACAGCTGATCAAGCTTAAACGTGCTGCTGTTGTTTAGCGCGACATCGCTGGTTTCCTCTTTCTGGCACAAAGTGGGCGATAAACAAAGAAGAGAGAAAAGCAGATCAGCTGATCATTGATCAGTTTCATGATTGAATGAGAGAAGAAGAGGCAGCTGCAGCGTAAAGATGCAGAATAACTCCAGCTTTGTGTCTTTTTTCATTGTAGCTGAAGTCCGGGACAAACTGTGTTCCTTTTCAGCTCAATATGAAACGCGTAATATTTTCTCTCAATGCAGGACGATTCTGTTTTTTACGGGACGGTTGGCAACTCTACTAACTAACCTTATGAATAAAATAAAGTTCACTATCAGTAACATCATAGCACCACCCAGCTGTAAAGAAACTCCGTCATGCGAGCTAGTAGCAGTACGAGTTATTGTAACTGACTGTAAAAAGTCAGCACAACGAAAATAAACTCCACCTGAACTTGGTTTATATCTGACCCAGAGAGACTGCAGGTCATAACTTCTTACCTGAGGTTCAGTTCACCTGACACTCGGACTGGCGGCCGCCTCGGGGCTCTCCTCCTCCTGCCTCCCCTTTCCCTCATCCACCTGCTGGCCTCTTGTGGCAGCTCCGCCATAGAAACCACCAAACAACTGAGTTATTTGTACACATCTGCCACCATCTGGCCAGTCCAACGCCTTTCATTGTTTATACCATTACAAAAAACAAAACAAAACAAAAAACTTCGGCCCACATGGTCGTGCCATCAGTTAACCTTTGCCCAGGGTTACCCCTGCTCTAGAATGAAGAATAATGATAGTCAGTAGAAGCAAGACAGAATATATGTGTGAGAGGGAGACAGGTTTAAAGGTGAACATGCAGATAAAGTCAAAGCAGGTGAGTTTAAAAAAACAACCAAAGCAATGGACTTTGAGAGGGTTGATGAAGAAAGTTCATGCAGGATTAAGCGAGTGTCAATGTCAGTGACAGAAGGACAGCAGAAAAAGTGAAAGGGAAGGTTTTCAAGATTGTAGTCGAGTCAGGTATGATGTACACGCTGGAAACAGTGGTGCTGACTGAAAGACAGGAAGTGTTTCGATGCATGCTCAATCATCCAGGTAAGGAAATCCCGAAACGTTGATTCTATCCATCTGGACATTTTCAGTGGACAATCATCCAGGTGACTTCTTCAGTCTCAGCTGACTGCAGGTTTCCAACCTTATAAACAGTACATCTGCACAATGACTGAAACTAGCACCACTGAATGAACAATGGGCTGAGAGGTCAGATCCTTGATCATTAATATGCAAATTGTCATGACCATTGATCACCAACCACTGACTGATCATTGATCAAAGGCTTATTAAATTATTTCTGAGTTATAATTAGAGTATTGAGTGGAAACAAGCTATTGTCGTGCTTTTGTGTTACAACTTGTTATATTTGCTGAATCTAACATGAAAGTTGAATGAAAATGGCATTTTCTTCATTTTTGTGACTTCATGGAGGATTTTTATTATTACATTATCATGTTTTTTAAGGACATTGAACAGAATTCTAAATGCTTCATTTTATAGGATTTTAATCCAACTAAATAACAATTGTCATTTGTTGTCTTTTCCAATTACATTTTTTTAATGATGTGTGCTCAAATATGGCAAAGGAGTGTTTGATGGGTTTTTTTGTTACTTTGTTTTGTTTTTCATATGTCAACTGGTCAGTTATTGGACATTTATTGATGCATCTGTCCAAAAGTAAGCAGCTGAAGTTTTATGGTAAATGGACTGATTCTTTTATAGCGCTTTTCTACTCTCCCAGAGTACTCAAAGTGCTCTATACAACATGCACCCAATTGCACCCATTCTCAGAAGCACTTTCTAACTACATTCACACTCCAATGGATGCATCGGAGAGCAACTTGGGGTTAGTATCTTGCCCAAGGATACTTGAAATGCAGGGAGGAGTCAGGGATCGAACCACCATACTTCTGAATAGTAGGTGACCTGCTCTACCTCCTGAGCTACAGCCATCCCAATTTTACAGCAATCATGTTGAAATTCTCTACCATAAAACCTTTATGCAAATAAGAGATGCTCGAGCAGAAGACGTGGTTGAGTTGAAACGTAATGATCCTTGTAGTAATGACACTGCAGTGATCAGCATCCTCTGCATCTGGTTGTTGTTAATAGAAACCTGAAAAAATTCTAGTGTTTAACCCTGTGTAGCTCCCTCTTATTAGTGAGTTGTTTTCAGTACCTATATTACCAACTAAAAGGTTTTAATGAAACTGGTTTCCTCTGTTTTGCCTCCCTCTATTGATGCTGAAGTAATTAAACTGAAGCAAAAGCTGCAGGTCTGTCTCTCACTCACAAACAGCTCACTCAGTTTGACCCAAAGTGGGCTGACCCTGACATTTTCCTCTCATCTAATGCTCCTTGAATGAAGTTTTGTATGGTTCCACAGGCTGCCATTATAAAGCAAAGAGCAAAACCAGGGGCAGGGCAAGAAATTACCTCTTCAGTTTTCTCACACAAATCTTTTTTCCCCTGTGTCTCGTTCTTTCTCTTTCACAGTCACAAAGAACATTATTTGTGTAAAAGACAGAAAAGTATCATTCTGTAATCATTTGTGTTCCAGAAACTATTGGTGTTAGAACCTTTTCCAGCATCGGTAGTTATAATCATTATAATATGATTATAATATGACAAAAATAATAAAAAGGGTTGCACTTTCTATTACAGCTTGGTAACAAAGTAGTAATAGTAGGGAAACAAGGTGTGCATGGTTATTACCATTAAATTACCAAAGTAATGACTACTTTATACAAGAAACAAGTACAGAAACAAATATGTTATTACCACTCAGTTACCTGTGGTAGTTTCTGTGTAATAAGTAGGAAACAGGACTGCAAAATCAAAGACTGCCTGTTTGTATTTACTAACATAACAGTAACTTTTAAAAGAATAATACACATGAATACAGTAGATTTGCATAGGAGTGTAGATGACTACATAATACACAATTTATAATATGGTAAAAATATTTCAGCTATCAAGAACGTGGAGTACATGTTAAAAATGTCATATTCTTGTCATATTCAGACTTGTGGGGGGCACAACAGCACCATCCTGCACCGCCTTCATCACCGATTGACCTCTAACCATCCGAAGATCCAGTCTCGCCTGCAGCCAGTAGCACCAAGCCTTGGATACTAAAAAATTCAAAGTTTTGAAGAAGAACAATTTTAAAGAAAGCATGATGTAACAATTTCACACGGACTGTCCTATTTAAAGAAAATCCACCATTATAATTTGTATATAAAGTAAAATAATGAATTAATAGTTTTCCTTCTCTTCCAAAGGTAACGCATTGAAACACATTTTTAATCCCTATCAAACCTCAAACCTCCTCACCTAAACTATCACGGTTCTGGGTCATTTTGACCAGCATTTTCAGTTTCTTATGTTTTGGTATTCTTCTGTATTATGATTTATGTTCTGATTCTTTTCTTATCCTGTTTTGAATATCATATTCTATGTTTCAGTTTATTCTGGTTTAGGGTTTTGTTCTCAGATGTTGTGTCCTCGTGTTTAGTGCAGGTTTAGTTCAGCGTCCTTGTGAATTGTTTCTGGTCATCTGAAGGAAATTGTCTATGGTGTGAAGATACGAGATGTGCAGCACCTGAAACTACGGATGCTGGATGCCTGTGCTGGCATTTCTCCTGCGGTGTTACTATCAGTGTGTGAAGAGTGGGAGAAGAGGGTTGCATTGACAATCCAACACAATGGACAGCACATTGAACACATTTTATAAGTGGTCAGAAACTTGTAAATAACTCATGAAAGAATAAAGTTACGTTGAAGCCAAGCACACCATTGTTGTTCTTGTGACATTACCAATAAGTTTGATGTGTCACATGACCCTCTTCCTATTGAAAAAACAAAAGTTGTATACAAGATGGCCGACTTCTAAATGGCCACCGCCCATCTTGAGGAGTTTGCCCCCTCACATATACTAATGTGCCACAAACAGGACTTCAATATCACCAACCATTCCCATGTTATTACGGTGTATCCATATGAATGGCCCACCCTGTATATTAAACCACCTTCGCATCTCAGCGAGTGCCTGTGCTTGGATCCTCATTTATTTTCTCCAAAAGGCTCATCCCCTTAGCCGTGGCATAAACAATGGAAACTGGAGTGGTGAATACTCTAAACGTCATTAATAATATTATAAATTTACTATGTCTTATTTGAAAGTACTAACCACATCTAGATCTCAATCCATATTTACAATATTTGTCAGCTTATAAAAACTAAGGTTTTGCCAGTAAAATAAAATAAATTAATCTCAGCAGGTGCGTCCTGTTTTCACAAGTTATTGGTGTGGACGTGATTAGAAAAGGCATACATCTGTCTATGTAGGACCGAGTAATTGAAGCCACAATATCAAAACTGCAGGCTAAAATACAAAAATGTTCTGATGTTTGACATCTTGATTTGAAAGGATTTACTTTAATGGACACAATGTTTAATCAATTTAACATAATGTTTGATGATTCATTGTTTTTTCAGTCTGGACTTTTCTTAAACTGTTTTTTTTTTCCTTTTTATACATTATGTTTGTAAATTATTGTTTATATCCTTATGGGTGTCATTGCTTGTAAAGGTTTTGCTGAGGGAAAACTTTCATGATAAATTGTATTGCCATTAACCTGGTCCTATTTCATCTTGACTCACATTATCTTCTCTTCTTTTTTCCCTAAAAACTCTTTACATCCATCCATCAATCTGTCCTTTCCACCTTCCATCAGCATTTTGCCAGGGGTCATGGTAATAAAAATCAGGACTTATGATGTAATTATTTTTACATACATTTCCATTTAAATGTTAATGGGGCTGGTAATTATTAGGTATAATAGACAACACACACACACACACACACACACACACACACACACACACACACACACACACACACACACACACACATTCTTCTATATGAGTATAGAAAGCCAACATACAGCAGGCACCTACATACAGATGGATCCTGACAGTCACATTTACATGTGCACATGCACACACACACACACACACACACACACACACACACACACACACACACACACACACACACCTATTAATAAGAAGATGAAATTCTCTAATTATAATTGGCTCTGTGATAGCTGGCCATTGCTTCCAGTCATTAGTGTGACTACATTTCCCTTAGGTAATTATGAACATATTTCAACTCTGTGACTGAAAGATGATTCCTGATTTTTTAAGATTATGGGGCAAAAGAATCTACTCCCAAGGGTTATACTTTGACAGTCTTTACCTCCTTTAATTTTATCAGAGTGTTTCTGACTCAGATGTGCGTTTGGATTCAATGTCCCCCTGATTTAGGTGTATTTCTCCCTGACAAAAGTACTCCCATGGATGTGAAGTACATTAGTACTACCAGTCTGATAGTTCCTTCAGGGCCTCAAGGAGCTCATAGCCAGTCCCCAGATGTGCTTCAGGCTGCAGATATATGAGTCACAAGCAATGAGGGTGAAAGTGAAGGAGGGCTGACAATTTTGGTTTCTTTCTAGGAGGGACTACACTTCCATCCATCACACAAAGAAGTCTGTCAAATGCCTTGATAAGCCTTCGGATTGCCCCTTGAAGGACATGAGACATTTTTCCAAGAAGCTGAGATAGCCCAGCAGTATCTGTGGTGTCCTTCAGGTAGGATTCATATTTTCTGTCTGAGGGCTGAAACCAAGATGTTCTGTACAACACAATTTGAATTTTCAAGCATTTTCATATTTCAATCTGCTGCTAATAGAGGTACAGTCAATATTATACACATCTTGTTTGTGTCTTGGAGTAATGCTAAATACAGATTCTATACAGGTTTTCAATAATTATATATAAACAGTGTATGTTTAAGCATTCTTATGGAAACTGCTGCAGTAGTCCATCAAGTACTCTTAGATGGATTAATTGCATGCACATGTATTAACTTATGTAGTTTCATATTCAAATTATTATTTCCAATTAAGATACATTTCCAGATAAGATGCATTGATTTTATAACTGTTTACTGTTTACTCGTCTAGATGCAAAAGCTGAAATGTCACCAGCAGAGACATAACATATTCTAAGTAAATTGAGTATGTACACTATATTGCTGAAAAATATTTACTAATCCATCCCTATCATTGAATTCAGGCATTGGAATCACTTCCCTGGCCATGGGTGTATAAAGGCAGGTGGGTTTTCATGGCCAAGCAGCTTCATCCAAGCCTTACATCACCAAGTACAATGCAAAGTGTTAGATCCAGTGGTGTAAAGCACACCGCCACTGGACTCTAGCGCAGTGGAGACCGGTTCCCTGGAGTGACAAATCACACTTTTCCGTCGGGTAATCCAATAGACGAGTCCGGGTTTAGTGGTTGCTAGGAGTATCAAACTTGTCTGACTGCATTGTGCTAAGTGTAAAGTTTGGTGCAGGGGGATTTCACTCTCCCAACTGTGTGGGAACAGCCTCTTTCTCTTCCAACATGATTGCCCACCAGTGCACAAAGCAAGGTCCATAAAGACATGAACGAGTTTGGTGTGGAAGAACTTGTCTGGCCTGCACAGAATTCTGACCTCAACCCAACAGAACATCTTTGGGATGAATTTGTGCAGAGACTCCGGGCCAGGTCTTCTTATCCAACATCAGTGTCTAACCTTACAGACAGTGATGTGTCTGTGTTCATATGCGTTTAAAGGCAGACAAGCAAATACTTTTAGCAATATAGTGTCTATCTATCTATCTATCTATCTATCTATCTATCTATCTATCTATCTATCTATCTATGTCGCTTCTCATTGGTAGAAACTATCTATCGATATATATATATATATATATATATATATATATATATATATATATATATATATATATATATATATATATCTTGATAATATCGATAATGATTTCTACTCTATTTCACCACTCAAAGCACTTACAACCACAAGAGGAGAATGTGATGCGTTCGCCAACCTAATTAGTAAACTAGTAAACTGGTCCATGCTAATTCTTGTAAGAAACTCTAACAAATACTGGAAGAAAATGTAATAAAAAATCTTTCCAGTCTTTTTTCGTTTCAGTATCACAAACTGACACTATGAAACCACGTTGGGGGAGGTTGGAACAGTCAGCATCAGAGTTCTATAACTTGTTGAATAAAGTCACTAAATAGCTCAGATTTAAATCATATTGTTAATCTTATCTTATCTTATTCTTTTTTATAGGGCATCGTATGTATTCATTTCATTAATTTGCTATTTGGAAAATAGTGTCCTCGTAACACACACCTTATTACCTCTAGAAGAACTGATGTCCTTGAATTCTCCTTTGACCAGTTATCACAGCAACAATATGGCTACACACACACATACATACACACACACACATCTGACAGGAACAGTAATTAATCTCCGTATGTCCAGGAAGAAATGCTGTCCATGGAACAAGAACAAGTAGGAATAAAACATCAGGCAAGGGAACAAGAAGGTTGGAGAGATCACATATGTCTAAAGAGGGTATTCATACCTGTGTGTGTGTGTTTCTGTTCGTGTGTGTGTGTGTGTGTGTGTTTCTGTGTCTGTTCGTGTGTGTGTGTGTGTTTCTGTGTGTGTGTGTGTGTGTGTGTGTGTGTGTGTGTGTGTGTGTGTGTGTGTGTGTGTGTGTGTGTGAGCCTACAGTGAGCTCTGTGCTGAAGAGATCTACACTGACAGCTGTAGACGTAGAAAGTGCTGCCCATGACCACAAAATTCTGAAGCAAAATATTCCCAGACATAATCCACCCTGCACCTAAAGTAAGGAATATTTATGATCCTCTGCCAATTTATATGCCAGTACTCCTGTCCTAGTAAATACCCGAAAAACAGAAATGCCTAACTTATTGGAACATACTTTGACAAAGCACAACAAGTACTCCAACCTTTATTCAAGTTGATCATTCTGTGAGTATTTTTTTATTTTCTAAAAGTTGGATTTAAAGTGATCTCATTTAACACTTTACGATTAGTTTGTTCAATTCGGTTTCAGTTTAATTTTACTTATGTAGCACCAAAACAGAAGAACAGTCACCTCAAGGCACTCCATAGTTTATGACCTTAAGTGCGAGTTTCAGGTCTTGCTGAACATTTTTAAATTGTAAATTTAACACATTATTCAATTTACAAATTGTTTCTAAATCAAACAAATGTACAGTTTGTAAATTAGGGTCCTCAATGAAGTCAAAAAAGAGGATAAAGCAGGGTTTACGACTGACAAATCACTATCCATCTTTTCTGTGTAATTAAACAGAATTTTATATATGAATTTTACAAAGTTTTCCTGTTATTTTTACATACATGGAACATCAATCAAATGACAAAATGTCTAAATTAACTAATTATTAATCATTTTTAAAAGTATTATTTTTAATAATTAATTAATTATACAAAATAAATTCTAGTTTTATTTTTAGATATATATTTAGCTATAAATATATATCTAAAATGTGTCGCACTGAGTGGTAAAATGCCATTAAAAGACAGACATTTTCTGTAAATTTACATGGGTTTGTTTATTAATTCAAAGATGGTGTGTAATTATAGAAGTCACTACATAAGTGATGGAAAACTATTGTACGATTTTTTTTTCTTTTTAATATACAACTTTCAAGTATTGTGTCAAAATATATGCTTACAGTAATTTACAGAAAAAGAATAAAAATAGAAATAATATAATATATATAATATAACATAACATATATTATTCATATACTTATATCCAAAAATGCCTCTGAAAATGACACGATTCTGTCATAACAAATGTAGTTAGTATTATTGTACATTTTTTTAGATAAGTTTAAAAATAGTTTGTTACACAATGTCAAAATAGTTTTGTAAATACTTAGTGCTTAATATTCTGTTTTTATAATACAGATAAATTAGCAAAAAGTGAAACGGTTAATTATTTTAGCGATCAATCATTATTTTAAACAGAAACAAAGGTACAGCAATATCAACAGCAGCTATCACTCACATTAGCACATGGAGCCATTGTGGATTATGGGACATTTTTATTATGTTATTATGTAATTGGTTATGATTTGTTAGGTTTGTATTGTGTGTTTGCATATGTGGGCATGTTATGCAAATTTCCACCCTTTGGAGGAGAAGGTGAAGCTTTTTTTTCAAATATCCAGCAACAAGAGAAAATTCAGCGGAGGAAAATTAAATATTTCTAAGTTTGTACCAGGTGAATGATGGAAAAATGGACCTTATAAGACCAACCAGTGTTTACTTTTGGACAAACACTGCGGACACAGGAACACTCGAAAATTACTGTAAAAACATCAAAAACTAATTTTGAGGGAGGAAAAAGGATCATTCACAGCAGTCACAAAAAACTATACATTACAATTAAAAAACAGAAACTTTCATGTAAAGCTAAAGCAGTTGTGTCTTATGTTATTATCCTGTAAAAATATGGACATTTTCTGTATTTTTACATGATGGTTATTTTCCCCATATTTTACAGTGTAACCAGTCTGATAGGACTAGCCTATATGTGCCTCGATCACTCGCTTATCACATCCAGGCTCGAAACAGCAAACACAAACATAAATTCATTTTACTTTTAACTTCAGTGGTTGTCAAATGTGAAGTGAACACTCCACAGGGCTGACCTTAACGTTAATGACAAATAGAACATGACGAGACTTTCTAAAGGAAAAGTGAAGCGAGTGAGACGTGGAATTCATGGCTACCGCCACGGTAAGAGGCATGCAAATCCACAGACACAAACATTCAATGGCCCACTGTGACGAGCGCATTCATTCCATTCAGTCACTGTCTATATAACCCTGACCTTAATTGTTATGACAAACAGCCTTACCGTCACCGCTTCTCATTGGTAGAAAGAAAGACCTAAACTTCTGTATCCAGTAAGTACAAAATGTTGTCCCTGCCTGTCTGTTCACTTTTCATGGCTTCTAAACACAACAACAACTGTGCTGACTGTGACCAAACAATCGTGTTAGTGTCTCCACACAACTTTTTTTCTACTTCTGTGTCTTAAAAGCAAACGGACTGCCCTCCCCTCAACTGATTCCTGTACAAACAAAATCCAGTGAAAACTGGATTATTTACGGTGTTTATGTTCTAATCCGGCTCTTTAGATTTACAATACTGAGGTGGCAATTTTCCAAATGAGGATCTAAAGAATATATTTTTTATTTGGAAATTTGGAACTGAAATAACAAAAAATCACAAAAATCACCATATTTATTTACTGTCTACGTTTTTTATGAAGTGAAAAACAAATACAGACAGGCTTTTTTTTTTACAGTTTTTTCTGAATGCTTAAACCCTAACTGTGATTCCTGTAGCACAATCTCTAAAACTATTCAGACTTATAGCAAAACCACTCACTGAGTTTGCAAAACTAAAAGCACAAAAACTGCTTTGCACTCAGTTTGCAATTTTGTAACACACACTTTGCAAAACTGTAGGCACAATTCACTGCACAACACTCAATTACCAAATTTCCAACACACTCCTAGCAAAAGTATACACATGTATGGCTATCATTAACACTAATTTGCCAACTGTCTGGCACACTTTCACATGTGAAAACTTTTTTAGATAATTAGTTCACTTTGCAATCAGCCTAAGCACTATAATCCAGGTAAGCTGTGTGTGCGGAGTACAATGGAGGGAGCAGAAAGAGTGAGAAGTAGAGGAGGCCGAGGAAGAGGACGTGGAGGTGAAGAAGTAGGATGAAGAGGACGACAAGGACAAGGAGGAGCAAGAGGAAGATGAGGAGGGGGGAGAGGAAGATGAGGAGGGGGGAGAGGAAGGGTAGGAAGAGTAAGAAATAGAATTGCTGATGACATCAGAGCTACAATAGTGGACCATGTAATGACCCTGAGGGTAGCTGGCCAACGGGTCCAGCCTAACTCGAGCTGCTACACTGTAGCAAGCACCATAAGGACATCTTGAAATGAGAATCGGTTAGTACAGTCACTCCGCACAAAGATTTGTAGCACTGCCATATGCCAATGAGAAACACACCAATACCGTAGATGTAAAAATACTGAAATTGTTACTTTACAGAATTGCTAGATGACCAGATGCTGGGGCAGAGGAAGCATGTTCACTGCAGACCAAGTAACCCATATAGTCATTATGGCGATTGCAAATAATCCTATACTTGGAAATAAACACTTGTGTTTGTTTTGATGTGTTTGAATAAACACCAGTACTTGAAGTTTGGATCCCTCTATGCTTATGGATCTATGACAGAAGTATGAGCTCAAACTGACATAGCCTACCTTGTGCACAGAGAAAGCAAAAGCCAGATGTGTTTTGTATTCATACCATCAGTGTGCAGTTGGCGCATTGTGTGCTTAGTAGATGATGGCTTGTGTGTACTGTTTGATACGGAAACACCATTTTTACAAAGGTGTGAAGAGTTAATCTAGCTGTGTTTGCTTTTGCAAGAGAACTACAATGTTTTGATGATTGGGTGACAGGTTTTCTTATTTGTGTGAAGAGTTTTGCAAAATTAGCAAATAGTTACAAAAAATGTGCTTAAGCAATCAGAAAAAACTGTAAACTGGCCCTCACATCTTGCTATTGATGGCATTTCCACTGTTTTCACACAGATGACCAGGAGAGAAAGTCCCATCCAGCTGAAGCAAGAAGCACTGACTTAGAATCAGTCTTTTTTTGTTATTCATGAAAAATATGTAATTTGGTGTATGTATTATTCATGGTGTTTTCATTTTGCCCTGGTTGTCCAACTTCAGTTTTCTTTGGCTGTTTTAAATGTTCTTTGATATTGAGAGTTTGAAGAATGAGCCATTATGTCACGTATTATTTTGGCTTCACTGGCAAACATAAATGCACCCAAACATGCACAAAGACTGAAATGGGCTGAAAGCACATCTATGAACACAGTCGAGGCTGTAATTACACTTGTCATGGTAATAATTGGTTATGGTTTGTTAGGTTTATATTGTGTGTTTGCATATGTGGGCATGTTATAATTATACGGTCAGTATAATGCACTGACACTAAGATGCCACTTTGTTCTCTGGAAAACATTCTAAATTATAAATAAATAAATAGTAAAGTTGCAAAAGATAAATGTGCAGCAGTTTTGGATATTTATTCATCGTGGCTGATGGTAAAAAATGTAACATGCATGTTTCAGCTTTGCACAGAAAAGCTTATAAAAGCTTCAGAGCCAAAGCCTCTAAGCGGACGATGTGATGATAACATTGTACATTTTATTGTACACTAGCCCTGACTTTTCAGTGAGGGAGTTCATGGCCTAATTTGGGCTCCACTTAGGGGAAGAGCCTACAGTTCTCACTTTTCTTCCTGCACACTTGTCTTCATCAGTCTCGTCACCTGCTGTGGATTTAATTGCTCGTGTGTCGCTGGTCCGTGAGCCAAGTTATAACATACAAAGAGCTGAAGTGAAACCAGGTGTTAAATACAATGAACAGTGTGCACTGCGCTTCATTTTTTGATCTTGTAATGTTTTTCAGTTCTCCTATTCCCAGTGAACTCCCCTATCCACTAACCAATCAACAGTCAAACGCTTCCAGTAAGGCAGTCAGGATCTTGGAGGATGCATGGCAGCGGGTCTTGCGTGGGTAAAAACCCTCTCTCACCCCATATTTTTCATGAATAACAAAAAAGACTCATTCTAAATCAGTGCTTGTTGCTTCAGGTGAATGGAACTTTCTCTCCTGGTCATCTGTGTGAAAACAGTGTAAATCCCTTCTGTCTGACCAAAAACTCTACACGGAGGAACATATTTGTGGGACCATAAATCCCACATTAGGCAGTATCATTAGAAGGCGTAGAAAACACATTATCTACCCATGAAGCCAGATAACACACACCAATTAGTTAAACTGCAGGAATGTCTTAAAGACATAAAGACCTGGATGGCCGCTAACTTTCTGCTTCTTAATTCAGATAAAACTGAGGTTATTGTACTCGGCCCTGAAAAGCCTAGAAATATGGTATCTAAGCAGATTCTTACTCTGGATGGCATTACCTTGGCCTCCAGTAACACTGTGAGGAACCTTGGAGTCATTTTTGACCAGGACATGTCCTTCAACGCACATATTAAACAAATATGTAAGACTGCTTTCTTCCATTTGAGCAACATCTCCAAAGTTAGAAATATCCTGTCTCAGAGTGATGCTGAAAAACTAGTTCATGGCTTCTATGCTGGATGACTGTTTTTACATCGGTTTTTGCATCCGGGAGCATCGAAAAATGGCCACACCGACGAGAGCTCTGAGTCATCTCAGCAAATATTTTTTTTAATTTATTTTGTACTGCTTGCTATTTCTGTGCAGACAGCGCTATCATATACTCGGTATGACAGACAAACGCTTTTGGAGCTACGTTCATCAGCCAGTTCGGACTTTACAGCGGGTTTCGACACTGTGGACGCTCTGCCTGGGATCCTTTGTTTACTCGCGCGACGCCGAGGGAAAACAAAGAGGGGGAAACGCGCCGGAGTTTTGAGCCGAACCCGACAGAGAAACAGCAAGCCACCTCTGCCCAGCTTTCGAATCTCCAGTCTCTGGACAAAAAACTTAACGAGCTGTGTGCACAGATTAAACACCAAAAAGACATCATGAACTGCTGCGTTCTGGCCTTCACAGAGACATGGCTGGAGCCAAGTGTCCCCGACTATGCCGTCACACCAGATGGATTCACTGTTTGCCAGGGAGACTGAACGAAGGACTCAGGCAAGAAAAGGGGAGGAGGGGTGTGCTTTATGGTTAACTCTTTGTGAGCTAGAGATGTATGTATCTTAAAAACTTACTGCTCTCAGAGCCTCGAGCTGCTGACCATGAAGTTAGACTTTTTTACCTCCTGGGGGAGTTCAGTTCAGTTCTCCTTTCAGCTGCTTGCATTCCTCCACATGCTGATAAAGCTATGGCTATGAACGAACTGTACGACATCATTCTTGGACTTGAGAACAAAAATCCTGAAGCTGCCTTTATTGTGCTGGGAGACTTCAACAGAGCCAACGTGAAGAAAGTTCTCCCCAAATACTACCAACACATCTCCTTCCCCACAAGAGATGATCAAACACTGGACCATTGTTACACTCAATTCAAAGAGTGCTACAAACATGAAAGAATAAAGTTACGTTGAAGCTAAGCACACCATTGTTGTTCTTGTGACATTACCAATAAGTTTGATGTGTCACATGGCCCTCTTCCTATTGAAAAAACAAAAGTTGTATCCAAGATGGCCGACTTCTAAATGGCCACCATGGTCACCACCCATCTTGAGGAGTTTGCCCCCTCACATATACTAATGTGCCACAAACAGGACTTTAATATCACCAACCATTCTCGTGTTATTAGGGTGTATCCATATAAATGGCCCACCCTGTACATTTGATTGTAATGTTGACCCTGTGCTAACTTGCATATGACAAATAAAACTGAAACTGAAGTGTAATTCATTATTATCAGGAAGTCTTAAAAACTGCCTGAAAAACCTTCAGTTAATCGAAAATCCTGCGGCAAGAGCCCTGACAGGGACTAGAAAGAGAGAGCAGAGTTATCCAATACTGGCTTCCCTTCATTGGCTTCCTGTTAAATCCAGGATTGAATTGAATTTGTCTTTGTCCTGTGTTCCTCTTCTCATCCCAACCGGTTCCAGCAGATAGCCCTGAGCCTGGTTCTGCAGGAGGTTTCTTCCTGTTAGGAGTTTTTCCTTCCCACTCTTGCCAAACCCTTGCTCACAGGGGGTCATGTGATTTTGGGGGCCTTCTCCATTTTCTCTGTATCATTCTCTGGTCTTTACCTTACAGCATAGTTCCTTGAGGCAATACTTCCTTCAACAAAATAGAATTGAATTGAATTCAACTGTTTTACCTATACTGTGCTTGTATGGTGTCCTTGAGTATTTTGAAAGGCGCCTATAAAAATTTATTATTATTGTTATTATTATTATTTTTTTTAATCAATGGAATTAACTTTCAGGGGTTTGGGGGGCATTTATAGCCACAGAGCACTTCAGGATATATGTGACTGCTGATTTTGTTTCACACACAAACTGCACACCCTGATAGTTTATAAAGCCTCATTACCAAGTGAAAATAATTATGATTTCAATACATAATTGCTTCTACTAAGACTAGAAAGACTGAACTGGCTGCTTGGGTTTCTATGGACTAAAGATATGCTGATATTCCTAAAAAGCAGAAATAAAAAAGGAAAACAATATGCCATTGTATTAAACAATCAGATTAAATGATTAAGGTTCTTAATTTTGGATTTTAAAATTAGCTGCTATGTGATTTTTAAATTACAGGAAAAGATATTGTCCAAATCAAACCCACAGCTGTTCAACTGCTTTAAATGACAAAATGTGTCAAAAAAACAAACAAAAAAAAAAACGCTGAAACGGTCAGATTTGTAATATAAATTAAACAGCTGGGATTATGTGTGTTTGTTTGTTTTTCTCCTTTTGATTTTGGGTTATTGGCCTGCAAAAAATGACTGCAGTGAGAATGAAGAAGAAGCGGAAAAATAGATGTGATGAGAGAGCACAGGCAGGAGCTGGAAATGATAGAAAGGGGTGTCAAAGCCATGGAGATGGCTAAAACAGGAAAACATGTGTATCAGCTTGTTACTGTAGCTCTGTGCAGCAGCACAGGGTGTCGGTGGCTTTTCACCATCAGCTCAGAAAACAGGAAAGAAAATGAGTCTTGGGCATCGGCCAAATGCTACGGCTGAGCTCGGCTATTAGCTAACATCTCACTGATGTGGCTGGAAATGATTTCCTCTTCTTAATTCTGTTTGTTAGCTCAGATTAAATTTGAAAGCAGTGGTATTAGAACACAGCAATGCTTAATTCCTCACCTTTAAAACTGCATACCAATTTAACTGTGCAACCTTCAGTAATAATCAGATTATTACTAAATCCATGTTGACAACTTTCAATTCAATTCAATTCAATTTTATTTATATAGCGCCAAATCACAACAAAAGTCGCCTCAAGGCGCTTCATAGATACAGAGAAAAACCCAACAATCATATGACCCCCTATGAGCAAGCACTTTGGCGACAGTGGGAAGGAAAAACTCCCTTTTAACAGGAAGAAACCTCCGGCAGAACCACACAACAACCCGTTGTTGTGTGTTTCTTAGCCTTCATGCATGAATCATACTACAGTCCTGCACTACATCCAAAGTATTTACAAATAACACGTAATGAACCTCTTAAAGGAACCTCTAAATTTTGTTATGTGACTGTCATTTATACATATTTGACTTTACATCTATTTTTCCACAGTGTTGCTCGTCCGGACAAGTCCAAGACACATCAGGCTCTGATTGACAAAAGCATGTAATCAGTTGATTCAGGGTGCCTTTGGTTTGCTTTTCCTTGCAGTTAAAACAGTGAAGTTTGTGCTTATTGAATTGAAAACAAGACAGACATTTATTAATTGTACAGCCCAACCACCACTTAACCACAGAAAATAAAGGAACAAAAGCAATAACTTTAAGCCACAGATGTCTTTTGTTGTTTAAAAAACAAGATTGTGACACTTGCAGTGTTTTTAAAATGTATTTGGTTTTTAATAGTTTAAATGTATTTTTAACCTTGAAAATTGATGAAGAGGAAACAAAAATCCTGGAAAAAATTAAAGTGACTTAAAACACACATCATTTTAGTTGATCCTTATCTACTCTAGGGGCCTGAACTTAACCAGACTGTGTACTCACACACACACACACACACACGCACACACACACACACACACACACACACAGTAGCGGTTTTAGATACGGGCGACACAGGGAGTTAGGGTTAGTGGTGGGGGGCGGCATCACGGGCATCGGCAAAAAAAAAAAATGCTCGTACTCATGCTGCCCCGACGTCAGCCAGCGCATATTGGGAATGCCACAGGCACCGATCGGTTTTCTATCGCCCATTTGCTGGGAGTAAGGGCGCCCTCCATTTGCCAGGTGCGCCTGCTGCTTGCAGCGCAGAGATGAGAGGGCGGGGCGGAGGGGGATTCTCTGACCGGCTGGAGCAGCATCTAATGACCAACTCGCAAAATAAAACAAAATAAAAACAAAACAACAAACACGAAAACAACAGACATCATGATACAGACTTATAATTTGCACCGATGTTTTTTCGAAATTCTATACACGAAAACTGAGCGTGAGAGCCCTCGGTGCGCCTGCGCGCTGCTGAAGTCAAAGTAAACTTTATTGTCATCTCCGCTACATACAGTCCAGTATATAGAGAGACGACAAGGCTCCAGTTACAGCAGTGCAAGTAAACAAACAATATATATAAGAAGAGTAAGAAAATAAATATACACTTTAGGACTCAGGGTAAAGGGATCAATAACAATTTAAAATTTACAGTTTGATGATTTAAAGTTTCACACACATGCTCTATACAGGCGCTGTGGAGAGCATCCTCACACAGAACATGACATCGTGGTTTGGGAACAGCTGTGTGAAGGACCAAAAAGCTCTCCAGAGAGTGATCCGTACAGCAGAACGCTGCTGCAGGATTGCTCTCCCCCCGCTTCAGGACACCTACACCAGGAGATGCCGGACTAGAGCAGCGCAGATACTGAAGGACCCGTCCCATCCTGGCAACAAACTGTTCCAACTTCTGCAATCTGGTAGAAGGTTCCACATCTTCCGGGCAAGGACAGAGAGACTCAAGAGGAGCTTCTACCCCCAAGCCATCCATGCCCTAAACACACACACCCGCCCTCTCACATCATCTATAATTGATTGAGACAGGACTGTCTTCCAGACACTAAACCAAGGCACAATGTAGATTTCAATTCCTTTAATTTTAAATATGTTTATATTGTCTATCCTGTAAAATAGTCAGATGTCTATTCATATTAATGTACAGAATTCACCTGCTTGCTGCTACTACTGCACATTCACCCAATGTATATACTCTATATATATATATATATATATATATATATATAAAATGTTTTTCCTCTACACCCCCCCCCAATTTTCCCAATTTTTTTGCACATGTCGAGGAGCGTGTCAGGCTACATTTCACTGTGTGTTATACTTGTATAACTATGCATGTGACAAATAAAGAACCTTGAACAATCCGTTCAAAGAGGAGGGGGGCTGGCTGCTTCCAAATAGAGCACATTTCAGTTATAATTATGTAAATCTAAGCCCATTATGTATTCATGATTTGAATCCTGGGTTGTGTGAAATCCCAGAAATAAACCTTAGACAAAGTGAAACTGTGAGCTAAGGTGTAGGTGTGTTAGGTTATGTTGTGGTGATCCTCGAGTCCTCGAGGAGTTGTGTTCATACTGGAGTGCAAAATTAAAACCAATGTAAGATGGACAAGAAAAGTTCAAAGCCACCAGGTGCTCAGTTTAGAAAAAAGAGAAAAGAAGAGGAGGAGAAACGAGCAAAAGATGCAGGTAAGCAGATGCGTGATTGGATCATGGCAGGTCATCCTGGAACAATCAGAATCAGAATACTTTATTAATCCCTAAGGAAATTATGTGGGTTATAGTTGCTCCAAGAAGAAATGGTAAAAATAGTAACAGTAACAGACTAAACTCCAAACAATACATTATGTTACAGAGGGAGTGTTCGCCCAGGGCGCCAAACAGGCTAGGACCGCCACTGCACGCACGCACACACACACACACACACACACACACACACACACACACACACACACACACACACAGGGAGTGCTACAGGGAGTGCAGAATTATTAGGTAAGTTGTATTTTTGAGGAATAATTTTATTATTGAACAAAAAACTCATTAATATCAAAGCTGAATGTTTTTGGAAGTAGTTTTTAGTTTGTTTTTAGTTTGAGCTATTTTAGGGGGATATCTGTGTGTGCAGGTGACTATTACTGTGCATAATTATTAGGCAACTTAACAAAAAACAAATATATACCCATTTCAATTATTTATTTTTACCAGTGAAACCAATATAACATCTCCACATTCACAAATATACATTTCTGACATTCAAAAACAAAACAAAAACAAATCAGCGACCAATATAGCCACCTTTCTTTGCAAGGACACTCAAAAGCCTGCCATCCATGGATTCTGTCAGTGTTTTGATCTGTTCACCATCAACATTGCGTGCAGCAGCAACCACAGCCTCCCAGACACTGTTCAGAGAGGTGTACTGTTTTCCCTCCTTGTAAATCTCACATTTGATGATGGACCACAGGTTCTCAATGGGGTTCAGATCAGGTGAACAAGGAGGCCATGTCATTAGTTTTTCTTCTTTTATACCCTTTCTTGCAGCCACGCTGTGGAGTACTTGGACGCGTGTGATGGAGCATTGTCCTGCATGGAAATCATGTTTTTCTTGAAGGATGCAGACTTCTTCCTGTACCACTGCTTGAAGAAGGTGTCTTCCAGAAACTGGCAGTAGGACTGGGAGTTGAGCTTGACTCCATCCTCAACCCGAAAAGGCCCCACAAGCTCATCTTTGATGATACCAGCCCAAACCAGTACTCCACCTCCACCTTGCTGGCGTCTGAGTCAGACTGGAGCTCTCTGCCCTTTACCAATCCAGCCACGGGCCCATCCATCTGGCCCATCAAGACTCACTCTCATTTCATCAGTCCATAAAACCTTAGAAAAACCAGTCTTGAGATATTTCTTGGCCCAGTCTTGACGTTTCAGCTTGTGTGTCTTGTTCAGTGGTGGTCGTCTTTCAGCCTTTCTTACCTTGGCCATGTCTCTGAGTATTGCACACCTTGTGCTTTTGGGCACTCCAGTGATGTTGCAGCTCTGAAATATGGCCAAACTGGTGGCAAGTGGCATCTTGGCAGCTGCACGCTTGACTTTTCTCAGTTCATGGGCAGTTATTTTGCGCCTTGGTTTTTCCACACGCTTCTTGCGACCCTGTTGACTATTTTGAATGAAACGCTTGATTGTTCGATGATCACGCTTCAGAAGCTTTGCAATGTTGAGACTGCTGCATCCCTCTGCAAGATATCTCACTATTTTTGACTTTTCTGAGCCTGTCAAGTCCTTCTTTTGACCCATTTTGCCAAAGGAAAGGACGTTGCCTAAAAATTATGCACACCTGATCTAGGGTGTTGATGTCATTAGACCACACCCCTTCTCATTACAGAGATGCACATCACCTAATATGCTTAATTGGTAGTAGACTTTCGAGCCTATACAGCTTGGAGTAAGACAACATGCATGAAGAGGATGATGTGGACAAAATACTCATTTGCCTAATAATTCTGCATTCCCTGTAAACTGACACAAAAAAAATCTATACAACAGCAACAAAGGCCAAGGTAGTCTTAACCTCCTAGGACCTGGTGTCCACATATGTGGACTTTACATTTTGGGTTGTCTAGACCAGGGGTAGGCAAACTTTTTAATGACGAGTGCTATCTAAAATGAAAACAGATACTGTGGTGACAGTGATGTACACTGTCTTGTTGGTATATGTAAGATTTCTATACATTGTACATCAGATAAAAACTTTGGTTGTAAGATTTAGATAATTTTTTAATAAAAGCTAGACATTTTAAATGAGAATAAGAAAGAAAAGTATTTCTTTGTGCCCCCCTCTCCCTGTTAATGCCCTACATGCCCCCTGGCAACACTTTGCTAGACCCGCCCCTGCACAGTTACCAGCTGTCAGCTACTTAGAAAAGGATCCTGGTGTTATTTGTGTCTCAGAAACAGTTCATAACTTCCCTTCAACTCATTCATGTCACCTAAAAGGTAAACCTGTTTCTCCATCACTGTTCAGCTCTGATGATTCAGTAAGGACGTCTCCTGGTTTCATCCTCATGTTTCCCTCTCACCACATATCCAAACCAACATCATGACCAGCAGCTTTACAGCTGTGGCTCCAGCAAACATCAGCTGATACTAGAAATTAATATTAAATAAATTCTAACAACAGCTGATCAAGCTTAAACGTGCTGCTGTTGTTTAGCGCGACATCTGCTGGTTTCCTCTTTCTGGCACAAAGTGGGCGATAAACAAAGAAGAGAGAAAAGCCGATCAGCTGATCATTGATCAGTTTCATGATTGAATGAAAGAAGAAGAGGCAGCTGCAGCGTAAAGACGCAGAATAACTCCAGCTTTGTGTCTTTTTTCATTGTAGCTGAAGTCCGGGACAAACTGTGTTCCTTTTCAGCTCAATATGAAACGCGTAATATTTTCTCTCAATGCAGGACGATTCCGTTTTTTACGGGACGGTTGGCAACTCTACTAACTAACCTTATGAATTAAATAAAGTTCACTATCAGTAACATCATAGCACCCACCCAGCTGTAGCCGTCATGCTAGCTAGTACGCAGTACGAGTTATTGTAACTGACTGTAAAAATTCATCACAACGAAAACAAACTCCATCTAAACTTGGTTTATATCTGACCCAGATAGACTGCAGGTCATAACTTCTTACCTGAAGTTCAGTTCACCTCCTCCTGCCTCCCCTTTCCCTCATCCACCTGGCATCTTGTGGCAGCTCCGCCATAGAAACCACCAAACAACTGAGTTATTTGTACACATTTGCCACCATCTGGCCAGTCCAACGCCTTTCATTGTTTATACCATTAAGAAAAAGAAAAAAAAATCATCGGCCCATAAAAACGAAAAATCACCATTTCCCCAGTACGCCCGATGGCCAGTCCAGCTATGGTCGTGCCATCAGTTAACGCTTCACATGGCAACTGTGGCAAGCGTGCCAAGGGTTGACGACCCCTGGTCTAGAGCAAAATACTAAATTTTGCTCAACAAGGGCCTGATATCCACTTATGAGGACATTATACTGCCACTGTTCTATCGAAAATGAAAACGAATGTCCTCATATGTGGATCTTATTTGCCTCAGAAACAAAATCAGGTAAAAAAATAAAAAATAAAAAAAATCAGGTAATTCTTTGTTTTTACATTCATCAGGTCCCAATCAGCCCGAATAGCAAGGAGAAATTAAAAAAAATGCATGCCATGAAAAAGTTCGTGTCTTAGGAGGTTAAAAGAAGGAAACAATAAATTACATTTTTATGGATTTGCTAAATTTAAAAAATGTAAACTCTCAGAAACAAAAGGGTTAGGAAAAAGTCCATTTCTGTCCCTACAGACATAACATACATAAAACCACCTCGTAGGACTAATTATTGGATCTCAAGGTCACTATTTTTACCTTTATTTTGTTGTTTGTTGGGTTAATGTTACCACCCAGTAACAAGCTGATGTTTGGATACTTTCTTCTACTTTAAGGTGCGTTACCTGGAGACATTGTTCTTCCAATTGAAAAAAGGGGGGAAAAAAGGAAACTCAATAAAATATTTTTTAGACTTTCAGATTTCTTGCATTTACTTCCTTATTTAGCTTAAATGAAAAGCGTTTTACACATTATAGTAATAATAATAATACATTTTGTTTATAGGCACCTTTAAAGACCCTCAAAGTCACCTTACATTGGTACAAAAAATAAACATATAAGGTAAATGAAAAATAAAAAACAAGTATGAAAGTATAAAAGGGGAAGTTACAAAAAATGCTATACAAATGTCAGATCAACTGCGAAGCTGGAGCAATAATGGCAACAATAACATACAGAACAGATTTTTAGCTGAGCACCAATGACAAGACAAGGCTTGAATTGATTTGCTAACTTTGTAATATAAAATATAGCAAATACATGCAGTATATATTAGTAACAATAAATGGCTACACACAAATAAATACAAATAAAAATGTATTTAAATGCTTCAGTGAAAGTAAGCCCTCTATGAATAGTTACTGCTGGGTCTTTATCTTACAGTAAGAAGAGCCATGAAATGACTATTGTTGTGAAAAATCATTAGACAGAAAACTCAAATATAGCTCCATTCACCAGATATCTTGATATTATGTTTCTGTTTCTTGCTTTTGCTCACAGTCATTACCTGTTCTTAGAGAAGACCACACTCACACTAACAGCATGCTCGGACAAACATGACAAGAACACAAAACAGCATATATTCAGCAAAATGGGGTGAAAAGTGCTCATTTGTGGATAAATACACAAAAATGTACAAACACCTGCAAACACACATAGAACCAAGCAGCTAGTACACACTGTGGCACATGTACACAGGCTGACCTGCAGCAAGAGGCTCTTTCTGCCTTTCAAACCTCCTCAGATCTCCTATCCTCCTACATTCAACCGTGGCTGTGTCTCGCCCCTCTCGCTGTCTCTATGATCAGTGTAGTATAAAATGAGGAAAAATGAGAGTTCAACAAGGCTGCTGTTACCTCAGTGCAACACACCTTCACTCAGCATACCGTATACAGGTTACACTGTCCTGCATGTACAACACACAGTATACTGGGTTTACGTACTGTTGTGTGAATGCACTTACATTGATCTTACATGCTAACTGCACAAAATCATACTTTGCATTGACGTAATAATAGCTCCACTGAAATTTTCAGGTGAGCGTTTTTAAGCTGCAGAGAAATAATGCTGGGAGCTCTTGGTCTCATTCAGCTTTTGGTTTAGATTTGACCGTTTTTGCAATTTTTAGTAATTAAAACAACATCCAGGTTTGTCTTCTGCATAATGATAATAGATGTTTGACTTATTTTGAGCAATATACGTTAATTTATCAAATGTAAACATTCACTTAAAAAAAATCATAATTAAATAAAAGATCATCAAGAGGAGCCTACCGAGAGCCCACAGTGCTCCTCTCAGGGAAAGCACACCTGTTTGGTACAACAAAGCATGATTCTTGTTACAACTGCCTGCAAGACGGGTCGGTCTATTCATGCTTTGTGTGTCCAGTTGTTAATTCCCGTATTTCATCTCAGGTTTTGATTGCTTCCTCTTTTATTTTGGTAGTCTCTTGTGCTCTCTATTTTGTTTTGGTTTTCTCTTATGGATTTATTTTATATCTCTTATTTTCCCCACCTGTGTTTTCACTCCCTAATTACCTCATGCGTCTATTTAAATTCTCAATTTGCTTGTGTGGTTATTGTGTTTCTGGGTTTCTCTGCCTGTTCCTAATGGTTTCCCTGATTAGTGTTTTCTTTTTGCTTATAGACTAATAAGCAAAAACAAAACATTTTGCTCTTTTATTTGTAATCTGCCTCCTTTCGTCCACACTGTAGCAACAAAATAGGCTGCACACTTGAAAGCAGCGACTGACACCCTCTAAACGTACATTGTACCAATCCTGTAGAGTGACATTCTCCCTGTGTGTGTGCGTTTGTGTGCATGTGTTTGTGTGTGTGTGTGTGTGTGTTTGTGTGTGTGTGCGTGCGTGCGTGCATGCGCGTGTGTGTGTGTGTGTGAGTGTCTAGGCAATCATCACTCAGTGTCACTATATACACCGTGTACCAGTGAATGACTTATGCACATACATGCATAATTGTGCACAGTGGGTGCATTACAGAGTGTGAAACCATATGTGGGTGTAAATAAATACACAGCCAGCTCCTCGTTTTCTACTTATCCCTGTGAAGAACAAGTGAATAAATAAATCAGTTTGAAAACCCTTAAAATGTCTTCATGAAAACATGTGCAGGTTTGCGTTTAAATGAGAACCCGCCAAGTCCTTTCACTTCCTTTCTTGTCTTGTTAGTAAAACAGATAGCAGTGATTCAAAAGTGAAGCCCCAAATGTTTCTGTTTGTAGTTTTTCCTCCTTGTTTGCATCCTTTAACTCTTCTTTCTCTGTTTTTTTTTTTTTTTTTTTTACCACATTTTAGTACAAATACACAGATGGACACACAGTAAAAGATTGAATAAGACATTGGCTTGTGTATTAAACGTCAATGGTGTAGTGCCCATTGATTCAACACTGACAACAGTTACAATTTATAACTTCCCTTTGACAATACTAAAGGAGAATACACCACAACACACTCTGCCTCTGACATACCAAAGAAAACTGAGGTCACTAAAGGTGTGTGCATCGATACTGAAATATTGATTCTTGTGATATCAGATATTTATGTTCTACAATCAATTCTTATATTAAAATATTATAATATATATATTTCAGTAATTTGAGGTAAATTCGTAGTTCCTGATCGGTCTAGGCTCAGGGTTTTGTGTCTAAATGATGGGTAGGAACTACTTCCTTCGCCTGTAGCAGTGATATCCGAAGTACAGCTGTATAAATGCATCACGTGTGCTCACTCACTCAGTTCATGATCGTAAGCAGAGTCATGTGTGGAGCTATTTCAGCTCCACAAACAGCCAAGACACAGTTTGTGCCACATGTGGTAGGTCCACAAAGCTTGTCAAACACAAACAAAAGTAAAGTTTATGATGAGGTGAAGTGAAGAGGAGGAGAGGGGCAGGAGCTGCTAGGGCAAGACAGACATCGCTCGCGGTGCTTTGGCGCTGCAGACAGGCTCTATCCAGGTACGGAGGGAGAAATGTGGAGCTGTTGATGAATTTGGGAGTGTGACTTACATCTGCTTGGGTTGTTGTATTAATATTTAAACAACAAGAATTCACTGCATCCTTAAAACGATGGAATCCCATTTAATGCTTTGATTATTCAGACTAGAGATCTTTAAATTATACAGCGTACTCGCAGTAAAAAAATGCCCTAATCTAAAGGAGAATTGTTATGCCCGTCAGCTTTTGCCTTGAGCATCCAGCTGGCGCCAGGGGGCCCGCATGAGATGAAGATGGTAGTTGTTTTGGTTAGTGCGAACAAACTGCTTGCAGTTTTACAGTTGGTCTGATGTCCGTCACTGGTCAGCAGGTCTCTCAATTCCTGTTCTTCTTCTTCAAAATCTTATCCATATTGCGTTCAGTAAACACAGTCTGAGTACTCACAGCCCTGCCCATCGTCTATCATGTCAGCCAGCCTTGTGGGATTTTGAACAGCTGTAGCCTCTTCTTGTTCTTCGATAAGCTGGGTCCGAGCCAGCTCCAATCAGTCAGAACTCTGTAATCGTGGTTCCGAATTGGTAGATGTCGTTCAATGTCCTCCATCGAGAGTGTCGCCAGACACACGACACAGCAAGCATCTCCGCAGGACAATCAGGCTCTCCCAGGAGGGTGTCAATTTCATTAAGGGACCAGTTGATCAAATCCATAATTCTTTAGGTTTTTAGAGAACAAGTCTGGGAGACTCTCTTAGGGTTAGAGAGACTATATGATCTTATGATCTTAATGGTGCTCCACATAGTCCATGTTAATGTCAAAGTGTTCATCAGTGTGCTGCGTATACTTCTGTTTAGCCCACTAAATGCCCATCTTCAAGAATGAGTGCTCCTTGCTGTGAGCCTGCTGTGATGGCATGCCACACATGGTAAGCTCCACACCTCACCACCAGTTGATTCACTTTAGTTTAAGGGCTGGGAGACCTGAAGTACCACTGACAGCCTAATTGGATAGCACCACATGATTCATTGCTTGGGGGGTGTTTCATGTTTGTTTAATTGTTTTGTATTAGTTGGTTATATGCAGTGTTGGGTAAGTTACTTTAAATTAGTAACTTAGTTACATTACTAGTTACTTCTATCAAAAGTACCTCAGTTACTTCAAGTTACTCGTTACTTTCAGAGTAACTAGCTACTAGGTAAAGTAACTTTGGTTTTACTCAGAATTCTCTCGTTAATGTGTTGCTTCCGTAACTGGATACCCAGCAAGTTTGCCAGTCTTCTAGCTTGCTTACTTGCCACAAGTGCACTGTGCCACCTACCAACAGAAAGGAAAAAATAACGTGCACATTTCCACGAGAGAAATCCCACGCCTGATTCTATCCTAGCCTGCTTTTTACATCCAACACAAAAACTGCAGTCGTGGTGCTTTCGATTGTACTCAGAACTCGGAAATTCTGCCTTCTGAATAGGAAGATGTAGGCAACACCAGACTGCAGATGAGCTGCATACAGAGCTGGACTGGGACAAAAAAATCGTCCCGGGCATTTTGACTAGAGACCGGCCCACCATTATAGGAAAAATCATAAAGCCTCTGAATGAAAATAAACACTGTTGTGTATTTCTTTGTGCCCCCCTTTCCCTTTTAATGCCTTACCTGGCCCCCTGGCAACACTTTGCTAGACCCGCCCCTGCACAGTTACCAGCTGTCAGCTACTTAGAAAAGGATCCTGGGGTTATTTGTCTCTCAGAAACAGTTCATAACTTCAACTCATTCATGTCACCTAAAAGGTAAACCTGTTTCTCCATCACTGTTCAGCTCTGATGGTTCAGTAAGGACATCTCCTGGTTTCATCTTCATGTTTCCCTCTCACCACATATCCAAACCGACATCATGACCAGCAGCTTTACAGCTGTGGCTCCAGCAAACATCAGCTGATACTAGAAATTAATATTAAATAAATTCTAACAACAGCTGATCAAGCTTAAACGTGCTGCTGTTGTTTAGCGCGACATCCGCTGGTTTCCTCTTTCTGGCACAAAGTGGGCGATAAACAAACAAGAGAGAAAAGCCGATCAGCTGATCATTGATCAGTTTCATGATTGAAGTAGAAACAGGAGAGGGAGGGTGAGAGGATGAGAGACGATTACGTTTTTTACGGGACGGTTGGCAACTCTACTAACTAACCTTATGAATTAAATAAAGTTCACTATCAGTAACATCATAGCACCACCCAGCTGTATAGAAACTCCGTCATGCTAGCTAGTAGCAGTACGAGTTATTGTAACTGACTGTAAAAAGTCAGCATAATGAAAATAAACTCCACCTAAACTTGGTTCATATCTGACCCAGATGGACTGCAGGTTATAACTTCTTACCTGAAGTTCAGTTCACCTGACACTCTCGGACCAGCGGCCGCTTCGGGTCTCTCCTCTTGCCTCCCTTTTCCTTCCTCCACCTGCTGGCTTCCACCACTTGCTAATGTTATTGAATCTGTGGAAGCTCCGCGATAGCCACCACACGAAGTAACGAATAACGAGCCTATCTAAATCCCAGTAACAAGTAACGCGTTCCCGGTTTTGGCATAATAACTAGTTACCGTGCTCATTACCACAATAATAACGTAGTTACTGTAACGCGTTACTTAATAACGCGTTAGTCCCAACACTGGTTATATGGGAGCCATTTTGTTATTCCCCGTGTGTCATTTGGTTTAGCTAAACCAATATTTAAGTTCCCCCGTGTGTCATTTCAGCAGGTCAGTTTATCTTATGTTTGTTTGAGGTTTTGTTATTTATTATCTTGAGTTTAGTCTATTGAGTTGACCTCGGACCTCTGTCATGTGTCTGAACAAGATCTAGAATAAGATGAAAGTGGTGGGAGGGCTCTTTATATTTTGAGAGAAGCAAAATTGAGTCTAATAAAAACGTAAATGCAGTGTTGAGGCTGCCATTGTTAGCATCTACATGGATGTTAAAATCACCCACTATAGCTGAGCACTAAAACAGAAGTCTGAAATTTAAGGATAAACATTTATATCACACACACACACACACACACACACACACACACACACACACACACACACACACACACACACACACACACACACTATTGCAGAAGACATTAATGATATAAAGAAGAATATCCCACCCATGAAATATGCATAACCGGAGAGCAGAAGCACTAAATAAAAACAACAGGGTGGAACTGTCTCATTGTGGTTTACAGTTTCACTGTGGGCTGTGAGGTTTGGAGCAAAGCCTTTGTTGTAGCTGATTGTGAATATGCATGTCCTCACTTTTTCTCTATTTGTTAGTACAGTGAAGACATTTCGATCATTCCTGTTTGTTTCCTCCTGTTTTCTGTGTTTTGAAGGTCAGTTTGTAGATTACAGAGGGAATGCAGAACAGAGAAAACATCCTCTGAGTACACAATACATATTAAGAACTACGGCTATCCACAGTGATTATTAAGACTGATGGCATGCAGGGGTCTCAAACGTTGGCAAGACAAACAGCAAGAGCATAAAGTGACTTTGATACACTCATATCCAGACTGACACAGTGAAAGAAAGATGTTTCATTTGTTCAGACAAAAAATTTTCTGGCCTCTCTCCCATTCAAAGTGACTTTCATATATTATGGATGCATCTGATCAAATTATGGCATATAAAAGTGCTATAAAGCAAATAACCAAGAGTGCTGCTGCTTGCTTGGAATGTAATGTACTGTTTCATTTGATCACATTCAGATGTTTCTGATGCTCTTTGCATCAGATCTAAGGCAACAGTTACCCCTCTGTATAGTGCAGGGGGTCGGCCACCCTGGGCACGCGTGCCAGCTGTGGCACGCAAAGGGTTAATTGATGGCACGACCATAACTGGACTGGCCATCTGGGATACCAGGCATTTGCCCAGTGGGCCAATTGTGATTTTTCGTTTTTTTATGGGCCGATGATTTTTTTTTTTTTTTTTTGTAACGGTATAAACAATGAAAGGTGGTGGATTGGCCAGATGCTGGCAGATGTGTAAAAATAACTCAGTTGTCTAGTGGTGGTTATGGTGGATGAGAGAAAGGGGAGGCAGGAGGAGGAGAGACCCAAGGTGGCTGCCGGTCCGAGTGTCAGGTGAACTGAACATCAGGTAAGAAGTTATGAGCTGCAGTCTATCTGGGTCAGACACACTCAACAAAAATATAAACGCAACACCTTTGTTACTGCTCCCATTCCCCATGGGATGGACGTAGAGACCTAAAATTCATTCCAGATACACAATATAACCATCCCTCCCAAACAGTGGTCACAAATCAGTCCAAATGTGTGGTAGTGGGCACATCTGCTATATTGAGATAATCCATCCCACCTCACAGGTGTGCCACATCAGGATGCTGATCTGACATCATGAGTAGTGCACAGGTGTACCTCAGACTGCCCACAACAAAAGTCCACCCTGGAATGTGCAGTTTTGTCTCACAGCAAAATGCCACAGATGCCACAAGCAATGAGGGAGCGTGCAATTGGCATGCTGACAGCAGGAATGTCAACCAGATCTGTCGCCCGTGTATTGAATGTTCATTTCTCAACCATAAGCCGTCTCCACAGGCGTTTCAGAGAATATGGCAGCACATCCAACCGGCCTCACAACCGCAGACCTCGTGTAACCACACCAGCCCAGGACCTCCACATCCAGCAGGTTCACCTCCAAGATCGTCTGAGACCAGCCACCCAGACAGCTGCTGGAACAATTGGTTTGCACAACCAAACAATTTCTGCACAAACTGTCAGAAACCGTCTCAGGGACGCTCAACTGCATGCCCGTCGTCCTCATCGGGGTCTTGACCTGACTCCAGCTCGTCGCCGTAACAGACTTGTGTGGGCAAATGCTCACATTCGATGGCGTCTGGCACGTTGGAGAGGTGTGCGCTTCACGGATGAATCATGGTTCACATTGTTCAGGGCAGATGGCAGCTGAGAATGTCCCAGTTCTTGCATGGCCAGCATACTCACCGGACATGTCACCCATTGAGCATGTTCGGGATGTGCTTGACCGGCGTTTACGACAGCGTGTACCAGTTCCCACGGATATCCAACAACCTCGCACAGCCATTGAAGTGGAGTGGACCAACATTCCACAGGCCACAATTGACAATCTGATGGACTCCATGCGACGATGTGTTGCACTGCATGAGGCAAATGGTGGTCACACCAGATACTGACCGGTTCTGGGTCCCCAGACTTCCAATAGCGCAAAAAACTGCACATTCCAGGGTGGCCTTTTGTTGTGGGCAGTCTGAGGTACACCTGTGCACTACTCATGATGTCAGATCAGCATCCTGATGTGGCACACCTGTGAGGTGGGATGGATTATCTCAATATAGCAGATGTGCCCACTACCACACATTTGGACTGATTTGTGACCACTGTTTGGGAGGGATGGTTATATTGTGTATCTGGAATGAATTTTAGGTCTCTACGTCCATCCCATGGGGAATGGGAGCAGTAACAAAGGTGTTGCGTTTATATTTTTGTTGAGTGTATAAACCAAGTTCAGGTGGAGTTTATTTTCGTTGTGCTGACTTTTTACAGTCAGTTACAATAACTCGTACTGCTACTAGCTAGCATGACGGAGTTTCTATACAGCTGGGTGGTGCTATGTTACTGATGTTGAACTTTATTTTGTTCATAAGATTAATTATTAGAGTTGCCAACCGTCCGGTAAAAAACGGAATTGTCTCGTATTCAGAGAAAATATCATGCGTTTCGTATTGAGGTGAAAAGGAACAGTTTGTCCCGGACTTCAGCTACAATGAAAAAGACACAAAGCTGGAGTTATTCTGTGTTTACGCTGCACAGCTGCCTCTTCTTCTCTCATCCTCTCACCCTCCCTCTCCTGTTTCTACTTCAATCATGAAACTGATCAATGATCAGCTGATCGGCTTTTCTCTCTTGTTTGTTGATCGCCCACTTTGCGCCAGAAACAGGAAACCAGCGGATGTCGCGCTAAACAACAGCAGCACGTTTAAGCTTGATCAGCTGTTGTTAGAATTTATTTAATATTAATTTCTAGTATCAGCTGATGTTTGCTGGAGCCACAGCTGTAAAGCTGCTGGTCATGATGTCGGTTTGGATATGTAGTGAGAGGGAAACATGAAGATGAAACCAGGAGATGTCCTTACTGAATCATCAGAGCTGAACAGGTGATGGAGAAACAGGTTTACCTTTTAGGTGACATGAATGAGTTGAAGTTATGAACTTTTTCTGAGAGACAAATAACACCAGGATCCTTTTCTAAGTAGCTGACAGCTGGTAACTGTGCAGGGGCGGGTCTAGCAAAGTGTTGCCAGGGGGCCAGGTAAGGCATTAAAAGGGAAAGGGGGGCACAAAGAAATACTTTTCTTTCTTATTCTCATTTTAAATGTCTCACTTTTAATAAATAATTATCTGAAGCTTACAACCAACGTTTTTATCTGATGTAAAATGTATAGAAATCTTACATATACCAACAAGACTGTACATCACTGTCACAACAGCATCTGCTTTCATTCAAAGGCTTTATGGCTTTAATACCTGTAATACGTTTTGTAATATCTGTATTACAAAACGTATGACGCCTTTTGTATGGCCTGCTTTAACAACGTGCTAACCTTATTTACAATCAATATTGTATGGCTGTAATAATGGTGCTAAAGATACAGAGGGCTGTTAAAAAATATCTAGTGAAAATGCCTGGGCCGTTTTTTTGTCCCTGGGCACGACACGCAGTGAATTAATCTGAGAAGGTGCATTAAAAAATAAATGGCTGGGCCAGCGGTGCACATCGCAAATTAGCTCGCATACACACATTAGTTGTGCCGCTTCTTAATGACGGTATCTTAGCTAACAACCCCAGCTACCAGATTCAACTTGTAATTGGCTAAAAATCACTTCGCCTACTGGTGAGAGGGACGTTGGTAGCTGTCAGTTTTTTCAAGCGATGTTGAAATTTCCACATTCCGACACTTCAAATGCTTCAGTAGCTCTCCGCTCAGCGCAGCATCAGCACCGCGGAAATACACGGATACATCAAGACTGATCAAACCATAAAGCTTTAATGAGCAGCTGGATTTGTCTCGCATTAACTGGCTGAGTCAATGCCAGTTAATGCAAGATCGAAATGCAGCTGATTGAACTGAAAAGCTCGACTCTGTGGGGGTCAAAGGTTGCAGAACTACGACCACAGCTGGAATCCACAGCTGTGCGTGTTCATGGAGCTGCATGTTCACCTGCTGGACATCACTACCTGACAAGTTTAACTGTCTTCAGAACATTGCAGAGGCCTTATTGACAGTGTTTGGCTCTACATGTCTGTGTGAGCAGGTTTTCTCTCACATGAGTCCTCAGGTAGCCTCTGAATGCTGGACACTGGGAGACCTGTGTGTCTGAGTGGGAGACCAGAGATCATATTAACATGTGTGTCTCTGTATTAACAAACATGCCATATTGGCCCAGTTTATTTTTCTTATCACTGTTGTGAGGAGACCATAAATAGCATTTGTATTTTCTGTTGTACAGTTCATTTGCTGTTATGGATAAAAAGTCTTTTTTTTTTCTAAATAGCTGATAACTATTCGCTGACAGCTGCCAACATCTGCGAACAAATATAATCCTATAAAGTCGTTCTATATAGTGTGTAACTGTTAATATAGAGCGTTATTAAATTTATTGCTAATGCAATCATATGGCACACTGACCTCTGAGGAAATTTTAGATGCACTCATCATCAGAACAGTTGCCGACCCCTGGTATAGTGTTACTTTCAAGGGTTAGGGTATTTTTATTATTATTTTCTGCCAGTGTTCTGACACCACATATAATAGATTAGGTTGAGGAAAAGAAAATTGTTTCAGCAAAAAAAAAAAAAAAAAAACTTTTCACAGCATCAGTACTAAAAGAACAGAAAAACAAGCCTTCTATGAAAAACAGGTTTTCTTTAATACCTCACATGTCAGGTCATGATGATCTGGTCACCTGCAAGTTTTGCAGCTGCAACTGATGTAGTGTAGAGATGGTGTGTGTTTGGATATCGAAATATAAATGAGAAACTGTGTGTTACAGATTAAATAGATATTAAACAAAAAATAAATTTGGCATCAAATTAAGATTCACTTAAGTTTCAGGCACCTCTCTGGCCACACTTGCTAGTTGCATGTGACAACTAGATGTGATATAATTTGACAGGAAGAGAATCGCTGATGTGGCTACATTCTGGAAAATCATGTAACTACATCAGTGGTTAAAGGCAGCTGCTTCAAATGTTTGACCTTTCACATAATGTCTCTGGTAGAAAATATTTCAGTCTAATTTGTAAAGAAAAACATTTGGATATAAATTGGGAAAATTATTCGGTTTGAAGTATAAATGAAACACATTTAAAGAGGAAATGCAAAAAGGGAGAAGCCAACAGCTTCTCTGCAATAAAAGGGGCCAAGCAGAGCCTGAGGGAGTCTTCATCCTTGTTTGTCTTTGCTGGATCTTTGCCTGCGTGTGTTCATTGAGCTTTCTTGTTCTTTTTCTTCTTTTTAACCTGTCTTGTCTTTTACATTCAGAATTATGATTTGAAATTAATGTAGTGCCAAACACATTTTGCTTTTCCAAGATGATGTAAATTCAGTATATGTGTATTATGGAAATGTCTAAGCTGACAGTCAGAAAAAAAAGGAGAGAAATAGGAGCAAAATTAATAAATCAACTTGCATGTTTAATAAAACAGCTGGCACTGAACTCTGCTCTTCTCCTGTGAGGTTCATATTTTGGTTTTAGTTGGGTTCCAAATGCCTGAATCTACATTTTTTCAGCCTGGAGGAATTCTGCAAATTCTTGACAGAGTGAATACTTTTGGCAATTTAGTGTATTTGGAAAGTCCACAAAATGCAAAGTCCAGAAGGAAAGGAAAGGCAATGCAAGACATGTGCACGCAAGGTCTCAGAGAATATAAGAAACACGGAAATCGAAGCCTTAAACAGAGAATAGAACAAGTGAGATCTCAAATTCCAGATCACCAAAAACCCCAGGACCATGATGGCACTGGAGCATTTGAAACAAGCTTTAATAACACTGTTACAAACATGAAATATCAGATAGAGTACTGTTTGAACACTGATGTAGATACTTAACTTTTAACATTAACAACTCTGCTTTGCAAATAATTCATGAAACATTTGTATTTCTCTTAGAACTCAAGAATACATGTCATGTATTTGATGAGAAGAAATGACTATGACAAGGCCTCAGTCTCCCACTACAGTCCTGCAGGAAATGTTTGTTTTAGAGAGAAAGCAACAAAATAACAAAGCTGAATAAATCTAATAAATCTAAAACTGTTAAGACGAATGCAGTGTTTGCAGCACATACTTGTAGCCAGGTTTCTCTAAAATAGATTTGAGTTTTCTTCAGGTTGTTGGACTCTATTTCATTTATATTTAGGTAAAACATAAACCTATTGTAAACAGATTTAAATATCACAGTTGCACTGATTAACATTACTAATCCTTAGTGGTAATTGAAGCTAAATAATCCTCAACTCTCCTCATGCAATCTCTGCCCACACACTTTCATGTCTGCTCTGTGTGGAAAATCTATAGTTTACTGCTTTACCCACAGCAAAAAATTACATAGTTTAAAACTGCACTATGTGCTGTTAATAAATAATGTAGACTAATTTAGCTCAGTAGAAATGAAAGATTAGCAGCATTTAACGCAGCATCTTCATTGTTAATGCTGTTCACAAAGATCATTAATGTGAGTTATAAACTCCTACGGCTTTATGTGGCACTTTTTAAAAGTCATTTAAATAATCAGAGGAAGAATGTGAGATGCTGTGAGGTCACTAGAGTCCAAGTGCCAGAGATTCAAATGTGCAGCAATTGGCTCAGACTAGCAAAACTAGTTAAGCTTCTATTTACACTTAAACTAAAACTTAAAATCCATTTAAAACACACATTAGAATGTGCGGCAACACTATCCAGGGCAGAGGAACTAAAAGATTTCATATGTTGACACGTTTACCAGTGTGTCATGGAGTAATCCCACAAACAACTGGATAACCCAACAGCTGACACCAAGGACCTGCTCACAGCTGGGATTCAGGTACTAGAGCCCATAAACAAAAAGTTGGATATCCTATCCATGCTCCATCATGAGGTCAAACATTTAAAATCAAGCCTAGAATTCACACACTAGCAAATAGCTCCAAAGGGATACCGTGGGAGGAGCTCAGATGTGCCATGTCCTCTTTAATAATAATGTAATAATAATTTAATGGACAGTCAAAAAATATAAGAATAAATCCTGGATAGAAACTGTCAAAGAAATTCATGAAACAACTTGATTTCTCAGAAATACCTGAAAATATTCCAGATAACATCTCCTTCCTCCACGTACACTGACTGAGTTTGAGGAGGACACAGACCACATCACATCGTATATCTAAACTGAACATTTCCAGCAAAAGAATTGGTTAAAAGCAATGAGCATAAATCAAATCAAAAGGACCATCAAATAGAATAAATGATCAGTTTCCTAAGGAAATCAACAATAAATGTAAAATCCCACAGTAAAGCAAGACAGAAGGGCAAAAGGCCCTCCCTCTATATTGATAAGTTTTACCCTGATGGGCAGTTGTTTCCGGGATCCCACCACCACCTCTTAAATGGAGGTAATTTGAATGCATATGTAATCAAAGAATAGCCTTAAAACCTAAGAAGTACATAAAAATCACGAGTAACACATTAACATCACACTGGGAGAAAAAGAGGTTTGTGATGCTCTCCTTCCCAAACGTTTCCTCCCATTTCCTCTCCTTCTCATTCACACATCTCATCCCCTCACACACAGACACTCTGTATATGTTGTGTTCTACTTTGTCTTGTTTCATTTTGTGTGTATCCCTTGTTAATACCTCAGTATCTATAGCCCAACACCTCACAGTTTGTACAGTAGCTCCCCACAAGCAAGTAGTTCTTTCACAGATATTCATCCAGATCCAAATATCTCATCTCACTGCAAATGTAAAACATATATATCAGAGTTTCACCAGCGCTCATATAATGCATTTACAATGTGACAAAATAATAAAGGAATATACATACATACATACAATATATATATATATATAGGTGATCATGCATCCATATCCCTTATTACACAAATTTAAACTATTTCTATACCATCTTCCGATGCTGGTTTAATACTTCCCTATTAATGGTCAGAGTTATTTGATAGATGGAATTTGACAGATTTATAAGGAAGGATTGGACAAAATGACCCTCCTAAAATAATTCCGAAAAACCCGGAAAACTAGTAATTACGAAATGAAACCCCACAACATATCATACATTTCATTCAATGGATAACAACTCTGTATAACTCTAACCACTAACTATATCCACTAACAGGATCATATCACAATCCTTTACTCTGGGGAGAGGGACCAAACAAGGATGTCCACTCTCACCCTAACCCTTCCCCACAGGCAGTATCAAATATCTAATTATAATTACCTTCCCCAAATGATTATATTTAGTGAACTTTAAGAATAAGATTATTACCACGTCTATTAAACAGCACACCTGCTTCAAAAACCTGTTGACCTTGAACTTTACAGTCTGGTAGAAAACCCTTAAACTCCTGTAGGCTTTCCACAGTCTGGCACAACAGAATATAAAAATACATTATCAATGACAAAACTCAGTCAATACAAAATCCTGCACAGAACTCATATCACACAACATATTCTGAATAAAATGGGTTTGTGTGATTCTAACATTTGTCCTCAGTGTACTCAAGTTACTCAAAAGCTTGAGATTCTCCAGCCTGGGCTGGAGAAGTCATTGTCTCCTCACATGTACGTGCTCAGTGACATAACATCAATCAGTCGTCCAAACAAACAAGCTAAACCCACATTCACAGCTCTAGCCATCACCAAAAAAACAATACTTGTTAGGGACAAGACAAACTGGTATAAGTTTGAGACCAGCTACAACTAACAAAGGTTGCTTCCTCACCTGAACACCCCACCCCAAAAAGGGCCTGCAGGTACCCAAGAAGCCCTGAGGTGCAGATCGGACACCCCTCCAGACAGTGGAGCAGACCACTCGTGGGCAAGAAGGGACCCAACCAGGAACCAGTTGACCCACAGCCTCAGGCTCCACGCCTCGTTTCTTGTTTGGCTCTTGATGAAGGCGGTCGGACTTTTCTCCCTCTCCCTTATTTTTCCTGCTTTGCTCATGTAAGTCTAGTCTTGTCTCACTCTAACCCTCAAGGAGTCTCTCAGACTTGTTCTCTAAAACCTAAAGAATTATGGATTTAATCAACTGGTCCCGCAGCGAAATTGACACCCTCATGGGCTACGGAGAGCCCAATTGTTCTGCAGAGACGTTTGTTGTCGGATACTTGATGGTTGGTTGTGTCATGTGTCTGGCGACACTCTCGATGGAGGACATTGAACTGCATCTACCAATTTGGAACCACGATAACAGAGTTCTGGCTGATTGGAGCTGGCTCAGACCTGGCTTATGGAAAAGAAGCAGCTACAGCTGTTCAAAATCCCACAAGGCTGGCCGACATGACAGACGATGGCAGGGCTGTGAGTACTCAGACTGTGTTTACTGAACGCAATATGAATAAGATTTTGAATAGAGAACAACGGGAATGAGAGGTGACAAGTGACGGACATTAGACCAAATGTAAAAATTGGATGCAGTTGTTCGCACTAACCCAAACATTCACCATCTTCACTCATGCAGCTATCCCAAAAGGCACCAGCTGAAGGCCTGTCAAGGTCGAAGCTGAATGGAACAACAACATTTCTTCCATGATAACAGGATTGTTGTGAGACTTCTTTGTCCCTCCTTTTCCAAACGCCTTCGTGCGCTTATCCCCAAGGCCGAGGTCAGATGGTGGGTCTGGCCCAGCGCTGGATAGCTGCAGGGCAGGATGGCTATGTCTACATTGGCTTACTTCTCACCCCTTACCCACCCCTGTTGCTTGTTATGTGTTTATGGTGTTGTGATGTGGATATTTATGTGCTCTCTATGCAGAGGAGTTATTTTTTTGTTTTCTGTTCTCATGCTGTCCTCCCACAGGAGCCCAGCATGAGTAGAGGTCTCTTTTTCCCCCTCCTCCATGCACTTGCCCATTGTATTGTACATTTCAGTGTGTTTTCCATACTACTACCGGTCTCTGACCTTGTCTTCCCATGTGTTGTCTGTGCTGTGTATGTACGGTTGACACCTAGACCAATCCAGAAAACACCCACCACCACAAGCACTCTAGCCCCCACATCCTGCGTCTGCAAGGCAGTACCAACCCCAGCCCCCACTACCACCAACTTAGGCAGAGAGACACCATAAAAGCAGCTGCAGCTCTCCAGTCTGCAGGAAGTCACCAGATGCCCATAGTCCTAGAAACCTCCTTCAGCCACCTCCAAGGCTGAGAGAGAGACAAGACTACAGCCGACCACCCCAACAAAGTAATGGAACTGATCAGTGGGGATCAGAGCTCTCTGTGCAGTAGGTGCATGTGTTTGAGTCTGTAAGACCCATTCGGAGTTCCCTTCATCCTGTATAGTGTTCTCTCTATAATTTGTTTCATATAAGTTGTATTTTGTGCATTTTAGTCATTTTGAAGGTGTTTTATCATATTTGTGGCTAGAAGCTTTGATCTGGATTGATGGACAGATCTCAGTCGCACTTTGTAGTTAGGAGCAGAGATGGGCGCGTTACTGTAATCCGATTACTTTTTTCAAGTAACGAGTAAAGTAAGGGATTACTATTGCAAAAACGGTAATTAGATTACCGTTACTTTCCCGTAGGAACGCTTCGTTACTAAAACCGTGATTTTTTTTTGCGAGAATGTCTCATGACAGTAACGTAAGCGGGTGCGACGTTCGTGACAACAGCTGTGTGCAGATCAACAATAGATAATATATCGAGTGTGGGAGAGAGTATGAGCATGCAGCATTTAAAGCGTGGAAGTACTGACCTTACTTTAAGTTTGATTCCATAAAAAGTGACAAAAACATTAGTGTCCGTTGTGCGTGGGAAGAAAACTTCTTTTTACAGCGAAAAAACCCCTAAACTTTCGAGCAAGCACCGAGTAGCTACGACGTAATGGGAAACTCACAGAGAAACTCACGGATTCTTCCACTGACCGCGGCACACCTGCACCAGGGTAAACCTCCGCCTACCCTGCTCCTGCTTTACAGGTGAAAATAGAGCAAAAGGACCGCTGAGTCTTTGACTTTATTTATTTTCTGCTGTGTTTTACTTGCATCTATTTGAAAGACTGAGTGTAAACACAAAAAATATATATATTTTATGTGCTGGAATGTGCAGAAAATAAGTTTAAATGTTAAACTAATTTCTTCCAGTCAGAGAATGTTGCATATAATTAAATTTTTGCTTGATGCATAAAGTTAAAAGATTAAAACTAATAAAACAAGTTTTAAAAAGAGACTTTTCCATTTGATTACATTTTGTATGATGGATCATGTAGAAAAAGTAGAATTGGGCTGAAAGATCTATCGCTTTATCACCTATTCAGATTGTAAATCGTGTTTTTAAAAAGTAACTAAGTAACTAAGTAACGATGTAATTAATTACTTTTGAAAATAAGTAATCAGTAAAGTAATTAGTTACTGATTACTTTTTTCAAGTAACTTGACCAACACTGGTTAGGAGCAAAACTGATTCATCCAATTTTAGCAATATCTTATATATTTTAATAAAAATTTGGGGGATGGAAATTTAAAATTACCCCCATAGGTATTTTTAGGTCCAGTTGGCTGGGATTAAAACTGTCCTGTATAATGGATTTTAATTGCAGATATTCAAGAAATGTAGTCCTGCTGATTCCATATTGTGATAAAAGTTATATATAAGTATAAGCTTGGTTTAATCCATTACAAAACATATAGAAAGGATATATGGATAAGACGTGGTGATAGATATTTTGTAGTTGTAGATCACCATTGTGTTTTTAGGCCTATTTGTGATATTTTTCCCACACAAATTTTGAAGCGTTTTAATTTTAATGATGGCAGCTCTTCTCATGAGTGATTTGGATAATATTTTCTAACATGTGAGATTATCTTCTACTGTTTTTAGTAGAGGAATATGAATTAACCATATAATAGGATCCTAGGGATAGGATGAACCCATGAAGGGAGCAACCTAATGATTAGGAAGATATTTACTGCTGTTTGTGTTCAGAAAAAAAAAGTTATACAAACTTGCAAATTGTACGCTTTGGCAATAGGTTTTAACATGTTTGTGAAATCATTCTGCAGCTGGCTGCTGTTCAGGACACATTCCAGTTGAAACTCTTAAAACACCAAGATGAAACAATAGGCCTCACTTCACTGTAGGTATATACAAAGACACACAGTGCCCCCCCCAAAAGTAAAGGCCACTAAGTAGTCCTGCTGTGTGTGTGTGTGTGCAGATGGCACTTTTATGACAAGTCATAAAACAAAGACATCAGCCAGTGCCCCAGGAGAGGTCATTTGGCTGGACATGGCAACCAGTCACACACACTCACAAACACACACAGCAGGAATCAACCCTTAGCTGTGGCCTTTAGATCAAATACACATTCAAAAGACACAGGAAGAAAAAGAGGAAAAGAAAAACAAAGAAAATTGTCCCCAATTTCTTTCCCTTTTTCAACTTTTTTTTTTCCATTTTTTTTCTCACAGTATAAATCATGGGCTGCTTCCAGTAACTATGACTATTCTTAATAAATGACAAATACAACAGACTTGAACCTTATACAATTCTATAAGTATTTTCTTTAGACATTTGCAACATTTTCATTCATTTTTCAACAGTCCTTGTACTTGACAATTTTTTGAGTTATATGTTTATTTGCTTCTGTTTTGTTTATTTGTTTGATCATGCAAGCATTAAAAGGGAATTAAACAGACAAATTATATCATTAGACACTAGACACTTTGTGTGTGTATATATATATATGTATATATATATATATATATATGCAAAGTGTCTACATTTATATATATATATAACACCCAGCACGCCCCTGCGGGCGGTTTATCCTTCAAGCTCAGGTCCTCTACCAGAGGCCTGGGAGCTTGAGGGTCCTGCGCAGTATCACATTCTGAAGATTTATATAAAATTTATATAAAATATCACTCAAATTAAGAACAATGTAAATACACTGACCTTGGTATAATATATTCTGTAAGAAACTGAAGTAAATGAATTGTTATATGCAGAGGTGTTGTGCTGTTTGGCTCAGTAACAGAGCACACTGGTTAGGTGCATATTAGGTGCGGGTAGGGTGTACCCCGCCTTTCGCCCTATGACAGCTGGGATAGGCTCCAGCGCCCCCCGCGACCCTGAAAAGGATAAGCGGAAGCGAATGGATGGATGGATGGATTTTCAATATAGTCTCAATGACCCTATTTATCTTTTATGTATCATTTTTGATTTTTTGACTAAAATTTTGTCTCTCTCTATTGAATGAAACTACTATAAATATTAGAGACTGTTAATTTCTTTGTAAGTGAGCAAACGTACCTGTCTCTTGCCTGCTCCACCTTATTTTTAGTCTTTAGACAGTCCAACAGACCAACCCAGCATCACGGCAAAGTGTGTAATAGTCACGCTGGTTCACCGTGTCCATTTCACACTTTGCCTCTCAAAAGGCAAAGTGTGCAAGTCTAAGCAAAGGATTTGCACCAATTTCTCTCTGAAATTGGTGCAAATCCTTTGCTTAGACCGTTTTACTTTTGTTAAGACATCATGTGTGCTCCTTTCTGAGCCATTAATTTGTGCTGCTGGTGGCAGGTAATTATTCAAATAAACTGACTGTGTCTTTGTATATTAATTAGAATACTGTTAGTAGATTACATTCAAAACTTGACACTCCATTGAATTTTGCAAATCGCCATGTTATTACTCTGTGGCTTTTACTTACAAAACTGACACTGTACTTCATTGATAAAGCTCAACAGTAGCTTTTCGATGGCAAATGAGGCTTTTGTGTTGGTGCAGACTGTACTACGTCTGCTCATAAATATCATAATGCTTTAACTCATTTTGTCTTTAATTTTCTTTCATGAAATACTCTTAAAGTTACAATTACATTTCAACCAATTAAACTAATGGTGAATATTTGATTTCCTCATTAGTGCTCTGCCAGCACTACACCTCTCGAATTTAGTGTGAATCTGGGTAGAGCATTGTTGCGACAGTGTACACCACTTGTATAGACTGGTTATTGACCTCCTATATATTTCTTCGATAAACAACCCACAGTCATTTTCTTTAAACATTAATTGCTGTGATATTGTTTACATTATATTTAATGAGCTTTCTGGTGCCCATGGTTGTTTCACAGCTTTAAGCCTACAAATAACGTATTTTCATTCAATACTTTCCTAATTACCAATAGCAATGTGTTGATTCATTTTCCCTTGAGAACTCCACTTGTGGCTTATTGCATGTGTGTGTATTTTGTAAGTATCCCACACATACAGAGAGCTCCCAGATAGAGGTAATGTGAAGTACTTCATTGCAGTGTAAAAGAGTCTCTGAGTCATTCTGGTGTTTGAAGAATGAAGAGAACTAGCTGAGAAAGTTAGTGCTGAGTGGTACTGATAGAACTATATAGTTGTGTAGGCCTATCTTAAAAGCCTTAGTTGTGAGCCCTATAATACGAACTTGTTCAATATACCCAGGCTACACTTACCCTAACACTGGTAAATAGGAAAAACTGCCACGTGAAGAAGGTTATCAGCTCACTAAGGGTTTCCCCTGTGCAGTCACACAAAAGGGGTATTACAGCATCACACCAATCTAAAAGGGGCGTGGTCCAGTTTATCATACACTGTAAAATCCAGAGTGTCAAATAAGCAGTGTCAGAATATGTGAACAATCAGAGTCAATTCATTTAGTCATTTAAAAAAAACCAATCCAGCAGGCAATGACACTGAACACAGCAATAGACTGGTGCGTAATAACCAAGCGAATAATGCAGAAAACAGATTTTTCATGGGAAACTGGTCTCTGAGTACAGAGAGAGCGAAATAGCTGGGTAGAAGTGTGATTTTATCATGGTGGGAGCAAAAAAGACAAAGTAAGAAAGAGCTAATGACAATGTTTATCAAAGATGAGGCTTTAATCTTTTTTGCCGCTGGTTCAGTGAATTTTCAGTGATGAAACCTGCAGCCTCAGAATCTGTGAGATGTCTGCGTTCAGCACCCGATAGCGTGTCCGTGCTGCCAGGTCACACTGTGTTTATGTCTTTCTGTGGAATCCATTTACCTGATTTTTAATCATTTGGTGTTTTAACTCTTTGGCGGTTGTTGAAATGTTTTTGTGAGCTTTCTGCTGAGATTCAACTGACTGTGAATAATTGATCTACTGTGCTGAAGGAGCGTCAACCCAAAGACAATGACGATGGAGCATGGAGAGAAGACTAGGACAGACTGGGCACGAAAGAGGAACTGACATAACAAAACAAGAAATCAAGAACTAGAAATAGAAACAATAAAAAGTCTGAGTCACTGGGTATTACTGAAGTCAAGGTTAACTAATACAAAACTAGAACAGGAAAATCTCCAAATTCCAAAAGACGGAATTGCATGTCCAAAGCCAAAATCAAAGTACTTGGTCAAAGACTCAAAACCTTGACACTCTCACACTCCAACTTGCTTAATTTAAAACCTCACTGCCTCCAAATTCTGTTTAGGTTGTGTGCAATGAGAAACACAGTTTGTAGTAAGACAGAATTTAAAATTGTATTTTGACAAGGATAATCATTTGATAATGGCTCAGTAATTCAAAATAATGAACATATTTGTAACTAATCAAACTGAAGAAGATCACAGTAGTGAGAAGAGACACCAGTGGAAATGCTGCCTAATGAGTCGAATGTAAACAGACGGTATCTTTTTTAAAAGTAAATAAATAAAAGCAAATATGACTATCTTCTCTTTTCTATGGTGATTATGGTGTTCCAGGCAAGACACATATGACTATGGATTTCCAAATGGATATCAAAAGTAACTGTAGCATTCCTCGGGATTTATTCGAATGAATATAAATTTGAAAGTAGTTTTTTGGATACTTTAATGCACTAAAAGTTACCTTGCCTCTAATGTGTGTGGGCTTTCTCAGGGCAGGGCAAGGCTAACAAGGTTTAGGGCTCTGGATCATTATGGATCATTTAGACATTCACCTTTGGTATTACACAGCTTGTGTGAATGTGTGCATTACCTCATACTGTCTGTGTAATGAAGGCTGGTAATGCTCTGTGTGTGTTTGTGTAATGATGTACAGCTGACAGTCTGAACAATAATAGAGATGGGCCACAATCATAAAGCTTTTACCAGCAAAGACAGAAAGCGAGACAGAGATAGAAGAAATTTTTTTTAAAAATAGGAAAAGACAGGGATGAAGAGCACTCAAAAAAAAGGGGGGGAAAGGGAAAAATGAAAACGTTGGAGCAGGCATGATAAGCCCGAAGTGAGTGGGTAAAAACATGTAAGGGGGAGCAAATAGATTAAGAGAAATAATTAAGAATAATGATGGAAAACAGTTAGAGAGGATGATGAAAAAGACAGAGGGAGCAACAGACAGACACAAAGAGACAGAAAGAGAGAGAGTGTCCTTAATGACCACTTTAGTAGTTTGGAGGCGGTAATTTACTTAGCCTCCGGGCTGCAGGTCATGTAACACTATCTGCGCCAAAGCAGATGACTCTGGGTTTATGTGCACGTGCACATTTGCATGAGTGTGTGCGAGAGTATGCGTGCATGCATGTGTGTTTGTAAGCCAATCCTGACATAGCCTGAATCTCTTCTCTGCAGGAGTCTTGTGGAAATTGCTAGCTAAATGAAATTATGTTGTAATTTAAAAACAATTTATCAAAGACAGTTTGGTGTCATTCCCATTGGAGCCATTAGGCCTTCTCACACTCCCAGAAGCCAGGAAGACTTCTAGCTCAGGGAGACAAACAGTAACATCAGTGAAGAGAGGTTGGGCAGAGCAAAATGAGAAAGAAAAAGCTTAACTTCTATCATTAGAAACCTTGAGAAATCAGTGCAATTCAAGAGCAGCAGCACTGTACCTGTGGGAAAAGATTATTGGACATGATATTTGACGTTTAAAAAACTCTTACTGCACTTTTTCTCTTTTTTTTTCAAATTCAGTCCCACAGCGTAATCTACCTGGAGAGAAATATCATGACAGAGATGTAACAGAAGAGCCAGACTAAAAATAATAATATTTAGTTTTCTTCTATGCTTGAAGAACATTAACCACTGGACGTATGGCATAAAAGGAGTCAGTATCAATAGGGAATAACCTTTATAAAATCCCTGATTCTGTAAACTTTGCTGTGGATATAACAACACACAGATGGCTGATAAATGATAAGAAAAACCTGAAGAAAAACCTCACTATAGGGGCTTGTTTGGCCTCTACAGTGAGGGGATCAGGTGTGTGCCATTTTTCTGCCGTGGCTTTAGTGCACTTGTCCCCTAAGAGCACACAAAGGTAAAATATGGCCAAAGGGCAGCAACTGGTACACCCACAGTTTCATAAACACATTAGAAAATCATACCATACATACTTTGTGGAAATAAATAACAGAACAGCGCAAATTTTCATCTTGTCGATGTACTCGACTCCATTATCTTGCATTTTGGAGCAGCAGTCCTTGTTCTGCTCTACAATACTAGTGAGCTCAGCGTATCAACACATGAACTTAACCTGAAGTTAAAATCAGCACTGGCTCACACGTTTTCATAGCCAAAGAAGGACTGATGTCACTATCCACAGTCAGGAGACCATTACAACAGCATCCTTATCAGCCACAGAGTACCATAACATAAGATACATATAGTTAAGTTTATGGTAGGTTTAGTTAGAATAAAGGCAAAAATTACTTACTACTTTATCAGCACTTACTTAATAAATTACAGACATTTTGTAGATAGTCTCCAATTTTCTAAGTCAGAAAATTTGACAAAATTACCTAATTTTATAAATATTTTACAATAAAGTGATTGTTTGATATATTGAATTGAGTGGCATCACCAATTTCTTCCAGTAAGACGCTCTCCTAGGCTTTTACTGCCGCTACCTTCAGTTTCTGCATTCAGTTTTGCATTTATTAACTGAAAAGCATGTTTATTGTGGTATGTGGTAGCCTCGTGAGCATCAGTTGAACAGTATTGTGCTCCAGAAAGTAGTGTGTATCTACAAAAATGGTGAGAAAAAGAAAATTAACAATGGAAGAGAGGCATACCATTACACCACTTAAAAATGTATGTCTTTCCTACATAGCAATTACAAACAAAGTCAAGGTGTCAGTGAGTACAGTTTCCTTCACCATCAAAAGGCACTCAGAAACAAACTCTGATTCAGTTGTGTCTTTGGGTCTACCAGACTTCTTCCTGTCAGAGGACAAGTTTCTGAGAGTTAACAGCTTGAGTGATAGTTAGCTCACAGGACAACAGCTTCAAGCACAGTTTAATAGTGGCTGCAGTAAGCAAGTCTCAGTTTCATTTGTGAAGAAAAGACTTCTGGCTGCAGTCTTGAAATTGCTAAGATGTCAGAATAAGACAAAGAGGCTTGCCTGGGCCATGAAACACCAGCACGGAACTACTGAAGGTTGAAAGAAGGTATTATGCAGGGAAAGGATGGTTCCACAGTGTGTGGCATCAACTGTCAAACACGAAGGAGGAAGTGTGATGGTCTGGGGCTGTTTTGCTGAATCCAGGTTCGGTGACTTGTACAGAATGAAGCACCCTGAACCAAAACAGCTACCACAGCATTCTGCAGCGCCATGCAATACCCTCTGGTATGCACCTAGTTGGTCAAGGGTTCATCCTACAGCAAGATAATCACCCAAAACATACGTCCAAGACTTACCGGAACTAAGTCAGGAAAAATTAACAAGATGGTAAGCTTGAAAACATGGAGTGTCCAGCACAGTCTCCAGACTTAAACCCCTAGTGCTCTGATTACCACTGGGACCATTGTTACCTTCACCCTCCACATCTTCTCAAGCTCTTCTCTGAGCCCTTGGTATTTCTCAAGCTTCTCGTGTTCCTTCTTCCTTATGTTGCTGTCATTCAGAACCACTACATCTATCACTATCCATCTTCTTCAGTTTCTCTACTACCACTATGCCCAGTTGGTTAGCCACCACCATTTTGTCCGTCTGCATCTGGAAGTCCCACAGGATCTTAGCTCGGTTATTCTTCACCACCCTATTGGGCATCTCCCATTTTGACCTCGAGGCTCCCAGGCCATATTGAGCACAGATGATTCTGTACACTATGCTGGCCACTTGGTTATGGCGTTCCATGTATGCCCTGCCTGCTAGCATCTTGCACCCTGCTGTTATGTGCTGGATTGTCTCAGGGGCATCTTTACACAGCCTGGACCTGGGGTCTTACCTTGTGTGATAGACCTCTATGGGTCTTTACTCAGAGGTTGTTCCTGTGCTGCCATGATAAGTGCGTCTTTGCTATCTTTCAGTCCAGTTTTGTCCAGCCATTAGTAGGATTTCTGGATGTCAATTCCTCTATCACGTTATGTACCACTGTACCACTGGTACATAACGTGCAGGGGCCTGTCCTTCCATGATGGTTCCTCGTCTTGCTCCTCTGTCTTGGGTTTGTGCTGCCTGAGGTAATTACTGAGCTCATGGTTGGTCGTTACTGTTAGGTTTTGTATTGTTGATTGTCATTTATGCTTAGGAATATTTAACCATATATGCTTAGAGGTGTATAATCGATTGTGTAGTGATAGGATGTGTCATCTTTAGCAGGCTGCAAAGGCTTGGTGTGTATTCCACACTGGAATGCACCCCATGCTCCTGGGAGCATGGAAGCGGTCGTACCTTCTCTCATTGTTTTGTGGTAGGATAAACGTGGCTATATCTGTTTTAGGCTAAGTGCCTTTTGTTTAGATGAACTGTTGGACTTCCAGACCAGCAGGTTTAGGGAAGTCATTTATGGGGTCACACTCTGACCACACACACACACACACACACACACACACACACACACACACACACACACACACACACACAGGCAAGGTACTCTTTGTGTGTATGTAGACATCATATGTTAATGACCCTATGCATATTCATGTAACCACAATAAAAGGAGTGCTATGGGGAACCTGGCTGAGAGTCTGATGGAGGTCAAGTGGTGGAACGACACTTGGCTCCAGGCAGGTCTCCCTCATGCATGAGTAACATGAAGAACTCTGCCTACTTGGTGTTCAATGCTTTTGCTGTGTAATTATATTGTCTTCAATGTTCCAGCGAATAGGTTCAAGCTACAAACCTATCAGTTAACATCATCCTGATGTACTCGTGGATGTTTGTTGTCTCATCCTGGACTGTGGTACTGACACTCACCAGTCCCCAGCCCCCTTCCTTCCACTTAGTGTACAATCTCAGGGTGCTGGACTTAGGGTGAAAACCTCCATGCATGGTCAGGAGCCTTCTTGTCTGGATGTCAGTGGCTTCTATCTCCTCCAGCTCCAGCTATCCGGCTTATTACCCCAGCAGGGTCCCCGATCATGGGCAGATTGCCCGGATCTTGTTCTTACCAACTCTGTCCAATTCTTTATACTGGAGCCCCATTCCTGGATGTCTGCCACTGTGCTGGTTACTGGTTCCTGTTCAGAGAGGTTGCTGTGGTCTGCTCTTAGATCCAGTAGCAATTGTGCATTGCCGTTATTAGTTGCATCCTTCTTCCATATACTCTTCCAGTATTGCTCCATATCCAGCCTTGGTGATGCTGTTCTCACATTGTTTCCCTGCCACTATGAGTATACATTGGATGGTTCTGTGGAGAACAGCTGGTTTATTCTCCTGCCCTCTATTTCTCTGGTATACCTCTTCAAGTGGCTAGCCAAGGCTATGAGTCTTTGCTTAGCAATTTCCAGGGCCTCAGATATAGACAGCTTGGTGTATTTCTTAGGCTACCTTGATCTTGGTCTCTCGTCTTCTTCTTCATGGAGGTCTCATAGCACTTAACTATGGCGGCGCGCACAGACGCAGCGGCCCGGAGCTCCTACACTTTTGCACTTTTGGTGGTACTGGGTATTATTTCACACAGTTTGGGGTTACTTCAATACAACAGAGATGATCTACTACAACTAAGCCATGGAGATCTTCAACTAACATCCGAGTATCTCATCCCCCCGGAGATCGTTAAGCAACCCCCGGGGCTACCTGCAACAGCAAGCCGCAGGAGGAGACGTTGCGAGCGGAGGCAGAAGAGAGGCAGGTGGGGAGGCCTGTGGGCACGGCTAAAGACTAGTCCGTTTAAACCACCACTCCCGACCATATTCCTCTACAATGCCCATTCAATCCGTTACAAACTGGATGAAATACGACTGCAGATCGCCACTCGACGGACTTTTAATAACTGTTCGTGCATGATTTTCACTGAAACCTGGCTGGACAGCGCCATTCCCGATGCGGCTATTGATCTAGCAGGCCGCACCGCCTATCGAGCCGACAGGTCTGCGGACTCGGGTAAGAAGACCGGCGGGGGGCTGTGCATCTATATTAACAACTTTTGGTGCACGAACGTCACGGTAACGGAAAGACTGTGCAGTACAGAGGTAGAACTGTTGGTGTTAAAGTGCCGTCCATTCTATCTCCCTCGGGAATTTTCTGCCGTTTACATCTGCGCTGTTTACATTCCACTAGATGCTAATGCTAAGCTACCGTTAGCACAATTGAGCAGCAGCATCAATAACAGCCTGGTAGCACACCCGGACAGTGTCTTTATTGCGGCTGGGGATTTTAACCACGCGGACCTGAAATCTGTACTTCACAATTTCCACCGAAATGTGAAGTGTGCTACCAGAGGAGATAGAACGTTGGACCAGGTGTACACCAACATGGCGAATGCATACAGAGCCCAGGCTTATCCCCACCTGGGTCTGTCAGACCATGTCTCCCTTCTGCTACACCCAATATACACACAAAAGATCAAGAGCACTGGGATTACAACCAAAACCGTGAGAACATGGCCGCAGGATGCTATTCCGATGCTTCAGGACTGTTTCCACTGCACAGACTGGGATGTATTCAAGGTGCAGGACACTGACAATCGTGTCGCATTGGACAGTTACACCTCCACTGTCTTGGACTACATCTGTTTCTGTGTGGACAATGTAACAACTTGGAAACGACTCCGTGTGTTCCCTAATAATCCACCCTGGATGACACACGGAGTTCAACAACTTATTCGAACGAGGAACAACGCTTTCAAATCCGGGGACCAGGAGGCATACAGTGCTGCCAGGGCCAACCTGAGAAGAGGCATCAAGACTGCCAAGCAGCAGTACAGGAGGCGTATCGAGGCCAGGTTTGAGAACAACACAAACCCAAGGCAGGTCTGGGAGGGCATCAGGGCTATCACGGACTACAAAAGGAGAACACCATCACCCTCAGCCGACAGTTCTACTCTGGCTGAGGATCTAAATCTCTTTTATGCCCGTTTTGATAGGGAGAACACCGACCCTGTCCTGTCCCCTCTCCCCTCATCCGACCCTGCTCCAGTCCTGAGCACTCATGAGCTGAGGCGTGTGTTCCGGAGCATTAACACCAGGAAGGCGGCCGGGCCAGATGGAGTGCTGGGCCGGGTGCTAAAAGACTGTGCTGCGGACCTGGCGGACGTCTTCACCTCTATATATAACACCTTGTTGTCCTGTTCACTGGTACCATCCTGTTTCAAAGCAGCAACCATCGTTCCCATCCCAAAACAGTCAAATGTCACATGTCTGAACGATTTCAGACCTGTGGCACTCACCCCCATTCCCGCCAAATGCCTGGAGAGACTGGTCATTAAACGCATCAGAGCTGCTTTTCCACCATCCCTGGACTCGCACCAGTTTGCATACAGGGAGAACCAGTCAACCGAGGATGCGATCGCCACAGTGCTGCACACATTACTGAAGCACTTGGAACACAGGAACACCTACGCACGGCTCCTCTTTGTAGACTACAGCTCGGCTTTTAATACCATCCGGCCATACAAACTCCGTCCCAAACTCCACCAACTGGGACTTAACTCCTCTCTGTGCAACTGGATTGTGGACTTCCTCACTAACCGTAGACAGAGTGTCAGAGTGGGTAAGAACACCTCTTCCACCCTTGTGGTCAACACCGGTGCCCCTCAGGGGTGTGTCCTGAGCCCTCTGCTATACACTCTCTTCACCCATGACTGTATTTCCTCCTGCGCGTCCAATCTCATTGTTAAGTTTGCCGATGACACTACAGTGCTCGGACTTATATTCAACAACGATGAGACAAACTACAGGACAGAGGTGCAACAACTAGAGTCATTGTGCCACGACAATAACTTGGTCTTAAACACCAAAAAGACCAAGGAGATCATTGTAGATTTCCGGAGGAAGGGTCATAACAACCATCTGCCTCTCTTCATTGGCAGTGAGGCGGTGGAGAGGGTGAGCAGTTTTAAATTCTTGGGGGTAACTGTGACCGAGGACCTGTCCTGGGGCAACCATATCACCTCAGTTGCACGGAAGGCCCAACAGCGCCTCTACTACCTGAGGAGACTGCGGAGCGCACACATTCCCAGATCTCTGATGTTGAACTTCTACAACTGTGCCATCAGCAGCATTCTGACGTATGGATTTCTAGTGTGGTTCCCCAGCTGCACCAAGGCCGATCAGCAAGCACTCCAGCGGGTGGTGAAAGAAGCTGGCAGAATTATTGGAACAAGTCTGCCAGAGATCAGTAATATCTTCCCCACTCGCTGTCTGAGGAGGGTGCACAGTATCCTGCGGGACCAACATCACCCTGCGCGCCACCTTTTCCACCTGCTGCCCTCAGGGAGAAGGTACAGGTCTATACAGGCCAGAACATCCAGACTGGCCAACAGCCTGTATCCACAGGCTGTGAGGCTCCTGAACTCTCTGCCCCCCTCTCACGGACAATAACCATATCCAACTTCTTAATGGCACTGAACTGGTCTGCATTGGTGCATCATATCTTTATTCTCTTTCCCCCTCCTGCCCCCCCCCCCCTTTTTCTTAAATAGATAACTATCATATCTGACATCATATCTCACAGTACAATAATATTGAACGGGTTGCATTGTTGTACTTTGTCATGTTTCTCAGGTCTTTGTCTGAATTTCTTATGAACATTACTTGTCATGTTCTCATGTTGTTGCTAAGGATTGTCTTATTGCACTGGAGTCACACTGGGTTAAATATTTACACTTGGGTTTTAAGGGGTATTTATTATTTTCTTCATTATTTTATTTACGGGTTGTACGGAAGCCCCAAACGCAATTTCATTGTTCTCTGACAATGACAATAAATACTTAAATTTGAATTTGAAATTTGATGGAGGATAATGCTTCTTGAGGCTCTTCATCTTGTAGCCAAGCATCTCACTGATCACTGCTGCTGTAGTGTAGATAATCCAGTACACCTTCAGAGGGTACTTCATGCAATCTTGGTAACCAGCTATGGGGGGTCCAGGTTTCAAGCTTCGCCATGATCCTATCTTTCAGGTTATTTCCTCTCGCACTCAAGAATCCTTCTTCTATTGCACTTGGGGCTTGGTACCCAAACTACAGTGGGGATGATGATATCTCCCGTGACCTATCCTCCTGGCTCCCCTTGGCTGCAGCATTTTTGTTGTACCTTGTGTTGACTTGGGAGCAGTTCCTTCTTCCGAATGTTGGAACACTGAACTACTAGTTGTTCTGCCGTCAATTTGGATGCCAGGTATCGAAGTATCCATAGGTCCCTCATCCTATTCATGTATGGCTTCAGTTTTCTGTCTCTTGCTCATATCCGAGGTAGGCTTGGTTAGCATGGGTGGTCTAGCCTAGGGACCCTTACTGGATACAGAGGCCCTGTTTGCAAGAGTAAACTTTTTTGTTTTAGATCAATAAATATTAACATATTTTTTGTATTTTTCAAATGTCAGAATAAAGAGAGAGAGAGAGAAAATTGTTATGTATTTTTTTATTACTTTCATCAAAGTCAGAAGTGTACACACACCAAGTTCATTGTGCCTTTAAACAAAAAGAAAACTCCAGATGATTCCATTCTGAGCTCGAGAAACTTCTGATAGGTTAACTGAGTCCATTTGAGTCAATTGGTGGAACACTTGTGAATACATATAAAGGCACAACCCAAGCACAGAGCCTGTTTCTTTGGCATCATTAGAATAATCAAGAGAAATCAACTAAAACATCAGGAAAATAATTGTGTGCCTCATCCTTCGGTGCAATTTCCTGTTGATTGAAGGCCCCATGTTCATCCGTTCAGACAATAATACGCAAGTTTAAAAATATGGGAATGTACAACCATCAAATTGCTTGAGAAGGAGGTGGATTCCCAGAGAGGAACATTTTTTGGTGTGAAATATGCAAATCAGCAGCACAACAGGAGAACAGGAAAAAATAAGACAACAAGACAGTGTTACTACCCACAGTAAAACAAGTCCTGTACCACCATGAGCTTAATCGTTACTCTGAGAGAAGAAAGCCATTATTTCAAAACCACCATAAAAAGCCAGACTACAGTTTGCAAATGCACATGGGAACCAAAGTCTTAATTTATGGAGGCATGTCCTATGGTCTGACAATACTAAAATTTAACTGTTTGGCCATAATAATAAACTGTATATATGAAGAAAAAAGGGGGACGTGTTGAAGCCTCAGAAAATTATGTTGACATATTGCAGAAACATCTGAGGACATCAGCCAGGAAGTTGAAGCTTGGGTGCAAATGGGTGTTCCAAATGGACAATGTAACTAATTTGGAGTTATGCTTGTGGTCAAAGTAGTTTAAAAATAACAAAGTCAAGGTATTGGAGTGGCCATCATGAAGCCCTAATCTAAATCCCATAGAAAATGTGTGGGTGGCACTGAAAAGGTGAGTGTGAGCAAGAAGGCCTACAACCTGACCCAGTTACACCATTTCTGTCAAGAGAAGTGGGCGAAAATTCCAGCAAACTATTGTAGAAAACTTGTGTAAGGATACCCCGAAACGTTTAGACAAGTGAAACAGTTTAGGGCTACTCTACCAAACACTAAGGAAGTGTATGCATACCTCTGACTTTGATTAAATTCTAAAAAAAAATGCTAATACTTCCATCCATCCATTCACTTCCGCTTATCCTTTTCAGGGTCGAGGGGGGGCGCTGGAGCCTATCCCAGCTGTCATAGGGCGAGAGGCGGGGTACACCCTGGACAGGTCGCCAGTCTGTCGCAGGGCCAACACACAGGGACAGACAACCATTCGCACTCACATTCACTCGCACATTCACACCTAGTGGCAATTTGGATTATCCAATTAACCTATCCCCACAAGCTGCATGTCTTTGGACGGTGGGAGGAAGCCGGAGTACCCGGAGTGAACCCACACAAACACGGGGAGAACATGCAAACTCCACACAGAAAGACCCCGGCCTGATGGTGGAATTGAACTCAGGACCTTCTTGCCGTGCGGCAACAGTGCTAACCACCGTGCCACCGTGCTGCTAATACTTATTGATGTAAAACAAACAAATTTTACTCTGATTTGATGTTTGATGGTAAAGATTTTATTTTTCTGAAGTGTATGTAAATATCTGGTTTCAACTGTATATATAAGATGTGACAAATACAGATATCAGCAGGTGTTGCCTCACAGCATCTATAGATCTATAGCAGGCAGGAAGAAGCATGTGCTAAGTGCATATTTTATTTGAACACATATACCTAATACTAAGGGGATTGATTTTTAAGCATAATACATGAAATATTCAGAAGCATCTATGGACTATTCATCTATCACAAAAACAAGTCAGCATTTTCAATACTGCACAAAGAGAAGAGAGAGAGGGTTAGAACATGAGATGGAGAAAAAGGGACAAAAAGAGAAACAACCTGTGAGAAAAAATTCAAAAATGACCACAAAATCCACAATTAGATCAGACGGTGATCCCATTAGAGCTGAAGTTCTATAGCCATGAATATTTTTAGCCAAATGTGTCTGTATGTGTGTTCTTGTGTGAGATTGTGACATTGTTTATGTTTCCTCTCTTTAGCCTGCGTGTGTGTCTGGTGAATTTTTAGACCTGGTGTCTAGAACAAGAAAATGAGATTTAGAGCTCTGTTGCCAGCATCATCATACTGAGCAAAGGTGTTTGTGGGCATTCGTGTGCATGTGTCAAAGTATAGTAGTGCATTATTTTCTCTTATTTATTTCAGCAACAAAGAAGAAATTTCCATTTACATATATATATATATATATATACCTGCTTACTAATGATTTTAGAGCAGGTTAATATTTTTTAAATAAAATAATAAACTACTATTTAGATTTTTACTAACCTAAATAGTTAAGTTCATATAGATTGTGTTTAACTATTAACTTGTCTTAAACTAAGCAAATGCACTATATTTACTTCTATATTTTCAATGTTAATATCTGCCTGACCATATCACAGTAGTACGTGTGGTTATGTAAATAGGCAACACTTCTGTGTATAATGTTTCTGTCACGGTCCTGGGTCTGCTGACCCAGCGTTTTTAGTTCTTTGTGATTATTGTAAATAGTAATATTATTTATTATAGTAATGTTATATCATTGTAAATAGGCAACACTTCTGTGTATAATGTTTCTTGGTGCAAAGTTGCAGAGGTCAGTTAAAATATATAACATAATGAAACAACATTAAACTAAAACAAACTAAATTAACTAAAGCTATTGTTCTTACTTGGCTTCTACCTCATGTTGGTCTGTGCATGAAAAAATAATGTGTATTTTATTATTATGTAGTATTTCTTAATTGTCTTTCTCATTGGCTTTTTATTGGGTTTGGTTTTTGATGTTGTTGTTGGTTTTTTGGGGGTTTTTTTTGCATCCATTGACTATTGACTATTAATCAGCCAATGTTTTGGTCAATAGTAAACTTACAAAGTGTGGGGGCTTAACATAGTTAACAGAGGGTTAACTATTTAACAGTGTCAGGGAATGACAGTGGTTAATAGTTTTTGTCAAATGTTAAAAGACTAACTATATAAATTTATCTGTAGACAGGTCTGACATTTAACCTAAGAACCACATTAATTTCTAAGGTCTTGTTTCATTTGTTCTGGGAGATGTCAGTTCTACATCCTGCACTAAAAAAATTAATTGGTGAGCACTATGTCGTGTTTTCTGCTCAGATTAGTTGCATGTCTATCTAGTTAAATCCAACTTAGACCAAGGTATTTGGTTAAAGAAAGAAATAGGAATGCAATGGCAGTAATGACCCCAAGGTACATACAGTATATACCAAAATATTCTAGAGTCAATGTGAAGCAATCTGTCTGACAGCTAAAGCTTGGGTGAAGTTGAATCATGCATCAGGACAATGACCCAAATATCCCAGCAAATTTATAATAGAATGGTTGAAAAAAAAAGGATTAAAGTCCAGACCTCAACCTTATACTCTGGCAGGACATTAACAAAACTAGAAAAGTGGTCCAAAACTACTCACAATGATGTGAGAGAATGTTAAAGTCATATAGAAAATAATTAGTAGATGTTATTGCAGCTAAAGTTGGTTCTATAAGCTCCTTAATCATGGAGTGTATGTAGTTGTTTAAAGGATTACACAGAGTCCTGTGAAAGCTTTATTTTTCACATACATTCTGAATTAAGATTCCAGAAACTCCAGAGGAGTCAGCTGATTGGGAAGAACAAGATCTAGGCAGTCAACACCTATGACCAGCTGGTTTTCAGACACCCTTCTTGGATAATAAGCTCACCAAAGGCCAGTGTTGGGAAGGTTACTTTTAAAATATATTCCACTACAGATTACAGATTACATGCCCCAAAATGTATTTTGTAACGTATTCCATTACATTACTCAATGAGAGTAAGATATTCTGAATACTTTGGATTACTTAATATATTACCATGCTTTTTTACAACTACATGAATGTACTATTGCTGCGTGATTTATTACTGAAGGTTACTCCCCATACCAATAGCAACTAGATTTTTAAATCATAATATAAAATCATAATATAAAATGAGTAACAGTAGCGTGGACATTAGGTAAGGCTGCACTTTTTGCTGCGATCTCGTAAAGGTCAGCCACTAATCAGAAGGTCGGTGGTTCGATCCCAGGCTGCATGCCAAATATCCTTGGGCAAGATACTAACCCCATGTTTGCCTACTGGTGGTGGTCAGAGGGCCCGGTGGCGCCGGTGTCCGGCAGCCTCGCCTCTGTCAGTCTGCCCCAGGGCAGCTGTGGCTACAATGTAGCTTCCCATCGCCAGTGTGTGTGAATGGGTGAATGACTGAATGTAGTGTAAAGTGCTTTGGGGTCCTTAGGGACTAGAAAAGCGCTATACAAATGCAGGCCATTTACCATTTCTACAGCCATTAACAAACACCAGAATAAACACCCCAAGGCTGCTTTTATTGTTGCTGGCGACTTCAACCACATCAACTTAAAGACAGTCCTCCCCAGATTCCACCAACATGTCTCCTGCCACACCAGAGGAGACAAGACTTTAGACCATGTTTATTCCAACTTCGCTGAACCAACTCCTCTCCCTCACATTGGACAATCGGACCATCTCTCCCTGTTCCTCACACCTAGGTATTCACCACTCATCCAACATGTAAAACCTGCTGTGAGGACAATTAAAGTGTGGCCAGAGGGGACAGACGCAGTGCTCCAGGACAGATTTAAAAACACAGACTGGAATACGTTCATCCACACAGACCTGGACCAGTATGCCTCATCTGTACTGGATTACATCTCCAAAACCACAGACAGTGTCACCACCCAGAAACGGATCACCATGTACCCCAACCAGAAGCCTTGGATGAACCGGGATGTTCGTCTCCTCCTGAAGGCCCGCAACACTGCCTTTAGGTCAGGAGATGCACACGCCTACAGTACAGCCAGGGCTAATCTAAAGAAGGGTATCAAAAAAGCCAAACACCATTACAAAAAGAAGGTAGAAGAACACTTCTCCAACTCCAACCCCCGACGCATGTGGCAAGGACTCCAGACCATTACAGACTACAGGACCACCAAACCCTCCCCCGCATCCTCTGATGTCTCCTTCCTCAACAAGCTCAACAACTTTTATGCTCGTTTTGAGCAAGGGAACCCCACAACCACAACCAAAGCAGACGTGACACCAGACCACCAACCTCTGACTCTCTCCCCCACCGATGTAGGAGCGGTGCTGAGCAGGATCAATGTCCACAAGGCTGCAGGCCCTGATGGCATCCCCGGGCGTGTTCTCAGAGCGTGTTCTGGGGAGCTTGCAGGAGTGCTTACATACATATTAAACCTGTCCTTGGCCCACGCTGTGGTACCGGTCTGCTTCAAATCCACCTCCATCGTCCCGATACCCCAAAAACTCCAACCCATCTAGCCTCAATGACTACCGCCCAGTAGCACTCACCCCCATCATCACTAAGTGCTTAGAGCAGCTGGTCCTAGCACACTTCAAATCCTGTCTCCCACCCTGGACCCCCACCAATTCGCATACCGCCAGAACAGGAGCACAGAGGATGCAGTCTCCATCGCACTGCACTCTGTCCTCTCACACCTGGACAACAACAACAACTTCAGTTCAGCATTCAATACAATCCACCCCTCACAACTCACCAGGACACTGACAGACCTGGGCATCAGTTCCCTCATCTGCAAATGGTTACTGGACTTCCTGACCAACCGCCCCCAACATGTCCGGCTGGATACCCACTGCTCATCTACAATCACAATGAACACCAGTGTACCGCAAGGCTGTGTGATGAGCCCTTTCCTCTACTCCCTCTTCACCCATGACTGCAGACCTGCTGATGGTTCCAACACCATCATTAGGTTTGCAGATGACACCACGGTGATTGGCCTCATCAGTGACAACAATGAGGCCGCCTACAGGGAGGAGGTGGATCGTCTGGCTGAGTGGTGTGACACAAACAACCTGCTGCTTAACACCGAGAAGACCAAGGAGCTCATCGTGGACTACAGGAGGAATGCTGACCCACATCCACCCATCTACATTAAGGGGACGGCTGTAGAGCGTGTGAGCAGCTTCAAGTTCCTGGGAGTCCACATCTCCAAGGATCTCACCTGGACGACCAACTGCTCCAAGCTGGTCAAGAAGGCTCACCAGCGCCTCTTCTTCTTGAGGACTCTGAGGAAGAACCACCTGTCCTAACCACTGCTCATCTACAATCACAATGAACACCAGTGTACCACAAGGCATTGAGATGAGCCCTTTCCCCTACTCCCTCTTCACCCATGACTGCAGACCCACGACTGCAAGGATAAAGTGATAACAAGATAAGAAAGAAGGAACACAACCGTGAGGAATACCAAGGGCTGCGAGAGGAGCTGGAAGAAGATGTGGAAGGTGACGGTAACAGTTGTCCTTGTGGTTATCGGGGCACTTGGGGCAGTGACCCTCAAACTGGGTGAGTGGCTCCAGGAGATCTCAGGATCCCAGGAATGACTAGTTGTTCTTCTCTACTGTCTTTTCACTCGCTGTGCATTTAACTGCTGCATATCATTAACTCCCCTAATGGATGTTTGCATCTCGTCTCCTTGTGTTTTCCTTTTATTCTTTTCTCTTACCCCTCACCCCAAGCCTGTCAGAGGTTTGTTCCTTGTAAAAAATAGTTCTTCCTTCCCAATCCCTCCAAGTTCTTGGTCCTGTGTTGTGTGTTCCATTAAGCACTCTAGAGCTGGAGTGTAATGAATGTTATTTCTACAGGAAAAGTATTTGTTAATGACCCTTTTGAAGTGCCTTCTTGTGTGCCATCCTGCAGTTTGGAAACCACATAGAGATGCAATATGTACAATATGTTCACGATGGACATCCTGATCCTCCTGAGGATCCTAAGACAGCAAAGATGCTGCTGGGTGTTAGGTCTGCATCCATTTGTACACTCAGGAACTTAAAGCTGGGCACTTCTGCACAAAGTTGATGCAGGCGGGCTGCAGGTCAGACTCCCTCTTCCTGAAGTCAGTGATCAGTTCTTTTATCTTAGAGGTGTTAAGGACCAAGCTGTTTTCCACACACCACTCCACTAGTCTACTAGTCTCTGGACCTCATACTGTCTCGTCCAGAGCTCAGAGTTGAGCCATACCATGGTGATGTCACCAACATAATTAAACAACATTGTTTGGGTGGGTACTGACAAAATCATATGTGTATAGACTTGGCATACAACCTTATGGAGAGCCTCTATTAAGGCTAAGGGCTGTGGAAAGATGACAGACAGCAAGTCTGTGATACAGCTGGAGTTGGTAATAAAAAGTTCAATATCCAGTAGTTTTACAGTCAGTCAGTTTAGTCAGTATTGTGTTAAAAGGAGAGCTAGTCAGTTGTCACAGATGTAGACTGCATAGCTCCCCTTGTCTGCTTTTACTGGAGCATTCCTGTCATGGTGGTGGGCTGTGCAGCCTACTAGCTCAATATCACAGTCCAGTCTGGATGGCAGTAGCTAAGTCTCTTTGATCAACACAATGCAGCAGTCATTGCCGTTGGCTCCAGTCCACTTTTGCCTCCTTTGTTTATAGTTCCTCTTCTTACGCTCACTTTTGGGCTTGCCCCTGGGGAGAATCATCCACGGAGACCTTGGGTTCTCACCTATGTCCTCTGAAATGATGTGGCAGCAGATATAGCTGGCCATAACAGTCATTTCACACCGTAATCTTAAAATAATAGTCCAGTGTATTCCAGAAGATCCTGGTGACTGAACACAGACTCTTCCCAATATGGAGTATGTACAGTAAGCAAAGCACTGAAAATGAAGTGCAGAGAACTGCAGCAGCTAAGCACCATCTTGCCATTGCACACAAATTTGCACATTTGAAAAAACAGAAATGTCCTTTCTTTCATTTAGGTGCATTACTTTCATTCAGGCAGTTACACTTGTTGAAATAAACTGTTGCTGTTGTGAATTAACACTATTTAAATAAAGGTAAATTGAACTGAATTAAATTGATAGATTAAATGCAAGCTTGACTATGATTTTGATCTATTGATTTCAAAAATATGGCTAGTATGGACAATATAGCTAGTATCTAGGCTCTTTCATAACGTATTAAAGTTGTGAAATGCCACTTAAATCTGCAATTTACTGAACAATACTGCCACTGTCTGTCATAAAATTTTTCTGCAGCTCATGAAGTAGAAAATGCATTCTCACACCTGCACTAAATTCTTTCAAGGTTTACTGTGCTTGAAATCTAACACTAAAATTTTAAAAGAACAAACCGTTTTTAGTGTCCAGACATGAACTGTCGCACAGGAAAAACACAGAAAGCAAGCAACATATTGGAGAGAACAGGCAAAATATTTGTCATAAAATAACAAAGACTGCCTTTTCTTAAAATTCACACATGCACACACAGACACACACGCACAGTCAACTAATGTGTGTGACCTATGGTGCTAGCTTACGGCAGTGGGAACATTAGTGGCTCAGATTGAAACAAATGAAGACAGGTCTTCACTTAGTCACAGTCAGATGGAGCCAGGCAATAATGATAGAAAGAGAGAGAAAAAGAGAGAAAGAGCGAGGGGGGGTAACCCTGTCTGGATGTTTTGTATATGCAGGTATACACACAGACCCACACAGAAAACTTGTTTAACGTGTGCAGTTTTATATGTGCATTATTACTTAGTGTAACAGTTAATGTCCCTTTCTCGGTATGTGGTGCATGACTTAGTATGAGTACTGTGTGCATCAGTACAAAACTGTTTATTCATATGTAGCGTGCCTGTATGTGTTTTGTGATTGGAGCCAGTGAATAATATATTCTTGTGAAGATGATGATGAGAACCTTCAGGGCTTTTCTGATGAGAGCTATGTGAATTAAAAACTGACAATACAAGTCTTACCTAAGACAAATGCCTTCTCTGTGACACTCATTATCGTGTGGCTTGGTGACTCTGTGCGTGTCTGTGTGTGCGGCTGTGTATACTGCTAAAAGCTTTGCTGTTATTAAAATAACACAATTAGTTGTGATATATGATGTATCGGTGATTAAGTTTTACAGTGTTTCTCTAAACCATATTTCTGGTCATAAAGTAGATCCATTCAGAGCCTGAAATGCTTCTGTAGGACTATGCAGAAGGAGTCCTGTTGATGTCTTTATCCCTCCAGATTGTTCCAGCATCAGTGAGACAGGTTTGCTACTCTGAGCTTGTCATTTGTGATTGAGCATGGTTACTGCTGAGAAGGGACGTACTCTATGGCAGATGGCAATGTCTTCTTAAACTTAAGTATATATACACACAAACACACACACACACACACACACACACACACACAATATATATATATATATATATATATATATATATATATATATATATATATATATATATATATATACATACAATGGGGCAAAAAAGTATTTAGTCAGCCACCGATTGTGCAAGTTCCCCCACCTAAAATGATGACAGAGGTCAGTAATTTGCACCAGAGGTACACTTCAACTGTGAGTGACAGAATGTGACAAAAAAATCCATGAATCCACATGGTAGGATTTGTAAAGAATTTATTCGTAAATCAGGGTGGAAAATAAGTATTTGGTCAATAACAAAAATACAACTCAATACTTTGTAACATAACCTTTGTTGGCAATAACAGAGGTCAAACGTTTACTATAGGTCTTTACCAGGTTTGCACACACAGTAGCTGGTATTTTGGCCCATTCCTCCATGCAGATCTTCTCGAGAGCAGTGATGTTCTGGGGCTGTCGCCGAGCAACACGGACTTTCAACTCCCGCCACAGATTTTCTATGGGGTTGAGGTCTGGAGACTGGCTAGGCCACTCCAGGACTTTCAAATGCTTCTTACGGAGCCACTCCTTTGTTGCCCGGGCGGTGTGTTTTGGATCATTGTCATGTTGGAAGACCCAGCCTCGTTTCATCTTCAAAGTTCTCACTGATGGAAGGAGGTTTTGGCTCAAAATCTCACGATACATGGCCCCATTCATTCTGTCCTTAACACGGATCAGTCGTCCTGTCCCCTTGGCAGAAAAACAGCCCCATAGCATGATGTTTCCACCCCCATGCTTCACAGTAGGTATGGTGTTCTTGGGATGCAACTCAGTATTCTTCTTCCTCCAAACACGACGAGTTGAGTTTATACCAAAAAGTTCTACTTTGGTTTCATCTGACCACATGACATTCTCCCAATCCTCTGCTGTATCATCCATGTGCTCTCTGGCAAACTTCAGACGGGCCTGGACATGCACTGGCTTCAGCAGCGGAACACGTCTGGCACTGCGGGATTTGATTCCCTGCCGTTGTAGTGTGTTACTGATGGTGACCTTTGTTACTTTGGTCCCAGCTCTCTGCAGGTCATTCACCAGGTCCCCCCGTGTGGTTCTGGGATCTTTGCTCACCGTTCTCATGATCATTTTGACCCCACGGGATGAGATCTTGCGTGGAGCCCCAGATCGAGGGAGATTATCAGTGGTCTTGTATGTCTTCCATTTTCTGATGATTGCTCCCACAGTTGATTTTTTCACACCAAGCTGCTTGCCTATTGTAGATTCACTCTTCCCAGTCTGGTGCAGGTCTACAATACTTTTCCTGGTGTCCTTCGAAAGCTCTTTGGTCTTGGCCATGGCGGAGTTTGGAGTCTGACTGTTTGGGGCTGTGGATAGGTGTCTTTTATACAGATGATGAGTTCAAACAGGTGCCATTCATACAGGTAACGAGTGGGGGACAGAAAAGCTTCTTACAGAAGACGTTACAGGTCTGTGAGAGCCAGAGATTTTCCTTGTTTGAGGTGACCAAATACTTATTTTCCACCCTGATTTACGAATAAATTCTTTACAAATCCTACCATGTGAATTCATGGATTTTTCACAGTTGAAGTGTACCTCTGGTGCAAATTACTGACCTCTGTCATCATTTTAAGTGGGGGAACTTGCACAATCGGTGGCTGACTAAATACTTTTTTGCACCACTGTATATATACACTGAACAAAAATATAAACGCAACACTTTTGTTTTTGCTCCCATTCCCCATGGGATGGACGTAGAGACCTAAAATTCATTCCAGATACACAATATAACCATCCCTCCCAAACAGTGGTCACAAATCAGTCCAAATGTGTGGTAGTGGGCACATCTGCTATATTGAGATAATCCATCCCACCTCACAGGTGTGCCACATCAGGATGCTGATCTGACATCATGAGTAGTGCACAGGTGTACCTCAGACTGCCCACAACAAAAGGCCACCCTGGAATGTGCAGTTTTGTCTCACAGCAAAATGCCACAGATGCCACAAGCAATGAGGGAGCGTGCAATTGGCATGCTGACAGCAGGAATGTCAACCAGATCTGTCGCCCGTGCATTGAATGTTCATTTCTCAACCATAAGCCGTCTCCACAGGCGTTTCAGAGAATATGGCAGCACATCCAACCGGCCTCACAACCGCAGACCTCGTGTAACCACACCAGCCCAGGACCTCCACATCCAGCAGGTTCACCTCCAAGATCGTCTGAGACCAGCCACCCAGACAGCTGCTGGAACAATTGGTTTGCACAACCAAACAATTTCTGCACAAACTGTCAGAAACCGTCTCAGGGATGCTCAACTGCATGCCCGTCGTCCTCATCGGGGTCTTGACCTGACTCCAGCTCGTCGCCATAACAGACTTGTGCGGGCAAATGCTCACATTCGATGGCATCTGGCACGTTGGAGAGGTGTGCGCTTCACGGATGAATCATGGTTCACATTGTTCAGGGCAGATGGCAGCTGAGAATGTCCCAGTTCTTGCATGGCCAGCATACTCACCGGACATGTCACCCATTGAGCATGTTCGGGATGTGCTTGACCGGCGTATACGACAGCGTGTACCAGTTCCCACAAATATCCAACAACCTCGCACAGCCATTGAAGTGGAGTGGACCAACATTCCACAGGCCACAATTGACAATCTGATGGACTCCATGCGACGATGTGTTGCACTGCATGAGGCAAATGGTGGTCACACCAGATACTGACCGGTTCTGGGCAGCACTGATTGGTGAGTGATGATAATTTGCGCACCAATTCCTCTGACATCGTCTTATTAATCGTTAGCTTACTACACAAACATGACGAGTGAAATCTCCCGCAGCAAGCTTAAACATGTGAGAGTGAGAGAGAGAATCGCTGAGCTTATGCGAGTCCGTGTGTAAAAGCAGCAGGATATATATTTCAGTTCTGCTGAGCCAAATAAGACAGGTCAGGGTGAAGAAGTGACAGCCAAAGAAAAGCTTACCACAAAACGGAAAAGTTATGACAAATCAGACTATAAAGCAAAAAGAAAGTGCAGCTTTATGGTTTCATGGACAAAATAATTTCTGTGGCTGCGATATGATGAGCTAAATAACCAGCGCTGCACATAAGTGGTCCACAGGTGCGCATTCGCTGTCAAAATAAAAAAACCGAACCGAACCGTGAATTTAGTGTATCATTGCACCCCTAATATATATATATATATATATATATATATATATACATATATATATATATATATATATTTACACACACATATATATATATATATATATATATATATATATATATATATATATATATATATATATATATATATATATATATATATTTATGTTCAAACCTAACCAGCAAGAGATAATGAAAGATAAAAAGCAATGGAAAATTTATTAAATCAGACAAGAAGAAAACACTGGAAACATCATAGATTCAAGGACTACGGTGTAAACACAGTATAATAGCAATGGCACTACTTAATTAATGACTGCATCCAACTGCAGAGAAAAATCAAGTACAATATATTAATTGACAAAGTACAAGTCATGATGACAGAACAACATACAAACAATGCAGTAAACTTAAGAAAAAAATTCTGATTGAGGTTGTCATAATTCATGCATGAAAGGGTTAAATTATCTTAATTGAATTATTGTTTTGTTTTTTTTAAAGTATTTTTATTCATCTTAAAGCATGAAAAAAGATTTTTGAACTTTATTTTTTAAACATGTACTTTTGAAAGAGTTTTTTGCATGTCCGCTTAGGTGGACGACATCACCTTTGGAGTGGGTGGCAGGGTGTGGAGTGACACATAAGTGTCCAATGTAGTGGTTTATGTGCAAGTATACCATCAAAATTCATGATGAAGTTAATTTAATCAATCAACTCTTCAAAATTCAGTAGGTGGCAACGTGGCTTGGCCGGGCACAACTTGAAAAGGAAATGTGGCCACACTCCTGTCGCTCACCACCCACAGGAAGCACCATATAGAATGTCATCTTTCTAGTAGGGAAGGACCCTGAGCTAGCGTGTGAGGATGAGACTTACCGGCTACATATAGTCAGGTTCACCTCAACAAACCTGGAGTCACCTGGGGCTGTACTCTGTTCCAGTCTGGAGTTGCCCTCTGTGAGAGGAAGCATGTACTTTGGCCTTTTCCCAGTGGACGAGAGCGTTTGATCTTTGCACCTTCTGGTTGGGAAACAGGTCTGACAATTATATGATTGTCAAGTTTACATTATCCAGCCTCTTGGAGTTTTGGGGTCTAGTGCTGGAAACTTCCCCATGTGGCAACTGACAACAAGAGTCTGAGATCTCACTGTGGACAAAGTCACTGAAGGCCAGTTAAACAACTCCAAAGTGAATGAGATTTGCTCAAAATTCCTCAAGGCTCCAAATTCTTTAGGGCTTTTTTGGCATGCCTGTGCATGTGGAGATCTGGGGCAATGCCTCTGTACTGGCAGACTGGCGTGGTTGCTCCCATCAGTAAGATGGGGAATCAGAGGGGTCTTTTATATTCTCTAGGATATTTACATGAATATTTGCCCAACCAATCTATACAGTATATCTTTTCTGTTTTGGAGAAGCCATTTGACTACATCCCTTGGGTGAACTTGTGGGAGGTGCAGGAAGATGAACAGACAGATTGGGGGCTGCGTGCGCAGTGATGCAGGTGCTGTACGAGTTATGTCGCTACTCTCACCTATGGTAACAAGCTCTGGGTAGTGGTTTGCGGGGGAATCCTTGTAGAGCCACTAGTCTAGTGGGTGAGGATTTCCAGGTATATCCTATTGGGACAAACTGGAGAGATGAGCTGACGGAGCGTTAGCCCTCGTGAGCAACTTGAATGTTTTCCATCATAAAATAGTGCTTTAAAGTTTTCGTATAAAAATCGCCATGTCACAAAACAATGAAAATCCGCCAAGCATCCCCACCAAACAGGCGCGCTCATGTCTGACAAGCCTCCGCGACACCCCTTACGTGTATTTCATGAAGTGCAGGTTGTGGCCGCCATACCACTGAACGAAAAAAACCCGACAAAATAGGCTAGCTCGCTCATGGCTGACGACCAACGGCGGAAAACCCCCCGCCGCTTTAAAAAAAAAAAAAATTTTCAAATCATATTTAGCCAATAGAATATGTGGTTTAGTCTCTGTGTGAGCGGGGTGGTGGAGTCCTCACGGCCAGCGAGCTCCACCAAACACACAAACAGGAGGGAGAGGAAGATCAGAGAAGCAGCTACAGAGCACAAGCAGCAGAGCAGTAAATATGGGGGTATTTTAAATACGAAGGCAGACTGCAAGAGTCATATCAAACAGACTTTAACCCTCTGGGGTCGACGGACGCGCCGGCACGTCAAAATCACATGACCAATTTAAGACGATACAGCTACAAGATGCAGCGACTCAGTCTCTATTTCAACTTGGGTCGAACGTGCGGAATTCAAACTATACACCAGTTTTTGAATTGTGCCGATAGGCCACGTAAAACCAGAGTCATGATAAAAAAAATACACTTTTTTTTTTGAACAAAACAGTGGTGTTTACAGCAGGAAGAACGGGAAAGACGACGTTTTCTATGGACCACGCTAGCAAACACACTCCACTTGCGAGTAAAAAAAACAATTGGTGTTAGACTGTACCATGTCAGCCAATCAAAAAAAATCATATGGCAACATGTGGCACTTGGTTGTTTAGGGAGAGGGGGCAGTTTTAGGAGTGACACCCGCAACGGAAAGCGGGCGAGCAAAAGAAAGAGAGCGCGAGTTTTCATATGTGAGACATTAGTGACGTTTAGCGTGTTTGGAGGTTAGAGTTAGTGTGTAGTGTAGTTATTATTTTGTATTGTGTGTCAGTTATACTGCTGAATGTCACATTTGCTCCAAAAAAGCCATCAAAAGCAGATTCCAGTGTAAACGCTGTTCCCACATGGAAAACAGGACTGATACACCTCCTGTTGTCAGACCTGCAGGGTTTAGGCCTGTGCTGTTCTCTTCTGTCTTATACTGAACACAAACTATTTTCTTGGACTGGCACAAATAATTTGTGTGCCTTCTTATTTGATGCAGAACACCTGATTGTTCTGTAAATAGATTTAAATGGTTATATAAAAAACGCCTGAGGCCTTGGCTGCATGTTTAGGTAAATAGTACCATATAACTTTGTTTGCAAAACTTGTGCATGAACCTGAAGTTCCCAAATTGATATAAAAATTGTTAGTTTTCAAAAAGTGTGTCCTCCTGAATGGGATTATAAGCTAACAAGCAGCGCTGTGTGTTTGGCAGATGGCAGGTCATGACGGACAGTTCAACTCTCATCCCACTCATGCCACTTTTTGTTATAAATGTTGTCATAAGTGTGCTACATTGGTTTTGCATCAAAATTACTTTAAAGAAACTGACAAAACCATGAGCAATTATCTGGAATAACTAATTTTAACATCTTATTTCATAAGGCTATATTTTTAGCAACAACACTTAATGTGTTTTTTAAAACAAAATGGTAGGTTTATAAATGAGACTGAGTCTTATTTGATTTCCTTGTTTTAGGTCTCAAACATAGTCCAGCATTGATGAACCATCAGTTTGGAAGGGGTACTGATATTTGTTCACAACGACGAGACCAAACTCTTCTTAACATGTCTGGTGAGTATGCAAATCTACTCAATCTTCAGTTTTGGTTTTCAGAGACTTATATGTACTGTTGTTAATTTTTCATAGGACACAGATCCAGTTGAGAGGGCAACCCGAGGTGTTATGGTGGACTGTGTGGGACCCAACTCGCAGTCCACAGGGGTCAACACTGCCATTGTTTTGGAAGAGGACATTATTCTTGATGATCTGCCAGACCTTCCCGCTGCCTTTGCCTACCTGTTTGGCCTACTTTATGGGCTCAACATGGAGTTTCCCAAAGAACTCAAGTACACATTTGTTTGCTGTATGGAAACCAGATAGAAGAGTTCACATCCTGCCATCTGATGTTTTGATCTGTTTGTTAGTGACAATCAATCAAGATAGGTTTGATATTCTGACTGACAATACCACACCTTTAAAATTGGATGAGTAACATTTATTACAAAAATTTGATTTTTTTTGTTTTTGGAAAAGGACTTTATTTGTGACTGAATGTTGTCAGTATGTTAAAAATGGCTCATCTCAAAACATTGTCTGTGGTGCAGTTGTGTTTGAACACAATAAAGTAAATATATATATATATATATATATATATATATATATATATATATATATATATATATATATTTTACAATTTTTGCGTCATTTGTTCAGCTAGGTAATATATTGATTGCCTGATCTCTGCTTGATCCCTGCCTTTATGGGATGTAAATAAACCGAGTTAACATTTTTGTCATGGTCCTGGGTCTTACTGAGCCATTAGCTCAGTGTGTGGTTCAGTTACCTCCTTCACCCACTCTGTCTGTGCAAGGAGCTATACCTATACAAACCATGAACTCCTACTCTGTTGTCACTGCCTGGGCAGAGCCAATGTCCTACACTGGGGTTACTGTCAATATACTGTGTTTATTACTATGGTTATGATCTTATGTTCTAGTGTATTCTATCTATGTATTTGCGTTTAGAATTTTTAGTTCTTAGGGTTTTCGTTCTGTGTTTTCTGAAGGTCAGTCACTCTGGAAAATTGCTAATTCTTTGAATGCATCCCCAAGTGCAGTTGCAAAAACCATCAAACGCTACAATGAAACTGGCTCAGGAAAGGAAGACCAAGAGTCCCCTCTGCTGCTGAGGATAAATTCAACTGAGTCACCAGCCTCAGAAATCACAAGTTAACAGCAGCTCAGATTAGAGCCCAGATAGATGCCACACAGAAATCCAATAGCAGACACATCTGTGTGAATCAGGCCTTTATGGTCAAACAGCTGCTAAGACACCACGACTAAGGCAAAGCAATAAGCAGGACATGCTAACAACTGACCTTTTTCACCCAAAATGTTTGAGTGGGAATCTGTGCTTTGGTCTGATGAGTTTAAATTTGAGATCCTTGTTTCCACCCACCGTGTCTTTGTGTGACACATAAAAGGTGAACGGATGGTCTCTGTCAAGCACTGTCAAGCACAGAATCCTGCAGTGACATGCCATCCCATCCGGTTATACGGTTAGTTTGACCATCATTTATTTTTCAACAGGACAATGACTCCAAACACACCTTCAGGCTGTGTAAGGGCCATTTGACCAAGAAGGAGAGTGATGGAGTGCACCAGATGGCCTGGCCTCCACAGTCACCTGACCTAAACCCGGTGGAGATAGTTTGGGATGAAATGGAGCGCAGAGTGAAGGCAAAAGGGCCAACAACTCCTTCAAGACTGTTGGAAAAACCATTCCAGGTGACGACCTCATGAAGCTCATCGAGAGAATGCCAACAGTGAGCAAAGCAGTAATCAAAGCAAAGGATGGCTATTTTGAAGAATCTAAAATATAAAGAATGTTTTGAGTTATTTCACACTTTTTTTGTTTACTACATAATTCCATGTGTGTTCATTCATAGTTTTGATGCCTTCCATGAGAATCTATAATCAAAATGTAGTCATGAAAATAACCCTGAATAAAAGTAAACATTTGACTTAACAAAAAGCAATAAAATAAAATTTCTAATCTTCTAATTTCCTCTAATCTGATCTGTACTCTGAGTTTTACCATAAGTAGTCATTTCAACCATGTGCAGTGCTACAGTCTTCTCCAAGGCCATGTTGCTACATATAACAGACAATTCACACGGGACTACAAAAAGTTCAAGTGTGCAAAAAACCAAACAAAAAAACATCACCAGACAGAACAGAACGATACAGATTTTCTATTGCACTGTTGTGTCTGCACTAACTTGATGTATGAAGGTGTGTGTGTGTGTGTGTGTGTGTGTGTGTGTAATAATAATAATAATCTATTGACGTCATGTTAAATCACTCCCTTCTGTTATAAATAACCAAGTGCTGAGTCTTGTGTGTGTGTGTGTGTGTGTGTGTGTGTGTGTGTGTTTACTGAATAAAAGTAAACATTTGACTTAACAAAAAGCATGAAATGAAATAAGAGCATGTTAGTTGAATCTCTGGAGATCATCAAGTAGAAATGAGTGTCAGACACATTGTTGTCACCTCTTTTTATGGCATCACGCAGGGGACAACATAAGCATCTACATGTACTTATGTGTAGGTGTGAGTAGTCACACACAAAGCCACTCTTTATAGATCAATGTCAAATCATGTAGAAGGATTTATATGTCAGGCAATTATCACACAAGTCGAACACCTGTGTAGACATATGTACAAGTGACTGCAAGTCAATTATCTCTGTCTGACCACTTAATTTTCACTCTTGGTCTGGTCTAGCACTTGACATTTCACAATGTAGGAAGAAATGAAAAAAAGGTACTCCAGAAATGAATGAAACATTGTGATTTTGTGATATTGAGTTTTGTATATTGCCCATTTAAATGTTTGGTTCAGAATATAAGATACAGACTGGAGTATTTGGACAGTTACGTATGCGTTGCTTCTTTTGTTTCAGCACATTTAATTCTGGATAACCTGGTCATAAAATTGTTAAATCAACATATATCAGCAAAATAAAGTCAAATGTTAATTTATTCACAACATTCATAATTATTGAATAACACATTGAATAACACATAATGAACACATAGTCATTAATTTACTATTTAGTATTTAAAAACCCTGAAAATGCAGGAATATAAGGAGCAATTTTCCGTACAACTTTTGTGGACAGCAAAGCAGTTTTCAAAAAATTTCCTACTTATGTCACCGCAATAGATTTTAAGTGCTCGTGCAAACTCCCATTTTTATACACAGTGACACATTTCAAAGAACTGTAAAGCACTCTGTGAATGTATCATTAAATATGGTTTGTAGTCTAAGGTATACAGCAAAATGAGAAAAGCATATCAAGTCCATCCATCCATTTGCTTCCTCTTATCCTTTTCAGGGTCGCGGGGGGCGCTAGAGCCTATCCCCAGCTGTCATAGGGCGAGAGGCGGGGTACACCCTGGACAGGTCGCCAGTCTGTCGCAGGGCCAACACACAGGGACAGACAACCATTCGCACTCACATTCACTCGCACATTTACACCTAGTGGCAATTTGGTGGGAGGAAGCCGGAGTACCCGGAGGGAACCCACGCAAACACGGGGAGAACATGCAAACTCCACACAGAAAGACTCCGGCCTGATGGTGGAATTGAACTCAGGACATATCAAGTCCATTAACACCAATGACCTCAGCAACCAAACAGGCCTGAACACTTACAGGTGGTTGACCACAGGATGGAATAGGTCTAATTTCTGTTCAGACATTATGTCTGAAGTTAGTTTTCCTTTCTGCTGTGACTAACTTTTAAAAACAAACAAATTCACACACAGAAAAAAAGTTCCCAAATGAATGATGAAGAGGGTCAAAGACATATGGTTGGCCCAGTCATGATGATCAGGAATATGTGCCTCTTGCACAATGGTACTACTGTTCTTTTCATCTAAAATGGAGTTTAAAATCCTTCTCCAGATATAAAACACCATGAATGAGCAGGCCCATAGTTTATTAAAGACCATATATCTCAATGGAGCACTTCACTGTCAGAGTACAAGCCTACTGGACCAGCATGTTGTGAGTTTGTCCCAAATCAAACTTTACAGATTGTCATCTAATGTTTATGGTCTCCTGGGAGCAGTGTAAAAAATATGTTAAACAACTGGTCTATAAGTTATCCGTGTTTTTGTTGGTGTTGGTCCTTGAACTTACCTCCTGCTGCTGGCAGAAGTCAGAACTTCTATAAAGTGAAACTGAGTGTTAAAAAACAATAACAGCTGTCCACTGCTGCCACCTCAGTGCTTCCCATGTTTTTGTTTTTGTTAGGTTTTTTTTTTTGCTTCATTCTCCTTGTGTTAAACTCCCTATCCAGTGTTGTACAAAAATTGGAGATGCAACCATCTGTAAGACTAATGTACTGAAATCTTAGTTATATGAGCAGAGACGGTGGATGGGTTGTTGTCAAGCCAACACCCATCCATTTTCTTCCACTAATCCAATCATTTATCCATTTTAGAATGACCAATTTATCTAGCATGTGCATGTGGCACTGAAATATAACCTATATATATTTCAGTTACAACTATGTTTTGATTCTTCTTGCTTAGTTTTTCCAAAAATGTTTCCTCAAAAGTTTTTCCTAAACATAATATTTACTAAATGAAAGTATAAAGAATTTAAAAATGAAAATTAAAACATTTTGTCCTGTTTGGAATTTGAACTATGTTTTTAGGTGACTACCTTTTAAAACTTGAAACTTGAAAATGCTGATTGCTTTAATGCTGATGCTGATGATTTAATGTGTGTCCATTAATCTTTAGAATACGTTTGATGAATATTACACCAACTGACTCATGTAAACATTTCATAGCAAATATGGAACTCTAAGCTGAAGCAGGCGGCACAAAAAAATCCCCAGTGCAGCTTTATGGAATGCCTGAAAGGAATATCTAAAATGTGAAGTTTCTATGACAAATCATCTAGGTATGAGTACATGACAAAAAATCTGAATCCACTACAGTATCTACAGCTTCTGTGGTTAGACGACCATGAAAATATCAAAATGACTCCCTGAAGAATGAAAAAAAAATCTTTGGATCTTTTATAAATCCAGTTCTCAAAAGAATTCTATAGTAGGCTTCATATAAATCTACCAAGGGCAAAGGGGGAGAGAAAGGAATAGTGTTCAAATAGCAACACAATAAGGTCTGTGTGTGTGTGTGGGGGGTGATTTGTTTTACATCGGCACGCGCACACACCTACACACACACACACACACACAGCTGGCAGGTCAGCAGTGGGATTGAGCAGGGCAACTGGGTTATTGATTTCTCCTTGTTGTTGTTTGGAAGGCTAGCTTGTCATAGTGGCTTTCCATATGCTGCCCAGATAGTCTGCAGACACGGCAAGACTCATTTAATCTGGAAGAAAGAGGGGCAGATTTAGAGAAAACACTTCCTACAGCTGGCCCCAAGCAATCAACTTAGAGTGGAGCTTGTATTGGAATTTGATGAAACATCAGGAGAATGCACCCCATTAATGTAATGGTCAATGTATTTTCCCCTTGTGCTTTCAGTAATCATATTGTTTCATCAATACGCTATAGTATCAGTAGTAAGAACTGCTGACAGCTGAATAGCATCATTTTAGTGTGGCAAATTGTATATTTCACCACTTCAGTGCCTACACATCATTTCACCACAAAGCTTAGTACAGCATCCGCATCACTGCTAGCCACAGCACCAATCCATCTGTCGATCTCCCGCTCCCTTCTCCCTTCACTCGTAAACAAGACCCCAAGGTTAAATCCTCCACTTGTGTCAGGAACTCATCCCTGACCCAGAGTGGGCGCTCCATCCTTTGCTGGCTGAGAACCATGGCCTCAGATTTGGAGGTGCTGATTCTCAATCCCACTGCTTCACACTCGGCTGCAAACCATCCCAGTGCGAGCTAGAGGCTGTCACCCAGAGGCTGTCACCCAGTGAAGCCAACAGAACCACATCATCTGCAAAAAGTAGAGATGAGATTCTGAGACCACCAAAGTGAAAGCCTTCTACTACTTGGCTATGCCTAGAAATTCTTTCCAAAAAAATTATGTACAGAATCGGTGACAAAGGGTGGAGTCCATCACCCACCAGAATGAGTCCGATTTATTTCCGGCTATGCAGACCACGCTCTTGCAATGGTTATATAAGGATCGAATGGCCTGTAGCAATGGGCCAGACACCCAATACTCCCAAAGCACCTCCCAGAGGACACTCCGAGGGACACGGTTGAATGCCTTCTCCAAATCCGCAAAACATGTGTAGACTGGTTGGGCAAACTCCCATGCGCCTTCAAGTATCCTGGAGAGAATAAAGAGCTGGTCCAATGTTCCACAACCAGGACAAATGATGGGACTGATGGGAATCACCACCCCGGTCTGCCAATCCAGAGGTACTGTACCTGATCTCCACGCAGCATTGTAGAGTTGTGTCAACGGAGACAGACCTACAACATGCAGAGCCTTCAGGAACTCAGGGCGAAACCTCGTCCACCCCAGAGGCTCTGTCACAGAGGAGATGTTTAACTGTCTCAGTGACCTCACCTCTTAGATGGGTGAGTCGTCACACTCGTCCCCAGACTCTGCTTCCTCTATGGAAGACGCGCCAGTGGGATTAGGAGGTCCTAGAAGTATTCCTTCCACCGCCCAACAATGTTCTCATTCGAAGTCAGCAGGACTCCACCCGCACAGTACACAGTGCATGTAGAGCACCGCTTTACCCTCCTGTGTCGCCTGACAGTTTGCTAGAACACTTCGAGGCAGTCTGAAAGTCTTTCTCCATGGCCTCTCCGAACTGCTCCCACACTCGAGGTTTTGCTTCAGCCACTTTTTGATCTACGTTCTGCTTGGCCTGTCGGTACCTATTAACAGCCTCTGACGTCCCCGAGGCTAACCATCCTAGCAATGGAGGTGCTGAACATGGTCCATTCGGACTCAATCTCCCCAGTCTCCCTCAAAATGCTGCTGAAGCTCTGCTGGAGGTGTGCGTTGAAGATCTCACGGACCAGGGCCTCTGCCAGGCATCCCTAGCGCACCCTCACTATACGTTTAGGTGTGCCACGTCTGTCCAGCATCCTCCCCTGCCACTTGATCCAACTCACTAATCACCGTGTGGGTCTATCACACCAGGCAAGACCCCAGGTGCAGGCTGTGTAAAGATGCCCCAGAGACAATCCAGCACATAACAGCAGGGTGCAAGATGCTAGCAGGCAAGGCATACATGGAACGCCATAACCAAGTAGCCGGCATAGTGTACAGGAACATCTGTGCTGAGTACAACCTGGAAGTCCCGAGGTCAAAATGGGAGATGCCCCCAAGGGTGGTGGAGAATGACCGAGCTAAGATCCTGTGGGACTTCCAGATACAGACGGACAAAATGGTGGTGGCTAACCAACCGGACATAGTGGTGGTAGACAAACAGAAGAAGGCGGCCGTAGTGATCGATGTAGCGGTTCCGAATGACAGCAATATCAGGAAGAAGGAACACGAGAAGCTGGAGAAATACCAAGGGCTCAGAGAAGAGCTCGAGAGGATGTGGAGGGTGAAGGTAACGGTGGTCCCCGTGGTAATCGGAGCACTAGGTGCGGTGACTCCCAAGCTAGGCGAGTGGCTCCAGCAGATCCCGGGAACAACATCGGAAATCTCTGTCCAGAAGAGCGCAGTCCTGGGAACAGCTAAGATACTGCGCAGGACCCTCAAGCTCCCAGGCCTCTGGTAGAGGACCCGAGCTTGAAGGATAAACCGCCCGCAGGGGCGTGCTGGGTGTTTTTTTTTATATATATATATATCCAGCAGCACAACTCCCAACTAATGACACAATAGAAGTCTTACATAGAAAAGCAAAAGAGGAATATGATAAGGCACGTACAGCATGGGAAGAAGGAGGAAGAAAGGCATGGGGTTCAAGAAAGGCTGATATGGATAACAAGAGAGATCTTCTGGTCACAATAACAACAGTGTGTTAAATGATGGTTAAAGGGAAGACACAGAATCATTTAACACAAAGCCAGAGTGTTGTAGAAAACTGAGACTGGACCAGATGCTTTAGAGAAGCGGTCTCCAACCTTTTTTGCGCCACGGACCGGTTTATGCCCGACAATATTTTCATGGACCGGCCTTTAAGGTGTCGCGGATAAATACAACAAAATAAAACTAGTACCGGTACCGAAAAAAAGAAGATTTATTTATAACACACGTGAAAAGACCCAGGAAAACCGAGTTAACGATAAAAACGATGACAAAATAACGCTGAAAACCAGACATTTCAGACCTGAGCCTCAACTCTCGCGGCCCGGTATCAAACGACTCACGGACCGGTATCGGTCCGAGGCCCAGGGGTTGGGGACCGTTGCTTTAGAGGGCACACATTTGGTTTTGCGTCTGCATCCCTGCCACTTAAGGAACTCAACTCAACCAAAGAGAAGCAACTCCAGGAGATTATAGTCATTCGACAAAGGGAAGTTGACCAATTGAAACAACAGCTGGAAGAAGCAGCAGCCCGTGGCTTTTAAATTATGAGTTCTGTAATGGATACTGACTACTTTTATTTGTGATTTTTTTTACTGGAGTTTTCTCATTTTATGTTTCCTTTCTTAAATTTTGTCTTCCTTTAATTTTATTTCATTTGATTATTTTAAATACACAGCACTTTTGTCAACACTGTTGTTGTTTTTTTTAATGTGTTATGTAAATAAATTTGACTTTCAGCATATGTAGAGATATCACACAGTCTTATAGTCTTCACAGGATACACACTTCCATACACTCTGGATCAACTGAAGATGGATAGGCTGGGGAAAACTGAGAGATACACAAAACATGAGAGTTACAATAATCAAGGCAGGACAATTTAAAAAAATTCTCATTTCAGTATTACTGGTCACAGTATTTAAATTGTAATAATAATATTTGTAATGATATAGAAAAATAAAACTGCCCCTTTAAGGCAGCAGTTCAGCAGGGTCTTTCTTTCCGTCTTTCTTTTTCAAGAGCTATTGTGATTGATGACAGACTACCCGATTTGATGAGTGAATTTATATCCACAAGGTGCCAGCAGTATAGTGCACCTTGTATAGTGCACCTAGTGCACACAGCATTATAGACATTAATAGCATAGGTAAAATGTGCAGAGGACTCCACCTTCCGTAAGAATAAAGTGAGGGAAGTTAAGACAGAGGCCTTGCTCTGAGAAGACCTAGCGGGAAACCTTGAGTCATCATCACTAAACTCCATTACTACCAAGGTTGCATCAACGTGCTACGGTGGGCCCGGGAACAGGGCCAGTTGCAGTACAAGGGGAACCCTGTGGTTATCTTCCCTGATTACACTGCGAGCATTGCCAAAGCTTGCTCCGCTTATAACGACGTGAGGAGTGTCTGCATTTCAATGTGTGGTTTTGTTCAGATGGGGTTTCAGGGTCACCGGGTTCCCCATGGTGAAATTTTTTTTGTCTTCTTCTTCTCAGAGTCCAGGGGTGCATACACATTCATACTGTTGATCTTTAATTAGATAATTCTATGGCTTTGCACTTTGGACTGAGTAATTTCTTTGACCATCATGTGGACATCAATGACAGGTGCAGAAAATTTAAATGAATATAAGTGCAATATTTTTTTTATTTACAAATATCAACATCATGTAAAAACAAACACAAATTATGTGTTAGCCTACTGATTTATTCAATACATATGGGTTGTTTTTTGTTTTCTTTTTGTTATTATATATTTTACTGTTTTTCTTTAACTGATTTATTTATTTCAGTTAATCAACTGAAATAAATAGTTGATTAACAAAGTAGAACTTTTTGGTATAAACTCAACTCGTCGTGTTTGGAGGAAGAAGAATACTGAGTTGCATCCCAAGAACACCATACCTACTGTGAAGCATGGGGGTGGAAACATCATGCTATGGGGCTGTTTTTCTGCCAAGGGGACAGGACGACTGATCCGTGTTAAGGACAGAATGAATGGGGCCATGTATCGTGAGATTTTGAGCCAAAACCTCCTTCCATCAGTGAGAACTTTGAAGATGAAACGAGGCTGGGTCTTCCAACATGACAATGATCCAAAACACACCGCCCGGGCAACAAAGGAGTGGCTCCATAAGAAGCATTTGAAAGTCCTGGAGTGGCCTAGCCAGTCTCCAGACCTCAACCCCATAGAAAATCTGTGGCGGGAGTTGAAAGTCCGTGTTGCTCGGCGACAGCCCCAAAACATCACTGCTCTCGAGAAGATCTGCATGGAGGAATGGGCCAAAATACCAGCTACTGTGTGTGCAAACCTGGTAAAGACCTATAATAAACGTTTGACCTCTGTTATTGCCAACAAAGGTTATGTTACAAAGTATTGAGTTGTATTTTTGTTATTGACCAAATACTTATTTTCCACCCTGATTTACGAATAAATTCTTTACAAATCCTACCATGTGGATTCATGGATTTTTTTTTTCACATTCTGTCTCTCACAGTTGAAGTGTACCTCTGGTGCAAATTACTGACCTCTGTCATCATTTTAGGTGGGGGAACTTGCACAATCGGTGGCTGACTAAATACTTTTTTGCCCCACTGTATTTGCAAAAATGCTCCGACATTTTCGGAGACGTCCATTTTTTTCATGCTTTGTGGCAGCTTTTGAACATCTGTGACATCTATTAATGTCAAATCTAGACTTTATTTAACAATATAGGCAAACTATATGTTACAATGATTGCACAGCCATTAAGGATCAAATCAGTTTCTGAAAAATGTTCTGTTTTTTCTCCCTCTGCTTGCTTCTTACTGTCTTTGAGGCTCGGGACCAGCACTCCTGCTGTTGGACAGAAAGACATCAACTCAGTGGTAAGTATTTTGGTTTTCCAATATATTAATAACTGTCAGTGACATTTATGTTAATCAGGCTGAACTTTAATCATACTTTAGATCAGCCTGTTTTACTTATTGTTTTATTTGTGCTTTGGCTTGGGGAAGTTGTCTTCTTTTATTAGACTTGAGATATGACTGCACTATGCTGTTGCTGGTGACTCCAGTTAATTCTACAAGACATGCTGTGTAAGTAAACAAACAACAACAGTTTGTCTGCATTTCTTGAAAGATCACATCCCCCAAACTTAGTTTAGGGGGTCTACACTGTATATAGTGAAGTCTGCAAGTTTTCTAACAGCAAAATTTGTTTTGTGCCCAAATCATTTTGCACATCTTAGAATGAAAGTTATTGGCCATGTTTGCATAGCCCTTTTTAAAATGATGCTTTCATGACATTATTGTGTGTTGGGTGGTGGTCACGGCTATCCAGACTGACAGTGGGACATTGAATGTCACCTCTCCGTGGGGAGGGAGCCTGAGATTGTCCAAATTTGAGTCTGTTTTATACCAAATGCAGAAAAAAATGTTTTAAGAAAGCAATTAAGTTCATGTTCCAAAAAAATAATTGTTTGCTTGCAGGACAACAGGAGAGATGAGTTCTCCGTCACAGATGGTGTGGTCAGTGAAGATGGTCGCCTGCAGGTTCAAGCTCATTGCATCTCCAACCCACATCCACTGCCACTGTACTTAAGGGAAGTTAAAGACTTTCTTCTGCACCTACATTTGGATCACCTCGATCCATGACAGTCATTCAGGCAGTAATGCCTGGACTGGAAACAAGCCACCCTTGAAATAATACAACATTCCTGCTCATGAGTTGGAATGAAAAACAAATGTGACAGAGAATGTGCATCTTTTTTTGTTTTCATATTTTAATTTATATTTAATTGTGTTGTGGTTTGCAGTGTTTTGTGTTTTTTGTTTTAAATTTGTTTAAAAGGAAAAAGCTGAAAATTTAAATAGTTAAAAGTTGAAATGTAAATAGTTGGTTTTTGTATTATACGATTTATTTATTACATTTTATGTGGAGTGAATAAATAAAAGTATATTTATGGTGGCCCCTAGAGAGAAAGCACGTACAAACTCCAAAACACGTACAAACTCAAAAACACGTACAAACTCCAAAACACGTACAAACTCCAAAGCACGTACAAACTCCAAAGCACGTAAAAATTCCATAGCATGTACAAACCCCGAAGCACGTAAAAACTCCATAGAACGCACAAACTCTGAAGCACGTACAAACTCTAAAACACATACAAAACACAACAGAAATGCTCAAAGGGACTAGGCGCGGTGTTGATCTTTTGTTACCTAGTGGCTACAAAAGCCAGGAAGTACCAACGACTAGATTTGGTGTGTGGTAGTAACAGGTAAATTAACATTTTTTTTAAATTATTTGAATATATACTGTATGCGTGCTTGTGTATAAATACACAAACAATACACATATGCTTTCAATTGTGCAATTTAAGCGAATTAGGTCTGCTTTGGAAGTTCAGTTAAGGCTAGAAATGTTCTTTGGAATTTTTACATGCTTTTTCGAGTTTGTACGTGCTTTGTCTCTAGGGGCCACCGTATATATTTAAACATAATATTTACTGCTCTGGATCATTAAATGGAAACATCTGTTTCTGTGTAATAAGCACAAAACAGCACTGAAAAATGCAAAACTGCCTGTTTCTATTTAATAACACATTAATAACCATGTTAATAACACTTAAACAATAGTGATGATAACCAAGAAAGCACCTGCGGCAGTTTTTGCAAAAAAAACAGGAATTTAATACCATGGTAATGATAACTGTTTAAAACAAGTAAACAAGTTGCACAATGCAACATTGCGGCATCACTAAGAGTTCCAAACTGTCTAAATTCTTTAATGTTTAATAAAATGATCAGCGTTGCTGCTTTACCAGGTGTAACAATTAAGTTTAACATCCAGGCATCCATGAAAACAGAATTTATTATATTTCACGGAGTTTGAAGTTAGCAGGAAGTTAGCTTGCTAGTTTCCGCGTAAACATGATATAGCATGTTCTGACTGAGAGATTTCTGAAAAATTTAATCGTACAGCTCTGCTATAACTTCCAACATAAATGAAAACAGAAAACTAATCAGCAGTGACTTTTGTAGGGTTACTGAAGTTGCTACATGGTGGCTAGCTACACAGCTATGTTAGCATAGCATAAACATAGTGAAGCTTGAGGATGAATGCTAACTTTTTTCCACTTGATAAAAGTTAACGTGAGGGTTCCTGATGGTTAGGGACAAATGTAATTGCATGGCAGGATGCTGTAAACAGACCAAACATCAGTCAGAAGAACAGCTGAGATAATCCATCCACAATACGAGGTTAGTCATTAGTACAGTGGAACCCCGACTTACGAAATCAATTCGTTCCCATGGGTCTTTCATAAGTCGAACATTTTCGTAAGACGAAGCACCCATCGCGCCTTTTGAGTGAACAATTGGCTATAGGCTAATTGCTAACTGCAACAACAATACGTTGTTCAAGTGGAACAGCGAAGCGCAAGTACAAAAGCCAAGGGGGTTGTCACATGATTCGGAAGGCATTGTGGGCATTATAGGCATTGTGGGCTCAGCCAATCAGAGCCAGCGGATTTCGTTACGTGGGCATTTTGCCGTAACATGGGCAGAAATATTGCCGTTAAGTGGCTTCGTAACTTGGATTTTTCGTTAAATGGGGTATTCGTAAGTCGGGGTTCCACTGTATACTGCAACAACATGGGAATAGAGCAGCTGTGATAGAATACAGCATTAATGAATCAATGGTACGGAAGTGGAGGAAGCAAGAAGAATGAGGTGAGTAAAGTTTAACTTAACTGACTGATTTGATTGCTTAATGCATCTTATAATCCGGTGCACCTTATGGTCTGAAAAATACGGTACATTTTTTCATGACTTCAGCCATCAAGCAAGGTTTTCAGTCCTCATAATACACCCTGATTTCACTGAGTCAAGTTAGTAAATAAAATCAAACTTGAAATTGATCTCTTGAACCCAAATCAGCGTAAGAGAGAAAAGATCTTTAGGAAAACAAATTACTTAAGAAGCATTTCAGAAAATGTCATTCTCCAGGCAAACTGCTGAAGACTTGTATTATTGACATTTGAAAAACAAAGCCAACAATTCTGACTTTTTTGTTGGGCTATAGGTGATATTTATGATGTCTGTGACATAGGCTGGTTACTTATGTTTGTACATTGGATAATGAAAAACGTTTCGATAACAGAGGGGCTGGCAGCAAAGCTCTCAGGTAAAGAAAGGGAGTGATATTTTTTTGCAGAGATAACAGCATGCTGCTAGAGCGGTTGGGTGTAAATGGGACAAACATGTATTACAAGTGATGGCTGTCCAGATCTGACAGGGAATGATACTGGACTTTAGAACGTAACTGAAATGAACTCAAAACTGAAACTGCTATTGTTCCTCTGAAATAGACACCACTAAATCCTCTTTAGGTCATTTATGGAAGAAGAAAAAAAAACCCATCAATGTTGCTGTAACTCGGCACAGCCAGAGCATTAAATCATTAAATGTAATGACATACACATGCAGCTATTTAGAGGAACTCCTTATATTAATTACTAATGGTCGCATTTTGGCAAAACAACAGTTTTCAGGGACCAACTTTACACTAAAATACACAAGTTCATCTAGTTGTACCTGAGCTTAGTATTGCTTATCTTTCGCTTTAAGCCTTTCTCATACAGTATATTGCTGTAGTTTTTCTTTGTCCTGGAAAGCAGTGCTACTATCAAACACCAGGCTGTTTTTGGTTCTGGGAAAAAGAGCATTCAACTTTTGACATTTACTGTGAGAGCGCAACTTTAATTATGGTAAAAGACAGTATATCAGTAATTTTTTAAGCAGGTTACTCCAGTTCAGGAGGTAGAGTAAGTCGGAAGGCTGGTGCTTTGAACCCTGGCTGCTCCACTCTGCCTGCCAAATATCCTTGGGCAATATATTAACCCCAAAGTGCTCTCTGTTGCATCTGGTGGAGTATGAATATCTGTGAATGTTATGCACAAAGTACTTGCAAATAAGAAACTGGATCAATGAGGCAAGTTGTATGAAGCACTTTGAGGGCTCAGGTAGAGTAGAATGGCTATATAATGGCTCTCTTGCACCCTGACTCTTGGTGGCGCTGTCACTTGGTGTTCGCTCTCTCTGCGGTAGAGTAACACTTCCTGTTCCTACTCAAACAAGGTGGTGTTTTTGAGTAGCTTATCTGCTTAGCAATTTAATCAAAAGGTTTTAGATATATTCTTTTTTCATAGCATAATCTTCATGTGCTTCATCCGAAGCACACTTTCTGTGTACTCACTACCTAATTTATAGCCAAAGTATTCACTTACTGTGTCTTTACTGTTTCGCTAGCTTAGCTTATCTTGTAGCCAACTCGCTAGCAGCATGGCCTCTTCACCTGTCCATCCTGCACTTTCCTGCTCATTGTGTCAGATGTTTAATTACTTCTCGGCCTCCTTTAGCAGTAATGATACTTGTAACAAATGTAGCATGTTTGCAGCTCTGGAGGCCAAGATTACTGAATTGGAGACTCGGCTTCGCACCCTTCATTCACCCATAGCTAGCCAGGCCCCTGTAAGCTGGTGCAGCCGAAGATAGCGTAGGCCCCGCTAGCTGTTCCCCGGTTCCCCAAGCAGCTGGGGAAAGAGGGCGGCTGGGTGACGGTGAGGAGGAAGCATAGTCTTAAACAGAAGTCCCAGGTACACCACCAACCTGTTCACATGTGTGTGAACGCAGGGTTGTTGGCTGAGAGCCTGTTCACATGGGGCTCTCAGCCAACGACCCTGCGTCAGTGTGGAGGGGCCTGCAGGAAATCACCAGCTACAGACGCCCCCCACCCACTATTGAAGCAAACAAAGACCTGGCCAATGAGTTAAACACTTTCTATTGCAGGTTTGAGACGGACAGACTCCCACGCCCCACCCTCCCCTCCCCAGGGACATTGCTTCAGACATTGACCCCCAACACACCTTCCACCTCTCCCCCCTTCACCCCCACCCTCCCCAATCCAGACTCAACGACCACCACCACCCTCCCCAATCCAGACTCAACGACCACCACCACCCTCCCCAATCCAGACTCAACGACCTCCACCACACCTCTCACCCCCCTTTCCTCCTCCCTGAAACTCAGAATACACACTCAGGATGTGAGCCGACTATTCCAGGAACAGAAGCCCAGGAAAGCCCCCGGACCAGACGGCGTCTCACCCTCCTGCCTCAAAACCTGTGCTGAACAGCTGGCTCCGATCTTTACTCGCATCTTCAACAGATCCCTGGAGCTGTGTGAAGTTCCCTCCTGCTTCAAACGCTCCACCATCATCCCTGTTCCCAAGAAACCCACCATCACAGGACTGAATGACTACAGACCTGTCGCCTTGACGTCTGTGGTCATGAAATCCTTGGAACGACTGGTGTTAGCCCATTTGAAAGACATTACAGGCCAGCAGCTGGACCCTCTGCAGTTTGCCTACCGGGCAAACAGGTCGGTGGATGATGCAGTGAACATGGGGCTGCATTACATCCTGCAACACCTTGACCGCCCGGGAACTTATGCCAGGGTCCTATTTGTGGACTTTAGTTCGGCTTTTAACACCATTGTGCCTGAACTTCTTTCCTCCAAACTCTCCCAGCTCAGCGTGTCACCAGCTACCTGTCAGTGGATCACCAGCTTCCTGACAGACAGAAAGCAACAAGTGAGGCTGGGGGAGATCACCTCTGAAACCGGGTCTCTCAGTATTGGTGCCCCTCAAGGATGTGTCCTCTCACCACTACTGTTCTCCCTCTACACTAACGACCGCACCTCCAAGAACTCGGCTGTCAAACTCCTAAAGTTTGCAGATGACACCACTGTCATTGGCCTCATTCAAGATGGTGATGAGTCTGCATACCGGCAAGAAGTTGAGCGGCTGGTACTCTGGTGCAGTCAGCACAATCTCGAGCTGAACACTCTTAAGACTGTAGAGATGACAGTGGACTTCAGGAGACATCCCTCAACTCTGCTCCCCCTCACCATATCAGACAGCCCTGTGTCAACTGTGAAGACCTTCAAGTTCCTGGGTACAACCATCTCCCAGGACCCGAAGTGGGAGACCAGCATCAACTCCATCCTCAAAAAGACCCACCAGAGGATGTACTTCCTGAGACAACTGGGGAAGTACAGTCTCCCACAGGAGCTGCTGATCCAGTTCTACACTGCGGTCATTGAGTCTGTCCTGTGCTCCTCCATCACAGTCTGGTATGGAGCCGCCACTAAACAGGACAGGAGCAGACTGCAGCGGACTGTACGGGCAGCAGAAAGGACCATCGGCACCCCCCTGCCTTCCATCCAGGATCTGTACCTCTCAAGAACCAGGAAACGGGCAGATAAAATCATCACAGACCCCTCACACCCTGCACACAGACTTTTTGATCTGCTGCCCTCTGTCAGACGGTACAGAAGCCTGCAGACCATGACCACCCGACACAGGAACAGTTTCTTTCCCCTCGCCATCTCCCTTCTTAACAGTTGACCTGTCACACTGCCAGACTGCAACTGCACCTTATGTACATTTTGTAGTATTCATTCCACCTCGTTCATTTCTGTATTTTATGTATATAAGTTTAGATTCGTCATTTATAGTTGGTTTACACAGCTTTGTGTATGCATGTGTAATGTGTATATATAGAATAGAATAGAATAGAATTCAACTTTATTGTCATTGCACATGCACAGGTACAGGGCAACGAAATGCAGTTTGCATCCATCCAGAAGTGCTTTAGTGATATAGATATATTACAATATATATTAGCAATAATATAGATATGTGAGTATATTACAGAAATGGGTCTATTATGGTATGTTATAATGTACACGGTATGAAGTATGTTGTGAATATTCTATAACTATAAGTATGTACAGGCTGTAGTGAGTACAAGCTATGTACAGGATATGAACAGGATATAAATATGAAAAACTATACAGAATATGAAATAAATAACTTTACAGAATCTGGGATATACAGCTATACAGAAATGGGAACTATGCAAGTTGTAAACAGTTGTAGGATTAAAGATTATCGAATGTACAGAATGATTATTTACACAGAGCTATACAGTAGTGCAGTTAAGATAAGTGAGGGTGTAGATAGTTTCTACAGAGGCTATATAAAGTGCTAGTGGTTGTGAGTGGTGGTTCAGTCCATGTTATTATTGTGTTTGAGGGTACAGTTGTCCATTGTGTGTGTGTGTATGTTCAGTCCATGAGTTTAACGTGGGTCAGATGTCAGGAGGCAGAGTTCAGGAGTCTGACAGCTGTGGGGAAGAAGCTGTTCCGGTACCTGGTGGTCTTAGTCCGGAGGCTCCTGTGGCGCCTCCCAGAGGGCAGGAGGGTGAAGAGTCCATGTGATGGGTGACTGGGGTCTTTGATGATTTTCCCAGCCCTTTTCAGACACCGCTTCCTGTAGATGTCTTTTATGGCAGGAAGTGGTGCTCCGGCGATGCGCTGGGCAGTTTTCATGACCCTCTGCAACGCCTTCCGGTCCGAGGCAGAGCAGTTCCCGTACCAGACTGTTATACAGTTGGTCAGGATGCTCTCAATGGTGCAGCGATAGAAGTTCACCAGGATGTCTGAGGACAGGTGGTTCTTCCTCAGAGTCCTCAAGAAGAAGAGGCGCTGGTGAGCCTTCTTGACCAGCTTGGAGCAGTTGGTCGTCCAGGTGAGATCCTCGGAGATGTGGACTCCCAGGAACTTGAAGCTGCTCACACGCTCCACAGCCGCCCCCTTAATGTGGATGGGTGGATGTGGGTCAGCATTCCTCCTGTAGTCCACGATGAGCTCCTTGGTCTTCTCGGTGTTAAGCAGCAGGTTGTTTCTGTCGCACCACTCAGCCAGACGATCCACCTCCTCCCTGTAGGCGGCCTCATCGTTGTCACTGATGAGGCCAATCACCGTGGTGTCATCTGCAAACTTAATGATGGTGTTGGAACCATCAGCAGGTCTGCAGTCGTGGGAGAAGAGGGAGTAGAGGAAAGGGCTCATCACACAGCCTTGTGGTACACCGGTGTTCATTGTGATGGTAGATGAGCAGCGGTTATCCAGCCGGACATGTTGGGGGCGGTTGGTCAGGAAGTCCAGTAACCATTTGCAGATGAGGGAACTGATACCCAGGTCTGTCAGTTTCCTGATGAGTTGTGAGGGGTGGATTGTATTGAATGCTGAACTGAAGTCTATAAACAGCATTCTGGCGTAGGTGTTGTTGTTGTCCAGGTGTGAGAGGACAGAGTGCATTGCGATGGAGACTGCATCCTCTGTGCTCCTGTTCCGGCGGTATGCGAATTGGTGGGGGTCCAGGGTGGGGGGGAGACAGGATTTGAAGTGTGCTAGGACCAGTCGCTCTAAGCACTTAGTGATGATGGGGGTGAGTGCTACTGGGCGGTAATCATTGAGGCAAGATGGGTTGGAGTTTTTGGGTATCGGGACGATGGAGGTGGATTTGAAGCAGGCCGGTACCACAGCATGGGCCAAGGACAGATTGAATATGTCTGTGAGCACTCCTGCAAGCTCCCCAGAACACGCTCTGAGAACACGCCCGGGGATGCCATCAGGGCCTGCAGCCTTGTGGACATTGATCCTGCTCAGCACCGCTCCTACATCGGTGGGGGAGAGAGTCATAGGTTGGTGGTCTGGCGTCATGTCTGCTTTGGTTGTGGTTGTGGGGTTCCCTCGCTCAAAACGAGCATAAAAGTTGTTGAGCTCGTTGAGGAAGGAGACATCAGAGGATGCGGGGGAGGGTTTGGTGGTCCTGTAGTCTGTGATGGTCTGGAGTCCTTGCCACATGCGTCGGGGGTTGGAGTTGGAGAAGTGTTCTTCTACCTTCTTTTTGTAATGGTGTTTGGCTTTTTTGATGCCCTTCTTTAGATTAGCCCTGGCTGTACTGTAGGTGTGTGCATCTCCTGACCTAAAGGCAGTGTTGCGGGCCTTCAGGAGGAGACGAACATCCCGGTTCATCCAAGGCTTCTGGTTGGGGTACATGGTGATCCGTTTCTGGGTGGTGACACTGTCTGTGGTTTTGGAGATGTAATCCAGTACAGATGAGGCGTACTGGTCCAGGTCTGTGTGGGTGAACATATTCCAGTCTGTGTTTTTAAATCTGTCCTGGAGCACTGCGTCTGTCCCCTCTGGCCACACTTTAATTGTCCTCACAGCAGGTTTCACACGTTGGATGAGTGGTGAATACCTAGGTGTGAGGAACAGGGAGAGATGGTCCGATTGTCCAATGTGGGGGAGGGGTGTGGCTTTGTAGGCTCCAGCCAGGTTGGAATACACATGGTCTAAAGTCTTGTCTCCTCTGGTGTGGCAGGAGACATGTTGGTGGAATCTGGGGAGGACTGTCTTTAAGTTGGTGTGGTTGAAGTCGCCAGCAACAATAAAAGCAGCCTCGGGGTGTTTATTCTGGTGTTTGTTAATGGCTGCAGAAAGTTCTTTCATGGCCAACCTAGCATTAGCGTCGGGGGGTATATACACGGCAGTGAGTATGATCGAAGTGAATTCTCTGGGGAGATAATAAGGTCTGCATTTGACCATTAAAAACTCCGCATTAGGTGAGCAGTGACTCTCAGTAGTAGTGGAGTTCATGCACCAAGCATTGTTAATATAAATGCACAAACCTCCACCTCTGGTCTTGCCGGAGTCATCTGCTAGCCTGTCGGCTCGGTGTGTGTGGCGTCCTGCTAACTCGATAGCATTGTCCGGGCAGCTGTTGTTCAGCCATGTTTCGGTGAAAAACATGACATTTGAGTCCATAATCCGTCTGTTGTTAGTGATGGAGAGCCGTATCTCATCCATTTTGTTTGCCAGAGAACGGACATTGGCGAGAAAAATACTGGGTAAAGGGAGCCGGTGTGGTGTTAGCTTTAGCTTAGCCCGTAGCCCTCCGCGCCTACCTCGCCTTTGTTTACGATCTCGGCGCCGTCTGCGTGCACTTCCGCCCAGCCGGGGAGAGTGGGCAGCCTCCGGTGTTCTGGAGATCTCTGGGATGAGTCGGAGATCGGCGATAAAACTGTTGGAGTTGTGAGTCCAGATGTCCAGAAGCTCTTGTCTGCTGTAGGTCAGCAACGCACAGCAATTCTGGACGAATAATCCGGTTAAAAGTAGATAAAAAACCGCTAAATAGCAGATTCTGGAGAGACACTGAGCCTCGTGTTGTTCACGCGCCGCCATCTTGGAATATATAGAGACGTGTGTGTGTGTGTGTGTGGTGTGTGTGTGTGTGTGATTTACATTGCTGTGCTTGAGAGCCGCCATCTACCAGAACCAAATTCCCTGTATGTGTCTGCACATATACTTGGCCAATAAACACGATTCTTATTCTGATTCTGATGTCTAACCGTTTTTCCCCACTCAGCGATACACCTGCCAGGGGTCATAGTCTTGTAACTGGCTATTCTGTTCTGAGACATGCGAAGCTAGAGACACCAGCAACCATAGTCAATTGTCTTCCAGGGGCCAGAGCAGGCGACACTGAGGGAAATTTAAAACTGCTGGCTAAGGGTAAACGTAAATTCAGTAAAATTATAACTTTGCCAAAACAATGTGGGACTGTAGTTTTCTCTGGTCCCCTCCCCAATCAGACCAGGAGTGACATGTTTAGCCGCATGTTCTCCTTAAATTGCTGGCTGTCTGAGTGGTTTCCAAAAAACCATGTGGGCTTCATAGATAATTGGCAAACCTTCTGGAGGAAACCTGGTCTTCTTAGGAGAGACGGCATCCATCCCACTTTGGATGGAGCAGCTCTCATTTCTAGAAATATGGACAAATTTATTAAACCCCCCAAAATATGACTATCCAGAGTTGGGACCAGGAAGCAGAAGCAGAGTTGCGATCTTACACACCTCTTTGCAGCTTTGCTCCTCCTGTTACCCCCCCCCCCCCCCAAAACCCCCTGTCTCCATAGAGACTGTGTCAGCTCCCAAACAGATTAAAAAAAACTAAAAACCAGCAACAAACAACTTAAACATAAAGAAAGAACAATGCAGTATCCACATCTGAACCAAAGAGTAAAACAGTGAAATGAGGATTATTAAATATTAGGTCTCTCTCCTCCAAGTCTCTGTTAGTACATGACTTAATAATTGATCAACAAATCGATTTACTTTGCCTTACAGAAACCTGGTTCCAGCAGGATGATTATGTTAGTTTAAATGAATCAACACCCCCGAGTTATTCTAACTACCAGAAACCTCGAAGCACAAGCCGAGGGGGCGGTGTGGCAGCAATTTTTCACACCAGGCTATTAATCAACGAAAGACCAAGACAGACTTTTAATTCATTTGACAGCCTGATGCTGAGCCTTGTCCACCCCAGCTGTAAAACTCAGAAACCAGTCTTACTTGTTATTATATATCATCCACCTGGGCCTTACACAGAGTTTCTGTCTGATTTCTCCGACTTTTTATCTGATTTAGTGCTCAGCTCAGATCAAATAATTATTGTGGGGGATTTTAACATTCATGTAGATGCAAAAATTGACAGCCTCAGCATGGCATTTAATCTGTTATTAGACTCAATTGGCTTCTCTCAAAAGGGGGGAGCAGTGGGGAGTAGACTTCAACACAGTAGATGTCTTTCTGAAAGTGCTGTAACTAAGTTTAAGAATATAATCCACACACTGTTAGCATCTTCAATGCCCTGTACCAACACCGAGCAGAGCAGCTACCTGAATGCTACTCCAACAGAGGTCAATCATCTTGTTAATAATTCACTCACTAGTGATGCGCGAATCATGAACGAATCATTCAATACTCGAGAATCACTTTACTGACTCATGAATCATGATTCGCAAGCCCAACTGACTCACTGACTCATCCCTGTTGCTGTTAGCAGCAATCTATCTAGCTTATAATTAAAATTGTGGAGAAAAACACAACATCCAGTATCTTAACAAAAAAAATTCTGCTCTGAACTGGAAGAAAAAGCCCTGAGTAGAAGCTCACATCAAGACAATAGCTCCTCGGTTCACAGTAGCATCGCTCTGCTAACATGCTAACAGTACATTTGAGCTATTCACCCCCTCCCTTCCTGTGCTGAATCATAGAGCGAACGAATCACTCACCCCCTCCCTCCTGTGCTGAATCGTAAGCGTAAGCAAATCACTCAGGACTCACTAACCCCCTCCCTCCTGTGCTGAATCGTAAGCGTAAGCGAATCACTCAGGACTCACTCACCCCCTCCCTCCTGTGTTGAATCATAGAGCGAACGAATCACTCACTCACCCCCTCCCTCCTGGCTCACAGTTTCTTCTTCTTCTTGGTTGGCAACCAATGTTAAGGCGCATTACCGCCCCCTGGCTCACAGCTCAGTGGACATTTAGATGAGAAAATATATCCATCCATCTTCATCCGCTTTATCCGAGGCCGGGTCGCGGGGGCAGCAGCCTAAGCAAAGAGGCCCAGACCTCCCTCTCCCCAGCCACCTCCTCCAGCTTATCCGGGGGAACACCAAGGCGTTCCCAGGCCAGCCAAGAGATATAATCTCTCTAGCGTGTCCTGGGTCTGCCCCGGGGCCTCCTCCCGGTGGGACATGCCTGGAACACCTCACCCAGGAGGCGCCCAGGGGGCATCCTTGTCAGATGCCCGAACCACCTCAGCTGGCTCCTTTCAATGTGGAGCAGCAGCGGCTCTACTCTGAGCCCCTCCCGGATGGCCGAACTTCTCACCCTATCTCTAAGGGAGAGGCCAGCCACCCTTCGGAGGAAGCTAATTTCTGCCGCTTGTATCCACGATCTCGTTCTTTCGGTCACTACCCACAGTTCGTGGCCATAGGTGAGGGTAGGGACGTAGATTGACCAGTAAATTCAGAGCTTCACTTTTACACTCAGCTCCCTCTTCACCACGACGGACCGGTGCAGCCTCTGCATTACTGCAGCTGCAGCCCCAATCCGTCTGTCGATCTCCGGCTCCCTTCTCCCATCACTCGCGAACAAGACCCCGAGATACTTGAACTCCTCCACTTGGGGCAGGAACTCATCCTCGAGTGGGCACTCCACCCTTTTCCGGCTGAGAACCATGGCCTCAGATTTGGAGGTGCTGATCCTCATTCCCGCTGCTTCACACACAGCTGCGAACCGTTCCAGTGCAAGCTGGAGGCCTTCACCCGATGAAGCCAACAGAACCACATCATCTGCAAAAATCAGAGATGAGATTCTGAGGCCACCAAAGCGAAAGCCCTCCGCCACTTGGCTGCGCCTAGAAATCCTGTCCATAAAAATTATGAACAGAACCGGAGACAAAGGGCAGCCCTGGCGGAGCCCATCACCCACTGTGAACGACTCTGACTTATTGCCGGCAATGCGAACCAAGCTCTTGCAACGGTTGTATAGGGATCGAATGGCCCGTAGCAATGGGCCAGACACCCCATACTCCCGCAACACCTCCCACAGGACACCCCGAGGGACATGGTCAAATGCCTTCTCCAAGTCCACAAAACACATGTAGACTGGTTGGGCAAACTCCCATGCACCCTCAAGTATCCTCGAGAGGATAAAGAGCTGGTCCAGTGTTCCGCGACCAGGACGAAAACTGCATTGTTCCTCCTGTATCCGAGATTCAACTAGCGAACAAACTCTCCTTTCCAGCACTCTGGCATATACTATACACAGTGCAGGTAGAGCACCGCTTTCCCCTCCTGAGACGCCTGACGGTTTGCCAGAATCTCTTCAAGGCAGTCCAAAAGTCTTTTTCCATGGCCTCTCCGAACTCCTCCCACACCCGAGTTTTTGCTTCAGCCACTGCCCGAGCTGCATTCCGCTTGGCCTGTCGATACCTGTCGGCCGCCTCCGGAGTCCCACAGGCTAACCAAGCCCGATAGGACTCCTTCAGCCTGGTGGCTCCCTTCACCTCTGATGTCCACCATTTGGTTCGGGGATTACCACCACGGCAGGCACCAACCACCTTGCGGCCGCAGCTCAATGCACCAGCTTCGGCAATGGAGACGCTGAACATGGTCCATTCGGACTCAATGTCCCCAGTCTCCTTCGGAATGCTGTTGAAGCTCCGCCAGAGGTGTGCGTTGAAGATCTCTCGGACTGGGGCCTCTGCTAGACGTTCCCAGCACACCCTCACTACACGTTTAGGTGCACCAGGTCTGTCCAGCGTCCTCCCCCGCCACCTGATCCAACTCACCACCAGGTGGTGATCAGTTGACAGCTCAGCCCCTCTCTTTACCCGAGTGTCCACAACATATGGTCGCAGGTCTGGTGATACGATTACAAAATCGATCATCGACCTACGGCCTAGAGCGTTCTGGTGCCACGTGCACTTATTGACACTCTTATGTTCGAACAAGGTGTTCGAAGAAAATATATAATTAACACATTTAAGGAAAATACTAATAAAATAAACAAAATAAATGTTTATTAAGCAATTTTGATAGGAAATTGCTTAATTTTAGAAATGTTTTTGCTCTATAAAATAGTTGTTGTTTTTTAGAATCATTCATCTTAGCAGTAGGATTTACATGAAAAGAGAAACAAATTAAGTTGGAGTGAAAATGTACATTCTTTGCACTCTCTGGTCAACTGACTCAGTGAATCAAATGACTCAAAAAACCCGATTCACTTTGGTGAGTGACTCATTAACACTCGGTTCAGTAAAAAGAATCAAATTTACCATCACTACTCCTCACTACGTACAACTCTGGATACTGTAGCTCAGGTGAAAACCAACAGAGGTGTTGACTCGAGTCACATGACTTGGACTTGAGTCAGACTTGAGTTATTAATTTTATGACTTTAGACTTGACTTGAAGAAATGTTCTAAGACTTGTGACTTGACTTGGACTTTTACACCAATGACCTGGGCCTTGAATTGGACTTGAACCGGTTTACTTGAAAAGACTTGATATTTCACCCCAAATATAAAATTCATAGAATTTCTATTGGTGCACACTTTCTATTATATAGAAAGTGTGCACCATTAATTCAATTCATTGATTTATTTATTCAAACCACACTCCGTACGTATGTGTGCGTGAGCTGTAGCACAGTCAATCAAATTAACCAGATTTTAAAAAAAAAACGCTCAAAAATGCTGCAAGGAGTTATTTTTTTCAGGTACATAAACTATGAAGTAGTCAACAAAAAACCGAAATGCAATATGCAAAACATGCAAGAAGAGAATCACAGACAGAGATGGAACAACTTCCAACTTTCTCCGACAGTTGAAGTTGCATAAAGAACGGTAGGTGGTGCTTCTCTCTTGCTACGATGAGATCATGACTTCATCTAACAAGCAAATCTTGTCCAGGCTACGTTGGTGATACAGTTTTTTTTAATGTATATGATATTTTTGTCATGCGATTTTAAAGCCGGCCCTACAAGCACATCCAAGAATAACATGCAGCTTATCTCAGAACTGTCGGTGAAAATTATTCTTGGAGCTAAGTTTAATTGAGCTGCATTTTATAGAGGTGCAATTTCACAATTTGTGTATATTTTCTAAGTTCACTATTTCGTCATGTGTTGAGAAAAACACAGATTTTAAAATTACATGGTCTAATATTTACATTTAACTGCAACATTCTTTCTTCGTTTTTTTTTTTTTTTTTTTAAGACTTGAAAGGACTTGAAATTCAAAGTTTCAGACTTGTGACTTTACTCGGACATTTACACCAGTGACTTGAGACTCGACTCTGACTTGCCTGACATTACTTGGGACTTGACTTGTGACTTGAGGATAAAGACTTGAGACTTACTTGAGACTTGCAAAACAATGACTTGGTCCCACCTCTGAAAACCAAGGCCTCAAATCAGAAGTATTAGACTCCGTGGCATAATTCTCAAACACAGCCTAAAACAGATGGTAAACCTCTCCAATTCGTAAGCTCGAGAGGAAATGTCACAAATTTAGAAGATCATCATTTAGCCTTGAGAAATAGTTTGTTGCTTTATAAGAAATCCCTCAGCAAAGCCAGAACATCTTACTATTCATCACTGATTGAAGAAAATAAGAACAGCCCCAGGTTTCTCTTCAGCACTGTAGCCAGGCTGACAAAAAGTCAGAGCTCTTTTGAGCCAACCATCCCTTTAACGTTAACTAGTAATGACTTCATGAACTTCTTCACAAATAACATTTTAATCAGTAGAGAAAAAATTACCAATAATCATCTCACAGATGTAATATTATCTACAGCTACTTTTAGTACCACTGATATTAAGTTAGACTCTTTTTCTCCAATTGATCTTTCTGAGTTAACTTCAATAATTACTTCCTCCAAACCACCATGTACCACAGGCCTTCAAGCTGGCTGTAGTTAAACCTTTACTCAAAAAGCATCTCTAGACCCAACTGTCTTAGCTAATTATAGGCCAGTCTACAACCTTCCTTTCATATCAAACATCCTTGAAAGAGTAGTTGTCAAACAGCTAACAGATCATCTGCAGAGGAATGGTTTATTTGAAGAGTTTCAGTCAGGTTTCAGAGCTCAACACAGTGCAGAAACAGCTTTAGTGAAGGTTACAAATTATCTTCTTATGGCCTCTGACAGTGGACTCATCTCTGTGCTTGTCCTGCTAGACCTCAGTGCAGCGTTCGATACTGTCGACCATAATATCCTATTAGAGCGATTAGAACATGCTGTAGGTCAGAGGTGTGGACTCGAGTCACATGACTTGGACTCGAGTCAGACTCGAGTCATTAATTTTATGACTTTAGACTTGACTTGAAAAAATGTTCTAAGACTTGTGACTTGACTTGGACTTTTACACCAATGACTTGGGACTTGAATTGGACTTGAACCGGTTTACTTGAAAAGACTTGATATTTTACCCCAAATATAAAATTTAACATGCATATTATATGGAGATTGAAAATGTGACGTCATTCACGGGTAGAACCGCAAAGGATTCTGGGAACTCGTGGCAAGCGGTACTAGCGCACGCAGGCTTTCAATTAAAATCAGTCACACAGCGATAAAAAGAAACACAAAAATGTCAAGAAGCCGTTGTATTATTAACTGCAATAGCCGGTCGCATGACAGCCACGGGAAGCCGACGGGTAAAGAGATCGGTTGTTATCGGATTACGTCGTTGAAGAGAAATTGTTCGAGCCATGTTTCCGAAGTAACAAAGAGGCGACTGGATTGCAGCCATTCAAAGATCAAATATAACGTCCTAGAACACTCCAGCTCACAGGTTAGTCTGCTCCAAGCATTTACACAAAGGTCAGTCTGCTGTTGTAGTTAATGCGTCATTTTTCTTAACATAATTGGTGATATAGGTTACAAGCAAGTCTGGCGCTGAACAGAAATTGTCGCGCTATGCTCCTTTATTTATTGTGCATAAATAGTAAATTGTCCTGACACAATATTGCGTTTCGCTTCTGTTATTATGGTACACTGACAAAAACACATACTTTTATTCACAGGATAAAAAAGGTTTTTTGTATCACTAATTGCCCAGTACGATTACAGCATACAATATTATTGTCACTGCTACATTTCTGTGATGCTACCAGAAATTATTTCCACTACTAATTAATTACCGTTGAGCTCAAAGGTTATATTAATAAACGGTTAACGAATGTGTATTTATGAAGACGATTTGTGAGACTGGTAAACTTATGATACGTACGATGGTCTTTCGTTCTACACGGTGCATTTCAAGGTCCTGCACCCATCCATCGGTAAACTGTACCTGGGCTTGTTGCAGTGACCGGAAGTTACTAAACTTCATGAGTGTATGCACTCACTCCAAGAACCGTATAATTATAAATATGCATATAAATATGCTAAGATGAGATAGCTGACTTCATCTAACTAGCAAATGTTTTCCAGGCTACGTTGGTGATAGTTTTTTTTAATGTGTATGATATTTTTGTCATGCGATTTTAAAGCTGGTCCTACAACCGCATCCAAGAATAACATGCAGCGTATCTCAGAACTGTCGGTGAAAATTATTCTTGGAGCTAGGTTTAATTGAGCTGCATTTTAAAGAGGTGCAATTTCACAATTTGTGTATATTTTCTAAGTTCACTATTTTGTATGTGTTGAGAAAAACACAGATTTTAAAATTACATGGTCTAATATTTACATTTAGCATAACTGCAACATTATTTTTTCGTTTTTTTTTTTAAAGACTCGAAAGGACTTGAAATTCAAAGTTTCAGACTTGTGACTTGACTCGGACTTTTACACCAGTGACTTGAGACTCGACTCTGACTTGCCTGACATTACTTGAGACTTGACTTGAGACTTGAGGATAAAGACTTGAGACTTACTTGAGACTTGCAAAACAATGACTTGGTCCCACCTCTGCTGTAGGTATTACAGGTACTGTGCTGCAGTGGTTTGTATCATATCTATCTAATAGACTCCAATTTTTTAATGTAAATGGAGAGTCCTCTTCACACACTGAGGTCAACTATGGTGTTCCACAGGGTTCAGTGCTAGGACCAATTCTGTTTACATTATACATGCTTCCCTTAGGCAAAATCATTAGAAGACGTAGCATACATTTTCACTGATATTCTGCTGATGACATCGAGTTCTATCTGGCAATGAAGCCAGATAACACACACCAATTAGTTAAACTGCAGGAATGTCTTAAAGACATAAAGACCTGGATGGCCGCTAACTTTCTGCTTCTTAATTCAGATCAAACTGAGGCCCTGAAAATCTTAGAAATATGGTATCTAACCAGATTCTTACTCTGGATGGCCTTAACTTGGCCTCCAGTAACACTGTGAGGAACCTTGGAGTCATTTTTGACCCAGAATATGTCCTTCAATGCACATATTAAACAAATATGTAAGACTGCGTTCTTCAATTTGTGCAACATCTCTAAAGTTAGAAATATCCTGTCTCAGAGTGACGCTGAAAAACGAGTTCATGCATTTATTACTTCCAGGCTGGACTACTGTAATTCATTATTATCAGGATGTCTTAAAACCTCTCTGAAAAGCCTTCAGTTAATCCAAGAAAGTTCCATCCAATCCAGGATAGCAGAAGGACAACTGATGCCTAAGCAAAAACCCTTAGTTAACCCTTGTGTTAGACCATCTCTGAATTGAGGATGGGGCCTAAGGGATACCAGGTCGATTCAATTCAATTCAATTCAGTTTCATTTATATAGTGCCAAATCACAACAGTCACCTTTATATTATAAGGTAGACCCTACAACAATATTCTTCCGTCTATCCCTCTTTCGCAAAATGCAGCAGTATGTTTTTATGGCACCGGGATGCCAGGTTCTCTTTCTCTATCTCTAGCAAACGAGTTCTACCAACAAGTTGCCAGTTTCCCTTCAATCTATCCCTACTTCATAAAATGCAGCAGCATTGTTTTTGGCACCAGGATGCCAAGTTCTCTTCCCTCTATCCCTCCTTTGCAAATGCAGCAAAAAGCTTTTTTTTTTTTTCTTTGCTTGTCCTCTCTGGCACTGTAGCAACGTCAAGAAAAACACCCAACAGATTTATTTTCCCAAGTGGATCATTACGGTTTTTGCCATACTGGTCCACTTGATTGTCATAGTTTATTCAATCTTAATTATTTATTTATTTATTTTTTTTACTTTTAAGTTATGGCAGTCAGACAGGATAAGGGGATAGGAAAAAGAAAGATGAAGAAAAGAGAAGTTGGGAAGAGGCTCAACAAAAGGAGAGGGAAAGAAAAACAGAGGGGAAGAGTGAGAAAAGACACTAAAAATCCACTTGATCACCTGCTGGAAAAAAAGAGAACAATACAGTAGGGAAATCACAGCAACAACTAACATAAGCATAAGTACCAGTAACAATACCCCAGACAGGGTGGTCACCCAGCAGCCAAGGTGCAGAGCTACAGGGGGCTGCGGCAACATGGCCACAGGCTCCGCCAGCAACCGGCTACACCGGAGCGGACCAACACCGGGCCCAGAGACCCAAGATCTGAGGGCCCAACACACCCCGGAAGGGGCGCAACTGAACCATGGGTGCCAGACCCCGCCAAGTTGCCACCAGGAGTGAGCCCACACACCCGAGCACCCAGCCCTGGGCAGAGAGAACCACCAATGCATCGACGGTTGGGAGCATCGGCGACCCACAGGGAATGTAATGAGGGGAGATAGGCGCCCCGTCGGGGGGGGGGGGGGGCTGAGATGTTCTGAGAGAGTTGGAGTCTAAGACCTGACCTGACAAATAAACATAGACTAATAGGCACATGCAGACTCAAACAAACAAGCTTTTGGCACCAGGGTGCCAGATTCTCTTTCTCCATCCCTCCTTTGCAAATGCAGCAGCAAGATTTTGGCTCCGGGATGCCAGATTGTCTTCACTCTATCCGTCTTTCGCAAATGAAGCAGCAAATATTTCTACCACTGGGATGCTTGTTTTTCCACATCAATCCTTCATATGCAAAGCAGCAGTGAACCTTTCCAGCACTGGGATGCCAGATTCTTTCTCTATCCCTCATTCCCAACAAGCTTTTCTGCATCTATCATTGCAAAAAGCAGCAGAGGAACCTTCTGTCTTCAGGATGTCAGTTATGCGCCATCTATTGTTTGCAAAAAAAAGAAAAGAAATGCTCTACTATCCTTCCTTTGCAATATGCAGTTGCAAACTTCTTGACACCGGGATGCCAGGTTCTCATTTGCAAAATGCAGAAGCAAGTTTTACTACCAGTGTGATGCCAGTTTCTCCGCATCTAGCCTTCATATGCGAAGCAGCAGCAATTTAAGCACTAAGATGCCAGATTCTCTGTCTCCGTGCCACTGTCACCAAAGTGCTTGCTCATAGGGGGTCATATGATTGTTGGAGTTTTCTCTGTATGTATTATTGTAGGGTCTACCTTACAGTCGCCTTGAGGTGACTGTTGTTGTGATTTGGTGCTGCATGAATAAAACTGAATTTAGGGCTGCTCAATTAATCGAATTTTAATCACGATTACGATCTGGGCTTTCAACGATCATTAAAAATGACTGAGCCGATTATTAGTACCTCCCTCATGCTTTACTCTCGCGCTGCTCCATGTGGCAAATCGAGCACACCTCTCTGCATTTCGAACACACATCACAACAATTAAGAGGACCAGAGGGAAGCTCGGAAAGCTAAGCAGAAGTTATTTAGAGAGGAGAGCGACTGCTGTTGGTTGAAAAGAGGTTTAAAAAAAAAAAACTTCAGTGGTGTGGAAACATTATGGGTTCGCGGAGTCAGACGTGGATCAAGTAGACATAGTGTGTAAACTTTGCTACGGTGTCATAGCTGCACCACAGAGCAACACTGCAAAGTTCACTAAACATAGATGCTTACATTTTTCATTTATTTCTTATATTGCAAACATTTGCACTGTTATCAGTATTTGCACACTATTTTATATTATTTTTTAAAGTCATAATTCAATACATTGTTATTGTTAAATAAATATTGTCAAATAATCGAGATCTCAATTTCAGTGAAAATAATCGTGATTATCATTTTTGCCATAATCGAGCAGCCCTAACTGAATTTAATTGAATTTAATTGAATTGAAATATCCCTCATTTGTAAATGCAGCAAACAACTTATCAGCACCAGCTTGCTAGTTTGTTGCTCTTCTATCCCTCTTTTGCAATTTGTAGTAGCAACATTTTCGGGTAGTTTCTCTTCCCTCTATCCCTTTTCCACAAATGTAACAGCAAGCTTTTTCCCTGCATCTATCTGTCTTTCACAAAATATAACAGTGCACATTCCTGGCACCATGTTTCCAGTCATCTTCTCCATATCAGTCATTTGCCAACACAGCAGTAAACATTCCTTATGCCAGTTTCACCACTTTGTTCCCTCCTCTGCAAAATACATCAGCAAACCCTTCCAGCACCAGGATGCCAGTTTCTCTGCCATCTATCCTGACTTCGCACACCACCAGCAAACCTTCGTGACACCAGGATGCTAGGTTCCGTCCTCTATCTCTCTGAGCTCCACCATGCGCATAATTCCTCAAGGCATCCCTTCACTTCTCATGTACTTTCACTAGCATTATCTAAACCCTCTATCCTTGACACAGACATTTGAGACAGCTCTCTAAGCCGACTCACAGTTCTGACAACATCTCAAATGTCAATATCATCTTCTATGAGGTTCAGCTGTGCCGCTTGGTGGAATTCTACTTGGCTCTCTGTTAGGGTTGTCTTTATGGAAGGTGGTTCTCCTCTAATCAGTCTTTCAATTTAACAAACCCTCCCAAAACTGCTGATTGTCACCTGTGTTCATTTCAGAAATCAGCACAATCAATCAATATTTATTTCTATAGCACATTTAAAAAGGACACTGACCAACAAAGTGCTTCACACAAGGCAGCAAAGCGGATTACAACAAATGGCAACAAAAACAGTTATAAAACAGTTATAGTTACAGTTACAGTTACATAGCACAAATATAGACCAGGAGGAAGTTCGAACTGATTTGCTAAAGGCTAAATGGAACAGGTGAGTTTTTAAGCGCAATTTAAACAATGCAATGGATTCTGACATGCGGACATCGATTGGAAGATTATTCCAGAGTTTAGGCATGGCAATTTCAAAAGCTCGGTCCCCTCTAGTCTTTTGTTGGGCCCTTGGTTGCACTTAGAGCAGTTGGTAAGAGGATCTAAGTGCTCTCTTTGGCTATACACATCGAAAAGGTCTGTTAGGTAACTGGGCACAGTAGTTATTGCTACCTTACCCAAAGTAAATTATCCAGCCAACCACCCCCTCTCCATCTTCTACTCCAAGATAAGCGTTTATGAGTCATTACCTCAAGTCTCAAAATCCTGTCATGTGGCACTGTCAGAGCTTCAGTTCCGAGTCAAGCCACATCGCTACCTGATCGAGGGTTTCCCTCATTCATCTATCAAGGTCTTTTGTTGTCTGACATTTCCTTTGATCTCTTCTCTCGGCATTCCTTCATAATTTTCCGAGCTCATCCAGTCCATTTTATGGAATCCTCAACCACCTTATTGACGTCCACTCCGAGGCCTTCCCCAAACCGCAGCTCAATTCATGTTTAAAAACATTCGCCTTTACCTACTAAAAAGAATGCTGTCAAACCTAAAATGAGCTAGCACTCCCTGCCCCCACAGAATAAGATTTTTTTTCAACTATTTTCTATATTGTTACTTGGGATTGTGCAATCAAAGCATCATCATATGACCCCTCAACCTGAATGTAGGGAATAAACTACACAGAATTTATGGGAAACTGCAGGATTTGTCTGAACACTAGTTTTACTAATAATACATGGACTGCATAATTTAAAATGCAGTAAATTGTCTGCTGTTAACCGGGTGTATTTCTTTCTTCAAACACTCCTGTGCTCTCCACATCTCTGATAAATCAACTGCAGTAATTTTAGGGCTAAAGAAAAACTTTTACAGACAAATAAGACAGCCCAGACAATTATGAACATCACAGCGGATTCTTTTGTCACACATTAGGTGACCATTCAAACTGTTCTCAGATCCTGAACAGAAGGCCGATGACTTCTAAAACCCAACCCAAATAACCTCTTTGTCCTATCACTGTAATTGCGGCACACATAAATGGTATTGTTCACACAAAGTATTTAGAGAACACAAATATAAAAACAATCATCTTCTTTGTATTTTCCGGAATTTTCAAATGAGGGATTTTTGCTTTTCCTCTTTTAGTGCTTATTGTTCAGCTGCCATGTGCCATTTGCATTACAACTATTGTCACCTCTTGAAAATTAACTTCAAGTTGAAAGAGGTTAAGAGGTAAAGAGGTTTACAAAGGAAAGCTATCAGAATGTGAAATTTAATTTGGTTTTATTTATATGGTTCCAAATCAAAATAGTGGCCTCAATGCATTTTACATTATAAGGTAAAGACCCTAACATAATACTGAGAAAATCTTCTATAGCTAACAATCTAAGTCAAAGTTTTTTTGAAGAAGGGAGCCATATGGTCGATATCAGTAGACGGCTATGACATGAAAAATAAACTTCTCTGACTGGGCATTTTTAATAATTCGTTTTACAATGTTGTATTTATGCAGTAAGTTCAATGTAAAGTAATTCAGAGAAATGTCCATAACACATTGAGTTGAAATTGCCACATATCACATTTCTGCTGCCCACCATATTCATGTGTAGCCAGTTTATGCATAAGCAGAGTACAGTATGTCCCTGTATAGACAGTAAATATTGTCACCAAAGTTAAAGATATACATTTATTTCTTTTGTATTATTAAAAGGATCTTACTTACAGCACAAACCTGTCCATGATCTGTGATTTATAAGGTCTGTTTAATGTGAAATAGTAACATGGTTTTAAAATGTTTTTATTTTTTTCATATTTTCAAGATAACACAGCGAGAAGGAACTTGAAATCATATCATCACACCTTCAGAAATAAATGAGGTGAAAAAAAGAAAAAGGATAACCATGTGCACATGTTTCCCATCTTGCAGATACAGATGTAGTATCTACATTTTCTGCTTCAATACTGTGCTACATAAAGTTTGATGCATTGTATATATAGGCTTGTATTACAGTAGCACTCCTATGTTTGACATTATGGAGGCTGAATTTCTCTTTCTGTCAGCCTCCCTATGTGATGTCAAGTCCTTATGACTCCAAGATTCATAGCCCCAGTCTCTTCTACAACAGGAAATGAATAGGATAACGCTTTGCATTTATATTAATAACTTTATCAGTATTCACAAATCAGAGCAGTCATCTCTCATTCATTTAAATATGTCATTTGCATCATAGATGTGTGCTGGATGCCAACATCGTTGTGGGTAAAGCTGTAGAATGGAACATTTGAGAATTATTTTTAATTTGTTCAATTCTTTTAATCTGTTTTAAAGCACTGTGTAAAAAAAAGTAATTTTGTCACACACAAATCATGCATTTATTGGTAAGAAAAGTAATTTGTCAAGAAAACGATTTTTCTTTCCTAACACACTTGTTTGACCTTGAGCACTGGGCATTTGCCCCTTGCACAGAACATTTCCTCTAACAGAAACCATTCACACCTGGTGTAAACTCAAAATCACACAGTAATTGAGTGGTAAAAAAAGAAAAAAAAGAAAAGAAAAAGCAGCTTTTCCTCTGGAACATGAAAAGTGTTAGGGAACACAAGATAGAAAAAAAAAGCTGCCCAAGAGACCTTCAGGTGTAAAGTATGACTTTAGAAACCCCTTCAGCAATCAGTGGCAAACTAAGAAGCTTACAAACCATATTGGTTTCCCAACACGGCCGATTCAAGAGCCCTGAGCATTTTAATGGAAATGGTAAATATTATGTGACAAACTACTTTCCATTGCCAAAGAGTCAACAGCCTAAATGGCACAGAAGGCTTAAATGTTTGGTTATCCCTTACAATGAACTAGTCACAAAATAATACATAACTAGAATCAATGTAAATATTCAATTCAATTTTATTTATACAGCACCAAAGCACAATAACAGTGGCCTCAAGGTGCTTTAGATTGTAAGGTAGATCCCACAATCATATGACCTCCTATGAGCAAGCACTTTGGCCACAGTGGGAAGAAAAAAACTCCCTTTTAACAGGAATCAACCTCCAGTAGAACCAGGCTCAGGGAGGGGCGGGGCCGTCTGCTGCGACCGTTTGCGGCATGTCAAAGTAAAAGAACACATGAAGATCACCAGCCTGCCCACAAATAGTGTTTTATTTTGATAAACATCTTTTAAAGGTGTATATAAGGGCATCTGAGTAGAGGAACCAGTCTTGTGTCACTGTCTAGCCTTAGTTATGGTTATCTTAAGTCATATAATGTCGAGGCCAACTATTTATACAAAGTTGACATGTATAACCTGAACACACAAAGCACAATAAGTTGTGAGGTTTCTTTTGTGTGGGTTCTTTTGGGCAAGTACTGTATATGATAATGAACTATTAATAAATATCTTGATTTTTTTTAGTCTTTTCCTTTAATGAATGTACACTGCTTTACAATTTAAAAAAACTATTTTTGAACCACTTGATGGACAGGCACTGCCTCTTCATCAACTTTGCTGTGATTTAATTTATTTAATTTTATTGTTTGCCAAATGTAGCAAAAAAGAAAAAAAAAAAAGCCAAATCCTTTGTACCACTGTTCAAGGGAAATGCCTGTTAATTCCCTACAGTCAGCTCAAACAACCAAGAAAGAGCAAAAAGTACAATGGAAAGCACCTAAGATGTTGATAGAGTTAAGATATTGTACCGAATCTGAACAAATGAGAGCAATCAGTACAACACAAAGCTTTGAACAAGATGAAATGGCTACATTTTGTAATTTTGTTCTGGTCATATTTTTATGATATATATTTTTATATGGTCTAAATATACAGAATTAAGTAGCTGGATGCAAATATTTAACAGCACCACTACTTCTGATAGCGATATGTTATAGTTGGTCTTTTTTCAGGATGCATGGGGATATTCAAATTATATTATAACAATCACTGATAAAGAGAATGTTTCTCAAAGACATCAGAAAAACAGTGACAACTTTTTGTACACGAATAGAACAAAAGCTATGGTTCTGATGAGGACCTCCTCACTTACCAATCACACTTGAACATCAAATACACTGCTTTGTTTTAGAAAAAGACAATAAAAACCTGTTGCACAGTAATACAAATTAGTTTTAAATTTAAATTCACATACACCTGCATGAAACACAACGGACTGTCTGGAAGGAAGAAAAAACATTTTTAAAGACCTGTCACCTGACATATTAGAAAAGGTAGACATTCCACAGAAATACTATTATCACAAATTAAGTGCTTTTTTTAAATGCATTAACATACTAAACTACACAGTGAAATTTTCAGCTAAATAACACAAACCTTTTTTAATGCAGTTTATTACTTTAAAGATGCATTCAACCATTCAAATTCTAAACCTGTAACTTGTCATTAAAATCTGTTGTAGGCAGTAGAGTTTAATGAAAGGCAAACGCTCAAATGATAGCTTAAATAATTTTTACTGGCTTAACTCAGTTTGGGGGGGATGATCCACGGGGATCCCAGAGAAACCAGTAAATACGAAACACTCTTTAATATTAATTCCAGTACTTTTTAATGTGGGATCTAATCACCTTGTAAACATATTGTGCCTCATGAGGCTGCTGGGTTTGTGTCAGTCCACAATCAGGTTGAGATCACTTGAATAATCTTTCCTAATATGAAAATCTGAATTCATTTAAATTAATTCAATTCAAGTTTCTTTCAATTTAGGTGTTGCTGCTGCGCAATTTACATTGTTTATAATGCTAATTTCAAATCTGTCATTGTGACAGCTGCTCACTTTACTGCACTGTCATCACCAGCACTTTCTTTCCTTCCCTACAGCAATGCAGTGTTGTGGTCATTAAAGAAAAGAAAAGGGACGTTTTTCTTACTTTTGTCTGTGACCATAGACTCTTTACTTATTTCATAGAAGTCTGAAATTGGAGGGATCTAAAAACAGATCTCCTTAAATTACTCATGAGAAAATATTTAGCTACTTCACAGAAACCCACTTTTGTTGTAGTTTTTTCCTCTTTTTTGTCTTTCTAAAAAAAATGTTATTATCGCTTTAATTATTCTTTTGCTACATTCACACAAGCCAAGAGGTTAAATTAAATTCCCGCAAAATATGAATGTATTGACAATTAATACAACATTAATGACCAGGTGACTACATTAAATACACGAAGTAAGTCATTTACTATTCAGTCCAAATTAACAAATGCCAATGTAAAAGGTTGAAAAGGTGTATTAGTAGTTATATGTTAGGGTTGAATATTTATGGTACAACCACAATTGCCAGAAATCAATTATACCCAGAGAGAAGCAATACTTAATTATTCTCTCATCATTTCACTTCCTACAGTATATCACATGAAGCTCCACAATGAGCATGGATGCTTTAGTGCATTGTGAGCTTTCCAGCTTTACATATGTCATGATGTAGTCTTCTGTTCAAAATCTGTATTTCAAGGTGAATAAAAATCTGCACTGACTGATCTGAGTAGCTGAGTAGCTTCATCAGTCTCTATGTATTTGGTGCTGCATTTATCTATAGAAATACCAAGTAAAATCAGGTGATCTCCATAACGCAACAAGCTAGATAATATCTGCAGTACAGTTATATGTAAGTAGGCTACTGCAGTACTTACCATTATTTAACAATGTCTGATATTTTAAGGCCTCAATTATACCAAATTGCGACCTATAATGAGATTATGATATAATGTAGATATAAATTATCTGCAGACGAGTGCGGGTGCTCTCAAAAACCAAGCAGGCACGCAGCCATCCATCTGATGACGAAACTGACATCACTCTGGCCCGACCTGACCCTAGTCCACTCATACTCGGGTCAGGCTGGAATGTAGGTTGACGTTTTAAACGGACTAGACTAAACCCTTTGAGCTCTTCATAACTGTCCTGCATTCATACGCATTTCTGAACACCTTAACAGTGTTAAGCCTGACTTAACGACCGTCTACCAGGTCAGTGTGGTCTTAAGTGTCAACCCCAGCCATGCAAATTAAGTTTCTATTTCAGACATAAAATGATTGCTGAAATACAAACTAAAAACAAACTAGCAACTAAAAAACGCAGTGAAAAACAATCTCAATCTGACAGCGTAAAGAAAACAGCTCACTATGTGGGGATCAGTTAGTGCCGCAGTGCCCTCAGGCAACACTCTTTTTTTTTAATAGGTCAGTTCTTCTGATCAAGCATGGTTACATTTTAAACTTGTAATATTTATCATTAAAAGCTGAATTCTGTAAGCACATTACTGTATATTATGTACCTAACTTTACACTGTTTTAAAAATAAAGTGAAACATGTTAGAAAACTTTGTGAAAATAGAGTTGTGGTGCTGTATGTTGAAATCACACAGATCAGGGATGTTCTGGTCCACAGGGTGTGTATGAAAATTTGGGAAATATGTCCGTGATATGAATGCAGGTAGGATGTGGCAAAGTGTCAGTGACACCCAGTGACTTGTAACACCTGCCACAGCTTAATGATACAGTTAGTGAACCTGTTGCGAATGAGGTTATTGTGCCTGCTTATCCAACAATGAGCAATCAGTGAGAGTGTGTGAAACTTTGTACAGAGTACAAGAGCAATTTTAATAAATTAAGCTTTTTAATAACGAAAAAAAAAAACGTCTGCATGTCTCAAATGTCACTCTAATTTTTCAACAGTAGGCTTTCCAGCACCCATTTGCCGTGCCATAGTACCTTTAAATAATCAAACAACTCTCAAACCAGCTGTCTCGCTGTGCAAGCTGTGCAACTGTTGAAAACTCCTGTGTGTAGTTTCCTAATTAACAGGAGCCAGTAACAACTCACCATTCATTCACTCCAATTAATCCACTGGAGCTCCACATCCACACTCAGTGTACAACTTCTACACGAGCATGCATTGAACATTTGCCACCTGAGAGCAGCCGAGCAAGGCTCTTCATCTCTGTAAAAGTCCTTACCTTGAAGGAGCGGAGTGACGGTAGCTCCTCTCTTCTCGTTTTTTTTTTTTTTTCGGGAGACCGGATGCGTTAATGCGCCCCGTGATCCGCCGTTGTCCCCTCTTCTCCTTTTTCTTCCTCTCCTCCGTCAGCAGGTGTGTGTGTGCGTGTGACTGAGTGAGTTTGAATGGACACAAAGATGGAGAGACGAAGGCTGAGTGCGCGTGTGTACGTGCGCTAACGCCGGGAGCACGAGCTTGACGGTTTCTGGATGTAGTCTGGAGAATAACGAAGAGGGAGGGTGGTGTCATTATGAAGGCTGCGCTCTTCTCTCTCTCTTTTAACCCTTATTGAACCACAGATTGAACACAACTGACCAGGACGAAATGTTAGTGTGTCAGCTCCAGGATGGAGTTTGTTATTGTTGTTAATTACACTGGACTCTGAACTTTTTATATATCATCATTGTCTTGGTTCTCCGTCCCCCAAGTTCTCTTAAGACGCATTGATGTGTTATTTTTCTTCTTTACATTCTACTTTTTAAATTCTCTTTCCCTTCACCCCCCCTCAATTTTCTTTCCACATTTTATTCAACACTGGCATTTTTCACTGTCTCCACCCTTTTCTTTCGTACTGTACTCATGTACCGCTATTTACAGTATTTTGTAAACCACAGAAAAGGTCTGGGGGCTAAAGTCCTGCAGGCATTGCATTTTATTTAACTGTACGGTACTTATACAAAAAATACAATGAAGTCTACTGGACCTAAAACAGGTGTGTGTGAAGCCATGTGCAGTAAGATTGCATGGCAAACTGAAGAAAGCAGGAATTTACTTCTTCTTTAAATATTATTATTATTATTACTATTATTATTAATGTTGTTGTTGTTATTGTTAGTGTAATTGAATGACATGATGTGAGAGCAGAACATTGACAAAGCTGAGAGACTTTCTGCCTGCTTTTTTTTTTTTTTTTTTTTTTGGTGTGTGATATATATATATATATATATGTATATATATATACTCTAAGTGGGATTATTGCTAATGTTACTTTTAATTAATTTTAAAGCAAATTGTAATTTTGATTCTGAAGAGTGCTGAATTATTTTAAAAAATCACCACAAAAAACTTCAGGAGTCTTTTATTCACTTTCTAATAATACTTCTGTGATTTACTTAAGATTAATACTTTAAAATGCTTGTTTTTAAATTGAATTAAGTGAATTTCTATTTTACATTGACTGAAATCATATATTGTAAGTCTGTAGTTCAACTTCTTTGGTAGTAAACTAATGATGTAACTACTTACTTTTTAAAAATGATCTATTACACTTGCAGCCATTCAAGAAGACTCATTTTTGTTTTGAAGGAAACCATCAAGAATCAACATTAATTAACACTCATGGTATCACTGCTAATCTGTCTGCAAAATATAGCACAACTTCAATAACTTTGAGCATTATCGAACAAAGATTAAATTTAATTTTAAAAAAGTGGTGTTTTTAGTTGTGTTTTGTTAGCTGTGATTCTTTGCTCAGAAACAGTGTACATGTCATTAAAGGGAAATATTCCCAGTTCAGAAACAGCTGTTTCCTCTGCTTTCCATTTATATTTAACCAGAGAACGTTTCAAATAGATGTTTATTGGATAGGTTTACTTGAGAAAATTAGCTGAGAGTACATAAAAAAATATTCAGTATGTATTTATATTAAGATGCTGTATTTAATGTCAAAGACCTAACTCTTCATCCATTTATTTTTCAATGTGGAAAGGTTCAAGCAAATAAATCCAATTCTCAGCTCCAGGCAGTTTCATTCTGTAGTATTTTTGCTTGAAAATCTTTCCATCAACATAATCTTTTCTGCAACTGTTTAACTGTAGAAATGAAGTTCTCATCAGATTCTCACTTAGCTCTATACTCTTTGAACCCGAGGCATAAAAATGTAAGACTTTTTTTAAAGGAGTTAAATCATTAAATTCATGCTGACCGGGCAAATAGATATTTACACTAATTTTTCAAAAAAAAAAAAGAAAAAGAGAAACAGGGACATTTTAAAACAGTTACACTTCTGGAGCTGCAGGAAGAGTAAGGGATGATGAAAACTGGGCTACTCAGAGATTTCGGTTGTGTTCCTGCTGTGAACATCCTCCACAGGTAAAACACATCTTAAATAAAAAGAAGCAGTAAAAGGATGGAGTTTACAAAAAATATATTAAAAAGTGTTTGATTTTAATAAATAAATAAATAAATAAATAAAGTCCTTTCTAGGCCCTTCTAGGGAAGTGCTAAAATGTTTTGGTTTGGGGTTTTTAAGTGTACTTTCATTGAGCTTTGTCCATGGGGCCTTGTTTCATTTCTTTATTCAAAATTTAGGTTGCCAGTTATGTACAGCACATGCCAGAGAAAGTTTAAAATATATGTTATTAATTCATCAAAGTAAAAAAAAAAATCACATCCATTTCTCAGAACTCAGAGTTTGAGCTGATGCCCATTTCACACGAGCAGTCTGTGCCTTTAACAATAAAACAACTATTAGCATGTGTCCCATGAAGCTGTTGAGCAGATATTCAAACCTGAATTTCATTTCTTCTTCTATCTATATCATCTTTTTAATTTTCTTGAAACTAACAATTGCCCGGTGGTTGTATTTTGAACCCACTTGACAGCTTTCCTATCAACAAATATTCAGCTGTTTCTATCTTAAAGTAAAATTAGAATCTGATTTGATATCTGATGATGATAACTTTCCCTTATTTCATCAATGAGCCAGTTTATGATGCAAGAGAATGGAGCTGATATATTTATTAATAATGTCAACATGAAAATTGAAATGTCACCTCTGGATGTGTGTTAATGCTAAAACATGTTACTCTTCCTGTTGCTGATAATGGGATGCTTTCATGCTTCATATATAGGCTTCCTACAATAAAAGTTAAATGTTTGAACCTCATCCTCCAAACACAGAGCACACAGCACAGTTATTTGGGGGGGGTGGGGGGGGGGGTGCATTTGTGATTTGCAGTGGAATGAAATATAAACTCAGCAAGTGAAAGGTGAGCCTAGTTTAATTCTCCCTAATAACACAAACTCAAAACCAGTCTGCATATTACTATTCAGATGAGGACGATGTGCTTCTCGTGGCAGTGTAAATTAAATAAAGGAGGCAGTGAGATGATAAAACATGAATTCTGACACTAACCATCTCTAGTTTTGTTTCTTTTAAATTATGCTCTCATTAAAGATGTAGAGTCAGAGGCCCAAATACCGGCATGTACACTATGTAATCAACATTTATCTCTGAATGCATTTTGATAAAGTACTGAAAAAATACAAAATGTGTATCATTTGTAGTCCTGTTATAGATACTGAGGAGCATATTTCTTTTTAGTTAGTATTACAGTGTCATTATCACTGTATTATTACAGTCATTTTATTTTATGCAGTACTCTTTAATAATCCTATTTAATTAATGAAGGTGAATATTTTCATAACATAATAGTTCATCAAATGTTGGTGAATGATTTAGTTTGAGTCTTCGCAGTTTTAAAGGAAAGTGCATGAAATAGTTCATAGTTCAACTCCTGCCGTTCATGATCTTTTCTCATTTAAATACACTCTCAAATAAAAAGCCCTTTTCACAATACATCTCTTTTAATCATAATTATAATTATAAATAGTTTTAAAATACTACTAATACATTCAAAAATCTTTATATTATTTTATATTTGAAACCAGCACCAATATAAGGAACTTCACCTTCATCTCATAAAATGAAACCAAACACTAGTTTGGTTTCATTTTACTTTAAGATGCTAGCTGTTATTTATTAAACGTAATCCGTGTGACGATTTAATATAACTTGATTAAGAATGAAAACTCTTATTGATCATTGAGAAGATCTACTCTGCTTTATGGCTCCCTGGGTTGATTTCATAATCTGCTCTGCTGGAAAACAATAGAAGTAAAAAAAGTAAAATGCTCCCAAACTTTAATGCTTTGATTGTATTTTACACCTGAGACTGCACCTGATAATGTTTGACAGACATAAAGACGTCACGCAGAAAAGAAAAGGCATGTTTTGAGACATGTGAGTTGGCTATCTTTGTAAACGTGCTGGGAACATGGGAGATTTTTAATATTGTGTGGGTAGCACCGTGGGAGCAAATGGGTGCTGAGAAGGAGAAACTGCCAAGATGGGATTTCATTTAGCCAACAAAGAGAGGAAGTAATGGGATGCACACACAAAAACATCCAACTGCTCCAACTAGCTTTAAAGTTATTGATGCAAACGTGTCTCTGTGTAGACTCACACATATTGTGTGCTAATGAAAAACTATAACTCATAAGTAGACACAAGCAAGCACCTGTGCACGTAGTAGTTTCCTTGCAGAAAAAGGTATTCCTATGCACGCACATACTCACACACATACAGACACACAGTCCATATGCCCTGCAAGTGTTGCGTGTCTGTAATCAGCAGTAAGTGTACCATGGTGAGTCATTGACAATCTCTCCATCCATTTAGCTATGAGCCTCAGCAGACTCCAGCTGCCTGCTGTGTTTATTAAAAATATAACAGCCCTATTAGACTCATTAGGTTATTGCTTGCACTGACACAGATAGGCAGAGATGCACACAGCCCATATAGAGACTGAATGTAAAAACTCCCACAATGAACATCCAGATCCACTCCTTTGCTGCTGGTTTGATGTGGTTACTGCGTTACATCTTCAGGGTAATGGTTCACTCCCTGACCGTGTTCATTCAATGTGCATTTATTATTGTGATGATTTTTGCATGATTTCAGACCTGAGAAAACACCTCTGGGTGCAGGGCGAGTGAGTCTACATTTAATTCAGCCGTCTGTCAAACCCGCAATAGCACCTGCCAGGGCACAGAGGAGTCTTGTGTTCTGTAAAGGGCTAGTGCCATCGGTAATGTTGTACACCCACTTTTGAATGATTTAGTTGCTAGTTTTGTTAAGTGCTTGTATTTATTTCACTCTCTTAAGGGTGCTCTTTCGGGAAGAATAGATCTGCAGTGGCACTGTAAGTGTCAGTGAAGCTTTTAGAACTTGTTTCACATTGACAGTATCATTTCAGGGCTTAGTGCAGGCTGTCACATCAAGGAGTGTGGCACAACATCAATCAAAGGAAGCTTTTATGGTCAAAGTCATTCTTAAACTTTATAGGAAATTTCTGGAAATAAGTTTCACCCTCAGGGCTTTAAATGGTCGTTGGCCGTGACTGAAATGTATTTTTGTGTGTAATTCTACCTTACCCTAATTCTTCACCTTTGCTGTATTGGGCTCAACTTGCTCTAAATACATGTACACAAATACATATGACATCTGCATATTTTGCTTACATATTTGCTGGCATTTCTAAAACAATCCCAAAAAATTATGCATAGAAAATATTTTGCCCATTTTTAAGGCCCACGTAAATCCATGTGGCCTCAAATGCATGGAAAACGGCACTGAACAGTAGCCTGTAATTAGTTTTGTCCATCCGCATGAGGACCCATGCAGACATGGGGAGAACATGCATACTCCACCAAAAGGCCACAGCTGAGCAATGGATTGAAAAAAGGCACACATCTACTTAAGCAATAGAAAAAAGGTTTTAACATTGAAATATAAAGTGCATAAAGTAAAACCTATATTTGTACAGAAACATATACGTGAGATCACAGAATTGTAATTATTTATTACAACCCAGTTTCCAAAAAAGTTGGGACACAGTATGAAATGGAAATAAAACAATGATTTGCAAATTTCATGAACCTGTATTTTAGTCATAATAAAACATAGAAAACACATCAAATGTTTAAATTAATTTTTAAATCAAATAGATTAATCAGAAGCATCTGGGGAGTGAGAAGATCAGTGGCAGAACGCTTGGATTTTTCTGGGTGTTTTTGTTGTTTCTTTTCTTCATCATATCTGAATATTCTCAGCTAGAGAAAGGTCTGGACTGTACACAGGTTTGAGCACCTGTCCTTTCCGTGATAGGTGCCCCAAGTGCCCTTTTCTTGAGGCTTGTTTGTTTTTTAATGTGTGTGCACGTTGAAGTCCTGCCTGTGCCCCTGAACAATAACATTTAAATATTAATCACAATTTTGCTAAATAAAAGGATCTGACTTTCATCAGTCACATGATAACCATTAATTAATGCTCACCCTTGATAGTTACAAGGCGGGAACAAACTTGCAAAGAGCAGAGGTGTAGGGGAAACACACAAATTAACTGGAAGATGCAGACTGATACAACAAAAACCAGTAAGTAGGTGTACAGCGTGCACTGTAGTCTATAGCACACAGCAGTATTAGCTTATTATGTACACATTAGCCAGTTATCTAGTGTCTACTGATGAACTGAAACAAATGAGTGTGCTGTGTGTGTGCATAACAGTGCAACAAACATTACCTGTCCTTTTATTAACTGCACACGTGTGCTGGTCATTAGCTGCTAGCTAACTGGGGAAAGCTGTCATGGGTTGGTAGCTTTGTTACCGTTTTAGGGAACATATTTAGTTTTAAAGTAAGTTGCAGGGCTTTATAGTTCACTAAAAACTATCTAACATGCATATCCACATAAATATGGAATTATTATAATTACAACATTAAAACACACACACACACACACACTGTTTTAAAAAAAAATACATTAAGAAACAGATTATATTAGATTTATATTTCAAATATGACAAAAATGCTGATTTTACAGCAGCAAAATTATTGTAACTCTACATTTAATAAGCTTTTTGTCTTGCAGTAGATACAAATTGAATCAGGATAAATACATTGTTTTAAATTTATTACTTAATTCTTTTGTTCTTCTTACTTTATTATTATGGCACTAGGAATAAACAACAGGGGAAGCATTCTGGCTCAGTACCATGATGCAGTCTTGTGGCCATAGTATATACAGTATTCTGGAAAAGGTATAAAATGTCAATGTGTGTGTGTGTGTGTGTGTGTGTGTGTGTGTTTTATGTGTATAGATTTTTTTTGTTACATTCTTACACTACCACAATAACCCTTTTCTTGCTGTACTAATATTCCAGTTTCAGTTTATTTCCCACAGTGTTTTAATCTGTTTCCTTACGGTTCCAAGCACTGTCACCAATCTTTGCATTTTATTATTGTTTAATCAGCTACCAACTCTCCTATGGACTTTTTAAGGTCTACAGTCTCAGATCAAGACAGCCCTGCCCTCCAGCACAATCAGCAGCAGGAGCAGCAGCAACACTGTACCCATCAGTAAACCATAGGCTACGTTTGCTTTGCATTGTCCCCACCTGATGACAGTGATACACTGTGATACGATTCCGTATTAGATTCTTGATGAATGTGGGTTGTTGTTATTCAGCCTAGTTTTATGTGCCCCTTTTTAACTTTGAGCACCTGCCCCAGTTGCACTGTTGGGAGGAAGCCCAGTAAGAGCCAGCCTTATTTAGAGAGTGAGTCGTGCAAAACAAAGAACAATAGAAGTTTTTTTAAAAAAAATAACAATAGAACCTAAAAAATGTTTCAATTAGGAAAGCAGACAGAAAATAAAACAATAACATAAGTGTCGGTGAGTTTTCAGAGTTTCTTCTGGTAGCTTTACTTAAACCTTATGATGAGGGACTTTGGTTACAGTGCTTTGAAACACTTTTTAAGATGGAATTTATGATCTTCTTAGCCCTAAGAAGCTTTTGGGAAACAAGCCCCCAGAATTGTTGACAATGATGCTCTATTAACTAGTTTAATATTGGCACACTTTTTCTTTGTGATAAACTTTTTCACCCTGTACCTTACCCAGCTGAGAGCACAGCTCACACTACGCATCTTTTTCAGGCAGTTTCAGGAAGGATTCTGGCGTAACCTTTCCAGCACACAGGTCTCTATTTATAATGCAAAACTGGCTTATGACATGTTGTTATTTTTACAATTAACACATTGTAGATTAATTATATATTGATCATTTAATTTTTTCTTAGTAGAAGTAGCAACTTTACATGTCCAGGCATCACCTGCTCATGTCATTCATTCATGAACCCCTGGATTTTAATAACTTGGGTGAATATTAAAATATAGCAGAGCTACAATACTAAATACTGGTATGCAACATTTAATTCTCCAGTTTTGACCCAAATATATGCTTTAAACAGCTTTAATATCTGTTACAGTTACATTAATTACCCTTTTTCTGGCCTTCTTATCAGCGACTTGTGCATTTAACATCGAAATCAACGAGTGATGAATTCAACCTGCTTCATCTAATGGACTGTCACATAAAAACCCATGTAACGGCTCCTTGAGTTAATCACTCAATTCATCCTTTATTCTTTGGTTTTATTTCTTTTGTTTTGGTTTAGCGACACATGCATGAGCACGCGCGTGCGCTCGTGCACACACACACGCTCACCTGCTGTGTTTATTAAATTGTTGGGTTTGCTAAATAGTGCAGTACCTAGTGGCCATATGCTGTTAAAAAGAAAACAGCAGCCGTAGACACACACACATGCACGCACGCGCGCGCACACACACACACACACACACACACACACACACACACACACACACACACACACACACACACACACACAATAATGTCTAAGCTGCTGTCTATGTTAAGTATTGAGGGACTGTGCAAGGCTCTTAGCTCATAAAGTGAAATTGTAACAAGGCAGACAACACTCCATGTAATAACTCTGACAATCGCCCGGGCCTGCAGAACTGCACACAGGAGGATTTGTGCATGTGTCTATGTGTGCACCTGAGTGTGTATGAGTTGATTGGCTGAGCAGGCTGGAAAGTGGTAGCAAGGGGGAAAGACAGTCGTCTCACCTCAAACAGAGAAAATAAAGTAGGTTTTATGATTATTATTGGAATTCCCCATTCTGCTGCTACTGAGACTAAATGAGCATGACATAAAGAGCACACACACAATGAGCTTCTGACATACACATTGCCTGACTGTCACACACTCCTTTCCGTTATACACACACACCCACACACACAAATAGACACAAATAGTATGTAAATGTGACACAAACACACATATTCACAGTCCAATATTTTGAGAGTAAATGAGCGAATCTTATGACACACACATTGTAGCTCTAACTCACCCTCTGTCTCTCTCCAATGCACGCACGCACACACACACACACACATACACACACCAATATCCTGAGTGTAGATGAGCGTAGCTTATGACAAGCAGAAGAGATACTCACTGGAGACAATTACCATTCCTTAGTGTGCAAAGGGAGCCACACACAGTCACACAACAAGAAATCTACACACATATACAGGAGCATATACACATAAACAAACATGGAGTATAACACACACACACACACACCACAGTATCTCTCCCTCGCTGTGTTGACAGGACTGTCTGTAGTGGGCCTTTGTTAGTTCTGGTTGGGCAGCCTTATTTATACTGTGTGTGCGTGTGTGTATGTGTGCGCGCGCGCATGTTTGCACATGTGTGTGTGTGTGTGCGTGTGTGTTATTTATATACCAACAATTTTAACAGTCTGTCCTATCATAGAAGAAGTCTTTTGTGTTTTCACGTAATCCTCATTTTAAAATTTCCCATTCACATAATGTTAATGGTGCTTATTTCATGTGCGCTACTAAAAGCAATGTTTTTTGCTCTGTTCTTGCATTTATTTGTTTCTTTCTTTTCATCCAGTTTTACAATTCACACAACTAAAAATTGAGCAGCTTCACTAAATATCAGTTTATTAAAGTCAAGGTCAGAAATCAGAGATGGAGTTCACAGTTTTTTGCTGATATTATTAATAATGCAATCATAATTTAACAGCAAATACAAAATCATTACACAGGGAAAGAAATATACATGCATTAATCCACTATAAATATGTGGTTCATGTGTATTGCAGTTTTTATCTGAAGTAATGAACTGACGTGAAATAAATTCCTGTTGTGCATTAGGCAGTAGTCCAGGGTGGAGCCGTTTTAGTTTTGATCACTTTTGTGGTACTGAAACAAATCAGTACACACTAAAACCTCCACACAAACTTAAAAATAATATTCTTTCACTACGACGTGTAAAACTATGTGTTTTTAACAGTAGCTTTACAGGCAGGATCCACCAGATCACCTTCAAATATATTTGCGATTATAAAATGAAAAAAAAGATAAATAAATACAGACTAAAACATCAGCAGCAATGATAATATTAAAGAAGATGTTTTAGTTAATTTTGAAAGAAGCCATATATAAATTTACCCACTGTATCTGAGGTTAATGAAAATTTAAAAAAGAGCTTTGTGGTAAATTTCTGGACTCTGGAAAATAAAATAAAATAAAATAAATATTTGGCACAAGTTGTTTGTTGCTCACATTGGCATACTCTTTTGCTTCATACATTTTTCTCATGTATTTACTGTTGCTCATTAACATGGCTGGCCCAAGGCAAACTCTTAATTATCACCTCACAAACATTCAGAAAGCATATGTACAAAAAATCATGCAGAGTCGTAACTGTAACTGTAGAAAATCATTAAAAAAATGTTATTACCACATCTGTATTATTATTATTATTATTATTATTATTATTATTATTAGCTTACAGTGGATGCTGAACTACCAGAAAGATGTTTGCAAAATGTTTATGTTTGTGTGTGAGAGAGTTTGTTAAGCATGTGACAAACACATACAGTGTAGTACATTACAGCAGATGATTTTACACATACATGGAAAAGGAGAGAAAAATTACACATTATCAGATTCCACAGAGCAAAATGATGAAATAAAACATGGCTTAACATTTGAATTGTTACTGTGTTTCAACAAACATGGGCTCTCTGAGTTCATCTCTCTTACAGTTGTGCCTGAAACACGGTGTCAGGAAATGATATAACAAACATTTGCATTATCCTCTGTCTCTCTTCCTCTGTCACACACACACACACTCAGTCCACAAAAAAAAAACAAGCATTGGCCAACAAAACATTTCCTTTCAGGTGAGCTCAGAATAAATCCATAACAACGAGACATTTAGTCAAATTAACATGTTGACTATTACTGCAGCAAACTGCATAGATGACAGAACAGCACTCATTCAGATCTGTTAGAAATATTCTGCAAGTTTATATTAAAAGTTTGGAAGGAATTTGGTGAAAAAAAGATTCTTATAGCTCTCTTTGCTCTTGTTTCTTCAGGGAAGATTTCCCTCGACTCTCCTGGAATGCATAATTCACATCAGCTGCGCTTTTTGGGACTGATATGGTCTTGAGCTGATATTAGGAGCTTAGTTAAACAGTAATTAGAATGAGTGATTAAAGTGATATTTTACCTGAAATTATATCATTAATTTTCTACCTTTTCAAATAGTTATGGAAGATTTTATATTTGGAAAATGTTTTACACAGAGACATTGTTTTATCATTTTGCCATAGTGCACTCTTAGAATATGATAGGATATCCTGTCTGTCAAATAATGTGGCTTGTTGTGTTGTTGTTGTCAAAGTCAAATGTATTTATATAGCACATTTAAAACAACAACCATTGACCAAGCTGTACAGTGCTGTACAATTGAGATAATTAAAAGATAATTAAAAGAAATAAAAACATAGGGATAGAGATATGATAAGAGTTAAGAAAAAGAATCATAAAATTAGAAGATTTGAGTGAGAAATAATATTAAAAGCCAAGGAATAAAAGTGAGTTTTCAGACGGGTTTTAAAAGTGTCCAATGTTGGGGAGGTCCTGATGTGAAGGGGCAGTTCATTCCACAGTTTAGGAGCAGTTACAGCAAAGGCCCGATCTCCTCTGTGCTTTAATCTGGACCTCGGGACAGCCAGCTGTAATTGATCCGCAGACCTGAGTGATCTTGCAGGAGTGTACCAATTTAAAAGATCAGAAAGGTATGAGGGTGCTAACCTATGCAACACCTTAAAAGCAAATAATAAAATCTTAAAATTAATTCTAAAACTAGCTGGCAGCCAGTGTAATGATGCCAGTATGGGGGATATGTGGTCTTGCTTGCATGTGCCAGTTAGTAACCGTGCTGCAGCATTTTGGACCAGCTGTAGACGGCTAACTGATGACAGATTAACACCAGAGTAAAGAGTATTACAGTAGTCGAGGCCAGATGAATTGAAGGCATGGATAGCTTTCTCAAGTTCTCTAAAACAGAGAAATGGCCTTACTTTAGCAAGTAGACGAAGATGAAAGAAACGGGACTTGGTTACAGCATTAATCTGTTTATCAAACGTTACATTAGAGTCAAAAATCACTCCTAGGTTCCTCGCAAAGGGATTTTTATAAATTTCTAAAGGGCCAAAGTCGCAGTGGTCACAGGGACCAAACAAAATCACCTCTATTTTCTGTTGATTTAAGTTAAGGAAGTTTAAAGCCATCCATGCCTTAACATCCTCCAAACAATCTGGCAAACCCTTCAGAGGACTCACAGATTTACCTGCCACTGAAACGTAAATCTGTGAGTCGTCTGCATAACAATGGAATGGGATGCCTTGTTTTTTAAAAATTGACTCCATGGGGAGCATATAAATAGCAAAGAGAACTGGACCAAGAATGGACCCCTGGGGGAACCCACAAGAAAGTGAGGCTCTTGAGGATGATGTATACCCCAATCTAACTGAAAAACTTGGGTTGGACAGTTAAGATTTAAACCACTCCAATGCAGTCCCTTTGATTCTGACACAGTGCTCAAGCCGAGAGATAAGAATCCTATGATCTATGGCCGGGGTACCCAATCCCAGTCCACAAGGGCCGGTGTACCTGCAGGTTTTGGATCTCACCCTGGGTAAACATTACCAGGCCTCTGGAGAACGTCAAGACACGTTGAGAAGGTAATTTATCCATTTAAATCAGCTGTGATGGATAAAGGAAACATCTAAAACCTGCAGGGACACCGGCCTTCGTGAACTGGGATTGGGGACCCCTGATCTATGGTATCAAAGGCAGTACTGAGGTCTAATAGTATGAAAATGGGAGAATCTCCAAAGTCAGTAAAAGTTAAAAGGTCATTAAAAACTTAGTGGTGGTCAGCCAATCAGAAAACAGAAGACCAGAGGTGGGTCGAGTATCCAAAAAGTGTACTCAAGTAAGAGTATCATTACTTTAAAATATTATTACTCAAGTAAAAGTGAAAAGTAGTCGTCAAAAAAGTTACTTGAGTAAGAGTAAAAAAGTACTTGGTGAAAAGACTACTCAAGTACTGAGTAAGTAGCGAGTAAGTGTTTGAAATGTCCGATTTATTTTATAAATAAATGCTATCAGACAAACAAAACTAAATAAATATACACATTTTAGTATTTTCAAAAGGAATATATGTAAAAAGATCCACAAAATAAGGCACAACAATTCTAATTTCAAGATTTCAGTTGTTCACAACGTAAAGCTTTTTCAAGAAAAACCCACAGTAAACATATTCACATTTACAGCAGCCTCAGAGAAAACATTAGAACGAGGCAACTTCAACATAAATGACTACAGCTGATGCGCCAGAATGTCATACTAGGGGTGGTTCTTTTAAATACAAGGAGGGATTAAGTAAATCAGAAACAAATGACACAGAGATGCAACAGGTATAATCAGGAAAAGTTTATTCCCAAGGTGGACAGCAGGAATTAAAAAAAAAACAAAAAACAAAAAAAACCCCACAAACAACACATCTGTGCTAAAATTACACAGGAATAGACATTCTAACAAAACTATGAAATGTTCTTTGTATACTAAAATACCCTGAAGTATAGACAGATTAACACAATGTAATATGAAAACACTAAAAACATGCGATACAAACATCAGAATGAAAATATTTCAAATAAAAACTACGCTCACAAATAAACACTGAAATCAGAGTAAAACTAATTATAAAAGACAAATACAAATTTCCACTATGTGGATGTACATATGTGTATGGCTCACTTTACCATAAATTGTTTCTTCCGTCAGTGAAATGGTGGTTCAGCTTCAGCAGCAGTTGGCTCTCAAGGTTCTTGCTGTGAAGCTGTGACCGTTTGGCAGTGAACAGGAGGGGGGTTAGGGAGGAGTTAGGGGTAGGCAGGAATCCTGCATGACTAAGAAGTCTTTCACAGGCTCCTGATGCAGGAAGAGCTGTATTGATTTTGATCAACAGCTTCTTGATGTGAGGAACGCCATGCAATAGAGCCACACCTCCAGTGAATGGAAATGAAAGGTACCTCTCCAGCCCTGCTTCTGGCTTTCCTGACCCCATGGATCCATCATCTTAGTCGGTATATTGTAATAACGTGATATTATATTGTTCAAACTTGAAAGGTATATTGTTAGAGCAATATACTTTTCACTTTTCTATTTTTCTTTTGCCTGGGTGGCAGCTCTACGCTTCCGTATCCAAGGCTTTTCAATGTGACCTCACAAAATTATCATGACTACAACAACCATGAAAAGAGTTGGATGGACATTGCTGCTCAATTGCAGCTGCCTGGTCAATGTTTTTCATTAGTAATTTAGCAAAGTTGACGGTGGTGTGTGTGTGCCTGTGTGAGTGAGTGAAAGACAGAGAGAGGGATTTTGTATGATAAGCTTCATGTTATGAATGCACAGTTTGAGCACTCAGGTCGCATCAGAGCATCAGGCCGTATAGTGTGAGACCCTACATCGTGACCTATGAACTTCTAACCCCTGAGATTCAATTGTACAGTTTGAGCAGGAGCTGAATAACGCGACTGAAAAAAATCGCACAGTGTTTGCCCAGCTTAATGCAGACTGTTTAAACTGAACAAGCTGCTGTTTCACATAATAAACCCTGTCAGCCGCAGTATTGCCTTCTGTTTTAACAGTTAAAGCAGTAGAGACGAGCTGTTTGCATGTGTGTGGAACTCTAGCATCATTAACCAGGCTAGCTGTTAGCTTATAGCTCACGCTAGCTAACCAGCGAGCAGTTAAAAGGACAGCCGAAGCTGCACAAAACACCCACAAACTTATCTCACTACAACATAGCGCCGAAAACATGACTAGCAGCTCGAGCTCGACACAGCTGCTGTAACATAAGACTAACATCCAGCTAACCACAGCTAAAAGATATTTAGAGAAAACTTACCGTTTCCTCAGGTTACACAAGCTGAGTTTTTTCACGCTGAAAAGTTGTTGTTTTGGCTCTCACTGAAGACACCGACGCTGAAGACATAGTTGTTCTTTTGTACTGCTTTTAAGCGAAACATCCTTTGTATGTAAGGCCAAGGGTGTTCATCCTCTTCAGCTCTAGCGTAGACGACTGGTTCTGCCATGTTTTTAATGTTTCTTCTTTCCGTGTCTCCGCTACTTTGAATGTACTCAAGAAAAAGTAAAAAGTATCGTGCAAAAAAGGTACTTTAAAAGTAGATTTTTTTCAAAAACTTACTCAAGTAAATGTAACGGAGTAAATGTAACTCGTTACTACCCACCTCTGCAGAAGACCAAGAGGTCTCATTCCCTGCTGTCCTCTGGACGCCATGCTGGATTCACCACCACAGAGCACAGAGAGTCACGGTAAGTTTCCTTCAAAGCTTTGTTTAGTACATTAGCTCTGTGATTAATGAGGAAATCAACATAGACATAGAAATCCCTCATTCCCCGTAGCCGTGGAGCTGAGGTCTTTCCAGTCCACTAACCCCTTTTCCTCTGATTTCTCTCCACAGGTCCCGGCTGCTATAGACCCCACGCCAAGCTCACCAGTGGCACAGACGTCGGGGCAGGAGAACTGGAGGTGTGGTTACTGAGACACCTCTGCCGGGACTGCCCGCCAACGGAGGTGAGACAGGTTTTCCACATCGCTGGCCCTCTGACGCCCTCCCCCAGTTCAGGAGAGACGTACTGCATACCAGTAAGGTGCCAAGAGGGTACATGCCAGGCTCTGGTGGATTTTGGGCTGTACGCAGACCCTGCCTCTAGCTCGCCCGGGGGCATTGCTGAAGTTAGAGTGGGTGGAGGTGAAGTGTGTGCATGGGGATATTTATAAATATCCCTTGATGCTGGTGGAAATTAGATACTGGGGAAAAATGCATAGACTGAAGGCTGTGGTTAGTTCGTGCCTGACACACCCTTAATGAAATGTTGAAGCTGGGAGTAATAGAAGAGTCACACAGCACTTGCTGTAGCCCCATAGTTCTGGTAGTGAAAAAAGATGGGTCTATGCAGTTCTGTCTGGACTATCGCATGGTGAACGAGGTGTCATAGTTCAATGCTTATCCCTTGCCCTCGGTCGACGAGCTCCTGGACCAGTTAGGCACTGCTCATTTTTTTACGACACTGGATTTAACCGAGGGCTACTGGGAGATTCCCTTGTCTGCAGAGTCCAAGGAAACAACAGCATTCTCCAGTCTGTAAGGTTTGTACCTGTTCGTTACACTTCCATTTGGTTTGTTCATAGCCGCTGCTACCTTCCAGTATCTCCTGGAGTATGTCCTGGAGTCCCTGAGGCAGACGGGGCTCAAACCTTACATTTGAGATAGAGTGAGAGGTATCTCTAAGTCACTCATACAGTATATGGTATGGCTGCAAGTCAACCCAAATAAAGCAAAGGGATAAATTTACATTCATTTTTCTTTTAAAACTAAGCTGCTGAAGATAAATGAAGGAAAGCAAGAGGGTGTAGGATGAGTGGGGCTTTGGAGGGCAGTCAACAGTGGGAAATCATTTAGGTGCTTAGTCATGAAACATGATGAAAGTGTGAGTCGGGGTCAGTAGATGGGTAATGAGCAACCTCGAGTCTGAGGAACAGGGAGAACCATGGCTAGTGCAGTGAAGATCACACAAAATTGATCACAATTAGAAACTGTGACTGTTATCATGCATCTTATGCAGTCAACACAATGATGTAAATGTAAATCTATAAATTACTTGTTTGTTTTTCACTTCAACAGGTCCAGGGATGGTGGATGGTGGAAGATGGTTGGACTTCCACTGACAGGATAGAAAAAGACCAAGAAAGCAACCTGTCGTGTGCAAACAAAGTGTTTCTATGAAATGTGCTTAAAGTTGTGGAAAATCTTTCTTTAAACTGTTAATGGAAAGTAGAAATAAATATGTAGAAGTGCACCATATGTGTCCTGTAGTAACAAAATCCAGTGTTGCTTTAAACTAACTAGGTCACATGAGACATTAGCCATTAATAACAAAGAACAAATGAGAACAGAAAAATTGACATAATAAACAGAAAAGCATAATAAAACTAGTGCTTCTTTATTTGTAAGCCGTAACTTTAACATCTGGGATTGATCTGGAGTGATATTATTAAGAAGTGTGGGAGTAGGGGAGCATTTATAGATTGATGCTTATAGATGTTGAATATGTCAAATGTTTCATGCAATTACCCATTAGCAATCAAGCATGCATTTGCAGTATAACACCATCTTGGTATAGTTTCTTTTTAGCATAATAAACGTGTAAATCAGCATGAAAGTACTACGGAAGATTTAGACATCCATGAGTGACAGTGCTGTGGTTCCGAAACTGGAGTAAGAGGTAAACTAACAGTCCTCTTTTACTGCCAACAGTGGGAGAAACTGAGGGAGAAGACACTACTAGGATATGGACTGAATGTCTGTCAAATGCTCCTGTCAGAGCAGCATGATTATCAGTGTCTTTATGCTGGATAGCTAGTTAGCTAGCAGTGTTACCATTAGCTAAAATGGTTGTTCACCCTGTTTTCTGCTGCTGCACCTAATGAGGAATCAGGAATTTCTGTGTCTACATTGATTTCCCCATTAATCACAGTGCCAATATACTAAACAAAGCTTTGAAGGAACTCTGTGGTCCCTGAAACTCTGTGTATGAGAACTCATGGTTCTCTATGCCCTGTAGTGGTGAATCCAGCATGGTGGACAGAGGACAGCGTGCTTTCTGATTGGCTGACGTCTACTCCATAAAGCTCCATAAAGCACCTCTCCAACTGCCAAATCCATCTGTTCCCTGATTGGATTGTTAAATTTGTGAACATCAATGGTACTAAAAGTAGCTGTAGATAATATTACATCTGTGGGATGATTATTGGTAATTTTTTCTCTAATGATAAAAATTTTATTTGTGAAGAAGTTCATGAAGTCATTACTAGTTAACGTTAAAAGGATGGTTGGCTCAAAAGAGCTCTGACTTTTTGTCAGCCTGGCTACAGTGCTGAAGAGAAACCTGGGGTTGTTCTTATTTTCTTCAATCAGTGATGAATAGTAAGATGTTCTGGCTTTGCGGAGGGCTTTCTTATAAAGCAGCAAACTATTTCTCCAGGCTAAATGATGATAAGGCAACAAGGAAAAAAAAACAAACAAAAAGAGGGAGCAGCTTCTCAAAAGCACCCGCTAGTTAAGCCTGTCCCTGCCAAAAGACCCAAACCTTGGTATTGTTTTCGATGTGGTGAGGATGGACATATTGCTAACAACTGCAATGACCCCCCAAATCCCACACTAGTCAGTACCAAGAGAAAAGAATTAAAAGACAGACAGATAAAGACAACTTGACAGGTGACAACTCTTCTTTAAACTAAGAAGTGTTCCTGTTGAGGGACAAATGGGAACAGATGAATGTAGAAGTCCCACTTCTCACCACAATAACCAATCGAAATTGTCACTGAAGCAACACCAGCTTGCACAGACAAGGAAACCGCCAAAAGGGCTGGTTGGAAGTAAGAGCACAGCCAACATTAAGGTTAATGGGGTTGAATGTAATTCTTTGCTTGACACTGGGTCACAAGTGACTACCGTGTCCCAGTCATTCTATAACGAGCACCTATCAGACCAAACTATACATTCAATCAGTGACATATTGGAGATAGAAGGAGCTAATGGTCAGACAGTACCATATGCAGGTTAAATACATTTAACTGTGCAGTTTCCTGAAGAGTTCATTTCCTCTCAACCAGAGATTGAGACTCTCACCCTGATTGTACCAGATGTTCGCTCTAACAGTGACATACCAGTATTGATTGGTACAAACACTCTTGACCCACTATATGAGCAGTTTCTCAGTGAATCTCATTTCATGGCCAATCCTTACTCTGGCTACCATCAAGTTCTGAAAACCCTGCAGATCAGGCACAGACAAAACTCAGAAGGACAAATTGGCCTAGTCAAACTACGTGGTAGTGACTCAAATGTCATCCCTGCTGGTCAGAAAGTTGTCCTGCAAGGTTTTGCAAGTGTCAGTGATGTTTACACTGAAAAGTGGGCATTACTTGAGCCACCTACGAGTTCATCTCTTCCAGGTGGAATATTCATTGACAGTCGTCTCATTACCGTTCCATCTTATGCCCCACGCAAAATCCCAGTTGTACTCAGAAACGAAACCAACCATGATATCATCTTGCCAACCAACTGTGTCATTGCTGAACTCAGTGTTCCACAAGATATACTTCCGATCCAAAACATTCCAAATAGTCAACTTCAATCTGCTAGCTGTTTAAGTCAACAACAACCTGCAGATTCCACAAACAAACAGAATAGTGACACAAGCCTAAATCTGAAGTTTGACTTTGGCGATTCTCCACTTTCTGAAGAGTGGAAAGCTAGAATAACCCAGAAACTGAACACCTACTCTGACATCTTTTCCCATCATGACCTTGACTTTGGCCATGCAACAAAAGTAAAACATTGCATCAAACTCAAGGATGAAACCCCATTTAAGCATCGACCACGTCCTCTTCACCCACAAGACTATGAGGCCGTAAGACGTCATCTCCAAATGCTTTTGGAGGCTGGCATCATTCGCGAATCGGAGTCTCCATTTGCCTCCAGTTGTTGTCAAAAAGAAAAATGGTGATGTTCGATTGTGGGTGGATAACAGGAAGTTAAACATGCAAACAATCAAGGATGCTTATGCATCGAGATTGGGTAATGTTACCAGATTGAAATGAATGAGAGTGACAAGCATAAAACCACTTATGTGTGTCCATTAGGTTTTTGGGAGTGGAATCGGATGCCGCAGGGGATCACCAACGCGCTGAGCACATTCCAGCGCTTAATGGAAAAGTGCATGGGTGACATAAACCTGCGAGAAGTACTTGTTTTCCTAGAAGATATCATTGTCTTTTCCAAAACTTTAGAGGAGCAAGGAATGCGGCTTGCTAACGTCCTGAATCACTTGCGAGAAAATGGCCTCAAGTTGTCACCAGAGAAGTGTCGTTTTTTCCAAACATCAGTGCGCTATCTGGGAAACATTGTTTCTCTTTTTTTTTTTTTTTTTCCTTTTTTTTTTTTTGCGCCTGTCCCGTTTGGTTTTTTGCCATCAGAATTATTGTCTAAAGGCAAAGAAAGATGCCCAACGGATTTACTTTACCAAATTGACCATCCCAGCCTTGCCGTAATGGTCCATTTGATTCACCTTTTATTGTTTATTTTATTTTCACTTGCTGAATACGGGACAGACTTGACTGGGAGAAAAAAGGGGAGAAAGAAAGAGGGAAAGAGAAACAGCTGAGAAGAGGGACAGGGGAGAAGGGCAAAAAACAAAAACCAACAGAATGGGCAGAAAAAAAAAGAAAAGAAAAAGAAAATGCATATATCGATCACCTGGATCACCTGTTGAGAAAGAAAAAAGAAAACAAGCAGAAGAGAACAAGAGTAATAGAATAAACAACATCACAATGATATATGGGAATATGACAGTAAATACTAAATATTAAACATTATTGTGCAGCACACAAGATCAACAGAACACAGTGTGCTTTGAGGTAGGAGCCAAAAAGGGTGTAGTTTGTGGGTGTGATCACCCGTGTGTACACCTGTGAGCATGGACGCGCTTGTTTTTTTAAAAGGTTCCTTCATGTAATGATCTGCTAGAGGGTGTGGGGGGGCCACAGCCCCGTCCTCCAGGGCATGAAGCAGGTATGGAGGACATCAAGACTTCAGACATCCAGAGGTCCCCAGAACACAAGAGACCAAGGAAGACCAACAGAGGGGCAGCTGCGCCACTATCCCAGAGAGAGCTGAGGAGAGTCCCAGATGAGGGCAGATGAGGAGCCCCAGGCTCCAGGCCCCGATAAGCGGCCGCCAAAGGATGAGCCGGTGTGTACCTGAACGCATTGTTTCTCAAAATGGCATTGAAACAGACCCCCCAAAAGATTGAAACACTCAAGACCTGGCCAAGACCACAAACTTTAAAGGAACTTAGGTCGTTCCTTGGATTCTCCGGATATTATCGGAGGTTTGTGAAAGATTATTCAAAGATTGTGAAGCCCTTAACAAAACTTACTGCAGGCTACCCACCAGTAAGAAAAGGGGCAAAACTCACTAAACTTGTGTTGGTATAACTTTAATGTGTTAATATGCTTTTGTTTGTATGATTTGGCACCCTCTTGTGGCCACAGTTGGTACTTGGGAAGTTGTTATGCCCAGCTAGTTTGCTACAAGTGCTCAGTGGAGGTGAAACTTTTGCCCACGCATGCCTGTAAGTTTTCATTACATATGTAACCCCTATAGACATGGTTACTAGTATTTTCTTGTTTTTACCCGGTATTATTATTTCCGACACCCCTTGAACACACTTTGATTTTCCGTAGTTCAGTGAATGCAACAAAAGCACGTTGCTGCATTAAGCTAGGCAAAACGGAGCAAGACACCCGAGAGCAATTAACAAGCTACACAGTGAGTCTTTCGGTATAAAATAAGTGTTATAAAGTATTTTCAACAGTCTCTAACTTAAAGTTATGTACTTTTCAGAGGCCTTTATGTGTTTTACTCTCGACCAAAACCAGGCAGAGCGTGTATTTGTTTCTTGGGAATTCCGGTGAGTTACTAGAGATGATAAGTTAGCAGGAAAACTTATGCTAATTTTACATGTGGTAAACACTGCAACAGTGCGAATTCTGTATTGTCTAAAAAAAAGCTAAAACCAGTCGGAGTACTTGAATTGTGTGTGAAATGGAATGTCGTATTTTATTTTATTGTCTATTTGATTGGGCATCTTCACAAATGCGCAAAACTAATGCAGGATGCACTTTTCTTTTAGCCATAAATGTTGTCCAGTGCCTTTCCTGCACTTTGTAATTTCAGTTATAGGTTAATACATGTAAATAAGTGGGTGGCTGTAGCTCAGGTGGTAGAGCAGGTCATCTACTGATCGGAAGGTTGGTGGTTCGATTCCCGGCTTCCCCTAGTCTGCATGCCAAATATCCTTGGGCAAGATACTAACCCGAAATTGCTCTCCGATGCATTCATCGGAGTATGAATGTGTGTGAATGTCAGTTGTGCTTGTGCGAATGGGTGTGAATGGGTGAATGCACAAGTTGTGTAAAGCGCTTTGAGTGCTCAGAAGAGTGGAAAAGCGCTATATAAGAACTAGTCCATTTACCATTTAAAACTAGTTACGTTACAAACATTTCATGATATGATTACATATGCCTTAAAAAGGGGTATATAAATACAATTGATTGTAATGCTGTAAAGCAATACAAATGGAATTCATAGAGACAGAACAATGTTAAAACAACAGTGTACTTGATTTTGAAAACTTTATGAGATCTCATTTTATTTAGAAAAACTGTTAAGAACTATTTTGTTTATTGCTCTGTACTGTATGTGCAGACTGGTTTTTTGTGATCCTGGATCTGAAGTGGTTCTGGATATGGATGGCGAGCCAGACCCTGTGAAAACTCGTGGCGAATCCAAAAGCAGTGTGGCCAGCTGTTCTGGATGCAGGAGTAGAGCTACAGTCTGAATTACTTCGAATCGCAGGATTTCAGATAAGCAAGAACAAAAACTGCTTACTTGATACGGATTGTTTCTCTGGGAAACAGTTGAACTCCCAATATCCTGCTCATCAGGAGTCAGCTCTAAAGAGACTACTTATTTTATTTTATTTTGTTGTTATTTTCAAAAGAGCGCTCTTCTCTGTTGATTTTCTGTTAATTTTCTATGCTGTTTACATTGGGTTATTGCACCACTGTAACATTGTAATAAATCTGCCGGCTGTTCAACACTCAATTCTCTCAAAGTTATTTTACTCCTCTCGAATCTAGTCTATAAGTTTAACCCTACTATACTAAGCAGGTGTTACACATACTATAACCTTAACTATCTGATTTGTGATGCATGTGTAATGTGCATATACTGAGTTACTATTTCAGCTGTGTGGTCATTACTCATTTGTAAAGCTACTTGTGTGCTAGCGACTGTATATTAGAATCAGAATCAGAATCAGAAAGGGGTTTATTGCCAAATGTTGAGCAGGTTTACAACATTAGGAAATTGCTGCGGTGCTTCAGTGCAAACATAGTGTCATAAATAGCACTTAAATGAAAAAATAAAAGTAGGGATAAGAATTCAAAGTGCTACGTAGAAAGATATGTGCATGAGCTATACATGAGATATATACATGAGAATAAGAATTAAGAGTGCTACGTTGAAAGATATATACATGAGTGCAGGTGGTGATCAGTGCCAATCATGGAATGATGCAGTGAACACAGCGTAGGGTCATGTGTTAGTAGCGGGAACAGTCATATGGTTATTGTTCATGTGTCCAACAGCAGAGGGGAAGAAACTGTTCTTATGGCGAGAGGTTCTGGTGCGAATGGACCGGAGCCTCCAGCCTGAGGGGAGCAGGTCAAACAGACTGTGTCCAGGGTGAGAAGGGTCAGCTGAAATCCGAGCTGCACGCCGCAATGTCCTGGAGGTGTACAGGTCCTGCAAAGATGGGAGTCTGCAGCCAATCACCTTCTCAGCAGAGCGCACAACACACTGCAGTCTCTGTTTGTCCCTGATAGTGGCTCCAGCGTACCACACGGTGATGGAGGAGGTGAGGATGGACTCGATGATTGCAGTGTAGAACTGCATCATCGTCCGTGTTGGCAGGTTGAATTTCTTCAGCTGCCTCAGGAAGTACATCCTCTGCTGGGCTTTCTTAATGACGGAGGTGATGGTGGGCTCCCACTTCAGGTCCTGGGTGATGGTGGTACCCAGGAAGCGGAATGAGTCCACAGAGGTGATGGGGGTGTCAGTCAGGATGATGGGGGGGAGTGGGGCTGTGTGCTTCCTGAAGTCCACAATAATCTCCACTGTCTTCTGGGCATTCAGCACCAGGTTGTTGTGGCTGCACCAGGACACCAGACGTTCAACCTCCCTCCTGTAGGCAGACTCATCCCCGTCCGAGATGAGTCCAATAACGGTGGTGTCATCTGCAAACTTGATTAGCTTGACAGACTGGTGGGTGGAGGTGCAGCAGTTGGTGTACAGGGAGAAGAGCAGAGGAGAAAGAACACAGCCCTGAGGGGAGCCGGTGCTGATGGTCCGGGAGTCCGAGACATTCTTTCCCAGCCTCACATGCTGCTTCCTGTCCGTCAGGAAGTCAGTGATCCACCGGCAGATGGGGTCAGGCACATTCATCTGGGAAAGCTTGTCTCGGAGATGGTCTGGAAGGATGGTGTTGAAGGCAGAGCTGAAGTCCACAAACAGGATCCTGGCGTAGGTTCCTGGGGAGTCCAGATGCTGCAGGATGAAGTGTAGGGCCATGTTGATGGCGTCGTCTACAGACCTGTTGGCTCTATATGCAAACTGCAGGGGGTCCAGGAGGGGGGCCGTGAGGGTCCTGAGATGGGAGAGAACTAGGCGCTCAAAAGACTTCATGACCACAGATGTCAGAGCCACGGGTCTGTAGTCATTTAGTCCAGTGATCTTAGGTTTCTTGGGGACAGGGATTATGGTGGAGGACTTGAAGCAGGCAGGCACATGACATGCCTGCAGTGAGGAGTTGAAAATGCCAGAAAACACTGGGGCCAGCTCGTTTGCACAGTGTCTGAGGGTGGCAGGAGACACGCCGTCTGGGCCGGGAGCTTTCCGAGCATTCAGGTTCTTAAACTGCTTCCTCACATCTGCTTCATGAATATGAAGAGTTGTGGTGGGAGGAGGTGGTGTGAAATCTTCTTTTGTGTGGGGTGAGGAGGGGGGTGTTGTAGGTGAACAGTTTGAAGGTGGTGATGGCTCTATGGAGGGGGGAGAGGTGGGGGAATTAGTGTCCAAAGTGCCTCTATTGTTGGGGCCGTTGGAGGTGTGAAGGCTGCCTGATGGCTCGTCAAAACGGCAGTAGAAGTCGTTAAGGGTGTTGGCTAAGAGCAAGTCATCAGTGGAGTGGGGGGTTTTAGGCTTGTAGTTTGTGATATTCCTAAAACCTTTCCACACAGAGGCCGAGTCATTCTCTGAGATCTGCTGCTGCATCTTCTCAGAGTGCTGCTGTTTAGCAATGTCCACTTCTTTAGTGAACCTGTACTTGGCCTCTCTGTAGCAGACCCTGTCTGCGCTTCTGAACGCCTTTCTCTTTTCCAGCCACAGCTTTTTGAGTTTAGGAGTAAACCAGGGTTTGTCATTGTTATAACTCACCCTGGTGCGTGATGGCACAATGCTGTCCTCACAGAAGTGGATATAGGAGGTGACAGTGTCCGTAAACTCGTCCAAGCTGTTAGAAGCAGCCTTCAATGTGTCCCAGTCTGTGGTCTCCAAACACGTGCGAAGCTCCTCCACAGCCTCGTTGCTCCACAGTTTTTTAGTCCTCACGACAGGTTTGGAGAGCTTCAGCCTCTGTCTGTACGCGGGGATTAGGTGGATCATGACGTGGTCAGAAAGTCCGAGTGAAGCGCGGGGCACCGCGCGATAGGCCCCGCTGATCGTGCTGTAACAGTGGTCCAATGTCCTCTCCTCTCTGGTCGGGCATTTAATATACTGCTTATATTTCGGAAGCTCATGGCTCAGATTGGCTTTGTTAAAGTCCCCAAGAGCAATGATGAGAGAGTCCGGGAATGTCCGCTCCGTGTGGAGAATCTGCTCCGCGAGTGCGCACTGAGCTGCCTGCGCATCTGCGTCTGGCGGGATGTAAACAGCGGCCAGGATGAATGAAGCAAACTCCCGCGGAGAATAAAACGGTTTGCAGTGGATAAAAAGATATTCCAGAGAGGAAGAGCAGTGCTGAGCAATCACTGTCACATCTGTGCACCAGCCACTATTGATGTAGAAGCAGAGACCTCCACCTTTGGACTTACCGGAGAGAGCGGCCTGCCGGTCCGCGCGCAGCAGATGGAAGCCCTCCAGCTTGAGCGCGCAGTCTGGGATGTTCTCACTGAGCCACGACTCCGTAAAACATAAGACACAGGAGGAGGCAAAGTCTCTGTTCATGCTTCTCATCAGGGCCAGTTCGTCTATCTTATTCCCGAGTGAGCGTACATTGGAAAGGAAGATCCCAGGAAGAGCAGTTCGCAGTCCGCGTCTCCTCAAACGCACGAGTGCGCCGGCTCGCTTCCCTCTCTTTCGGCGTCTCGCTTTCCTGGTCAGAGTCAGCAGTAAATCTGCCGCAGATGCGACAAATATTGGAAATAAATCCACAGGCGTTGTAGTCCTGTAGTTAAGGAGCTCTTCTCTGGTGTACGAGTATCCAGAGGAGTGCCCAGACACAGAAGAAATGCACAAAAAGAAAACAAAAGTAACGCACTGAAGCACCAGGGCGACCATACGCGGCGCCATCTTGGTTAGCATGTGTTTGCTAACTTGCTATGATCAATAATGCTAGTTAACTGAAGGTGATGTTTATGTTTAATTTAGGCAACCTTAAGATTTATGTTTTTTGCTGGTTGTCATGAAAACTAAGTTTCAATTAGTACATTATGTATGTTCAGTGAATGAGAAGGTAATTATCTGTTTTGTGTTTATTTAGTTTTACAAAAAGAAAAGAGAAAGGAGAGTAATGAAAATGGATAAAGGATACCATGTATAAGAAGCCTCAGTAACATGGCCTGTAAACTGGAGATGCAGATCGAAGTAAAGAAGAATCTCAGTTCAAAGCATTCTCTTCTTCTCATTCTGTTCACTGTCTGTCAAACTGGATAAGCTAAATCACGCCCACATCTAGTGAGGACAGAACAGTAAAAAGGCATACAATTCAGCAGATTTCACCATTCAAGGCGGCTATTGTATTCACAATGTCTGAGCCATCAGCTAACCAAGCCCAGCAGGTAGAGACACTTGGATCTCTGGAGACAAGATCATTCTGTTCCAGCTCAAAACTTTCCAACAGGTCAACAGCAAGCGTTGCAGCGCTCAGGGCACGTGCCAAAGCAGAGGCTGCACAAGCGCAGTTGGCTTATGCGGAACAAGAAGCGGAAGCTATGAAACAACAAGCTCAAATCCAAGCACAGCTGCATATTCTACAGGTGAAGAAAATGGCTGCTGCTGCATCAGCTGAAGCACAGGTCTTAGAGGCAGCTGTTCAGCTGGAGGAACAAAATTCCCAGAAAAGCGGACAACTCCCAATCATCCCTGCAGACTGTAAGCAAAGAGTTCAAGATTACATTGACAGACAGTCATACGTGCAAAATATTCAAGAAAATACTCCTGCTGAAGATAACACACAGTCATCACCATACCTTAAAAAAGGATATCCAAGCTCATCTGTGGCTCTACCCAAAGCACCCTTGTGGAAAGAGGAGGACCTCACACATCAGGAGCTTAGACCGCAACATCCACCCAGCGATCACCACGATCATGGGACATACACAAGTCCAGCACATCAGTTTGAACCACTCACGCCAATACCACCTACCCACAATAACTCATCCGCTATAACAGATGTGGCAAAATATTTAATGAGACGAAAGCTTGTGTCAACTACTATACAGAAATTTGACGACGAACCCCAAAACTACCGGACATGGAAATCCTCCTTCTTAAATGTAATCAAGGACTTGTCTTTGTCACCTAGAGAGGAACTTGACCTCCTTATAAAATGGTTAGGACCACAGTCGTCTGAGCAAGCAAGGAGAGTCAGCGCTGCGCAAATTTATAATGTTGTTGCAAGCCTTGAAATGGTTTGGCAGCGCTTGGAGGAGTCATATGGAGCTCCAGAGGTGATTGAACATGCCCTCTTTAAGAAAATGGAAGACTTTGCAAAAATATCTGCCAAAGACAACAGCAGGCTGAGGGAACTTGGTGACCTCTTACTTGAACTGGAACTCGCCAAAGCAGAAGGGCACTCACCTGGGCTCGCTTTTCTCGACACAGCACGTGGTGTCAATCCTATTGTAGAGAAACTACCACACACATTGCAAGAGAAGTGGATTTCATGTGCATCCAAGTTCAAAACAAACCACAACGTTGCCTTCCCACCTTTCTCTGTCTTTTCCCAGTTTGTACGAGAACAAGCGAGAATCAGGAATGATCCCAGCTTCTTTTTTCTCTCGACAGGAGTAGGGAAAGCTGAATGACCTATAAGGTACAACAGAACACAGATATCAGTAAGAAAGACAGATGTGTCATGTGAACTGGGGGTAAGTGAATTGGATAAGTGGGATGACCCAGACAAGCAGTGTCCTCTCCATAGGAAACCACACCCTCTTAGGAAATGTCGCAGTTTTTGTAGTAAGTCTCTTGAAGAAAGAAAAGCTTACCTAAAGGAGAAGAACATATGCTTCAGATGTTGTGGATCCACCAAGCATCTAGCAAAGAACTGCACAGCCAAAATTACTTGTAAGGAATGTGAAAGCGACAAGCACATCTCGGCTTTGCATCCAGGCCCACCCCCTCACGACTTCAGACTGCCACTAGAGACAGGAAAGCATGGCGGGGAGCCTCAAGCCATGCCAGTGTCAACCTCAGCTAAAGCCATGTGCACTGAAGTCTGTGGAGATTGGCATAGCCCCAGGTCTTGTGCCAAAATCTGTCTAGCTCTGGTTTATCCTTCTGGCAAGAGAGAGAAAGCAATCAAACTATATGCAGTCTTAGATGATCAGAGCAACCGCTCTCTCGCACGATCCATGTTTTTTGACATCTTCGAGGTGGACGGGAACACAGAGACATACACACTCAAGACGTGCTCAGGCATAATGGAAATGAGTGGAAAGCGAGCCAAACACTTCATCATAGAGTCGATTGATGGCAACACCAAGGTACCTCTACCTCCATTGCTGGAATGTGATATGATTCCAGAGGACCGGTCTGAGATACCCTCTTCTGAAGTTGCACAACATTTTCCTCACTTGAAAGACATTGCACACAAAATCCCTCCCATCAATTCAGACGCACAAATCCTTCTGCTCCTAGGAAGGGATGTGTTGAATTTGCATAAAGTGAGAGAACAACACAATGGACCAGCAGATGCTCCATTTGCTCAACGGCTCGACCTTGGCTGGGTAGTCATAGGAGATGTCTGTTTGGGGCGCACGCATAAGCCGAGCTCTGCTGTGAGAACCTATAAAACTAACGTGCTGCTCAATGGGAGACCATCATATCTCAGCCCGTGCTTCAACAGTATGAATGCAAAGGAAAAGCTGTTAACAGTCCAGCAGAGATGCACTACTCAAAGCCACATGGATACTTATCACGGGGTCAAAACAGACAACCTCGGTGATACAGTGTTCATCAAGAGCGAAGACGATGAGAGACCCGGACCTTCACTGGAAGATGAACGTTTCCTCAAGATCATGCAAAGTGAGATGTACCAAGACAACTCTAATAGTTGGGTCGTGCCTCTGCCCTTTGTAACACATAGGCAGCGACTGCCAAACAACCGCCAGCAAGCTCTCAAACGACTGCATACTCTCAAGCGGAGTCTCGACAGGAAGGCAGACATGAGAGATCACTTTGTTAAGTTCATGCAGAAGATGTTTGACAGTCAGCAAGCAGAGTTAGCACCTGCTTTGAAGCCTGAGGAAGAGTGCTGGTATCTTCCATTGTTGGGAGTATACCATCCGCAAAAGCCTGGACAAATACGGGTAGTTTTTGACTCGAGCGCCAAACACGAGGGGGTGTCATTGAATGATGTCCTTTTAAGTGGTCCAGACTTGAACAACACTTTGGTTGGAGTGCTACTGCGGTTTCGAAAAGAGCTTATAGCAATAACTGCGGATGTGGAACAGATGTTCTACTGCTTTACTGTAAGGGAAGATCACCGGAACTACCTACGTTTTCTCTGGTACCGAGAAAATGACCTCACAAAAGATGTGACAGAGTTCCGCATGACAGTGCATGTGTTTGGCAATAGCCCCTCACCAGCGTGGCGATCTATGGGCTGAGAAAAGCAGCTCAAGCAGGCGAGGAAGAGCACGGCAAAGATGCAAGGGAGTTTGTTACCAGAAACTTTTATGTCGACGACGGTCTGACTTCACTCCCTACAGAAACAGAAGCCATCAGTCTTCTTCAAAGAACACAGAAGATGTTAGCTGAGTCCAATTTACGGCTACACAAAATTGCTTCAAACAGTAGCAAGGTAATGGATGCATTTCCAGCTGATGATCTGGCCAAGGACCTGAAAAACCTAGACCTAGGGACAGATCCTCTTCCTGTTCAGCATAGCCTTGGACTGAGCTGGAGTCTTGAATCAGATTCTTTCACCTTCCAAGTTTCCAAGGAAGAAAGACCCTTCACTAAGCGAGGCATACTCTCTACAGTCAACAGTTTGTATGACCCGTTAGGTTTTATTGCTCCCATCACTGTCCAAGGCAAAGCCCTCATCAGAGAACTTACCACAGAACAATGTGAATGGGATGATCCTCTTCCACCTGCCAAAGAAAGACAATGGAATGCATGGAAAGACTCCCTGTCAGAGGTAGAGCTTCTGCACATACCCAGGCCTTATATTCCGTCTTCTCTGTCCTCCATGCAGCACCAAGAGCTTTGTGTCTTCTCAGATGCCTCGTCAATGGCTATTGCAGCAGTTGCCTACATACGAGCTATTGATAAACAAGGACAGTGCTTCATTGGGTTTGTCATGGGTAAATCCAAGCTAGCACCCAAGCCTGCACATACCATCCCCCGATTGGAGCTGTGTGCTGCAGTTCTTGCTGTAGAGGTGGCAGAGCTCATTTGTCAGGAGATGGACCTTGAGCTGCATGCCGTAAGGTATTACACAGACAGCAAGATTGTGCTAGGCTACATCTATAATGCTTCGTGAAGGTTTTACATCTATGTGTCCAACAGGGTCTCCAGAATTAGGAAGTCCACTACATGCACACAGTGGAATTATGTTGCAACAGAAAACAACCCAGCTGACATCGCAACAAGGCCGATTGCAGCAAGTCTCCTGCACAAAACAAGCTGGTTCACTGGTCCTCAGTTCCTAAAGCAGGCCCAACAACAGGTATCCCCATCAGTGACATTAAGTAAGTTTGACCTTGTTGAACCACAGCACTATGCAAAGATTCGCCCAGAAGTCAGCACCCTGACAACTAAGGCTACTGATAGACCTCTCAGTCCACAGAGATTTGAACGGTTCTCCTCATGGAAAACTCTGATAAATGGAATGGCGAAGCTCATCAGCGTGGCACGATGCAGGTCCAGGCTTTCAAAACAAGTCCCTCAAAATCCACAAACACAGGCAAAATTTAGAGTGATCTGGAGTGTTCAACAGTTAGTATTCACGGAAGAAGTGAGACAATTGGAGAGAGGGAAACAAAATTCCGAAGCAAGTCCTCTGTGGAGGTTGAACCCCTTTATCGATCGGGATGGAGTGCTTAGAGTAGGTGGACGGCTCTCTTCAGCTGACCTTCCATATGATGAAAAACACCCAGTCATACTCCCAAAGAGACACCATGTGACAACTTTGTTAGTGAGACATCATCACCAGGAAGTTGCCCACCAAGGTCGCCACTTAACTGAGGGGGCACTTCGCTCAGCCGGTTTGTGGATAATTGGCGCAAGAAAGCTGGTTTCTAGCTTGATCTATGGATATGTCATATGCCGCAAACTCAGAGGAAAGCCTCAAGAGCAAAAGATGTCTGACTTGCCTGAGGATAGGCTTTCCATAGAACCCCCGTTCACCAGAGTTGGTCTAGATGTCTTTGGACCATGGAGTGTAGTGTCACGACGAACAAGAGGAGGCACAGCAGAAAACAAGTGATGGGCAGTGTTGTTTACGTGCCTAGGAACACGAGCAGTGCATATAGAGGTGATTGAATCCATGTCCACCTCAAGCTTTATTAACGCCTTAAGAAGGTTTTTTGCCATACGAGGACCTTCCAAGGTTCTCAGGTCTGACCGTGGAACCAACTTCGTCGGTGCCTGTAGAGAGTTAAGGATCTTTACAGATGACTCAGAGGTCCGAAATTACCTTAGTAATGAAGGCTGCTCATGGACCTTTAATGCACCACACTCATCCCAAATGGGAGGCTCATGGGAAAGAATGATTGGTGTTGCTCGTCGGATCTTAGATGCCATGCTGCTGCAGTCTGGGCCTACCCGTCTTTCTCATGAAGTCCTTGTCACCTTCATGGCAGAAGTGATGGCAATTATGAATGCTCGGCCATTGGTTCCGGTGAGTACAGATCCAGAGTCACCGACAGTCTTGACACCAGCAATGCTTCTTACTCAGAAAGCAAATGTTGTGTCTGCTCCCGAAGGGGTGTTTGACTTGAAAGACCTATACAGGAAACAGTGGCGACATGTCCAATGTCTAGCCGACATCTTTTGGAAACGATGGCGACAAGAATATTTGACAACACTGCAGTCCAGAAAGAAGTGGATCAATGACAACAGGGACATGCAAGTCGGAGACATTGTCTTACTGAAGGATGACCAAACCAAGCGAAATGAATGGCCTATTGGTCTCATTGTTAAGAACATTCCTAGTCAAGATAATAAAATCAGAAAGGTGGAGGTTAGGGTTGTGAAACAAGGTGCTCCACGGATTTACCTACGTCCAGTTTCTCAGCTCATCCTTCTGTTCCCCAAGGAAACTGAAAAGAAAGACTGAGGTATACAGGAAACTAAAAAGTAAAGTAAAAGAAGTAGTGGTATAAAATAATTTATACCAGGCGGGGAGTGTGTTGGTATAACTTTAATGTGGTAATATGCTTTTGTTTGTATGATTTGGCACCCTCTTGTGGCCACAGTTGGTACTTGGGAAGTTGTTATGCCCAGCTAGTTTGCTACAAGTGCTCAGTGGAGGTGAAACTTTTGCCCACGCATGCCTGTAAGTTTTCATTACATACTATAACCTTAACTATCTGATTTGTGATGCATGTGTAATGTGCATATACTGAGTTACTATTTCAGCTGTGTGGTCATTACTCATTTGTAAAGCTACTTGTGTGCTAGCGACTGTATATTAGCATGTGTTTGCTAACTTGCTATGATCAATAATGCTAGTTAACTGAAGGTGATGTTTATGTTTAATTTAGGCAACCTTAAGATTTATGTTTTTTGCTGGTTGTCATGAAAACTAAGTTTCAATTAGTACATTATGTATGTTCAGTGAATGAGAAGGTAATTATCTGTTTTGTGTTTATTTAGTTTTACAAAAAGAAAAGAGAAAGGAGAGTAATGAAAATGGATAAAGGATACCATGTATAAGAAGCCTCAGTAACATGGCCTGTAAACTGGAGATGCAGATCGAAGTAAAGAAGAATCTCAGTTCAAAGCATTCTTTTCTTCTCATTCTGTTCACTGTCTGTCAAACTGGATAAGCTAAATCACGCCCACATCTAGTGAGGACAGAACAAAACTTGACTCCAAATATCTCAATCCAAAGGAACCATTTGGACAAAGATGGACACCAGTTTGTCAACTTGCATTTGAGCACATCATTGAAAAGCTGACAACTGCTCCAGTCCTGGGATTTGCAAACCCCAAGTTGCCATACATCCTCCATACAGATGCTAGCACAACCGGGCTTGGTGCTGCACTGTATCAGGAGCAAGATGGACAGAGTCGCGTCATTGCTTATGCGAGCAGGGGATTGTCATGTAGTGAGGCCAGATATCCAGCCCATAAGCTGGAATTCTTAGCCTTAAAGTGGGCTATCACTGAAAAGTTCAATGACTACCTGTATGGAAACACTTTTACAGTGATAACAGACAACAATCCGCTTCGATACATACTACTTACCACTGCTAAGCTAGACGCCACCAGTTACCGCTGGCTAGCTGCTCTATCCACCTATTCATTTGACATCAAATACCGTGCTGGAAAGCAGAACCAGGATGCAGATGGGTTGTCAAGGAGACCACATGGAGAGTTGACAAATGACAGAGAGTCTCAAGATGAAAGTTTAAGGATTCAGGAATTCATCTCACATCACTTGGCTCCTATGGATGCCATTAAGGCAACTTGTCAGCACCATGCTTTGGTACAGAGGGAATCACCACTCTCTCCTTGTTTCATAGAGTCACTTGCAGTCCATCCAGATGTTGTTCCATCTGACTTTGGTGAAGATGAGGAATTCCTCAATAGCTTTCCCACAATTCCACAATACAGTAACACTAAATTAGCTGAACTTCAACGAACAGATCCTGCAATCAACAGAATTATTACCAGAATCAGGGAATTCTGCTTGTGAGAGCCTAAAGTCAGAGTCGCCAGAACTTCTTTTGATGCTAAAAGAAATGACTCGTTTTGAACTGAAAAATAACGTGCTATACAGGAGACGGCAGTGTGACAACAAAACTGTGTATCAGCTAGTCCTTCCCTATGTGTTAAGATCATCTGTACTCAGTTCCCTTCACGATGAAATGGGACACATGGGAATGGAACGTACTCTTGAGTTGGCCAGAGCTATGACATTTTTGGCCAAAAATGTCATATGATATTGAACTAAAAGTCAAAACCTGTTCAAGGTGTGTTAAAAGGAAAAGCCAACCAGAAAAAGCTGCACCCCTTGTCAGTATCAAGACTAGCAGACCTATGGAGTTGGTCTGCATGGACTTTCTGTCCTTGGAGCCAGACAGTCATAATACAAAAGACATTCTGGTTATTACAGAGCACTTCACTAAGTACGCTGTTGCCATTCCTACAAAAGAAAAGGCCACAACTGTTGCTAGATGTCTGTGGGAGCAGTTCTTTGTTCATTACGGCTTCCCAGAGCGTCTTCACGGTGACTAAGGTTGCGATTTTGAATCACAGATTATTAAGGAGCTTTGTACCTTACTGGGTATAAAGAAAATCAGAACAAGCCCATATCATCCCAGAGGAAACCCAGTGGAGCGCTTTAACCGCACGCTACTCGGTATGCTGGGTACCCTAAAAGCCAAACAAAAGACAAAGTGGCGTGAGTAAACTTTGTCACGTCAATCTTTTCACTCATGCTTACAACTGCACGAGGAACGAGGTCACTGGGTTTTCACCCTACGAGCTCATGTTTGGGCGACAACCTCGGTTGCCCATTGACATAGCCTTTGGCTTACCAATCAGAGAAGGCTCATCCACTTCACACTCGCAATATGTAAAAAAAGTATTTGCACTCATGTCCAGCTCCTCCCCAAACCTAGAGTGAGGTGTACTTACACAGGAGTGGGTTACAAATGTAAAAACAAAGAATAACCTGATTTTTGTTTTTAAGAAAAATGAGAGCCACATATGAGGATATCCGTTTAAAATTTCGATAGAACACTAGCAGTATAATGTCCTCGTAAGTGGATATCAGTCCCCTGTAGAGCAAAATGGAGTATTTTGGTCTAAATAACCCAAAATGTGATGTCCACATATGTGGATGCCAGGTCCTAGGAGGTTAATATTCTGAATGTTCTGCTGGTGAAAGTGCATGTGATTCAGTGAGACAAAGGAAATTATATTGCTTCAATTATCTTTTATTAGAAGCAAGTATCACAGTTGTTACAAGTTAACAGAACTTATGGCCCCTTTTCTCTAAACAAAACAAGACAAAACAAACGAACAAACAAAAAACAAAAAAAATGGGCCCCGATCTGCCAAAAATTAATATTTTCCCAAGATATGCAAGTAAAGGGTGCCAAATTAGTTCAAAATCTTTCACATTGCCATTCATGGTATATCTTATTTTTTCAAGGTGAAGAGTATTTGTAAGCTCTGCAAGCCACATCTTTAACACAGGAACCTCTTTGCCTTTCCAAAGCTGCAGGATCAGTTTCTTTGCGATAATAAGTGCATATGACATAAACCTTTTTTGAGAATGTTGTAAACTTTGTGTTTCTTTGGAAATCCCAAAGATAATTACTGTTGGATTTGGATCAATCTTGTTTTTAAAAATATTAGACAAATAAGTAAAAATGTCACACCAAAAACCCTGAAGCCTTGGACGAAGTGCAAAACTATGTAACAGATTTTCATAATGTGTCATGCATTTTTCACAGAGGGGAGAGCAGTCTGGGTACATTTTGTGAAGTCTTTCCCTTGAGTAATGTAACCTGTGTACAATTTTATACTGAATCAAACAATGATGGGAATTAATAAAGAGCGTATTTATGTTGCGTAAGACCTCCTGCCAAAAATCTTCCGATAGGGAAATCCCAAATTCCTTTTCCCACTCCTCTTTAATTGAGACAAAGGAAATTATATGAAAAAGCTTACGGAAGAAATGCCAGAATCTTCTCTTGGGTTGCTCACACACTCCAGCTTGTTGTTTGCACGGGGCTTATTTCACAATTCACAATGCAGTGTTAGCAAAACTGAAGCAAGAAAGATTCTCAGCTTGCACAGTGTTGCTTGAAAGACATCCAAAAGTGCCTAAAACTGTCTATATCAAGACACTGAGACAAGGTGGAACAGTTCCTTCTATCTGAGTCTAATTGACTTGAACTGACCTGCCTGTAATGCTTTTAGCCAACATCTAAATATCACAGCATAAAAGTGTGACAGTACCGGAACCTTTTGAGGAATCACCCAGAACATCAACTAAGTGACCTCAACTGCAGCTGATATAGTCCTTGTTATTCAAACATCTGCTTTGATCCTGCTGACAGCAGCATCGAAACAATAGTATAATCTGAAAGCTGTCGACAGCTACCGTTGACTTTCTTCTAGAGCAAGATAGAGGACAGACCCATCAGCTCCTGGAAGATTTACTCTTGAACTCTATGAACAACATTTTTCACTGGTAAGTTATCTGTGCATTTACAACAGACAGTTTTCTCTTTCTCTCTTTCTCGTTCTTTGCTTATTTTCTTTAGTCTCTTTGTGCAGAACTTATACTGTACAGAAAACTAATTTAGGTTTTATCTTAAGTATTAAGTTACTAGTTATTGCTTTTTTCTGTACTTTTCTGTTTGTGTATATGTTTCTACTCTGTGTATACTGTATACTGTGTCTGTGTCAAGCACTGTTTGCCTGTTGTGACTTTGTATGGGCTGCTATGTGGTGAGGAGAGCTTGTTATACTCTGACAGGGCAAGACCACTGGAGTGAAATGCATGATGGGATTCTCTGATGAGGAGGAAGAGTTTGAATAAACATGCTTGATTTCAGCTCACCCTGCTGTGTGTGTGTGTGTGTGTGTGTGTGTGAGTGAGAGAGAGAGAGACCTTGAGGCATGTCTGTTTGTGCTGTGTTCACTGAAGCTTTTTATTGAAGCCCTCATGAATCTTTTTCCTTCTCAAATATTCACTCCTTCTCTTGTACTGCCTTCATTTCTCCCCTTGGAGACTTCTCAGGTTTATCTTTTAGTCCCTTGCTGACTACCTCTTCAGACCTTATTACTCATTCCCTCTTATCCTAAACTCCTTCTCCACTAGTCTGTCATTCTCTCACGTGGTTTCATATCTATGACATTTTTTTTGAAATGTGGTATCAGTTCTGCTTAATTGTCAAAATGCTGGATGACGGGGAAAGAGATAAAGACAGTTTCACTCTCATGTTGTTTGGTTAATCTAAAGAGAAATGCCATACACATTTTGTTTTCTCAGAGGTACAATTTGCTAAAGTAATGCAATGCAGACCAACTGCTGATTCAAGCTGTCTTAAGTTTTTTATGTTCCCCTTAGTAGTATTAATTACCTCTGCTCAAAACAGTCCAGAGAGATTTAAATGTAAGACCAGCCCTTAAATGTCGACAGTGTAGGAAGCACTGCACTAAAATTTCAACCATGTCTAAAATAAAGAAAATGCAGCAGATTTACAAGAAGAGAATAACACAGAGAAGCAAAGAAAGAACCATAAGGTGGGTTCAGAAAGTCTGTCACCACTAAAATATATATTTATGAGTTGTTTTTTAAAAAATATATACATATTTTGGTAACGTTTGCTTGGAAAATTGATATTAATTTTATTTATACAGCGCCAAATCACAACAACAGTCTTTATATTGTTATTATTTTTCCTTGACCTGGAAGGAGACAAAGGTCCTTGGGAGGGTTGTTTGAGAAAGGGCATAAAAATCAGTTCCAAATAGTTATGGATCAGAGCCACTTTGTTGTATCCACTTTTCTTGTGGTTCCTCTTAGTTCAACAATCCATTGTTTTTTCCTGGTGGATGCATTTTCAGTTCATTTCCATTTAAATCAGTTCACTGGGTGCTTTATTGGAATGGAATAGTTATTTGACACATTGCCAAAGCATACATGGGCCAAATTAGGCCCATTCATTTGTAAGATGAATGGGCCTCATTTTTTTAAGATGGCGCCGGTGAGGTCGGCTGCCGTCACGACTGCTTCGACCACTTTTTCTTTGTCTTTGTTTTTTAAGTTAGTTTTCAGCGTTTCTAAATCGGCAAAATCATCACCATTGGGTACATTAGGTATGACAGTGACACTCTTGTTTCTATTGGTATACAATGTACTCACAATTCGAAGTTTTTAACTCCGGATCCGAGCTGGCCGAGTGAGATCTCGAGGGAGAACAAAGGGAAGCGGCGGCTGCCTAGAGGGAAGCGAGCCGGCGTCAGGAACAGGCTGAGAGCTCGTGCACACTGCACACGTCTGCCTAGCATCCTGCTCGCCAACGTCCAGTCACTGGAGAACAAGCTTGATGACCTCAGGGCCAGGATAAAGTTCCAGAGAGACATTCGGGACTGCAATCTCCTCTGCTTCACCGAGACATGGCTGAACCCAGCGGTGCCGGACCACGCCATCCAGCCGGCCGAGTTCTTCTCGGTTCACCGCATGGACAGGACACGGGACTCGGGGAAGTCAAGGGGAGGCGGCCTGTGTTTAATGGTGAACAACAACTGGTGCAACAGTGCGAACGTTGTTCCTCTCACATGCTCCTGCACACCAAATCTGGAACTACTGTCCATCATGTGTCGTCCTTTTTATCTACCTCGGGAATTTACATCGGCCATTGTAAGTGCCGTTTATATTCCACCACAAGCAGACACGGTCACCGCCTTATGCGAGCTGCATGAGGCACTCACACAGCACCAGACACAACACCGGGACGCTGCGCTTATTGTGACGGGGGACTTTAATAGTGCCAACCTCAAACGCGCAGCGCCGAACTTTTATCAACACATCACCTGCCCCACCAGAGGTGAAAGGACACTGGACCACTGCTACACTACGGTCAAGGACGGCTACAAGGCACAATCCCGCCCTCCGTTTGGCAAATCCGATCACGCCGCCATCTTCCTCATGCCAAAATACAAACAAAGGCTAAAACAGGAAGTTCCGGTTCAGAGGAAGATCGCGCGCTGGACTGATCAATCGGTGGCCGTGTTAAAGGACGCACTCGATGACGCTGACTGGGGCATGTTCAGAAACAGCTCCGATGATGATGTCAACGTGTTTACGGAAGCGGTTGTGGGATTCATCGGGAAACTAGCGGATGATACCGTGGAGACAAAGACTATCGCAACATTTCCCAACCAGAAGCCGTGGGTGGATAAAACCATCCGCGACGCTTTGAGATCCCGCACCGCTGCCTACAACACGGGACTCATGACGGGGGACATGGACCCGTACAAAGCCACGTCATATAACGTGCGGAGGGCGGTGAAAGAGGCGAAGCAGCGCTACGGGAGGAAACTAGAGTCACAACTCCAACAGAGTGACTCTAGGAGCCTGTGGCGGGGACTAAGGACAATAACGGACTATAAAGCACCAACAACCGGTATGACGAACGCGGCCGTGACTCTGGCAGACGAGCTGAACACTTTCTATGCTCGCTTCGAGGCTGCAGCTAAGGACTCCAACAATGCTAGTGCTAGCGGCGCTAACGACTGCAGACAGGAAGATACTGCCAGCACCGGAAACGTGCTCGTCATCTCCGAGCATGAAGTAAGGAGAGCCTTCAAGAGAGTGAACACCAGGAAAGCAGCAGGACCAGACGGCATCCCAGGTCGTATCCTAAGAGACTGCGCATACCAGCTAGCTCCTGTGTTCACTGAGATATTCAACATCTCTTTATCTCAGTCGGTGATCCCCACATGCTTCAAAGAGTCCATCATTGTTCCTGTCCCGAAGAAACCCCACCCTGCTTCTCTCAATGACTATCGCCCTGTAGCCCTCACCTCAGTAGTGATGAAGTGCTTTGAACGCCTGGTCAGAGACTTCATCATTTCTTCACTACCAGACACACTGGACCCACTACAGTTCGCTTACCGTCCAAATCGTTCCACAGACGATGCCATCTCTCATCTCCTCCACACATCACTCACTCACTTGGACACTAGAAGGGGGAATTATGTTAAAATGCTCTTCATAGACTACAGCTCTGCATTTAACACCATAATTCCCTCCACACTCACCACCAAGCTGGAGCATCTGGGACTCAGCTCATCTATGTGTCAGTGGATCTCCAACTTCCTAACTGGCAGACCACAGGCAGTAAGGATGGGCGGACATGTCTCAGCCTCCACCACTCTCAGCACTGGAGCCCCCCAGGGGTGTGTTCTGAGCCCCCTGCTGTACTCTCTGTACACATATGACTGCGTGGCCACTACCAGCTCCACCACCATCATCAAGTTTGCTGACAACACCGTCGTGGTGGGCCTGATCTCTGATAACAACGAGACGGCCTACCTGAAGGAGATTAGGAATCTGGAGAACTGGTGCCAGAGGAACAACCTCCTTCTAAACGTCAGTAAGACAAAGGAGCTGATAGTGGACTTCAGCACTAAGCAGGAGAGGAACTACCAGACCCCCGTCATCAACGAGTGCCCAGTGGAGAGAGTGGACAGCTTCAAATACCTCGGAGTTCACATCACGCAGGACCTGTCATGGTCCTGTCACATCAACACCGTGGTGAAAAAGGCCCGTCAGCGTCTCTACCACCTCAGACGCTTGAGAGACTTCCAACTGCCCTCCAAGGTGCTCAGGAACTTTTACTCGTGCACCATAGAGAGCATCCTGACGGGAAACATCTTAACCTGGTTCGGGAACAGCACCATGCAGGACAGACGAGCTCTACAGAGGGTTGTGCGGTCAGCTGAGCGCACCATCCGCTCCGAGCTCCCTGACCTGCACTCAATCTACAGCAGGCGGTGCTGGACCAAGGCCAGGAAGATCGTGAAGGACCTCAGCCATCCCAACAACGGACTGTTCTCTCTGTTGAGGTCAGGAAAGCGATTCCGCTCCCTGAAGACCAACACAGAGAGACTGAGGAGGAACTTCTTCCCGCAGGCGATACGGTCTCTCAATCACACCACCACACAGTACTGACCCACACATATAGTTCTTACACACACTGGACATTCTGGACATTGTTATCACTTAAATCACTTTAAGCATATTTGCACTGCACAAGACAAATGTGGATTGCACAACACTGGTCACTATATTCTTCATTTCCAGTTAATACTTGTACAGCTGCTGTTATTGTGTGTGTGTATATATATATATATTTATTTATTTATATTTCTTCATACATTCTTATATAGTTCTATACTGTGTATTGTGTATTTTGTTGTACAGTTATTTTATTTTCAACTTTAATTTACATATTTTATCTTATTCTTTCCCAGTTAAATTTACCCTTCATTCTAATTTGTGTTGTACAGTTATTTCATTTTTAACCTTAATTTATATTTTATTCCTTCCTAGTTAAATTTACACTTAAATTTTTCATATTTATTTCTTATCTTATTCATAGCCCTTTCCTTTTTTTCCTTTAGGTCACGAGCTGTTGTCTAACCATTTCACTGCATATCGTACTGTGTATGACTGTGTACGTGACAAATAAAAATTTGAATTTGAATTTGAAAATACCAATCAAGCCAGAGAAGTGGTGGCCAGTAAACTGACTATTGTTAACCATTTCCTTAACTGTACAGCAGTTACATTTCACAGTTAAAATTCCCAGCACACAAATAAGAGACTCTGAGGCCAAGGTTTAAATGTGATGCATGTTTTAAATTTAAGAAATTTTAATTTAATTCTGTATTTCTGCTGCTTTTAATATATTTAAGTATTTCATCACCCAGTCCCCCTCCTGACAAACAAGGCATTACACTTGTTGTAGAGTTCCGCTGATAGTCTTCCTTTGAACGATGGTGAGGACTAGAAGGGAGGCGGGTTCCTTTCTCCTCATGCTGAGCTGAGAACAGCAATCTGATTCTCCTCATAAGATCCCCACTGTGACTTGAACTTGGCTTGATTCCCCCTGATATGAGCCCTGCTGGGCTTCTTTGTTTGGGTCAACACACGTGAGACATATTTTTGGTGAAATAGGATGATAAACAGAGAATAAGCGGAATTCTTTACTGCTGCATTGTAGAAAGCATGTTTAGCATCTTAACATAATTTAGTTTTTCCTACTTTAGAGTGTGTGACTGTGTAACTAAGGTTAATCTGGCTGTGCCCCCCTTCCCTCATTTGATTCAATTCAATTCAGTTCAATTCAATTTTATTTATAGCGCCAAATCACAACAACAGTTCCCTAAAGGCACTTTATATTATAAGATAGACCCTACAATAATACAAAGAAAACAGAGTGGCGACAGTGGCCAAAGCATTGTTATAATGGTTCCACTCTGAGTGTCCTAGTGAGTGAAGAATACCACAGATGAAATATCTTCACACTCACATAAACTATTATGTGCCAATGAAATGTTGAGTATGATAAATGTCTTTTTCACTAAGCAGTCAAAGGTTATTGTAATGTGTCAGACCTTAGAGTTGTTCTCCTGGCATTCCTTCAAATGAAAAATATTTATTTGAAGGAATGATGATTTATTCATCTATAGAGAATGTATGTTTATTGCATTATAATGACAAATAATTGATTGATACTGCATGAAATATATTTAAAGTAAATTAAAATATTTGTCTCTACAGAACATCTTGGTCACGATTTATTAAAGGTGGAGATAAGCCAGTCAAAGGTTATTCCCCTGCTGTCACTGTCATTGTCACTTTAGTATGGTTAAATTTCCTCCCACCCTAACAAAAAAGAAATCACAATAACAGTTAATAATGAATATTACTCTAAGTTCAAGTGATATCTGTGTGAGGAGCGGCAGCATTATTGCTGCAGAGCCCAAATATTTAATCTTCGTCATGGTTCTGGGTCATTTGACCCAGCATGTTGAGTGTATTGTGTTTTGTAATGTTTTAGTTTTCTATTATTCAGTATTGAGTTTTAGTTCCCTTTTGTTTTCTGATGTTATTTGTATTTCATGTTTTTGTGTTGCTGTCTCTTTATTATTTCTTGTCTCCCCTGTCTGTACTTTCATGTGCTCCACAGCTTGTCATGTCCCTCTCTCTCTCCCTCCACGTCCCTCTTTCCTTTGCTTTCTTTGTTTCGTCTCCGTCAACTGTTTTCCGTGTTCCATTCTTTCTGTCTCTCCCCCATTGTCTTCCCAGTCTCTCCAGTTTCCATGAGTGTTCCTTCCTCCCGGCTCCCAGATTAAGTTGTGTGATTTAGCATTCATCTTAGTGTTTCCCGTTTTACTTTGACCGTCTCACATCCTTTGTGCAGTTTGTCATTAGGTGTATTCATCTCAGCCGTGTTCCCATGTGTTTCCACTCTCCCTAATTACCCTCGTGTGGATTTATTGTGTCAGTTTCCTTCTGTTTATTGTCAGATCATCTGTTCTCCTTACGCTATGTCTCCGTTCACCATGTGCCACATTTCAGGTTATTATATTCAAGTGTTTCCCATGTCCAGGTTTTATGTTCTGTATTCTTTGTGTTTAGGTTAGTTTAGCTTTCCCCGTTCACTTATATTTTAGCTCCATCCTGTCTTTTTGGTTCTCTGTTCTTTTCAGCCTTAATTAAACAAGTAAATTAAAATAAGTTTGTTTTCACGCCTGGTTTTTGTCTGCTTTTGAGTCTACTCCACACACCGACCTTACGGCCCTGACAGTTATTTGTGTTGATAATCTCTGACCTGAATGTTCTGACTGTTCTGCAACCTGTTTTCAATTAGTTTTGTTAATTACATTTTTTTTTAATTCCTAAGCATCGATTCAGTGATTTAATTAATTTTTTCCATCAGTGTAGAAGTTCATAGGCTGATGGAACAGGCCAAATGGTATATGTAAAGTCATCTTTAAAAAGCATCATTCACGACCTGTTATGTTTTATATACATGCTAAATAAATCAAATGTTCCTATTAAGAAAGAAATATTGGATGGTATTTTTAAAGGGCACTGGCATTGTAGAAAAGACTAACACTTAAAAAGTTCATCCCAAAATCAACAAACACAACAAAACAGTCTATGAATGGCAGCATATACTCATTATTAAAAGACAAAGTTTACCTTTTTGTTACCTTCTTTGTTGCCTAGTGACAAATTCCATCCCAAGTGGAGGTGGTTTTTAAAAAGCTGGAAAAAGGAAGCACTTAAGAGTATCTTTGGTGGGCAGCAGAGTTGTTTGCATTTATTTTTGTGTGCTGGTGCTTCTGAGTGGCTTTGCCGTCATGAGTGAAACTGAACTGATCATAGTAGCTTTTGATCTATTAAATCTTGAACTAAAATGAAGCAAATAAAGACACAATCTCATGAGAAATTTGACATCTATCTAAAAATCGAGTTTTCTATTTTTATCAATTTTGCATTGCTTCATTGGTCTAAAGGTATGATTCTCAGACACAATGTGATAACCACAGTTCAAATCCCTGGAAAGCAAAAGGCATGCTACATGTACAGGATGAGCTCCTTGCACTGGGGAAAGCAAAAATGTAATTAAAAAGTGTGTCAGGCGTTTTTACACACACATTTTTAATTTACTTTTACTTTTTTTTTACAGAAAATGGATTTCAACCTAATGGAAGAAATCAGCTCATGAAATCATTTAGTGCTGGATGATTATAATTTGTTAAGTTGGTAACATTATTGCAGATGTAATATCACTCTAAGAGACCAAATAGAAGAGTAATTGGTAGACAGGAATACAAAGAAACCGAAGAGATGCGAAAGGTAATTAATAAGAAAAGACGAGGAGGAAAAACAGAGATTGTGTGAATGATACAGGATAAGGTTGATGGCCTTTCCCTGGTTGTAAATATGGTTTGATTTGGTGATTTATTCATGGTGTTGATTTATTCAGCTCCAGTGCAAAACATCACTCTCTGACTGCTTCTCTATCAATAATACAATACAATAATACTATGCTTCTGGAGACAGGCAAGTGCATGTGTGTGTGTCTGGGAAAATGAGCTGCATCATGCATACACCAGTAAGATGAGACAATGCTGAAACAACCCAGACAGTCGAGGCTTTCCTTTGACAGCCAACTGGAACTTTTCTCTGGCCTCCCCTGTGTTTCAGTTTCAACTTCTTATAGCAAAGCCTCGTTTGCACAAAAATATAATAAAAATATAATATTTATGATGGATATGATTATAATATTTATAATTTTTCAATATAATATACATTTTTTTATTTAATTTTGAATTTATTACATTTTATCAGTATGTTCAGATATCAGAATTTTGTTTTAACACACACACGCACAATATATATAACCTTCTTGTGTATCTATAGGGATAAAATCAAGGCACTTGAGGTTAATTACAGGTGATTCACTTACCTGTCAGAAATTCAGACTGCTAACTTGACTGATATAGCATTATGTTGTCTTGTCAGACGTTGCCTGCTTCTTCCCATTACTCATAAGGTGTCCTGTGGCAATCACGGCCATGGATACAGTCAACCAGACCTAGACAGGGAAAATCAAGTAAACAGAAGACAAGTCGTTTATTGGCTAACGTTCATAAAAAAACAATAATATAAACTTCAAGAATATAAGAGCCCCAAAACAAGACAGAGAGGAATAAATAAATAAAAAATCAAATAAACTTACATACAAACTGGAGCAACTGGAACTAAGAATTAAAGTCTGTAAATGTTTAAAAATATCCATCCATCCATTCGCTTCCGCTTATCCTTTTCAGGGTTGCGGGGGGCGCTGGAGCCTATTCCAGCTGTCATAGGGCGAGAGGCAGGGTACACCCTGGACAAGTCGCCAGTCTGTCGCAGGGCTAACACACAGAGACAGGCAACCATTTGCACTCACATTCACTCCCGCAGTCACACCTATGGGCAATTTAGATTAATCAGTTAACCTATCCCCACAAAGTGCATGTCTTTGGATGGTGGGATGAAGCTGGAGTACCCGGACATGTTTAAAAATATATAAAGATAAACATTTTATACAATAAGCTTTTCAAGATTCAAACTGTGAATATTTAAAAATAAACAAGTCCAGAATTCAAAACCCTGAGTCTAAAACCAAAATCATGACAAAGTGATATTTGGTATTACATATCACCACATAATAAGACAAAAATCATCTGAACCTTGGCAGGTTCTGAAGTTAGAAGCACTGTTTGATGAAGGATAAATTCTCTCTGAATTATCTTCCATGCTGTGGATATTTAATAATAATAATAATGGATACTTTATTGATCCCCATGGGGAAATTACTTGTTTTTCTCTGCATTTGACCCATTCACTCAGTGAAGCAGTGGGCAGCCCACTAAGCAGGCGCCCGGGGAGCAGTGTGTAGGGACGGTACCTTGCTCAGGGGTACCTCAGGGTAGCCGTTAAGTGGATTCGAACCGCCGACCTTCCGATCATGGGGCGACCACTTTACCTACTGAGCTATCCCTGCCCCCTGCCCAGTGTTAACAAAGTGTTTGGAGTTCTATACACTATCCAGCCATGATTTTACACTTAGAAAGTTGCTCCTGAGAAACTTTAAAGGCTTTTGAAGCTTCCACTGAGTACACACTCCATGTATATGCTTATTAGTCAACAATGTTCTGCAACCGAGACACTACCAGATACACCGTATCAGAGGGCAGGCAGTTCATTTTCTGAAGGGCAATCATTAGGAACTGAGACATTTGTGAAGAACCTATAAGCCTATAAAGCAATAAAATTGATATTCTGCAGAATTGAGTTCAGTTTATTGGTACAGCCTTCCACAACAGCTCCAATTTTCTCATGTGGCCCTTTCGGAAAATTACTTGCCCAGCCCGGCACTACATGGATAAAAGTATTGGGCCACTTACATATTACACATATGGGAGGTGATTGGTCATGGAAACCCATGGCATGAAACTCCTCAAAGGAAGTTTGGAACTCTGCAGTTACTAATTTATTTGTGTTTTATTTTACATGTTAATTGTCATATCACATTAATATGCCATGACATTATTATGTTTCATGTATGAACTTATTCAGTCTAGATGATCTGCTCTCCTGACCTACAGCCACCAAATTATTATTATTATTATTTTTTTTTTTTAAATTATACCCCATATCTGTATGTTGTATATATATTTCGACTGTTGTTAGAGACAGTAACTTTTTCTCCAAAAACATGGTTATCACCTAAACACTATTTTCAAAATCCCAGTGTGTGTGTGTGTATGTTTATATTTGTATCTGAGAGAGAAAGTGATGGGATTACTCTTGTTATGTGGAATCAGATGTGCTCTGTTTGTCTGCTTTGTGTCAGTGGGAGAGGCTGGTCCCAGTCAAAATGTGGGATCAGTGTCAGGATCAGTCAGAATCTTGCAGACTTTTTTGGACATGGTCAACTTAGCATTGAATTTCTGCGTACACTTATCTTTGTATAGTTTGCACTGGTGGATATGTAGTGTTTGTCAGTCTACTAGTCTTTTTGTAAGCTTCTCTCTCAAATGTGGGATATCTGTGAGTAGCTGTAGCCATCACAGACTGGGTGTGTGTTTTTCATTATCAAAAGGTAAGAGATACTTATTGCTTACATTTATCACATATTTGGAATATTTTTTTTCCTACAGCAGTATCTCAACTACAACAACAGCATTACAAATGAATAAAACAGGACACTTTAAAATCATCAAAGCAAAACAGATTTTAAAAGGCAATAAAAAGTTTAAATTGTCATTAGCTTGCTGTGCAGAAGCAGGAAGTTGGACCCAAGTGCAGGACTCTGGAGACAAGCGTGAACGTCACAGGAAACTAAATACAAAATACAAAACGATGGCATGGAAGGCATATACCACAAACTTAGAACTAGAAACTAGGAATTAAACACTACTGCAGAAACACAGAGCACAATGCCGAAGGGGATTAAATGACAACAACTTGGCAATGAACAGTAGATAAAAGAGGGAATCAGGGCAGAGAGGACACACCTGGGAAACACAGCTGAATATAATCTGAGTGACAAGGAGCAGGAAGCAAAACTGAACTGAACTTCCTCCAAACCATCAATATGTCTTTTAGACTCCATTCCTACAAAACTGCTCAAAGAAGTCCTGCCATTAATTAATTCTTCGATCTTAAATATGATCAACCTATCTTTAATAATCAGCTATGTACCACAGGCCTTCAAGCTGGCTGTAGTTAAACCTTTACTCAAAAAGCATCTCTAGACCCAGCAGTCGTAGCTAATTATAGGCCAATCTCCAACCTTCCTTTCATATCAAACATCCTTGAAAGAGTAGTTGTCAAACAGCTAACAGATCATCTGCAGAGGTTTATTTGAAGAGCTTCAGTCAGGTTTCAGAGCTCATCACAGCACAGAAACAGCTTTAGTGAAGGTTACAAATTATCTTCTTATGGCCTCTGACAGTGGACTCATCTCTGTGCTTGTCCTGCTAGACCTCAGTGCAGCATTCGATACTGTTGACCATAATATCCTATTAGAGTGATTAGAACACGATGTAGGTATTACAGGTACTGCACTGCAGTGGTTTGTATCATATCTGTCTAATAGACTCCAGTTTGTGCATGTAAATGGAGAGTCCTCTTCACACACTGAGGTTAATTATGGAGTTCCACAGGGTTCAGTGCTAGGACCAATTCTGTTTACATTATACATGCTTCCCTTAGGCAGCATCATTAGAAGACATAGCATACATTTACACTGCTATGTAGATGACACCCAGCTCTATCTGTCCATGCAGCCAGATAACACACACCAATTAGTTAAACTGCAGGAATGTCTTAAAGACATAAAGACCTGGATGGCCGCTAACTTTCTGCTTCTTAATTCAGATCAAACTGAGGTTATTGTACTCGGCCCTGAAAATCTTAGAAATATGGTATCTAACCAGATTCTTACTCTGGATGGCATTACCTTGGCCTCCAGTAACGCTGTGAGGAACCTTGGAGTCATCTTTGACCAGGACATGTCCTTCAACGCACATATTAAACAAATATGTAAGACTGCGTTCTTCCATTTGTGCAACATCTCTAAAGTTAGAAATATCCTGTCTCAGAGTGACGCTGAAAAACTAGTTCATGCATTTATTACTTCCAGGCTGGACGACTGTAATTCATTATTATCAGGATGTCCAAAAAACTCACTGAAAAGCCTTCAGCTAATCCAAAATACTGCAGCAAGAGTCCTGACAGGGACTAGAAAGAGAGAGCAGATTTCTCCTCTTTTGGCTTCCCTTCATTGGCTTCCTGTTAAATCCAGAATTCAAAATCCTGCTCCTCACATACAAGGTCTTAAATAATCAGGCCCCATCTTATCTTAATGACCTTGTAGTACCATATCACCCTATTAGAGCACTTCGCTCTCGCATTGCAGGCCTACTTGTTGTTCCTAGAGTATTTAAAAGTAGAATGGGAGGCAGAGCCTTCAGTTTTCAGGCCCCTCTTCTGTGGAACCAGCTTCCAGTTTGGATTCGGGAGACAGACACTATCTCTACTTTTAAGATTAGGCTTCAAACTTTCCTTTTTGCTAAAGCATATAGTTAGGGCTGGACCAGGTGACCCTGAATCCTCCCTTAGTTATGCTGCAATAGACGTAGGCTGCCGGGGGATTCCCATGATGCACTGAGTTTTTCCTTTCCAGTCACCTTTCTCACTCACTATGTATTAATAGACCTCTCTGCATTGAATCATATCTGTCATTAACCTCTGTCTCTCTTCCACAGCATGTCTTTTATCCTGTCTTCCTTCTCTCACCCCAACCGGTCACAGCAGATGGCCCCGCCCCTCCCTGAGCCTGGTTCTGCCGGAGGTTTCTTTCTGTTTAAAGGGAGTTTTTCCTTCCCACTGTCGCCAAAGTGCTTGCTCATAGGGGGTCATATGATTGTTGGGTTTTTCTCTGTATGAAGCGCCTTGAGGTGACTTTTGTTGTGATTTGGCGCTATATAAATAAAATTGAATTGAATTGAATTGAATTGAACATAGCACACACGAAATGAGAGGCTATCACAATAAAATAGACCAAAGACAAAAATAAACACAGAGACATGATTGACGGGAAACAAGACAAACTACAGAGACAGGCTACAGAGGGACCAAACAGACATGTGGACATGGCTGGGCTGGGGAAACACAAGGCAAACAAACATGGATCAAAGACTACATAGACGGGATGCTAGGGTGCACACAGAGGCAAGACCAAGACAGCCTGAGCCCAAAAACAAACAGAAGCACTGATAAACATTAATCACTAAACTAGAAAGCTCTGGGAAATACTAGACACAAGTAGACATTGAATGAAATCACAAAATAAAGGCAAAAATAAATCAAGAATCCATCCATCCATCCATTCATTCGCTTCCGCTTATCCTTTTCAGGGTCACGGGGGGTGCTGGAGCCTATCCCAGTCATAGGGCGAGAGGCGGGGTACACCCTTTGAATTTCTCAAAACTAAATTATTGTTTTCTTTTTGAGAAATAAATCAAGAATCCATTTCTCACAAAGAAAACAATAACACATTAATATTTAAAAGACTAACAACACTAAACACTGGGTCAAAGAACTAGAACTGTGTAAATTACTGAATTTAGTACAGAAATACATTACAGTGCCACTAGGAAATATGTGTTCAGGCTACACGTTGGAACAAATAACAAAAATGTTTTCTACTCATTGTATAGTACAAAAAAATGCTCGCAAAACAGAAAAAAAGGGGCAAACTGCATAATTACAATTCCTGGACTGGCACCAAGTGGCCCACAGGCTTGGGAGCACTGTATAGCCAATTATATTTAAAAAAAACTGTTGATTTATAGAAAGAACAGTGTTTAGCTCAAGCTCAGCAGCTCATTTATTTCTGGGCTACAATTCCCTCATTCACTCATATACATCGTATATATCAAATTAATCCCAAACAAAAATAAATAAAATGACATGAAGCATTCTTTCTAAAGCAAAATAAATACAAATGAATTCAAAATAATTAACATATCATAATTCAAAATGACCAGCTTAACATTCACACAACCTTTCTACAACATTCACATGATACACCATTAGTCTTGAACTCTTACTATTATAGTCAATAGTTAAAAGTAGAAAACAGTTATTAAAAATAAAGAAAACATTGGTCTTATTACCAACAACAACAATATGCAGATCCCAAAAAGGAAGAAAGAAATGATAGAAACAGGAACAACCGCAGTAAACTCACTGCTGGAGGCACTTCTTAAAACAAAGGGATAAATGTTACTGATGATAAACTGTGGAGATTAAAGCTGTTAATGCTCATATTTTCCATGTACTGACTGTATAACATCACAACATGGGGGCAGCATTTTTTGGATTTAAACAAGTTGTTGGCAATACTATAATATAGTAACTGTGTGGCACAGAGCAGATGAACAGGTACAGGCAGCTGCTTCCATGTCTGTGCAAACACAGTGTATGAGAGAGAGTGAAAAAAGGAAAAGGTTGTACCAGTCAAAAGTCTAAATTTTGTTGTTTCTGCTTCGGCTACTATACCCTCCACAAAAGATGAGTTAGTGAAATTGTACTTCAACACATAAAGTGTGGTAACAAATATGAGGACGCTGCAAAGATGGTGCAGAAAGCTGCATCTGGTAAGATGGAAAAACCACAAAAACCTGAAAGAGTTGGCCGTTTTTTTACAAAATTAAGTGGTTGGGAATGGACAGAGGCAAGGATAAAGATAGTTACACCCTATAGCCCCTTTTCCATTAGTACTTACTCGGATCGACTCATCACGGTTTGCCACAGTGTTTTCCGTTAGGTCTTAGTACCTGGTAACAGGTACTTTTTTAGTACCCGCTCGGCCGGGCTTCCAAGCAATCCGAGCAGGTACTAAAATGTTACGTCGTCAGATTGCATTCCACTGATTGACTGTTCAGTAGCGTCACTAGATGAGTCATGAGAGTGTCTGAATCAAACCTGCCATTTTTGATTGAAATAGCTACAAAGAACAATGCTTGTTCCCCAAGACTGGCGAAAAACCACAGACCAAGGAGGACCAAGGACAATGATTCTTGTCCACCTTTGTTGTAGTGTTTGTGTCGCATGTTAATTACGTCACAGAACTCAGACACGTTGCAACAACCAACGACCATGCACATCAGGAGGTCCTAAATTGTAATGGAAAACCAGTTGATCCGAGTTGATTTGTGGCGAGTCGATCCAAGTAGGCACTTGGAAAAGGGGCTTATATAGCAATAAAGAGAATGTACCACAAGACACGATAAGACTTCAATTTGTTTTAATCTCAGTTGGTATTTCCTTTTACCTGTTGCTATTAGATATTTTCATACCCCCAAAAATATTATCAGAATCACTTCAAGTTCATTTCAAAATGCTTACATGAAGAAAAATGTATTCATTTAGTTTTTCCAACTTTGGTTCTTGACCAAAGACTTCCCTTGCTAGCAAGTAAAAGATGTTCATCTTGTTTTTGTCGTTAACGAGAATAAGTTTCTAAACTAGCGGGGCTTGTGGAAACACAGACCCAACATTTATTGGGTCCTTAGGTCGCTGGTTCAAATCCGGCTCGAAGGACCAAATAAATGTTGGGTCTGTGTTTCCACAAAACTTATTCTCGTTAACGACAAAAACAAGACAAACATCTTTTACTTGCTAGCAAGGGAAGTCTTTGGTCAAGAACCAGCTCTTGGAGCTCACGCTCCTAACCTGTCTCATGCCCAAAATCCTTCAAAGAGCAGCTTCCCTCGCAGCTATTTATTGACAAACTGTTACAGTTCACACAATACACATCACAGCACCTCCCTCCGTAAACCCCCCTTGGTTACAAAGACAAGGCACTATGTGTGTGTATGTGTGTGCACGTGTATGCATGTGCAAGAAAGTGTGTGTGTGTGTGTGTGTGTGTGTGTGTGTGAGTGAGACCTCCTGCTGACCAAAAGGGTCATAAAAGCAGGAAGCAACATCACAAGAAACAGATCTTTCAGATAGGATGTTTCTGCATAAAACCTCCCCCAGCACAGAGTGGCTGGAGAGGTGCTCAGGATCAAAGGAATGTCTTGATCCTACTGCTTAAACCAAGACTGTACAAATTTAAGAACATAATGACAACATTCAACAATTAGACTTAACAAATGGTTAGAACTGAAAACTAATGACATGACCTTTAAAAAGTTTTCAAAAATGACAGACATTTAAAGTTTAATAATCATGTGTATCTCATTGCATCCTCAGCCATTTTAAGCTGATCTATACGATATTTTCAAACCTGCAGTTTTTTGTCACATACAGTTTTTGTAGTTGAAGTATTAAGGGAGTTTCTGTATTGCTCTCTACTCCCATGTCTACCACTCTTACCTGCAGTCTATCTGTTCAAAATGTATTTTCTTCTCTTCTCCATTACTTTTCTTTCATCAACACATCTGTCTCAAAATTATTCCACTACAAAACAAACACGCTGCTTTTTTGTTTTGTCTTTTCTGTGCTCCTTTTCCCTGCATTGTCAACCCCACCATTTGTGCTTAAGTAGCCTCTTCTGTCTTCCCCTGTTTCATCTCTTGTTTGCTGCCACTCTCTTGCCAGTAATTGTCTGTCTTTCTAGAGTCTTGCTGGGCACCAGATAAGAGCTTTTCACACTACAAATGACAAGTACTCAGGAGGAGGTTCATTCCATTCGCAAACAATGATCTGTAAAAGCACACTGGATGACATGTAAAATAAGCACTCTGCAAAGACCGCCTGGGCAGACCTGAAATAGACAATTCAACGCACCACTTACCGACACATTCAGCCAATTTGTACTTGGATGGAATATGTACAATGTAGGGAGACTATGAGTAAAAAATGCATTATTTTTGTACAGCATTTCATGGGTTTTTAATGGTTCACAATACTAAAAGAGACGTTTGAGCAGTACAGAAAATAAGAGGTTTGTCCCTAAGTTCAAAATTCAGAGGCAAAAAGTGCCCAGCAAGAACTGACAAACACAGAGATGAGGAACCACTTGACACAAAAGCTACTAAATATGACATGCAACTACATTGTTGTATAACATTCCACCTTCTTTCCAGCACTGCACTTGTGTACATAAGTTTGTAAATTTATTTGTTGTGGTGATTTTATTTATTAAGTTGTCTTCATCACTGGAATGTCTCAGTGGGACTTTGCTGTATGGTCACGGATGCTCAAACAGATGCTAAGCAAAGAAAAACAAATCTATATGGCACAGATACAGAAACAGCTAAACAACTCTTTGATTCAGCCACCCATTTTCTTCTGCTCATCTGGGTGTCGGGGGAGGGAGCCTAAACAGAGAAGCCCAGACCTCCCTCTCCCACCTCCTCCAGCTTGTCTGGGGGAACACCAAGGCGTTCCCAGGCCAGCTGTATAATCTCTCCACCGTGTCATGGGTCTGCCCCGGTGCCTCCTCGTGGTGAGACATGACCATAGGTGAGGGTGGAGACGTAGATCAACCGTTAAATTGAGAACTTCACTTTTACACTCTCTCTTCACCACGACAGACATCATCTGTCAAACATCTTGACAGACAGCATCTGCAGCCGCAGCCCCAATCCATCTGTCGATCCCCCGGTCCATTCTCCTGTTACACGTGAACAAGACCCTAAGATACTTAAACTCCTCCACTTGGGGCAGGAACTCATCCCTGACCTGGAGTGGGCACTCCACCCTTTTCTGGCTGAGGACCATGGCCTCAGATCTGGAGGTGCTGATTCCCACTGAACCGTTCCAGTGCAAGCTGGAGGCCATCACCCAGTGAAGCCAACAGAACCACATCATCTGCTAAAAGCAGAGATGAGATTCTGAGACCACCAAAGTGAAAGCCTTCCACCACATGGCTACATCTAGAAATTCTGTCCGTAAAAATTACCAACTGAATCGGTGACAAAGGTCAGCCCACCTTTGCGTGGGTGATGGATTCTTTCATTCAATTCAGTTTTATTTATAAAGCACCAACTGAAGTCACTTCAAGGTGCTTTATATGGTAAGGTAAAGATTCTACAATAATTGTCCAACAATTAGGTCACTCTTTATGAAGAAGCACTTGGCAATGTTGTGAAGGAAAAACTCATTTTTAACAAGAAGAAACATCCAGGAGAACCAGGCCTCATGGAGGGACAGTCCTCTGCCTAAACACATTAAACTTTTATTTTTAGATCTTGTTAGATGGATTTACAATACTGGGACAAGAGGATCCATGAAGTACAGGGTGAAGAAAAGGCACTGCAAATATGCCTATAATGACACATAATATGAGCCATTAACAGGATCTAATGGGGCCGAACCCCCAGAAGACTCATCAGTGGAAAGGAAGATAAGATTTCTTTACATTATTCTGTGAAAGCTCTACTTTCCATTTGAGTCAAAATATAAAGGCCAAATGAAGCCACTGTGCCATAATGATGTCCGCACCATCTGCCACTTTCCCCCTCAGCCTTATTCTGCTTATACACAAAATGCAAAAATAAAACAATGCATTGTGTATGGCATCCGTATATGTGTAGAAGTAATAATTGACTGTCAAGTTTGTCACATTTCAACTAATCTGAACCTTCACTTGCAGATAGACAAACCTTTAACCATTTCACAGCTTACCTTTCACAAGTACAGTTGGATGTACCGTGATTTGTTATTATCACTGTTTACAGCCTACTTTTGTATAGTATGCACTCTTAAAATGGTAGCTTTAGAGATGACTGTAGTTAGATGCCAGCTAATGTAAGATAAAATTAAGGCAAGAAATACTTTATTACCCTATGTGGGAAAATTCTTTGTAAGTTGAAATAGTACTATTAATACTACTACTACTACTGGTACTAGTAGTAATAATAATAATAATAATAATATTGTAAGGTGAAAAATAAATGGGAATAAAACTTATGTATGAAAGCGTTCCAGTGTCTGTCCTTGCGTCAATGGAGGTAAACCAGTCTATCAGAGAAAGTGCACCATTGCTTTTCCAGTAAGTTATGTATAGTGCTCCAACATTTTGCTACACACATTGAAGAATCTTAGTGTAAATGACCACGGCAGACCCAGTGGTATTTTAATCATTCTTTATTAATACTTGACGGTTGCTGTCCACAATACACACAGAGCTGCAGCTCTCCCGCTGCCAGCTCAACGTACCAACCACAACAACCACACGCAGGACCCACTACAGTATTTAAGTAGGTGGGGCATGATTGCGGATGCCATGCAGGTGCGTCCGCCCTCCCTGCACGGCACCGCAAGCCACGCCCCACCACATTTAGGTTCCTAAGGAGATAAGCATTTTCATCTCCGACTTGTATACAGCCTCTGTCTTATGATCTATACAGGCCATGCAGCTGTTTCCTGAAGTATATCACCATCTCTCAGACCACTCCACAAAATCATCCACTGTGGGGCCACCTTGCAGAACAGTCATACTATTTCTAAGGGTGGCATGACCATGAGTTGTACTCAAAGTCTGAGGTGTACAAGTTGAACAGTAATGGAGAAATTACAGTCCCTTGTGGATACATCAGATCAAACAGAGCAGTGCCCAGTATTGTGGCCTGTCTGAAAGGTGGTGAGTGATCAACAAGATGCTGGATATTTACTGACACTACCTAAAGCTTCTGCTTATGAAGGAGTGCCTGGATTGCACTTCAGAAAAAAATTAATTCTCATTGTGCAGGTGAAAAACACATTCTGACAGATATCAGACAGGCAGAATATAGGCCACAACAATCCAGAACAGCACAAAGCAGACTTCAATTAATGAATCTTATGGACATACATGTTAAATACATCTTAGCAAAACCAAAAAAAGAAAGAAAGAAGTGTTCTTCAATTTTCTTCCCCTGCAGAGACAGAGTCGCAGGGTAGCAGCCTCCTTTTTCATAGTCACCTCCTCCAACTCATTTGAGGGAAACGCGAGGTGTTCCTAGACCAGCCGAGACCTCTGCAGCATGTCCTGAGTCTGTGCCAGGGCCTCCTCTCGTTGAACATGCCTGAAACACCATGCCCAGGAATCATCCTTGCGAGATGCCTAAATCACCTCAGCTGATTCCTTTTGATATGGAGGTGTAATGGCTCTACTCTGAGCCTCTCTTGGACAGCTATGCCCCTCACCCCATCTCTAAGGGAGGTCAGCCACCCTTTGGAGAAAGCTCATTTCCACCACTTGTAGCTGCAGTCTCTTCTTTAGGTCACTACAACAAGCTTGTGGCCATAGGTAAGTGTAGGGACATAGATCAACAGGTAAATCAAGAGCTTTTTTTTTTTTTTCACTACAGCTGCAGTCCCAATCTATCTGTCAATCTTACAGTCACACACTGCTCACTTATGAACAACGCCCCCAGACACCTAAATTCTTCTACTTGGGGCAGTAACTTGTCTCTGACCTGGAATGGACACTACACCCTTTTCTGGCTGAGAACACAGCAAATCCTGCATGTCCAAATTAACACTGTCGGATTTGATTTCAACACTATTAAAGTGTCTATATGGGTCCACACCAGAGAGTGTTAATTTAACTCTTTTTGGAGAGTTGGTACGTTAATTCTGATTTAGTGTTAAACACCAAATCTGTCTGGAGTTGATAATTTAACACTTGGTGTTAAGAGTTTATATATTAACTCTCAAAGAGTATTTTAGTTTAACTACGTAAGAGTTATCTTCTAATTCATTCTAAAAAGTGGGAATTTTACTGTTCTGAACTTCTAGAAATTTCTTTTGGAAATAAACATTTACTAAAAAGATGTATCACCGCGGAAGCACTAGCTGGTAGTCGGGCCGTACGCGTGTCTTAGTGCAGTTGAGAATAATCCACAAAGTCCGCTTGTCGAAAAACAAACAGGCAAACATTTATTTCCACAGTTTTGAAATACAGTGATCCATTTGAATGTTCCAGTACACTGCAAACACGGTAAGAAACTGTTTTTCTCCACAGCTAGTTAAAGCCCCCGTAGCTCTACACTGCCTGTCGCGAACCCTCCCCCCGTGCACAGTTACCGTGTGTTAAAGGAACAGTACGTAAAAATTAAATAAGGCAAGAAAAAATACAATTTAACTGTAAATCTTACGCTAAACAAATTATAAAGTAAAAACTGAAATTCCCCATTATCTTACACTTATCCTTATCCAAAATGATTCAAATTATTAACAAATATACACTCTGTGCAATCTGAGTAAACTAAGAGATGACTAGACCTTTATCCTATACAAGATGCAATGGTTTTTGAAAAACATTTATTCTGAACTGTGCACCACAATTTCAAAACATTTTCTGAAAGATGTAACAGTATACATGTTCTCACTTTCATTAGAATTTTGTTTATCAAAAGGTCTGACATGGTAAATGCAAATAACAGCATTCTCATCACTTATTTCTTCAATACAATATGCATGTCCTTCATTCATCTCTTTGTGGAACTTCAACGCACTTCTGCTCTCCCCCATATTCCATCTTCACAAGCATATCCTGTGTGGAGATCAAATAAAAATTAGTTGACACTAATTAATGGCACAAATAATCCAGTAAAAAATTGCAGCACAGTAAAAAAAAAAAAAAAAAGAAATCCTCTTTGAGCCATTACTTGTGTAAAGTATTTTCCCAAAAGACAAAGACACAGGCAACAGGTAATACTGAACTAAATGTAAAACCTCAACCTTTTTCATTTTTACCTAAACCGTGTGCACAAAACTCTGGAGGGATCTAAATGCTAACGTAGAATCCAGTCAGGACGTCTGCTACTGCTGTTTGCTCGGTTTTTGTTTTTTTTTTTATGGGCGATCGTTTTCAGGCTTCAAGCAGCACCATTATACCAACATTTCACATTCTAGACATTGTTTTAGGTGTATTTGACCAAAAGTTTGACTGAAAATTCACATGCAAGCTTTTTTTCAAGGCTGTGGTATTTGCCCGCAGATTCTGAGACCACCAAAGTGAAAGCCTTCTGCCACCTGGCTATGCCTAGAAATTCTTTCCATAAAGACTAGGAATAGGTTTGTGACAAAGGCCAGCCCTGGCGGAGCCCAGCATGCACCAGGAAAAACCAAGCTACTGCAATGATTATATAAGGAAAGTGTGCCCCGAGACAGTTTTGAGAGCATGAGCTGTGCATTGAGGTGAAGGCAGCTATATCTAGTCACACTATAGGAGGGAGGGCCCTACCGGCTGCCGCTTTGACCAGACACTCTCTGTTGTGCTCCCACCACAGGCCTGGCTCCATTGTTGCACTCTGGTAACCCTAGCTACATAGGTCCCTTGCTTTTTTTTCTCAGGCACAGGGGTCCACTGAATCACTCTTTGTCTGGCTCCTCACCCAGGACCAATTTGTCTTGGGAGACCCTATAAGAGGGCAAAGCAACCCCCCCCTCCCAAAAGAAACATAGCCCCTGGACTCAGTGGGGCACAAAGAACCCTCCACCAATTGACAGAGGAGCACAAACTATTGTTTTAAGGAATTGCTTTGTAGTATTGTCTTTGACGCTTCTCAGCTACAACTGAGTACTAATGGAGCAATACTAATTTGCGTCAAAGTAAAAGGTCAGGATAGATGATACAAATTTCTCCAAACCAAAATAAATTCAGGATGATTGCAGAAACATTTTCTATATCCCTACCTGTCCTTTTGGGTTTTCATTTGAATTGTTCCACTTAAATGTCCCGAAGAGCTGCTCTCTAATTTTACAGATAAAGATACAGAATACAGAATTTTGATTAATAAATAAATAAAATAAAATTGGAGAAAGAAAAAACCAAGACAAGATTAAGATATGTATTTATTGACTCTATTTCATTATAAGAAACTTTTGATGAGTTTCTTACATCAAAGTTGCATTTGACCATATTTAACGTTAAATCACCATGGTTAATTTTACCCTTACCCTTAAGACAGGATAAATTTAGATAATGACTTATCATATATCATATACTTATAAGCGATTTTTTCTAAAAACATGCTTACTGTCAGCTTGTTAGCCAACACAAAAAAACTTATAGACAAATGTAGTAACCAAGTAACCTCTTTGAATGTATGGCTAGCTTTGGTTGTAAGCTACTTGTGTTTTTTTGTGCAGCTTTTTCTTTTGTTTGTTTGTTGTTGTTGAGCAACTGAGAGTTGGCGTTTCATTTTGAATAAATTTAATTTAATATAGCCACAATAATTTTCATCTGGCAAACAGTGGCTAGAAAGTAATTCATTATTATTCATTTTAGCTAATGTGTTTTTCATTAGAATGAGTTTTACTTTTATAATTTATAACAGCTATTTTGATTTGCTACCTTTATCTCAATGTTTTCTCACAACATTAAGGTGGTGTTCTATTCTAACACCAAACCTATGAAACTGTCCCAAATTATTCCAGGTTTGACAGTGTGATTTGCAGGAGTGTTACTTATATCTTTTAAAAATGTTGACATACACTGCCTGTCAAAAGTTCTTTATTTTCATGACTACTTACATTGTAGATTCTCACTGGAGGCATCAAAACCATGAATGAATGCATATAGAATTATGTAGCAAACAAAAAAGTGTGAAATAATTCAAAACATGTTTTAGATTTTAGATTCTTCAAAATAGTCACCCGCTGCTTTGATTACTGCTTTGCACACTCTTGGTATTCTCTTCATGAGTTTCATGAGGTCGCCACCTGAAATGGTGTTCCAACAGTCTTGAAGGAGTTCCCAGAGATGCTGAGCACCTGTTGACCCTTTTGCCTTCACTCTGTGGTCCATTCTAAACCAAACCATCTCGGTTGGGTTTAGGTCAGGTGACTGTGGAGCCAAGGCCATCTGGCGCAGCACTCCATCACTGTACTTCTTCGTCAAATAGCCCACACAGCATGGAGGTGTGTTTCAAGTCAGAGTCAAAGTCAGCTTTATTGTCAAAGACCACATGTACAGTCATACACAGGAATTTGAAACCGCAATACTCCCATGGCCCTCAGTGTACACTAAAACAATATAAAGATAAAACGATAAAAAATAAAGTCTTATGTACAACACAATACAATATCATATAATTATTTAAACAGCAGTGTCCAACACAATCATGGTGTGGGCAAGTTTGTGTGCAAGTGGGGGCGGGGCAGTCAGTGAAAAGGCAATGGTGATGGGTCAGAGTTTGTGTGTTTGGGGGGTGGGGGGGTGGGGTCAGAGGGAAGAGTTGAATGCAGGTCTGGAGTTCCTGTGTGTGAGAGCAAGGAGTGAATTCAGGATCCTGACAGCCTGATGGACAAAGCTGTCTCTCAGTCTGCTGGTGTGGCCCACCAGAGACTCTTCAGTCTCCTTCCTGAAGAAGCTGTTGGGCGGGTGAGTGGAGTCATCTGTAATGCTAAGAGCTTTCTGGATGAGGCGGGTGCAGTAGATGTCCAGGAGGGAGGGAAGAGAAGTACCCACGATCCTCTCTACTGCTCTCACGACCCGTTATAACTTTTTCCGGCAGGACCCAGTGCAGGAGTCATACCGCACAGCGATTCAGCTGTGAGGATACTCTCCTCTGTAGAAGCAGGAAGTAGAGTCGCTGTTGGGCTTTTCTGACCAGTGATGCTGTGTTTTTTGACCAGGAGAGATCTTCTGAGATGTGCACACCCAGGAACTTGGTGCTGCTTACCCTCTCCACAGTACCAAGTCTATGATGATCTCCTTAGTCTTCTCCACATTCTGGGACAGGTTGTTGTTGCTGCACCACTCAGCCAGATGGTTAACTTCACTCTTGTAGTAGGTTTCATCATTGTTGCTGATATGACCTTGTGTGGTCTGCAAATTTGATGAAGACATTTGGAGCTGCGTGATGGTGTGCAGTCGTGGGTCAGCAGAGTGAAGAGAAGGGGGCTCAGCACACATCCTTGGTGAGCCCCCGTATTTAGTGTTCTTGTGCTGGAGGTGTTGTTGCCAACCCATGCTGTCTGCGGTCTTCCTGTCAGGAAATCCAGCAACCAGTTACACAGTGAGGTGCTGATCCCCAGCAGATCCATTTGTGAATGAGTTGGGGAATGATCATGTTGAATGCTGAACAGAAGTCTATGAACAGCAGTCTAACATTTGGAGTGTTTGGAGTCATTGTCCTGTTGAAAAATAAATGATAGTCAAACTAAACATAAAGCCTGATGGGATGGCATGTGGCTGCAGGATGCTGTGGTAGCTATGATGGTTCAGAGTTCCTATAATTTTGAATAAATCCCCAACAGTGTCACCAGCAAACCACCCCCACACCATCACACCTCCTCCTCCATGCTTCACAGTACGAACCATGTAGAGACCATCCATTCACCTTTTCTGTCACACAAAGACACGGCAGGTGGAACCAAACACCTCAAATTTAGACTCATCAGACCAAAGCACAGATTTCCACTTGTCTAATGTCTCCAAATGTTGATTCTGTTCATCTGGACAAAGCATTTTCAGTGGGAGAAATGTTTCGTCACTCATCCAAGTGATTTCTTCAGTCTCAGCTGACTGCAGGTTTCCTGGTCAGCTGAGACTGGTCTAATGTCCATTCCTTGTAGTTCGTGGCCCAAACAAATCTCTTCTGCTTGTTGCTTTTCCTTAGTCGTGGTTTCTTAGCAGCTATTTGACCATAAAGGCCTGATTCACACAGATGTGTCTGCTACTGGAACTCTGTGTGGCATTGATTTGGGCTCTAATCTGAGGTGCTGCTAACTTGTGATTTCTGAGGCTGGTGACTCGGATGAATGTATCCTCAGCAGCAAAGGGGACTCTTGGTCTTCCTTTCCTGGGGCGGTCCTCATGTGAGCCAGTTATGTCATAGCGCTTCATGATTCTTGCAACTACACTTGGGGACACATTCAAAATGTTAGCAATTTTCCTGGCCTTCAGTGATTGACCTTCAGTTCTTAAAGTAATGATGGACTGTCATTTCTCTTTAACTTAGAATTCACATTATGGCAAGAACCAATTAGCTAATAGTTCTCAAATAGAGCTGTCAGCTGTGTACCATCCTGATTTCTGCACAACACAACTGATGGTCCCAACTCCATTAAGAAAGGAAGGAATTCCTCAAAGGAACCCTGACAGGTTTGCAGGGCTGTCAACAAAGGGTTGCTACTTTCAGGAATCTAAAATACAAGTGCTACATAATTCCATATATCTTGCTTCATATATTTGACATCTTCAGTTTGTATCTACAATGTAGAAAGTAGAAAAAATAAAGAAAAAACATTAAATCAGAAGGTGTGTCCAAACTTTTGAATGGTAGTGTATATATTTATCATTTTTAATTCTTTTCATTTTTTTCTTAACTGCTCATATTACTGCTCTGCTATTAATGTTAATATACAACTTAAAATAAAATAAGAAATGTAATTCATTTGACTGTTTCTAGTTTGTGTGTATGTGCTCATCTTCATTTTCTTATGAGCAATGTGGGTGATTTGGTAGTTGTGCTGGAAGTGTTTTGGCCTGCATATAAAATCTTGTCTGGGGCCACCAAAATCATAGGCCCAGCTTTGAATAGATGCGAAATGTTGATACAATTTTGTGTATGTTTGAGGGTTTTTTGTTTTTAAAGAATGTATTTAACACATTTCAGTGGGCTACGTATCTGAACATAGAGCATAGAAACACAAAGTATCAAATATCATGCTACTATCTGTCTAATTCAAATGCCAGTGTTGCTATCGATACCATAGATATTTGGATCGATGGGCCTACCTCTAGTAGAGAACCCATCGCCTATGCAACAGCATAAGAGTTGAACAGTAATAAGGTTTTCTTGTGCAAGTACATTTTTATGCAATTCATCTATGTAATTTTAATGATTCTTTGAACTATTATTTTTCTAGGGTGGAACGATTGCACACAGCTTTACTGGCTTTAAAAGTAAGTGCACAAATTTGAATTTTGGATTTTTCTTGGGACCAGCACTGGGACACAGATGGATACTGCAAGGACACAAAGCCATGGGTGTACTATGTAAATATCTTGAATTGGTATGCATTGTAAGGTGAAAGAGAGTGAAGAATTAGATTTTCTCACAAGTGTGTGAGTGAAATGAAAAGAAGTCCACCGAATGACACTGGCATGTTTGCATGTGTGTGTATAGATGTAAAGTCTTAAGCTGGGCGTCTTTCTGCCTCTTTCAAAATGTGCTCTTTTCAGAAGTGAGATAGCCGTATAGTGGAGTGCCACCTCTTTCCATTCAGTATAAGTTTCCACTTGTCTGCCTGTTGAATATTGTTCTCTCTTCTTCCCCGTCACATTATTCTTTAGCCTTTCCCTAACTCCCTACTCTCTACTTCATTTAACTGACTCTTACTGGTTTCTCTCCCGCTTACTTTTATTTTTATTTTTCTCTTAGCATCATTCTGTCTTTTTATTCACCTACGGTAGTTTTTCTTTTCCTCTTTCCCACCCCTCGTCTGTTTTTACTCTCTCCGTCTGCCCTTCACTTTGCCTTCCTGACACAACATACAGGTAGACGCGTTAATGATGCGCTTGAGTTTGGGTCTACCTCCTCGGCATAGTCACCACAATATTTATCACATTATTATTTATTTACCAGGATGTTTAACATATCGCAGAATGTCCAATTCATCTCCTGTGTTTGCATTTTTATTTATTTTTTCTTCTACGGCAACTGTGTCCCCATCAAGGAAAGAAGTGTGCTGACTTGTTTTCCCCTTACATTTCTGTCTACTAGCCGAGTGAAAGCATCATCTTGGTAATCTGTAAACAATTATAGCGAAAATATCCATTTCTTTGCATATTTATGTTTAGGTTCATACATGAATGTATTTAGGTTCAGTCTTTGTGCACGTGTTAACAGTGGCAAATGTCAGTATTTCTGCACCTTGGTTAATGTCAAATACAGTTTGAAAATGTGGTTTTAAAATTTAAATTGACAAAATAAATGTGTTATACATGAGTTTTTGTTTTTTTAAATCAAGACCATATTTCCACAATCATGCTTAATATATCAGATAACTGAAACAATAGTAGAAAATTAGTTACAGTGTCAATTCTAATTATTCTTGCTATGAAAAAAAAATGCAAACAAACTGCCTTAAAATAATAAGTCGAATAGGAAATATATGTACTTTTTAAAACCATGCTAACCAATTGCCTTAAAAAACAAAACAGATCTTACTAGTTTTATTACGGTAACCTGTTTCAGATATACCTGCTTCACACCCTGGAGGACGGGGCTGTGGCTCCCCACACTCCCTAGCAGATCGTTACATGGAGAAACCTTTGGAATGCAAGCATGCTGATCCACACAGGTGTACACACGGGTATTCACAGACGCGGACTACAGCTTTCTTGGCTGCTGCCTCAAAGCACATTGTGCGCTGTCTATCTTGCGTGCTGCACAATATCGTTTATTACTTAGTATCTACTGATATTTACTGCTTGCTAGTTTATTGTGATGGTGCCGTTTTTTTTATTATGTTGCTCTTTGTTGTTTGCTTTCTCTTCTGTTTTTTTTCTCCATACAGGTGACCCAGGTGTTTTTTTTTTTTTGTTGTTTGGTTTTTTTTTTTCTTTCTTCCCCCCCTTCTCACCGTCTCTTCTCCCCTTTGGTCTTTCTCTCCCTCTCTTTCTTTCATTCTTTCTCCCTGTCCTATCCCCCAGTCATGTCTGTCCCGTTTGTAGGAACTGAAAATAAAATAAATTCATAATTATAATAAAGGTCAACCAAATGGACCAATATGGCAAGGCCATGATGATCCACTTGGTAAAATAAATCCGCTTGGCATCTTTCTTGGCCTTAAGACAACAATTCTGATGGTAAAGATCCAAACGGGACACAAAAAAACCCCCAAAAACCAAAAAACAAAACAGATCTTACTAGTTTTATTACGGTAAGCTGTTTCAGAAATCTATAGAAACAAATAAAACAGGTCCATTCTTCTACACATTCTCTGGGATTCATGACACTGACATTGTTTATCTGAAGATGTCATTTACATCAGTGTAGGTAGCAGTATAAGCTTTTTATAACAGTTTCATGACATTTATAGGTGAGGCAGAAACCACAGTTAATCAGCTAAATTAGCATTGTTTATTAAAAGTCAAAAACCATCATTTAGTTTAATGCATGATAGTTTAAAACCACTTCAAGAAACTGTTTAAACTTTTCTTTAGTTATATTCAAACTGTCAAAACTTGTAATTCTAAAAGTTTGCAGATTTGGTTGAAGTCTTCCTATTTAGCCTCATTTATTATATGAATTAATATGAATATGTTTTTCACTCTGATGTTCTTTACTTTGTACGCCATACAGACTAACAATTTGAAATACTCTTCTTTTTTTACATAAGACTTAGCACATTTTAGTGTGTCGCTAAAATAATAACTAAAATAATACTGTTTCCTTAGGACATTAATTTTTAATCTCACACAGCATTTTTGTTGCTGTTACTTTTAACTGATGATGATTTTTCTCAGAATCTTACAAGAAATAGTAAATATCTGCCTTGAAGTCATATAGCTTGCTCTTTTACCACCCGCTAATGTTTATTTGTAGTTTAATGAGTAATACAGCATTTGGTTAAACTGCATCACACCTTTGCAATTCAGCACTTGCAAAATAGCTCTCAGGCTGTGCTGCAGACTGCAGCAGTAAATGACAGATCTTTGAGTTTGGTCCATATATACTGTGAGCATCAACATCATAAAACGTTTCAGTCCAATATTAGTATCAGCGCTGTGGGTCCTGCTATTCATTGATGTTTTCAATCATTTTAAAAAGCTGCCAATTTGTTGTCATGGAACTGAAATAAATATATTTTATTTTCTGTGGTGATTAAAATAGCTCTTGGCCAATTCTGAATACATTCACTAGCATTTAATTTTGTAATTTTTTTTTTCTATACCATACAAAATTAATCAGTGCATAGCTTTGATAAGATGACAATTGGCTAAACTGCCTTGCATTTGAGATACTGTAGGGGAAAACACTGTTTTTATTTTTTTTTAAACAGTCAGCAGCTATTATTGAATACATTGTTTAAGAAAACTGACCAATATGGATGTGACTTGTTTTTGAAATGAACAGTTTATTTAAAAAAAAAAAAAAACTGATCAAATCTGAAACTCATCCATTAACGTGTTAAAGCCATGAACATACATTTTTCATATATTAACATATGTCACAGATTTTTATTCTCTTATAATACTGTTTATTTTGATGTTTATTCTATTATTGTTATTATTTGTTTTTGTTTATCCTAGCATTTGAAATCAGAATTATGATCTGAATGCACCACGATGTCCTCTATAATCCTCTTGTTTTATCTTTATTTATTTAAAATGTTTTCCTTGTTATATTTCAGTTATTATATTATATTATATTATATTATATTATATTATATTATATTATATTATAGCACAGTGTGACAAGATCTAAGCTGAAAGGCAGGAGAAAAAAGTGGAGGGGGATAGGAGAATATAATAAAAGGATAGAGCACAAATAGAATATGCACAACTGTAAGAAAAACAATGGGAAGAAAGAAAAAAGAAAAAAAAAACAGCAGCACCTGGAGCACAAAAAATATAAAAATGCATTGACACATGAATCAAAATCCTTTTAAATTTTCAAATACGTCATTTCTCTTGGAAAAGGTTTCTGGCTGATGTACTGGATGGCCTGCTGCTGTCCTTCCTCTCCTTGCAGTAAAACAGCTCCTAGACCCACCTCAGAGGCATCTGTGTGTACTGTAAACGGAAGGTTCAAATCTGGACAGTGCAAAACAGGTTTCTGACACAAACAGTCTTTCAAACCACTGAATGCATTCTCTGTCTCTTCAGCCCACTTGAACTTTGTAGGACTAGACTTTCTTGTCATGTCAGTTAATATAACTGTTCTAGAGTTGTCAGAAAATTAGCATTTCCCAAGTGATCAATCAGTTCATCAACCCTTGGCACTGGACAAGGATCGAAAACAGATACTGAATTTAACTTAGAAAAGCTTACACAAAATCTTAGCTTAAAATCATCTTTCTTTGGGACAAGCACAACAGGACTACACCACTCACTGTGTAAAGGCTCAATGATTCCTGTAACCAGCATCTTCTCCAGCTCATTTTTCAGCTCAGGCAATAGCTTATCTGGGATACAGCAAGTGGTATCTCTAATTGGCTGTTGGTCTGGAGAATGAAGAGTGATCTTGTGGTCAGTGAGGTGTTTATGATCTGGCTCCTGGCTAAAGAGTTCTTCGGTCATAAGTGATTACACCTCCTGACATCTTTCAAATGGCAAATGATGAAGGTCTGGAAACACACTTTTGAAGAAGCGAAGTACTGTTCATGAAGTTCTTCCTCATCCATAACTGTGCCCGTCCACAGGGATGTTGAGTGCTATGGCTGGTCAGTCCCCTCTTTCAAAAGGTTGACGTGCAACACTTGATGGTTCTTCCAACAGTCTGGCAAATAAAGTTCATATGTAGCTGGGCGCGTCTTCTTTGTGATTTCATATAGTCCTTGCCACTTTGCAAGAAAACTGCTCTCAGACGTAAAAGAACTTTCTGTCCTTCACAGAAAACTTTTCTGCTTGAAGCTTTATCATGTATATGCTTCAGCTGTTGTTGAGCATGAGCCAGATTATTATTAGCAAGTTCCTATTTGCAGTTTGTCTCTCATTCTGGGAACATGAGAGTTCACAAAATCTCTGCTCTGAAAGGGAACCCTACCAAGCTTCTTTCAGAACATCCATTAGACCTCTGACAGGATGCCCATACAGCAGCTGAAATAATAAAAACCCAGTAGAGATTTGAGGAAATTCTCTGTAGGCAAATAACAGAAATTGAAGCTATTGATCCCAATCTGCCTGTGTTTCATTCACAACCTTCCTGACCATTGATTTCAAGGTCTTACTGAATATTTCCACAAGGCCATCTGTCTGTGGATGATAGGGACTGGTCTTGACACCTTGAATTCCTAGCAAGCTGGATATCTTTGAGCAGCTTAGAAGTAATATTGGTGCCCTGATCTGTGGGGATTTCTTTTGGAACAACTGAATCAGGCAATTCTCTGACAGGATACCCATACAGTAGCTGGAATGGTTCTGAGTCAAGCCTGCTTGTTTCTTGTGTAGTGGGAAATGGTTCTGGAGTAGGTCCTCTTGAGGAAGCAGATGTAGATGCTTGAACTTCCAGAAGCCAATGCTCATGGTCCTCCTGCTGCACCTGCTGTCGAAGCTGGGGAAACTGATGCTGAATTGGCTCTATCTATCCTGCTGGCGCTTGTGCTCCCGCTCCAGTTTAGCATCATTCAGCAAAAGTGCAAAATATGGCATAGTCAAAACAATCAAGAATGTTAACTGACAATAACAAGACTAAACTCTGGACAAATGGTGTTCTCACCCACTTGGTCACAAGGACACTTAGATTCCAGATAAGCTCCATTTGTTACTTACTTGTCTCAGACTAGCAACAAACTAAGAGTTTAAACAACTAAGTTGGGAACTAGATACACTAGAGAATGCCAAAATAAAGCATATAGTCTGTGACACACCACACTATAGACTATCACAAGAAGGGAAATAAACAATTCTTGAAATGTACCGAATGTACAATGATTAATTTGATTTGATTTTATTGATTAGCATTCAAATTCAAATCTCAGTGAAAACAGTGAAAAACAAACAAACAAACAAACAAAAAAAAAACAAAAAACAAAAAAAACAAACAGTGAAAACAGAACAAAAATCTACCATAAAGAAAGAAAGCATGAGACAAGGCTAATCAAAAGGTATTGGCTGAAGCATTTGCTTATTACGCCAACCCTTTTCACAAAATATCTAGGGTCAATGCACTGCAAGCTCAGTGTATAGAAATGCAAAAATGCTCCAATGGCCCTTTAGAGATGATGAAATCCATCTTACTGGTAACTGTATGATGAAACCTCCACTACTGTTTGTAGACTGGCAGGAAGATAGTGGGGAAAACATCATTAGCAGCACATTGTTTCCACATTCTTGTTAATCTTTATGCAGTCTGATTGGCACATATCTAAAACGGTTGTCGTGTGGAACATATCCCTGCTCTTTGTTGTTTATATTCCTATATTCAGTCTTTTCTTTAAGCAGTGTGGAAAATATAGCTCCTGCATGAATGCTATTTAACGGGTAAAATTTGTAGGAATAGTGAAATGCTGTCATTATGTGGTGTTATGGCCATGGGTAATGATGCAAAGTAACTGCTCTTGCACTGTTGGAAAATAATGACTGAATTCACACAGAAGCCATTTCTCCACATGGAGGAATAGTGTTTAGAGAACCTAATATTTATGATCATCTGTTCTTTGATGTTTGTGCACTCAAACTTCTTCTCTGCGCTTTTGCTTTGCAAGTGTATGTCAGAGATGTCAAACCAATTTACAATGTGCTGTTAACTTTTTTTAGGGACTTTCAAAACAATTCAAAACGTAACTGTAGTAAAATATAACAAACATAAGTCAGTGAATTACCAATATTTGCACGCTAATGCGTAAAACCATAGAAGGAAAGCTTTGAGCCAAGGTAAGGAGCCTGGGGGGAGCTTGGAGCAGATTCACTGGCCATCCGGGTTGAAAGGAGTTAGATAACATAGTTCAGGCATCTGATAAGATTCAAGATTTAAAGTGTTTATTGTCATGTGTACCAAGAAAAGCATTTCTCTGTACAATAAAATTCTTTCTCTGCTGTCCACACACAGATGCCGGTTAATATGTACAAATAGATAAAATACATAGCATGAATAAATAAATGGACACAAGTATTAAATAGATTCATGTGCAAAAGAGCTATGAGCTTAATATGCTGGTTTGATATGTGAAATGACCTGATGTGCAAAAATTATTATTATTGTTAAAATAGGTCAGCTGTTCAAGAGTCTGATGGCAGTGGGGAAGAAGGAGTTGTTGACTCAAGATGTTCTGGATTTCACACTTCTGAACCTTTGTCCCGAGGGCAGAAGTGTGAACAGTCCGTGTTGGGGGTGTGTGGGGTCTTTGAGGATGGAGGCAGTTTTCCATGAGGGAGTTGAGAAAAAAAGGAGAGTGTCATTCGTCTATGCGTTAGGTGCGAGTTTTGCGGCCCTAGAGTGATTGGATGCGATTAGTTGTCTGCAGAGTTTTGTTTCTCTTTTGCTTTGCTCATGATGTCGTTTGACATGGATGATTTTGCACAACAGCCCTCCATTGAAACGTTGGAGCGATGCACAAAAGCAGATTTGTTATTAGTGGCTAATTTATTCAATGTGGATGTTCCGTTGCATTCTAAAGAGGCAGAAATTTAACAATGTTTGGTAGAAAAACCGTTCAATCCCCTAAATTTGACCCGATTGGCCAGGTTGCTACGGGTTTGGTGATGGAAGATCTCAAGCTTGCCCTTCGGTTGAAGGAGGTGGAGCTGGAGGCTAAGGCCAAGGAAGTCGAGCTCATGCATCTTCGCATATGAGTTATGGAGCTGGATCCTTCTCGAGCGAAGGACGCTGTTCCCGTCCCTGTAAGTACAACCCCCTACACTTCCATAGTAGACCAGTTTAACGCTAGCAAGAAAATTGTTTTAGTACCTCCTTTTAGGGAGGGAGAGGTTGACTCCTATTTCACTGCTTTTGAGCGCATCACAACCACTTTAAAATGGCCAGAGGATGTCTGGAGTCTGTTGTTGCAATGTAAATTAGTAGGAAGAGCGCAGGAGGTTTGTGCGAGTCTTTCCATTGCAGATAGTCTGGACTATGAGGTTGTCAAGTCTACTATTTTGCGGGCTTATGAATTAGTCCCGGAGGCGTATCGGCAAAAGTTCCATTCGTGTAGCAAGTCCGACAGCCAAACGTTTGTGGAGTTTGCACGGGAGAAAGCTGTCATATTTGACAAGTGGTTGGCTGCCAGTAAAGCAGAGGACTTTACTCAGCTGAGAGAGTTGATCCTGTTGGAGGAGTTTAAGACATGTCTCCCTGAAAATATTGTGGTGTACCTTAATGAACAGAGGCTGGGGTAACTGTCTAAAGCTGCTGTCCTCGCCAAATAATTTGTCTTAACTCATCGTGCAGCACTCTCGACGGCGCGCCGTGAGTACGCTTCTGCAACTCAACATGCCAAAAGTTATAGGGTTTCTCCTAAGCGACAGACGCATTCTGCTGCTATCCCTGTGTCAGATCGCAAATGTTTTTATTGTCATGAAATCAGTCATCTCCTTGCTTCTTGTCCATCACTTCAGCGCAAGGAGCAGGCTCACACTTCAAGGAAGCGGAAAAGTGTTGGTTTTGTTTGTTCTATGTCTACTTCCACTTCACTTGGCAATGAAGCGAGAAGTGACAGCCTTGATAATAGCTACCGTCCCTTTGTAACGGAAGGATTTGCTTCTTTGACCGGAAAAGAGGAGGATCGGGTGCCGATCACGATTTTGCGTGACACTGGAGCCACACAGACACTAACTTTGAGGGGTATTTTACCTTTTTCTGATGACTCTTTCTGTGGTTCGGATGCTCTTGTCTGGAGAGTAAAAATGGATATTTTGCGAGTGCCACTACACAATCTCTGCTCGTTTTGGGTTCGGTAACGATTGGGGTGCACGATCATTTACCAGTGCCCAGAGTTGCGATGATTCTGGGGAATGACTTAGTGAACAGGAAAGTGTTTTCTACTCTGAGCGTGGTTGAGAACCCTGTGCCTGATACTTTCTTATCTGAGCCTGCTGCTGAGCACTCACGCTCTGTTTTCCCTGCATGCGCTGTAACTCGCACGCACAAGCGCAAGTATGGTGACATTGATTTGTCTGATTCTTTTTTCTGTGCTAGCGGTGAGCAAGAGTCTGAATGTAAAACCTGTGACCCGCTGATGGTCGACTCTGAGGCAATGCTGTCTACTAGCCCATCAGTGACATCTCAACTTCCTTTGGAAGTTAACAAAAAATAATTTTGTTTTGGCACAACACAGTTCCCGACTCTTGTGGGTTGTTCAGCTGCCAACTCTAGTGACCAGTACCCTCGTGTTTATAGAGTTGAGGATGATGTGTTAATGCGTATCTGGTATCCGCCTGTAGCTGGTGAGCTAGGTTGGAATGTTTCTAAACAGGTTCTTGTGCCTCAACAGTACCGACACAAAGTTCTTAGTCTTGCCCATGACAACTTTTCTGGACATTTAGGTATTAGTAAAACCTACCACCACATTCTGCACCATTTCTTTTGGCCAGGATTGAAGAATGACGTTGCTAAGTATTGTTGTTCTTGTCACATCTGTCAAATTAGCTGTAAGCCTAACCTAATCATTCCACCCGCTCCATTACACCCTATTCCAGTTTTAGGGGAACCTTTTGAGCACATACTTATCCACTGTGTTTGTCCACTTCCTAAAACAAAATCGGGACACCAGTATCTTTTGACGTTGATGTGCGTCACTACACGTTTTCCTGAAGCAATTCCGTTGCGCACCCTTAAAGTTAAATCCGTTGTTAAGGCGTTGGTGAACTTCTTTTCTACTTTTGGGTTGCCGAAATCTGTCCAAACAGACCAAGGCTCTAATTTCATGTCTAAGATTTTTCTTCAAGTTTTGCAATCACTTGGTATTAAACATCAGAAGTCTAGTACATATCATCCTGAGTCGCAAGGTGCACTCGAGCAGTTTCACCAGACATTGAAATCTATGAGGCGGAAACAGTGCAAGGAAAACAATAAGGCAGCTCACCCCTTCTGTTCCAGTGCTATTTACAATGTGCTTTTTACAATGAAAACTAATGTACACACTATATACAGAACTCAGAAAGTCGCACAAAGTCACAGGCACAAATGTCTCAGGTTTTGGAGGCCAGGGTCAGGTCTGCTGCTGCTGTCAGTGGCTGCCCCGGGACAACTGCTGGTGGAGGGATTTTGAATGCGACCACATGATCGGCGGACCAATCGGCAGCCGTCAGCTCATCCACTCAGGGACCTGCAAAGACTTAAAGGCACAGACAAAGAAAACAACATACCAAAACAGATTATGGCCAGGGCCATAACACCCCCTTTCCCAAGACCAAACATCTCCCCTATAGATGTTTGGCACTTAGGAGTTCAGAAAACCACGCGACAGTGCATCTGCCATTACATTCTCTGTCCCTTTTTTGTGATGGATCTCTAGATTGAAATCCTGCACTAAGAGGGACCATCTCATGAGCCTTTGGTTAGAATTTTGCATCCTAGTCAAAAACACGAGGGGGTTGTGATCGGTGTAAACAACGACAGGTGCTGAACTAGAACCGACATAGACCTCAAAATGCTGTAGAGCCAGCAACAGAGAGAGAGCTTCTTTTTCAATGGTACTGTATTTCTGTTGGTGGGAGTTGAATTTTTTTGAAAAGTAACCAATTGGGTGATCAACACCCTGCCTATCCTCCTGCAACAGCACCGCACCTGCACCGTTGGCGCTGGCATCCACCTCAAGTTTAAACGGATGTGTGAAAACAGGGGCGGTAAGTACTGGTGTGCTGCAGAGGAGAGCTTTGGGAGACTCAAAAGCATTCTGGCATGTGGGGGACCATACGAATGGTTTTGACACACTTGTGAGACTGGTGAGAGGTGCAACTACATCTGCAAAACTCTTACAGAAGCCACGATAATAGCCGGCCATACCAAGGAACTGGCGAAGTTCACGTCTAGTGCGAGCCACAGGGAAATCTAGGATAGCCTGGATTTTAGCCAGAAGGGGGCACACCTGTCCCTGACCCACCTGCTTCCCTAGATAAGTCACCGTGGCCTTACCAAAGTCACATTTGGCAAGATTTAGGGTAAGGGATGCCTCTTTTAATCTTTCAAAAATCTCAGTGAGTGTTCCAAGGTGTTCTGACCAAGTCTCTGAATAGGCTACAATGTCGTCTAAGTACACTTCACAGTTTGTGACACCACCTAAGACAATGTGCATAAGGCATTGGAATGTGGCAGGGGCATTTCGAAGGCCAAAAGGCATGACGGTGGATTGGAGGAAGTGATCAGGAGTGACAAAAGCAGAGATTTCAGATGCACACGGAGTGAGGGGAACTTGCCAATAACCCTTTAATAAATCCAGTTTGGTGACAAACTTTGCGGAGCCAACCCTATCAACACAATCCTCCATGCGGGGAAGAGGGTAGGACTCAGGTTTGGTCACACTGTTCACTTTTCGAAAATCATTACAAAAACGTGGGGTTTTGTCTTCATTCGGCACAAAAAGGCATGGGGAACTCCAGGCACTCGAACTAGGGACAGCAAGACCATTTTCCAGCAAGTAGGAAACTTCTTGCTGAAAAAGTGCACGTTTGGTAGGGTTCACACGATAAGCGTGTTGTTTGATCGGAGGGTGCTTACATCTATGTCATGTTCGAGGACAGTAGTGCAAGACGGAGTGTCAGCAAACAGAGATGGGTAAGTATTGATTAGAGAACACACATTGTTCTGGGCAGCCTCAGTGTCGCGCAAAATTACAATCGGCACGCGATCCTCCTCTATTCCAGTCAGTGAGGCGAACCCTTGTGAAATGAAAGGTCGGTAACTGCTGTCAAGACTGTCATTTCCTGGTTCATCACTGACGGGATTAGGAGTAGAAACCGACTGAACAAAACCAACACTTTTTGGCTTTTTCCATGTGTGAGTTTGCTCTTTGCGACGGAGCGACGGACAATTGGCAATGAGATGGCCAGTATCATGGCAATAAAAGCATTCTCGGACAGTCATGGGAGCCTGATCAGGGCGCGTTTGACGCTTAGGAGAAACCCTCAAACTCCTCGCAGGTTTAGAGAACGGGGCACATTCACGGCGCACAGCTGAAAACGTGACGCGATGGGTCAACACAAACTCATCTGCAAGAACAGCAGCTTTAGACAACAAATCCACCTTTTGCTCATTGATATATACAACAACATTCTCTGGAAGACACGTTTTAAATTCTTCCAGCAGGACCAATCCTCTTAGCTGAGCAAAGTCCTTCACTTTACTAGCAGCTAACCACTTATCAAACAAGAGAGTCTTCTCCCTGGCAAACTCTACATGTGTTTGGTTGGCAGATTTATCACATGACCGAAACTTCTGGCGATATGCCTCCGGAACTAGCTCATAAGCCCTTAAAATAGTGGATTTCACAATTTCATAATCCAGGCTGTCATCAATAGATAAGCTCGCACACACTCCCTGTGCTTTCCCCACCAACTTACACTGCAGCAACAAACTCCACACATCCTTGGGCCATTTCAAAGTAGTTGCGATGCGTTCAAAGGCATTAAAGTAAGAGTCAACCTCACTTTCTCTGAAAGGTGGCACTAAAGCAATTTGCTTGCTTGCATTAAAATGGTCAGAGGAAAATGAATCAGTAGGCTTACTCACAATTTTACTCACTGGGGTAGAGGTAACATTGCGTTGTCGGGAAGGATCCAGCTCCATAGCCCTTATGCAGAGATGCATAAGGTCAACTTCTTTGGCTTTAGCCTCAAGCTCCACCTCTTTCAGGCGAAGGGCGAGCCTAAGATCCTCCGTAACCAATCCTGTTAATTGTCCGGCTGGGCTAACCACTCAGGGACCTGCAAAGACTTAAAGGCACAGACAAAGAAAACAACTACCAAAACAGATTATGGCCAGGGCCATAACAAAAGGAATGAGATGAGGGTTTGCTGCTGCTTCTTTTAGCGGTGAGGGAAAGCGTGCAGGAGTCGCTAGGATTTAGCCCTGCTGAGCTAGTGTTCAGTCACACAGTGCGTGGCCCGTTGCGACTACTCAAGGAGAAGTTTTTGTCCGACACAGATGCTCCTAGGGAAAATGTGTTGGATTATGTGAGTTCTTTTAGAGAGTGTTTGCATAAAGCATGTGCAATCGTACGCCATGCTCTCGTTGCAGCGCAGGGAAAGATGAAAAGGAAGTTTGATAAGAAAGTTGTACAAAGGAAATTTGAGGTTGGTGATGAAGTTTTAACACTTCTACTGGTCCCTGGTTCTTCCCTCCAGGCAAAATTCAGTGGTCCATACACAGTACAGGCAAAATTGAGTGACACGGATTATGTCATAGACACCCCAGAGCAAAGGAAAAAGTGTCATGTGTGTCATATCAATATGATAAAGCCTTACTTTGCTTGTGGTGTGTCAACAGTTGCGACTGTGGGGGTGCCAGTTTCCAAAACCCAGTATGACCCAGTAAGTGATGGTTTAGTTTTCGGTTTTGCTGAGGGCTGCGCATGACTTAGAAACTCTGAAATCCTAAGTGATCTGAGGTCACATTTAAAGGATTTAGATGATGTTGTTCAAAATGATGTGTGTCAGTTGATTGAGAATAATCCTACTCTTTTCTCTGACACTCCTTACCATACCACCGTGCTGGAGCATGATATCGATGTGGGGGACCACCCTCCAATCAAACAGCATGCCTACCGGGTGAATCCCACTAAACGTGTTCTTTTCCAGACAGAAGTTTCTTATCTGTTGGAAAATCGTCTTGCTGTTCTTAGCTCTACTGCAGGGGTGTCAAACTCAAATACACAGTGGGCCAAAATTCTAAACTGGAACAAAGTCGCGGGCTAACGTTAATATTTATTGAAATATATTTATTCCTCCAGATACGGATTTTCGGAAGGTGAACAGCGTGACCAAACCTGACTCCTATCCTCTTCCCAGAATGGAAGATTGTGTCGATGGGGTCGGTTCTGCGAAATTTGTTACTAAGCTGGATTTGTTGAAGGGCTATTGGCAAGTTCCTCTACCATCACATGCAGCCGACATCTCTGCTTTTGTTACTCCTGACCATTTTCTTCAGTACACTGTCATGCCTTTCGGGTTGCGCAATGCCCCCGCCACATTCCAACGCCTTATGAATATTGTGCTGGGAAGCGTTTGCAATTGTGAAGTGTATCTGGATGATATTGTCGTCTGCTCAGACACCCGGTCAGAGCATATGAAAAAAGGCTCTTCAACTGGTGGGGGAGATTGTCACATCTTGCAGGAGCTTTCCTTTCTTCAGGAACTCTCTCTGCAGGAAGGGGAGATACAGGAGAGGTGGAGGAAGATCTCAGCCTGGGTGTCTATTGTCTTATGTAGTCTGGAAGATGAGTGGATGGTGGGGTGGGTGCAGTTTTCTCTGTGGTGGGGTTGGGTGGACTGTCCCGGGCTCTGTGGGGCCGGGAGGCGCTGCTGCACTGGGCCCCAGTCTGGATGGGTCTGGGCCCCCTTTCCCTGGCGGGTCGCGGAGTATGGGGGTGCCTACTGGGGTCAGCGGGGGAGCTGACCCCAGTAGGCACTGGGGTGCAGAGGAGGCCACCCCCTCTGTCCCCTTCTGGCTGCCTGTGCCTCAATTTTATCCCACAACTTAGACATTCACATTACTCACACTCTCATTACACATACATATAGGATCTTGGGGGTGGGCATGCTACACGGACTCCAAAAGACCATCAGGGTGTACACCTCACCCCTGGCGTCGTTGCCCACCCCTCAATTTTAAATACACGTAGACATTGAGGGCTAGCAGGAGGTACTATGCGCTTACCTGCTGCTCTCTGGCAGGTAGCTCCATGCCCTCCTGGGTTTTAAATGCACCTTAGAACACACATGCATCAACATTACAATGAGCGGGTGGAGGGAGGTTTGGAGTCTTCTCCCACCCCCATTCTCTGCGACCTGCTGGAGCGGGGGGGGGGGGGGCTAGGAGGAGGAGTTGGCCGTCCGACTGCGGTCTGGAATGTGGGGCCTCCCTGCTGCTGCGGAGTCGGGGCGGTCTGCCTCTCCCCACCGCAGGGAAAAGGGTAACACCACCTGGGTCTGGGTGCAGTTCCCCCCTCCAGGGGCAAGGGTACCTAGACCCGGTTCGTAGAGTACGCTTGGAGAGTGTGATCGTGTGTACAGCGTCTCTTTATGTCTGTCTCCACGTTGTTTGAGTGTGGAGTAAGTGCATATGAGAGCATGAGGGTGGGAATGGATGTTTGCTACAGAGAGGCCAAGTACAGGTTCACTAAAGAAGTGGACATTGCCAAACATCAGCACTCTGAGAAGATGCAGCAGCAGATCTCAGAGAATGACTCGGCCTCTGTGTGGAAAGGTTTTAGGAATATTACAAACTACAAGCCTAAAACCCCCCACTCCACTGATGACTTGCTCTTAGCCAACACCCTTAACAACTTCTACTGCCGTTTTGACGAGCCATCAGGCAGCCTTCACACCTCCAACGACCCCAACAATAGAGGCACTTTGGACACTCATTCCCCCACCTCTCCCCCCTCCACAGAGCCATCACCACCTTCAAACTGTTCACCTGCAACACCCGCCCCCTCACCCCACACAAAAGAGGATTTCACACCACCTCCTCCGACCACAACTCTTCATATTCATGAAGCAGATGTGAGGAAGCAGTTTAGGAGTCTGAATGCTCGGAAAGCTCCCGGCCCAGACGGTGTGTCTCCTGCCACCCTCAGACACTGTGCAAACGAGCTGGCCCCAGTGTTTTCTGGCATCTTCAACTCCTCACTGCAGGCATGTCATGTGCCTGCCTGCTTCAAGTCCTCTACCATAATCCCTGTCCCCAAGAAACCTAGGATCACTGGACTAAATGACTACAGACCCGTGGCTCTGACATCTGTGGTCATGAAGTCATTTGAGCGCCTAGTTCTCTCCCATCTCAAGACCCTCACGGCCCCCCTCCTGGACCCCCTGCAGTTTGCATATAGAGCCAACAGGTCTGTAGACGACGCCATCAACATGGCCCTACACTTCATCCTGCAGCATCTGGACTCCCCAGGAACCTACGCCAGGATCCTGTTTGTGGACTTCAGCTCTGCCTTCAACACCATCCTTCCAGACCATCTCCGAGGCAAGCTTTCCCAGATGAATGTGCCTGATCCCATCTGCCGGTGGATCACTGACTTCCTGACGGACAGGAAGCAGCACGTGAGGCTGGGAAAGAATGTCTCGGACTCCCGGACCATCAGCACCGGCTCCCCTCAGGGCTGTGTTCTTTCTCCTCTGCTCTTCTCCCTGTACACCAACTGCTGCACCTCCACCCACCAGTCTGTCAAGCTAATCAAGTTCGCAGATGACACCACCGTCATTGGGCTCATCTCGGACGGGGACGAGTCTGCCTACAGGAGGGAGGTTGAACGTCTGGTGTCTTGGTGCAGCCACAACAACCTGGTGCTGAATGCCCAGAAGACAGTGGAGATTATTGTGGACTTCAGGAAGCACACAGCCCCACTCCCCCCCATCATCCTGACTGACACCCCCATCACCTCTGTGGACTCATTCCGCTTCCTGGGTACCACCATCACCCAGGACCTGAAGTGGGAGCCCACCATCACCTCCGTCATCAAGAAAGCCCAGCAGAGGATGTACTTCCTGAGGCAGCTGAAGAAATTCAACCTGCCAACACGGACGATGATGCAATTCTACACTGCAATCATCGAGTCCATCCTCACCTCCTCCATCACCGTGTGGTACGCTGGAGCCACTATCAGGGACAAACAGAGACTGCAGCGTGTTGTGCGCTCTGCTGAGAAGGTGATTGGCTGCAGACTCCCATCTCTGCAGGACCTGTACACCTCCAGGACACTGCGGCGTGCAGCCCGGATCTCAGCTGACCCTTCTCACCCTGGACACAGTCTGTTTGACCTGCTCCCCTCAGGCAGGAGGCTCCGGTCCATTCGCACCAGAACCTCTCGCCACAAGAACAGTTTCTTCCCCTCTGCTGTTGGACACATGAACAATAACCACATGATTGTCCCCGCCACTAACACATGACCCTACGCTGTGTCACTGCATCATTTCATGTTTGGCACTGATCACCACCTGCACTCATGTATATATCTTTCTACGTAGCACTCATAATTCTTATTCTCATGTATATATCTCATGTATATCTCATGCACATATCTTTCTTTCTACATAGCACTTTAATTCTTATTGTCTGCACTGAAGCACCGCAGCAATTTCCTAATGTTGTAAACCTCAACATCTGGCAATAAACCCATTCTGATTCTGATTCTGATTCTGATTCTGATTCTGATTTGTGTCTGTGTGTGCCTGTTTGTCTGTGTCTATATGTCAGGTTGGGTATCAGACGCCACCTCTCTGGGGACATCTCAGGCCCTCCAAGGTTTGGAGGTCTATCTCCCCCCACCACCACTTCCCCTGCCAGTGGCGGACTCCCTCAGACATCGGTGCGTTGGTGGTTCTTTGTGTCTGGGGATGGGCATCCAGGTACACACTGGCTCACTCCTTGGCGCCGCTTATTGGGGCCTGGAGCCTGGGGCTCGCTCGGGCCACTTCGGAGGTGGGGTGCCCCCGACCTCTCAGCCTGGGGCTCGGTCACTCAGGCACAGCTGGCTGCCGGCGGAGCTCACGGGCGCATCACTGCAACCTCCCCTGCCTTATGCTCCGCTGCTGCTGAGTGAGCCCTCATCTGGGACTCTCCTCAGCTCTTTCTGGGACAGTGGCGCGGCTGCCCCTCTGTTAGTCTTCCTTGGTCTCTTGTGTTCTGGGGGCCTCTGGATGTCTGGAGTTTTGATCTCCTCCATACCTGCTTCATGCCCTGGAGGACGGGGCTGTGGCCCCCCCACACCCTCTAGCAGATCATTACATGAAGGAACCTTTAAAAAAAAAAAAACAAGCGCGTCCATGCTCACAGGTGTACACACGGGTGATCACACCCACAAACTACACCCTTTTTGGCTCCTACCTCAAAGCACACTGTGTTCTGTTGATCTTATGTGCTGCACAATAATGTTTAATATTTAGTATTTACTGTCATATTCCCATATATCATTGTGATGTTGTTTATTCTATTACTCTTGTTCTCTTCTGCTTGTTTTCTTTTTTCTTTCTCAACAGGTGATCCAGGTGATCGATAGATGCATTTTTTTCTTTTTCTTTTTTCTGCCCAATCTGTTGGTTTTTGTTTTTTGCCCTTCTCCCCCGTCCCTCTTCTCAGCTGTTTCTCTTTCCCTCTTTCTTTCTCCCCTTCTTTCCCCCAGTCAAGTCTGTCCCGTATTCAGTAAGTGAAAATAAAATAATCAATAAAAGGTGAATCAAATGGACCATTACGGCAAGGCTGGGATGGTCAATTTGGTAAAGTAAATCCGTTGGGCATCTTTCTTTGCCTTTAGACAATAATTCTGATGGCAAAAGAGCCAAACGGGACAGGCGCAAAAAAAAAAACCTTAAAAAAACTTTATGACAGACGAAGTCGCTGACATTTCTGTAACTTACTGACCGGGCATACTGCTCAATCTAACGAGTTGCATTTAGTTGTGTTTGAAGGGCGCGAAAGGCGAAATAATAAAATGCCACAATGTGGAGGGATTTGAGCATGGCTGAGCCACTGTGTGTCGCTGTGTGACAGCTGAGCAGCGAAAGGAAATTAATTGAGGAGCCGGCTCTCGCTCAATGGGAGTCAACTATTCTGATTCACTACAAGGCACTCTCTAAGCACGGCTCTCAGAGCTAAAGCTTTTGCACATGATACATTATCGAACGTTACGATACCGTTACGATACCTTTCCTCCAGTCAAGTCTGTCCCGTATTCAGCAAGTGAAAATAAAATAAACAATAAAAAGTGAATCAAATGGACCATTATGGCAAGGCTGGGATGGTCAATTTGGTAAAGTAAATCCATTGGGCATCTTTCTTTGCCTTTAGACAATAATTCTGATGCAAAAGAGCCAAACGGGACAGGCGCAAAAAAAAAAAAAAAAAAAGCATGTGAAAACACTCACAGATGTGTTCCATCGCTTGCAAAGGGCATCCCTCACCCTCAATCTCGCCAAGTGTGATTTTTGGCAAAGCCACAGTGACGTATCTAGGGAAACAGGTGGGTCAGGGACAAGTGTGCCCTATTTTGGCGAAAATCCAGGCCATACTGGATTTTCCTGCCCCTCGTACTAGGCGTGAGCTCCGCCATTTTCTTGGCATGGTGGGCTACTACCGGGGTTTCTGTCGAAATTTTCATAGAAGTGGTCGCACCCCTCACTAGCCTCACTACTGTGTTAAAACCTTTCGTGTGGTCCTCTGCGTGTCAGAGTGCGTTCCAGGCTGTTAAAACTCTCCTTTGCAGTGCACCAGTGCTGGCTGCCCCTGATTTTGCACGTCCTTTTAAATTAGAGGTAGATGCCTGCGGAGCAGGTGCCGTATTGCACCAAGATCAACATGGTGTGGATCACCCAATCGGCTATTTCTAAAAGAAATTCAATGTCCATCAGCAAAGGTACAGCACAATTGAAAAAGAGGCCCTTTCCCTGCTGTTCGCATTGCAGCATTTTGAGGTACGTCAGTTCCAGCCCCTCACCTGTGATAGTTTATACCAGCCACAATACCCTGGTGTTCTTAATGCGAATGCAGAACTAAAACCAAAAGCTCATGAGATGGTCTCTCCTGGTGCAAGATTTCATCCTGGAAATTCGCCATGAAAAGGGTACAGAAATGTATTAGCGGATGGACTATCACGTATTTTCCTTTAATCGTAACTGTCAAAACATCTACAAACGAGACATTTTGATTTTGGGAAGGGGGGTGTTACGGCCTGTGGCCATAAGAAGTCTGTGTGAGCTGCTGTGTTTATGTCTCTTAACTGTGTCTCAAGATTCTCTGCAGGTCCTTCCCCTAATGAAGAGTAGTGGGCTGCTGATTGGACCATGGAGCACGTGACTGCGTTCAAAAAGCCACTCTGACAGCTGCCGGGAGAGAGAGAGAAGCGAGCGAGCAGTTTTGACAGCAGACGTGGACCTGGCCCTGGTTTCCAACTTTTTGGGTTACTTTGTATCTGTGTAAGCGTGCTCTGTGAGAGCCGCCACTGGTGTATAAACTCAGTGCTTATGCATGCATAGGCTGAAGCTAAAGGGGTGAGCCGCCTTTTCTTTTGAACTGTTTTCTCCGGTTTCTGGGCTAGGAAGTTTAGTTAGTTTTCTCTGGCGGGACTTAATGGGTTTTGTTTATTAGTTTGGCCTGGGTTCACCCTGGAGCTATGCTTCCTGACATTAAATAAAATCACCTTTTTACTCATAACTGGTTTTCAGCTCTTTTGTTTGGGAACCAGGACGGGTAATTGCTTCTCTCTTCTCCAACCTTATGTGCGTCTCTACATGCCTAGGCTAGGGGTGTAACAGTGTACTCTCCACAATGCAGCTGTAGAACCTGCTGAGGATCATGGCTGACATACCAGATTTCCTCGGCCTCCTCAGGAAATACAGCCGCTGCTGAGCCTTCTTGACCAACTGTGTGGTATTCAGTGTCCAGGTGAGGTCCTCACTGATGTAGACACCCAGGTACCTAATGCTGCTCACCCTCTCCACTTCAAGGTCCCAGATAGACAGCGGCTGGTGAGGCCTCCTCTTTTTCCTTGTGTCCACATTCACCTCCTTTGTCTTGTCAGTGTTGAGGATGAGGTTGTTGTCCTCACACCATGACACTAGACCGACCACATCTCTCCTGTAAGCCGTTTTTTTCCCTCCAGTGATGTGACAGATCACTGCAGTGATCTTCAGTATGATGTTATCCCTATTAGAGGCGACACAGTAGTGGGTGTACAGGGTGTAGAGGATGGAGCTGAGGAAGCAACCCTGTGGGATGCCAGTGTTTGTAATAATGCTGGCTGAAGTCCTGTTGCCAATCCCGACGGTTTGGGGCCTGCCAGTCAAAAGGTCCTGTAGCCAGTCACATAGGGTGGGGTTCAGGCTGAGTTTGTGTGGGATGACAGTATTGAAGGCGGAGCTGTAATCAACAAAAAGTACCCTGATGTATGAGTCTTTCTTTTCCAGATGGGAGAGGGAATAGTGAAGGGAAGCAGCGATTGCGTCTGATGTGTACCTATTGAGCCGTTAGGCATACTGCAGGGGATCCAGAGTGTCTGAGATGTTGCTCTGGATGTAGGCCAGCACCACTCTCTTGAAGCACTTTGGAATGATTGGAGTCAGTGCAACTGGTCTATAGTCATTTAGGCAGGTGGCTGAGAATTCTTGGGAAGAGGGATGATGGTTGTGGTCTCAAAGCATGTGGGGAAAGTACTCTGGCTGAGGGAGAGTTTGAAGATGGAAGTGAGAACATCAGCCAGCTCGTTAGCACATGCTTTAAGATCTATCTAAGATCTATCTATATTTAAAAAAAAACGTCATTTTCTTTCTCTTTTTCCCCTCCTGCTTGTCAGCTGAGATATTGCTTAGACATTATTACACATATACTGTAATAACCACAAAAAAAATATTAAACATAATTGTCTGTGAAGGTTCTCAGTCATCCAGGTCATTGTAGTCAAAGGAGCTTGCAAAGAAAAGCGTCTGGACTTCTTTATTAACTTGCTTGAAGACGTTTCACCTCTCATCCGAGAAGCTTCTTCAGTTCGAGGGTCAAATGGTGGAGAGTCCCAGATTTAAACCAGGTTTAAGACTTTCAGACTGCCTCGAAGAGATTCTGGCAAACCATCAGGCGTCTCAGTAGGGGAAAGCGGTGCTCTACCTGCACTGTGTAGAGTGCTGGCGGAGTGCTGCTGACGTCGACTGAGAAAATTGTCAGGCGGTGGAAGGAATACTTTGAGGACCTCCTTAATCCCACTGACACGACTTCCGAGGAGGAAGCAGAGTCTGGGGGGAGGGGAGTGGGGGTGGGGGAGTGGAGTGTTTCAGTTTGCCATCTTGGGGAGAAATCAACACACATGGGTGTATGTCCTTTGTTGCTGACATTTATTGATAAAAACAGTACAAAAAACAAACCATTTGTACACATATTTACAAATAATTCAACATTGTCAGCAATCACTCACAATCCTGGCACTGCCATGGTACCTGTAGTCTGCATTTACCACATGTGTATCTTTTGCAGTGAACACATCGCACAGTGGCCTGATTTTTCTTGCATTTGTGTTTGACCTGACACGTGGCTCTTTTTCCAGGGCTAGGTGTGGAGGGTTCTGCCCGAAGCAACTGATCTTTTCTTGCCTTCTTCGCAGCTACATGAGAGTGAGCCAACTCTGTTGCAAGCGCCACCAGGAAGTCCACCCGTCTTTCCTTCGTCCCGGTGCATGCTTGATACAGCACATGTGCATTCAGTGCTGCCATGTCAATCATGTTATAAAACACGGCGACTGGCCAGCGCCGTGTTCCTTTGCGGACAGTGTACTCCCAAACAATCTGGTCCATCACATCCACGCCACACTTTGTTTTGTTGTAAAGGGTGACAGTGTTTAGCTTCCTTTTCGTGGTGTTATCAGTCTGAACCACGCTGTGCATGCTGCTAAGAATATAGACTGTCTTCTTCCGTTTGGCCGCATACGCCGTCAGCGTGGCAGCAGAGGTTGAAAACACCTAAGAAATAAGATAAATTGTTATTTTCATAGCCCTTTTACACACAATGAAACACATAAACATAGAACCACAAAAGACCTGCAACATACCTGAGTGGTGAATACATTGCGATCTGTCTGTCTAGTGGATTGAGGAATTTCCCTGCGAATCCTGTTGACTGTGCCAAGGATGGTGGTTTTCCGTCTAAGAAGTTTTTGTGCCAGTGAAAGCGATGTGAAAAAATTGCCCATGGTAACATTTCTGCCCTTGTCTAGGAATGGTTCCATCAGCCTCATTACTACATTTTCAGAAAGTCTCTCCCCAGTGGGACGACTGGGGTCCTTGCCAAGATATGGGAAGACATTGCAAATGTACTTGGATTTTAGGTCGCAAGCCACCCAAAACTTGATCCCAAACTTGTCAGGTTTACTTGCAATATACTGCAGGAAACAGCACCGAGTCTTTGATGGGAAAAGCTGTTCATCAATGGTGATATGTAGACCAGGGTTGTAGCACGTGATGCAGTTGGTGACAAATGATCCCCACACACTGGAAATTGCAGCAAACTTGTCAGTCTTTGCTCGATCACAGCGGGTGTTTCATGATGTTTTGGAAGCGGTTTCGTGCCATAATTCCAATTATCTGTGGGTTTCCCAGGTTTGCTGACCAGCAGTCATTTACAGATGGAAGCCTGCAAACCCCCCGCAAGATCACAATTGCAATAAATGCCATTAGTTCAGGGAGGTCCATGAACCAATGAACATGCTCCGTTTGCTGTGCATGTTGAATAGTCCATTCTTGAATGCTACGAAGCTGGTCAAGAGTGACGAAACACAGGAAGCTCTGAAGGCGACTCGAGATACTTCTCCTGGCCTTAGCCGTTGGCTCTCCATCTGCAGCGTACGCTTCTATTGGGGTGAAAGGGAGACAGGTCCCCACATGTTCTTCACGCCACACTGACAAGTTTGGGATCAAGTTTTGGGTGGCTTGCGACCTAAAATCCAAGTACATTTGCAATGTCTTCCCATATCTTGGCAAGGACCCCAGTCGTCCCACTGGGGAGAGACTTTCTGAAAATGTAGTAATGAGGCTGATGGAACCATTCCTAGACAAGGGCAGAAATGTTACCACGGACAATTTTTTCACATCGCTTTCACTGGCACAAAAACTTCTTAGACGGAAAACCACCATCCTCGGCACAGTCAACAGGATTCGCAGGGAAATTCCTCAATCCACTAGACAGACAGATCGCAATGTATTCACCACTCAGGTATGTTGCAGGTCTTTTGTGGTTCTATGTTTATGTGTTTCATTGTGTGTAAAAGGGCTATGAAAATAACAATTTATCTTATTTCTTAGGTGTTTTCAACCTCTGCTGCCACGCTGACGGCGTATGCGGCCAAACGGAAGAAGACAGTCTATATTCTTAGCAGCATGCACAGCGTGGTTCAGACTGATAACACCACCAAAAGGAAGCCAAACACTGTCACCCTTTACAACAAAACAAAGTGTGGCGTGGATGTGATGGACCAGATGGTTCGGGAGTACACTGTCCGCAAAGGAACACGGCGCTGGCCAGTCGCCGTGTTTTATAACATGATTGACATGGCAGCACTGAATGCACATGTGCTGTATCAAGCATGCACCGGGACGAAGGAAAGACGGGTGGACTTCCTGGTGGCGCTTGCAACAGAGTTGGCTCACTCTCATGTAGCTGCGAAGAAGGCAAGAAAAGATCAGTTGCTTCGGGCAGAACCCTCCACACCTAGCCCTGGAAAAAGAGCCACGTGTCAGGTCAAACACAAATGCAAGAAAAATCAGGCCACTGTGCGATGTGTTCACTGCAAAAGATACACATGTGGTAAATGCAGACTACAGGTACCATGGCAGTGCCAGGATTGTGAGTGATTGCTGACAATGTTGAATTATTTGTAAATATGTGTACAAATGGTTGGTTTTTTGTACTGTTTTTATCAATAAATGTCAGCAACAAAGGACATACACCCATGTGTGTTGATTTCTCCCCAAGATGGCAAACTGAAACACTCCACTCCCCCACCCCCACTCCCCTCCCTCCAGAATTCCTACTTAACAGCCTAATATACATATGAATGACTAGCCAATTTAGCTTCCACTTCCACCATTTGACTGCTCTCCGTGTTTTATAGGTAGGAATCCCTAAAATGATGGCTCGCGGGGGTTTAAGTGTCAACTAGCACCGGTGTTCACGGAGATCTTCAACCTCTCCCTGGCCCAAGCTGTGGTTCCCACGTGCTTCAAACAGTCCATTATTGTCCCTGTTCCAAAGAAACAACAGCCCGCTTGCCACAATGACTACCGTCCAGTAGCACTGACTTCAATTGTGATGAAGTGTTTTGAAAGACTGATGAGAGATCACATCACTTCTTCACTTCCTCCCACCATCGACTCACTTCAGTTTGCTTACCGGACTAATCGTTCCACAGACGATGCCATATCTCACCTGCTCCACACATCCCTGAGTCACCTGGACACTGGCAGAGGGAATTATGTTAGGATGCTGTTCGTGGACTACAGTTCAGCATTCAACACAATAATTCCCTCTAAGCTTTTCACCAAGTTGACGGATCTAGGACTCAGCTCATCACTGTGTCAGTGGATCCTCAACTTCCTCACAGACAGACCGCAATCAGTGAGGGTGGGAAAACAAGTCTCCCCCTCCATCTCACTCAGCACTGGAGTGCCTCAGGGCTGTGTTTTAAGCCCCCTGCTGTACTCACTGTACACTTATGACTGTGTAGCCACATCCGACACCACCTCCATTGTCAAGTTTGCTGACGACACTGCTGTTGTGGGCCTGATCTCCGACAACATCGAGACGGCCTACCTGGAGGAGATTAGGAACCTGGAGACCTGGTGCCAGGAGAATAACCTCCTCCTAAACATCAGCAAGACTAAGGAGCTGATCGTGGACTTCACTACAAAGCAGGCGAGGAATTACAAACCCCTCATCATCAGTGGCACGCCAGTGGAGAGAGTGGACAGTTTCCGATACCTGGGTGTCCACATCACTCAGGACCTGTCATGGTCCTGTCACATCAACACCCTGGTTAAGAAAGCCCGTCAGCGTCTCTTCTTCCTCAGAAGACTTAGAGACTTCCATCTGCCACTGAAGGTGCTCAAGAACTTCTACTCCTGCACCATCGAGAGCGTCCTGACGTCAAACATCTGCACCTGGTTTGGGAACAGCACCAAGCAGGATAGACGAGATCTGCAAAGGGTGGTGCGCTCGGCAGAACGCATCATTCAATCAGAGCTCCCTGACCTGCTGTCCATCTACACCAAGCGGTGCAAGTCCAAAGCTAGGAAGATTATGATGGACCTCTCCCATCCCAACAATGGACTCTTCTCACTGTTGAGGTCTGGGAAGCGCTTCTGCTCCCTTAAGGCCAAAACAGAGAGAATGAAGAGGAGCTTCTTCCCCCAGGCTATTCGGGGCCTGAACCAGGTGTAGGACTGGACTCTCCCAAACACGTCACTATAAGACTGGACTCTCACACACGTCACCACACGCACCACCACACATTTCCTATAATCCTATAATTCCTATAATTTATAATCCTTATCTTCATAATCTCTTCTGCTATTTGCACATTCTTTACTGCAAATTCCTAAGTTAATTTGTAAATTTTTGTAGTAAATTGTAAATATTGTAGAACTTTTCTTCTGTCATTTAATGGTCGGGCATTGTACAGCTACAAGCATTTCACCCCCATGTCATACTGTGTATGGTTGTGTGTGTGTGACAAATAAAATTTGAATTTGAATTTGAATTTGAATTTGAAAAGGGGATGACCCGCCAATTTCCAGGGGCGAGGTCACTGAGGTGGTTAAGCAACTCCTTGGTGGCAGAGTCCCTGGTGTGGATGAGGTCCGCCCTGAGTTCCTGAAGGCTCTGGACGTTGGAGGGCTGTCCTGGTTGACACGAGATCAGGGGCAGTACCCCTGGACTGGCAGACCGGAGTGGTGGTCTCCAGCTTTAAGAAGGGGGAACCAGAGGGTGTGTTCCAACTGCAGTGGGATCACACTCCTCAGCCTCCCTGGGAAAGTCTATGCCAGGGTGCTGGAAAGGAGAGTTGGACAAACTCTCCTTTCCAGCACCCTGGCATAGTCGAACCTCAGATACAGGAGGAACAATGCGGTTTTCGTTCTGGTCACGGAACACTGGACCAGCTCTTTATCCTCTCGAGGATACTTGAGGGTGCATGGGAGTTTGCCCAACCAGTCTACATGTGTTTTGTGGACTTGGAGAAGGAATTTGACCGTGTCCCTCGGGGTGTCCTGTGGGAGGTGCTGCGGGTGTATGGGGTGTCTGGCCCATTGCTACGGGTCATTCGATCCCTATACAACTGTTGCAAGAGCTTGGTTCGCATTGCCGGCAATAAGTCGGAGTCGTTCCCGGTGGGTGATGGGCTCCGCCAGGGCTGCCCTTTGTCACCGATTCTGTTCATAATTTTTATGGACAGGATTTCTAGGCGTAGCCAAATGGGGGTGGGCTTTCACTTTGGTGGCCTCAGAATCTCATCTTTGCTTTTCGTGGATGATGTGGTTCTGTTGGCTTCATTGGGTGAGGGCCTCCAGCTCGCACTGGAACAGTTCGCAGCCAAGTGTGAAGCAGCGGAAATGAGGATCAGCACCTTCAAATCTGAGGCCATGGTTCTCAGCCGGAAAAGGGTGAAGTGCCCACTCCGGGATGAGTTCCTGCCCCAAGTGGAGGAGTTCAAGTCTCTCGGGGTCTTGTTCGCGAGTGATGGGAGCCGGAGATCAACAGACGGATTGGTGCTGCGGCCGCAGTGATGTGGACGCTGCACCAGTCTGTCGTGGTGAAGAGGGAGCTGAGTGTAAAAGTGAAGCTCTGAATTTACTGGTCGATCTACGTCCTTACCCTCACCCATGGCCACGAGCTGTGGGTAGTAACTGAAAGAACGAGATTGCAGATACAAGCGGCGGAAATGAGCTTCCTCCGAAGGGTGGCTGGCCTCTCCCTTAGAGATAGGTTGAGAAGTCCAGCCATCCGGGAGGGGCTCAGAGTAGAGCCGCTGCTCCTCCACATTGAAAGGAGCCAGCTGAGGTGGTTCGGGCATCTGAAAAGGATGCCTCCTGGGCACCTCCTGGGTGAGGTGTTTTTCCCACTGGGAGGAGGCCCCGGGGCAGTGATACTGTGATAGAGAAAATATCATAAAACATCCCTAAAAATTGATTCTGTTCATCTGGACGTAGCATTTTCAGTGGGAGAAACATTTCGTCACTCATCCAAGTGACTTCTTCAGTCTCAGCTGACTGCAGGTTTCCCCAATCTTATAAACAGTACATTTGCATAATGACTGAAACCAGCCCACTGAAGGAACAATGTGCTGCGAGGTCAGGTCCTTGATCATTAATATGCAAATTCTCATGAGCATTGATCAACCACCACTGATCAATGCCCATGAGTACCATTCACAGAGAGTTGAAAGGCTGCAATTGTAGCCTTGGCAGCATTGTAAGATGGTGACAGATGTACCCTTAGGCCCCCTCCTCGATTCAGAGATGGTCTTTCCCTTTTCATGTAAATGGCCTCCTTGACTCCACGCTCAAACCAGCATTTCTCCCTGTCCAGGATGTGTACATCCTCATCATTGAAAGAGTGTCCACTGCATTGGCCTGTAGGTGTAAGTAGACTGCAGAGTCCTGGCCTGACGAGGTAGCTCTTCTGTGTTGTGCAATCCGCTTAGCCAGAGGTTGTATAAATCCTGCCAATCCTCCTGGCAATTAACACCGATCCTTGGGGTGGACCAATTTTTGGCGCAGCGTGCTTTGAGGTTTAAAAGCCACAGAGATGCGGTGTTTAGAAAAAATGCGTCTCAACTGTTTCGATACTCCTGACACATATGGGATCACTACAGGTTTTCGCTTGGGCAGCGGTTGTCCTTCTCTCCTGGATCACCTGGAGCTTTCTTTTGGCGCCTTCCCAGGTTTGACAAAAGTCCAGCTGGGATAACCACATTTACTCAGGGCCTTCTTGATGTGCTGTTCTTCTGCCTCCCTGGCCACTGTGTCTGTGAAGATGGTGTTCACTCTGTGTTGTAGCGTCCTGATGACACCCAGTTTGTGCTCCAGTGGATGATTAGAGTCAAACCTTAAATACTGATGTGTAGGTTTACAGTACACATGAGCTTTTAAATGTCCCCCATTACTGATGGAAATCTCACAGTCTAAGAAGGCTAACCTGCCACTTTTCATATCCTCCCTGGTGAATTTGATGTGTCGGTCCATCGAGTTAATGTGATCCGTGAATTGTGGTACGTCCTGAGATTTGATTTTTACCCAGGTGTCATCCACATACCTGAACCAATGGCTTGGTGGTGTTCCAGGGTAGGATAACAAAGCTTTTCCACTTCTTCCATGTACAAGTTTGCGACGAAGGGTAAAACTGGGGAACCCATGGCACACCCATGTTTCTGCCTGTAGAGCTGACCCTTGTTTGTGAAATAGGTAGAGTTGGATGTCTCGAGACCGGTCTTGGTCTCGAGACCGGTCTCGAGACTACTTTTACGTGGTCTTGGTCTCGTCTTGGTCTCGACGTACTTTGGTCTTGGTCTTGTCTTGGTCTCGCTGTCTCGGTCTTGCTGTCTCAGGTCAACATAGTGGTCAGGAGATTTGGAGTCAACAGTATCCATGACACACAGCGTAACGTTCGATAATGTATCATGCGCAAAAGCTTTAGCTCTGAGAGCGGTGCTTAGAGAGTGCTTTGTAGTGAATCAGAATAGTTGACTCCCATTGAGCGAGAGCCGGCTCCTCAATTAATTTCCTTTCGCTGCGCAGCTGTCACACAGCGACACACAGTGGCTCAGCCATGCTCAAATCCCTCCACATTGTGGCATTTTATTATTTCGCCTTTCGCGCCCTTCAAACACAACTAAATGCAACTCGTTAGATTGAGCAGTATGCCCGGTCAGTAAGTTACAGAAATGTCAGCGACTTCGTCTGTCATAAAGTTTTTTTAAGGTTTTTTTTTTGCGCCTGTCCCGTTTGGCTCTTTTTCCATCAGAATTATTGTCTAAAGGCAAAGAAAGATGCCCAACGGATTTACTTTACCAAATTGACCATCCCAGCCTTGCCGTAATGGTCCATTTGATTCACCTTTTATTGTTTATTTTATTTTCACTTGCTGAAGGGGAGAAAGAAAGAGGGAAAAAGAAACAGCTGAGAAGTGGGACAAGGGCAAAAAACAAAAACCAACAGAATGGGCAGAAAAAAAAAAGAAAAAAAATGCATCTATCGATCACCTGGATCACCTGGCAGCTGGAGATGGGGAGGGAAGGAAGGGAGGGACAAGTGACCCCTCCCTGGGGCCAGCTCCCCCGATGACCCCAGTAGGCACCCCATACTCCGCGACCCGCCAGGGAAAGGGGGCCCAGGCCCATCCAGACCGGAGCCCAGTGCAGCAGCGCCGCCCGGCCCCACAGAGCCCGGGACAGTCCACCCAACCCCACCACAGAGAAAACTGCACCCACCCCACCATCCACTCATCTTCCAGACTACATGAGACAATAGACGCCCAGGCTGAGATCTTCCTCCACCTCTCCTGTATCTCCCCCTCCTTTTTTTTTTCTTTAGCCATCAGAATTCATTATATTGTCATATAATGAATGAGGCTAAATAGGAAGACTTCAACCAAATCTGCAAACTTTTAGAATTACAAGTTTTGACAGTTTGAATATAACTAAAGAAAAGTTTAAACAGTTTCTTGAAGTGGTTTTAAACTATCATGCATTAAACTAAATGATGGTTTTTGACTTTTAATAAACAATGCTAATTTAGCTGATTAACTGTGGTTTCTGCCTCACCTATAAATGTCATGAAACTGTTATAAAAAGCTTATACTGCTACCTACACTGATGTAAATGACATCTTCAGATAAACAGTGTCAGTGTCATGAATCCCAGAGAATGTGTAGAAGAATGGACCTGTTTTATTTGTTTCTATAGATTTCTGAAACAGCTTACCGTAATAAAACTAGTAAGATCTGTTTTGCTTTTTGGTTTTTTGGTTTTTTTTTGTGTCCCGTTTGGATCTTTAGCCATCAGAAGTGTTGTCTTAAGGCCAAGAAAGATGCCAAGCGTATTTATTTTACCAAGTGGATCATCATGGCCTTGCCATATTGGTCCATTTGGTTGACCTTTATTATAATTATGAATTTATTTTATTTTCAGTTCCTACAAACGGGACAGACATGACTGGGGGATAGGACAGGGAGAAAGAATGAAAGAAAGAGAGGGAGAGAAAGAAAACCAAAGGGGAGAAGAGACGGTGAGAAGGGGGGGAAGAAAGAAAAAAAACAAAAAAACAAACAAAACAAACAAAACACCTGGGTCACCTGTATGGAGAAAAAAAACAGAAGAGAAAACAAACAACAAAGAGCAACATAATAAAAAAAACAGCACCATCACAATAAACTAGCTAGCAGTAAATATCAGTAGATACTAAATAATAAACGATATTGTGCAGCACGCAAGATAGACAGCGCACAATGTGCTTTGAGGCAGCAGCCAAGAAAGCTGTAGTCCGCGTCTGTGAACACCCGTGTGTACACCTGTGTGCATACCTGTGTGGATCAGCATGCTTGCATTCCAAAGGTTTCTCCATGTAACGATCTGCTAGGGAGTGTGGGGAGCCATAGCCCCGTCCTCCAGGGTATGAGGCAGGTATGGAGGAGATCAAAACTCCAGACATCCAGAGGCCCTCAGAACACAAGTATCTCCCCCTCCTGCAGAGAGAGTTCCTGAAGAGAGGAAAGCTCCTGCAAGATGTGACAACCTCCCTCACCAGTTGAAGAGCCCCCCAGGTGGCTCGACGCACCGGCGGCACCCTGCGCCAGGGCTGGGCCCCCATGCACCCACCCGCCCACAACCCCGGCAACACACCAACCAGGACCCATCACGCCCATCCCGGACCCACCCAGGGGCAGCCAGGCTACCAGGTCAGTAACCCACGTCCGTCAGCACAGACCCTCCCCTAGCTCCGCCTGTCATAAAGTTTGCGTTCATAGAACACAAAGAGTTTTTGGTAAATGCAAAAAAGAAGCATTCGGCAAAGTGCACGTTTTGCAAAGTCTCCTTGACCGAGACAGCCAGGACTACCTCAACCTTCACCAGGCAACTGGAGCGCAAACACCCTCAAAGGTAAGCTAGCCAGTAGCCATCTATCCATCTTCAAACTCTTCTAACTACCTTTCCAACCTGAGATTACCAGGTCATGTTTATGTAATATTGTTATTTATAATGTGTTCTTCAAACATTATAAATTATATAGGGACAGTTTTTTTGCAACCGTCCCTGCAGACTTAACTTTAACTTAACGTTACGTTAAATGCTATGTACAGGTAGCTAGCGCTAGCAGTAGCTATCAGCTACTTAAACAATTTTCATTAACTTTAGGTATTTTGGTAAATTCATTGAGCAGAAATATATCGAAACCATTTCAGTGAGCACTTTAAGGGCCGGTATGGTGTGGTTTGTTCTGGACTTTAATGGGCATATTTATGTGGTTGCTGACTCGTAAGTAAGGATGGGCGTTTCAAGAGTGTCCCTATAACATTGCTCGGCTAACAGCGGCGTTCTCGACAGTGAAGCCCAGATCAGAGCGGTCTATGGCTCTGGTCCAGATAGCACGGATCGCAAAACTGAGTCCTAAGGTTCTTTAATCGAACTTAAGGACCTTTGACTATGACTTTCTTAGGTGTTTTCTACTATGTTGCCCTACTAAACCAGTCCAGTGTGTAGGGGCTATTTTAGCATTATTAGACACAGTTATTTTGTATTGGTGTAACTTCAGACTTTATTGAGTAGTTCATTTCTTGTCAATACAGCTGTGTCTGATAGCTGACTGGCAGGAGGAGGCTTAATGCAACCTGCAACGTTAATGCACAGACATTTTGTCTTTTGTAGATTCCATTCAACTGTTTTTCTGTTCTTGTTATTTAAGGTCTTGCAACCCTGAACACTCCAGTATTTTCATTATTACTAGTTGTGCCTAATGATCTATATGTGTCACACTGGATTAGATTAGGTTATTTTGTATGCAAAGGTCTGCCCTCATTGATAGGTTTAAAATTACTGTGCTTGTAAGATACAGTAGTTTTTGTGGTTGAATAGAAACCGATGTTTTACAGATTCTTATTTCCCTGTTTTGTAGGTACTTGGAGTACAAAGCAGGATCTGCAACATCAGTGATAGCGGTCAATCCCACACAGCCTCAATTATCATTGTTTGCTCCAAGCATCCACTTATTTTCCCCAAATTCACCCAGGCAACAGGCCATCACCCAGTCCATCCTCCAGGACCTTATAGTTGGATGCTCTCTCCCCCTGTCTATCGTTGAGAATCCACATTTTAGACACTTCCTGAATGTCTTGGATAGCAAATACACTCCTGTGTCTAGAACCACCTTGACAGAGAAGCTGATACCTCACCTTGTCACTAAATTGAAGGGTGACATAATCAAAGCCCTGGAAGTCCAGCCAAATGTAGCAATAACAACAGACCTCTGGTCTGACCGGAGGCTTTGTACTTTCCTGGGAGTTACTGCTCATGCTGCCTGCAAGAACAAGAACTCTTACAGTTTACAATCATTTTTGCTTGACTGTAGGCGTTTCACTGGGAAGCACTGCGGCTAACGAATCGCCTCAGCATTTGACAGAATAGTTGAGGAGTATGGCATTGGCCATAAAATAAGCTACATTCTGACGGATAATGCATCCAATATGAAGCGGGCCTTTAAAGTCAGGATGCCAGAAGTAGAGCACCCTGTAGGTGACAGCAGTGATGACCTCGATGATGAAACAATGTGGGAGGATGCAGAAGGTTCTGATCCATGGTCAACGGGTGAACGTCTTTATAGCTAGAGCCATTGCCAAAACCAGCAAGTTTACAAACCTGCTGCACAGCAGTAGTAACCACAAAGACTTGTTTGAGGCACACTTTGTCTCCAATAAGTCCATCCCAGCAGGAAACAACACCCGCTGGAATAGCATCTACAGACAGTTAAAGGCTCTGATCACACTTGACCACAGGGCCATCACTGAAATGTGCAGCAATACAGAGAATTTAGTGTTTTCAACCCGAGAGTGGGCTCAGCTGAAAGACCTTTGTGCTTTGCTTGAGCCTTTTTCTGATGCAACAGACCTTACAGAAGGTGATCATCAGGTGACTATTAGCATGGTGGTCCCCACTGTTCTGGACTTGAAGAATCATCTTATAAAGATGGAAGTACAAATGCCCCAGGCAGTAACTATAGTCAGGGCACTGAAAAGATCCTTAGAGAAACGGTTCTCTGGAATTTTCAGGCAGATTTGCATGGACGAAAAGGATCCAGAAGAGCCGTTTAGCCATCGGATCTACTTCCTTGCCACCATGCTCGACCCCCAGTTTGGACTGACCTGGGTAGATTTAGATGTCCAAAATGGTGAAACCGGACCAGCACTGAAGAGGTTCAGAGATGACCTTAAAAAGTCATTAATAGGTGACTGTATAATAATAATTTATTGTTATTGTTGTTTTTGTTGTTCCACTTATTATCACTGTCTTTGGTTTTATAGCATCATTAGAAGCATCCTGTCTAATCCTGTCTTTGTGTGTGTGTGTGCACCCTTTTCCAGACCTTTTGATCACAGAGGTAGACAGAGACGGACCTGCAGCACCAACAGAAGAAGACACAGAATTATCAGATAGTGACTCGAGCACTGATGCACAAATAAGCAAGTACCTAGACAGCATAAATGACTCTGACTGTGATGCACTCACCTTTTGGTCAAAAAACAAATAGCATTTCCCCAGTCTACACAGTGTTGCCTTGAAGGTCCTCTCTGTCCCTGCCTCTTCTGCCCCAGTTGAGAGGGTTTTTAGTAGAGGAGGCATTCTAATGAGACCCCACCGCGCACGGCTAGGCTATAAGATGTTGCAATCTTTAGTTTTCTTGAAGTGCAATCAATCACTGTTTTAAAATGTGAACTGTTTTCTCTCACTCCTCTCTGAAAATATGCTGTTTGTACATTATATATTTGTTCATAAGATATTTGTTATTTGTTCATAATGTCTGTGTTCTATTGTTCCTGCCCTACTGAACAACAGGCTTGATTTCATTGGCAGTGTGTTGTAATCTCATGCCACTGAAAACATCAAGATGCCAGAATCTTTTAAGCACTTGTTCTTATTCTTATTAATGCACAATTTGTATTGGTATGTAATATTTGTAGTTTGCATCTGATTCATGTGAGGTGTGCACATGTCTTTATATTGTTTGATTACAGAATTTTACTTAAAATGGTTGTTTGACTAAATAAATGTGACCATTGACTTTTAAATAACATCTGCATATCACTTTGCGTTGACAGGCCTTATCCATTTTAGGGAAGTTGATATCATACAGTGTAATTTGGCTAGTACTACTACAATAGGACATGATGCAATTTCAAGTTTATAATCTTCAGTTTGATGTTACAATTTTATCTATATATAACGTATAACTGAAACCAGTTACATATTTCATATTTTACAGTTGTTGGAGGTGATCGCTGTTTTGTCAGATGACTTTGGGGCCAGTCAGTACCATCATGTCAGCCCTCAAAAGCACACAAAAGTTAGTCTTTTTTGTCCCGGTCTTGGTCTCGGTCTTGGTCTCGATACCCTCTGGTCTTGGTCTCAGTCTTGGTCTCGATACCCTCTGGCCTTGGTCTTGTCTTGGTCTCGTATTAGGCGGTCTTGACTACAAGTCTAGAAATAGGTGTAATGAAGACACAGTTCCAAAAGCAAACTCACTTTGTCGATGCTGAGATTGGTTCTGTTGCTGAGGTTGGGGTCATCCTGTAATCGCTTACGGACTACCTCCAACGCTTCAATGAATAGGATGCAACATCGTACGAGACCATGGTTTCATCTGCCTCCATAATGACATCTCTCACCTTCTCAACAAAATCCTGGATGTGGATGTGGTGTTCAGAACTGCCTACCAACAGGTTGAGGATCGAAGCCACAAACTTAGAGATGTTATAGGTGACCGAGTTGATCAATCAGTCTTAAAGGTGCACCCTGTTTATGTGTCTTCGGTAAACCATACAGACTTCATCCAGACATCATAAAACATATTAATATGTGATTGAACTAATGAGAAATTGCTTTGAAGTAAAACAGTGTTTAAATTGAATGAAAGATTAAGAAAAGTACTGATTATAAATCCTGTTGAAGTACAGCATATAAATCTATAAGACCCAGCTGAAAAGTATGTGAAGAACACACATATATCATTTAGCTGGCTGCTCAGCACCTGTATTACCTTCTGGAAGTGTTTTGCAGTGGCTGACCTTCATTCATCTTTATCATGGTTCCTTTTGGGTTAACAGGTGCTTGTAGCTGTTCTGTATGATAATAATAATATATTTTATTTATATTTTAAAATACCCAAGGATAGCATACAATAAATGAACAAAAAAACAGGAAATTTAATAGTGGCAATGTGATCACAGGGAAACAGCAGTTTTAAACAGATGGGTTTTGAGATTTATAAAGTGATAGTGAAGCAAGTGATGAAAGACAATTCACTGAAGAGACTTGACTGGCCCACAGGACTGATCACAAGGACTTTTCCAAGTGATGACGGAAAGGTAAGCAAGGTTGAGGTGAAACTGATTATTGTCGATACTGTTGACCATAATATTCTATTAGAGCGATTAGAACATGCTGTAGGTATCGCAGGTACTGAGCTGCAGTGGTTTGTATCATATCTATCTAATAGACTCCAGTTTTTTAATGTAAATGGAGAGTCATAGCATACATTTACACTGCTATGCAGATGACACCAAGCTCTATCTATCTATGAAGCCAGATAACACACACCAATTAGTTAAACTGCAGGAATGTCTTAAAGACATAAAGACCTGGATGGCCGCTAACTTTCTGCTTCTTAATTCAGATCAAACTGAGGTTATTGTACTCGGCCCTGAAAATCTTAGAAATATGGTATCTAACCAGATTCTTACTCTGGATGGCATTACCTTGGCCTCCAGTAACACTGTGAGGAACCTTGGAGTCATTTTTGACAAAGAATATGTCCTTCAATGCACATATTAAACAAATATGTAAGACTGCTTTCCTCCATTTGTGCAACATTTCTAAAATTAGAAATATCCTGTCTCCGAGTGACGCTGAAGAACTAGTTCATGCATTTATTACTTCCAGGCTGGACGACTGTAATTCATTATTATCAGGAAGTCCTAAAAACTGAAAAGCCTTCAGCTAATCCAAAATGCTGCAGCAAGAGTCCTGACAGGGACTAGAAAGAGAGAGCATATTTCTCCAGTATTGGCTTCCTTTCATTGGCTCCCTGTTAAATCCAGAATTGAATTCAAAATCCTGCTCCTCACATACAAGGTCTTAAATAATCAGGCCCCATCTTATCTTAATGACCTTGTAGTACCATATCGCCCCATTACAGCACTTCGCTCTCACACTGCAGGCTTACTTGTTGTTCCTAGAGTATTTAAAAGTAGAATGGGAGGCAGAGCCTTCAGTTTTCAGGCCCCTCTTCTGTGGAACCAGCTTCCAGTTTGGATTCAGGAGACAGACACTATCTCTACTTTTAAGATTAGGCTTCAAACTTTCCTTTTTGCTAAAGCATATAGTTAGGGCTGGACCAGGTGACCCTGAATCCTCCCTTAGTTATGCAGCAATAGGTGTAGACTGCTGGGGGACTCCCATGATGCAGTGAATTTTTCCTTTTCAGTCACCTTTCTCACTCACTATGTGTTAACAGACCTCTCTGCATTGAATCGTACTTGTCTCTCTTCCACAGCATGTCTTTATCCTCTTTTCCTTCTCTCACCCCAACCGGTCGCAGCAGATGGCCCCGCCCCTCCCTGAGCCTGGTTCTGCTGCAGGTTTCTTCCTGCTAAAAGGGAGTTTTTCCTTCCTACTGTTGCCAAAGTGCTTGCTCATAGGGGGTCATATGATTGTTGGGTTTTTCTCTGTATCCATTATTGTAGGGTCTATCTTACAATATAAAGCGCCTTGAGGCAACTGTTGTTGTGATTTGGTGCTATATAAATAAAATTGAATTGAACTGAACTGTAACTAGGAACTAAGAAAACAAGAGCTAGGAAAACCAGGACTCTAGACTAACTTTTTGCTACGGTTGCACTGGTGCACCTAACTTTGTTTCTTAGGTGCACCAGTGCAAAAGCACCCACATTTTTCAACCGCATCACTAACACTGCAGCTTTACATGTTCACTTTTTTTTTTTAAATTGCTGTCCATACAGACAATTTTGGTTTGTAAATGATTAACTAACAATCTTGTCAACACAAAATTCTTTATTTGGAGCACATATCTACAAAAAAGATAAGTTACCATATTTATTGGACCATAAGGCGCACCGGATTATAAGGCGCATTAAACAAAACCAAAGAGTCAGATAAATCAAACTTTACTCAACTCATTCTTCTTGCTTCCTCCACTTCTGTACTATTGATTCATTAATGTTGAATTCTCTCGCAGCTGCTCTATTCCCATGTTCCACTGCGGAGTCAGTACTGCGGCGTTCAGCTACTCTAAGCAGAACCTTCATGATTGGTTTAGCCAACTATATGGCCATAATGTTTTCTGCTGTTGGCCACACAGAGACTTTCAGAGTTGCAGAGACTTTTTTTTTTTACCCGAACGGCTGGTTGCACTGGTGCGACCTAGGATTTTCTTTAGTCACACCACTGAGAAATTTGGTTGCATTTGCCGTGGGGAAGTCACTGGGACTTCAAATGAGCATATATTAGCACAGGTATCGATAAAGGACTAAACACTTTTACTAACCGCAGGCAGACGGACAGGTGCTCTGCTGGTGGGATTGAGCGCCTGTAGTTGGTGTCTAGGCGGGCGATGCGGGCCGACGCAGGACAGCAGCTCCTCAAACTGGGCGAGGGAAAGACGGTGGTACCGCTGAAAGCGGCCGTCATCCAGACACAGCTCCTGGAGCAAGTGGTGAAACTCATCAAACTGCTTCTGGAGGACCTGATGGACCCAGGTACGGCGAGGACGACCTTTACGCCGCTGCTCTGCTCTCCACAGTGAATAGAGAAGGGAGACTCTCTCTTCAAACGCTAGTTCGACAGCTGCTATCTTGCAAACATACCATCTGGCACTACTTCCTCCCACATTTCTGCTTCACGCGCATGAAAATTGCACATTTTGAAGCGCGACCAATTCACGTTGGTCGCACGTCGAGGTGCGAATGTGCACGTGACCAGCTACGGGGAATCTGGTGCTTTTTGGTCGCGTCTATCGCGTTCTGTGTGAACTCACCGTAAGGAATGATGAGGGAATGAGACACAGGAGGAAAGCACAGCTGGGAGTAGGGATGGGTATCTGCCTTATTACAAAACCTGCCATTACTGTGCATTTAGGTGACCATGATGAACGAGACAGACAGAGTCTGGCTGGCGCTCGCTGGCACCGGTAGCGTCTCCTTTCAGGCCAGGATAGACGAATGTCACCGAGCAGTGACTAATTTTGTGGTAAAAGGCTTGCACCCATTTGCCACAGCAGATGCCCCCGATTTTCGGTAAGTGAATGTGTTTAATTGTAGGCAGGGACATTACTGGATATTCTTGTGTAATTGCTACAGAATCATTTATGTTATACTTTGTTATTGTTACAGAAGAATATTTACAGTGGGGCAAAAAAGTATTTAGTCAGCCACCGATTGTGCAAGTTCCCCCACTTAAAATGATGACAGAGGTCAATAATTTGCACCAGAGGTACACTTCAACTGTGAGAGACAGAATGTGAAAGAAAAATCCATGAATTCACATGGTAGGATTTGTAAAGAATTTATTCGTAAATTAGGGTGGAAAATAAGTATTTGGTCACCTCAAACAAGGAAAATCTCTGGCTCTCACAGACCTGTAACGTCTTCTGTAAGAAGCTTTTCTGTCCCCCACTCGTTACCTGTATGAATGGCACCTGTTTGAACTCATCATCTGTATAAAAGACACCTGTCCACAGCCTCAAATAGTCAAACTCCAAACTCCGCCATGGCCAAGACCAAAGAGCTTTCGAAGGACACCAGGAAAAGTATTGTAGACCTGCACCAGACTGGGAAGAGTGAATCTACAATAGGCAAGCAGCTTGGTGTGAAAAAATCAACTGTTGGAGCAATCATCAGAAAATGGAAGACATACAAGACCACTGATAATCTCCCTCGATCTGGGGCTCCACGCAAGATCTCATCCCGTGGGGTCAAAATGATCATGAGAACGGTGAGCAAAGATCCCAGAACCACACGGGGGGACCTGGTGAATGACCTGCAGAGAGCTGGGACCAAAGTAACAAAGGTCACCATCAGTAACACACTACAACGGCAGGGAATCAAATCCCGCAGTGCCAGACGTGTTCCGCTGCTGAAGCCAGTGCATGTCCAGGCCCGTCTGAAGTTTGCCAGAGAGCACATGGATGATACAGCAGAGGATTGGGAGAATGTCATGTGGTCAGATGAAACCAAAGTAGAACTTTTTGGTATAAACTCAACTTGTCGTGTTTGGAGGAAGAAGAATACTGAGTTGCATCCCAAGAACACCATACCTACTGTGAAGCATGGGGGTGGAAACATCATGCTATGGGGCTGTTTTTCTGCCAAGGGGACAGGACGACTGATCCGTGTTAAGGACAGAATGAATGGGGCCATGTATCGTGAGATTTTGAGCCAAAACCTCCTTCCATCAGTGAGAACTTTGAAGATGAAACGAGGCTGGGTCTTCCAACATGACAATGATCTAAAACACACCGCCCGGGCAACAAAGGAGTGGCTCCGTAAGAAGCATTTGAAAGTCCTGGAGTGGCCTAGCCAGTCTCCAGACCTCAACCCCATAGAAAATCTGTGGCGGGAGTTGAAAGTCCGTGTTGCTCGGCGACAGCCCCAAAACATCACTGCTCTCGAGAAGATCTGCATGGAGGAATGGGCCAAAATACCAGCTACTGTGTGTGCAAACCTGGTAAAGACCTATAGTAAACGTTTGACCTCTGTTATTGCCAACAAAGGTTATGTTACAAAGTATTGAGTTGTATTTTTGTTATTGACCAAATACTTATTTTCCACCCTGATTTACGAATAAATTCTTTACAAATCCTACCATGTGGATTCATGGATTTTTTTTTTCACATTCTGTCTCTCACAGTTGAAGTGTACCTCTGGTGCAAATTACTGACCTCTGTCATCATTTTAGGTGGGGGAACTTGCACAATCGGTGGCTGACTAAATACTTTTTTGCCCCACTGTATTTTATTGTTTTACATTTACAATTTTTTTTCCTGGGGATCCTGTGACACCCCATCGAAGAGCCGTAGGTTGTGGATCTCTTAAGATCTCACTGTAGGGTTTGTAAGGCCATGTTACTCCTTAATTTCTATCTTGTTCAAAGAGAAGATATAAAACACAGTTCTAAGCTAATCGACCTTCGTGTTCTCCTTTTTTTAAAAAGAATCGATAAGAGAATCGATAAAGAATCGAATCGTTAAACAGAATCGAAAATGGAATCGGAATCGTAAAAATCTTATCAATACCCATCCCTAGCTGGGAGTAATCAAACATAACAAGACATGGGGAAGCAAAATTAGATACACCACACGCAGGACTGGGACACATAAATAACAAATAATCAAGAAATATCAATTAAACACAAAACACTGGGTAACACCCAGAACCACAACAGTGGCTTTACTGCTGTGTTTGTTATATTGTGCATTGATCCAACGTTTTTATTGGTTTTATTTCTGCTTGTGTCAACAGTTTCACACTTTATCCTTAGTAAACCATTCAACCCAACACATTGGCCTGTTCCTTGAATTTTGATTAGGAGGATGTTTAGCTGTCTGTAAAGCTGAATCTATGTTCGTGAGAACAGTGACTTTATTGTTAATTTCATCATTTGTGTGAAATCTGTCCATTTATTACTCACTTTAAATCTGTACATATGTTCTCTTCAGAAAATGTGATACATAGAGTAAGGTTAGTAGGACTAACTGATGACACTGTGAGTGTATGGCGAAAGCATAACTATGAGTTGCATAACTAATGATTTCACCATAAGCCTCCTAATGATTTCATAACTAAAATCATTAGGAGGCTTATGGTGCTAAAGGGCAAGAGAAAAGTGCAACATCAAATCAGTCAGTACATCTGAGCCAAATCCTGTAACTGTTTATCCTGTAATACCATGTAATTTAGAAATGTAACCCCTCGTCTACATCTCAAATTGCTTCTGTCCACTGTGAATTAGGCTTCATAATGAGGTAGTGTAAACATACAGCAGTAGTTAATGGTGCTAGCAGTTTGTGCTGGTCCTTAGAGGAATACATTGTTGCTTTGTTTATAATTATATTTCTACTTTCAAATCAGCTCTTTTCTCTTGCGGATCTGCTATGTGCTACACTGAGTGTGACAATGTCTTCCACCCACTTACTGCCTGCCTATTATGTCTGCAGGAGTGCATAAGCAGCCCAGCTCAGGGCAGTCTCAGTCAAGTTTTCCTGTGCTGTAGCAGCCAGGTGTGTCTCACTGACACATCTGACAGCTGGCTAACTTCCTACTGATGTCTTTTCTTCAACAAGAATAGTTGGCTGAGGTGCCAGACTCCAGGCAGTGCCGGCAGGGACAATGCCATCATGAGAGACATAATAATTAAATGATTTTATCTCCAAGAAAGTAAAAAGGGGAAAATGTATGAAACATGTTAACTAATCACCAATAGGGTCATTTAGATATTTGTTTTTTAAAGTTAGCCCCAAATAAATCCCAGCAAGTGGAATGTCTGAGTCACAAAGTAGAAGACAAACAGTTAAATTGTACAATGAAGAAATCGCAAATCAAAAATCAACCAAAAAATATGTCTGAATGTAAATAATAAATATGAGGTAAACCAAGTAATGACCCTAGAGATGAACACATTTTACACAGTTTGGTTCCTAAAAAAGTTCTGTGTGTGTGCATGTGTGCATATTCTGTAGTTTGCTTTTTAATATTTGCTTAGGTATACCTACATTTAATCTAAATATTAAGTTATTTTTTTAAAATACATTTACATTTAAAGCAACAGTACAAAATGTTACTTTCTAAAAATAAGTAAATAAGCAAACTAGTAAATGAGTTCATTACAAATATCACTGAGTGTGAGTTTTTTTGGAAATTCAATTAAAATCGTTCCTTCAGGTTTTTAAAGACAGACCGCTCAAACAGCAATCTTGTTTTTTATTTAGTTCAAAATGATACAGAATGAACCACTGGCTAGACGTTGATGTCGCTTAGTCACAATTACTTTGTGACTTCCCAGATAACGTTTTTGGCAACTATGTCAGTGCAGCTTATTTACATACTACCACTTTCTCCTATTTGTGTTTTGCTGTCCAATGGACAAAAAGAAAAGAAAAAGCAAAGTGAGATGAATCTAGATCAAAATTGAAGCTGTCAGTCATCTTTATCTGTTGCCTAGCTCGGCTACCTGTAGGTCTGCAGACACTGATGGCACAATCTCCCCAAGAAAATATAAGAAGAAAAACAATTACAGTGGAGCCCTCTCGACTGTCACTAACCACTCACAGGTTCTGTCTTCCTGTTTGTCACTCTCAGCTTGTAAAGAAACTTAAGGTCTCTCTCCCTCTCTCCCTCCCTCTCACTCTCTCTCTCTCTTTCTCTCTCTCTCTCTCACACACACACACACACACACACACACACACACACACACACACACACACACACACACACACACACACAAATGCAACTCTGTCTTTCTCTGTTTTCCGAACGGTAAACGTTATGAAGAAAGAAGTGTTTGCAATGACAAGAAGGTATGGAGTTCCATTTAAAACATAATAACTGATCAAATCCTGCAAGCTTTGGAATTTAGCCCTAAGGCCTTTATTTGGACAGATTCTAAAATGCTAGTCTTATTAAATGCTACACTGCTGAATAAAATATTATACTATTAAGAAATTTATAGTGTTCCTCCTTTGGTTCGTACTTAATATCACATTATAATACAAATTGAAAATTTAATGGTGATTATGTGGATTTAATCTGTTGCATAATTTCTAATGTGATATGTAATAAAGTTTAAGTGTTTTATAACCAAAGCAACTTCAGTAGCAAGCAGGAACTAAATTGTGAGTTAATATCTTGCAATTGTAATTATGACCTTGTTTATATTTTATAGTTATTGGTCAGTATATGATGAGGGCCTGGACAGTGTTTGCACTGTCTTTCCTTCACAAGTCAGAACAAGTAATCAAGTACATCTGGTAGTAGCTGTTAGGATAGGAAAGTGTTTATACCATCACCTACATTGTATTGTCTCCATAGAGGCAGGAAATTTATCAATTGATCCTGAAGCAGTTCTACAGGGTGGGCTATTTATTTGGATACACTGTAATAACATGGGAATGGTTGGTGATATTAAAGTCCTGTTTGTGGCACATTAGTATATGTGAGGGGGCAGACTCCTCAAGATGGGTGGTGACCATGGTGGCCATTTAGAAGTCGGCCATCTTGGATACAACTTTTGTTTTTTCAATAGGAAGAGGGCCATGTGACACATCAAATTTATTGGTAATGTCACAAGAAAAACAATGGTGTGCTTGGTTTCAACGTAACTTTATTCTTTCATGAGTTATTTACAAGTTTCTGACCACTTATAAAATGTGTTCAATGTGCTGCCCAATGTTGTCAATGTCAAGGTTGTCAATGCAACCCTCTTCTCCCACTCTTCACACGCTAATAGCAACACCCCAGGAGAAATGCCAGCACAGGCATCCAGTATCCGCAGTTTCAGGTGCTGCACATCTCGTATCTTCACACCATAGACAATTGCCTTCAGATGACCCCAAAGATAAAAGTCTAAGGGGGTCAGATCGGGAGACCTTGGGGGCCATTCAACTGGCCCACGACGACCAATCCACTTTCCAGGAAACTGTTCATCTAGGAATGCTCGGACCTGGCACCCATAATGTGGTGGTGCACCATCTTGCTGGAAAAACTCAGGGAACGTGCCAGCTTCAGTGCATCATCATGTAGCAATTTCAAATATCCAGTGGCCTTGAGGTTTCCATTGCTGAAGAATGGACCCACTATTGTTGTACCCCATATACCACACCAAACCATCACTTTTGTTGTTCCAACAGTCTTGGAGGGATCCATCCAATGTGGGTTAGTGTCAGACCAATAGCGGTGGTTTTGTTTGTTAACTTCACCATTCACATAAAAGTTTGCCTCATCACTGAACAAAATCTTCTGCGTGAACTGAGGGTCCTGTTCCAATTTTTGTTTTGCCCATTCTGCAAATTCTGTGCGCCGATCTGGGTCATCCTCGCTGAGATGCTGCAGTAGCTGGAGTTTGTAAGGGTGCCATTTGTGAGTAGCTAATATCCGCCGAAGGGATGTTCGACTAATGCCACTCTCCAGTGACATGCGGCGAGTGCTACGCTGTGGGCTCTTGCTGAATGAAGCTAGGACAGCCACTGATGTTTCTTCGTTGGTGACAGTTTTCTTGCGTCCAAATTTTGGCAAATCCAACACTGAACCAGTTTCACGAAAATTAGTATGCAGTTTGCTAACTGTAGCATCGGAGATGGGTGGTCTAGTAGGGTGTCTTGCATTGAAATGTGCTGCAATGACCCGGTTACTGCGTTCACCAGATATCAACACAATTTTGATCCGCTCTTCACGTGTTAACTTCTTCGACATGTCAATGGCTGTGAACAAAGAGAAACTTGTAAATAACTCATGAAAGAATAAAGTTACGTTGAAACCAAGCACACCATTGCTTTTCTTGTGACATTACCAATAAGTTTGATGTGTCACATGGCCCTCTTCCTATTGAAAAAACAAAAGTTGTATCCAAGATGGCTGACTTCTAAATGGCCACCATGGTCACCACCCATCTTGAGGAGTCTGCCCCCTCACATATACTAATGTGCCACAAACAGGACTTTAATATCACCAACCATTCCCATTTTATTACAGTGTATCCATATAAATAGCCCACCCTGTATATATAACAATCCTTTCTGTCTGTCTGATGTACCTGCTTCCTTGCTCATGAAGCAATAAACACTGAAAAAAAATCTATCAGCAGTACTCCCTTTGTTGTTTGTTTTAATATACAAGTAAGTAAATATACTGAATTTCCAGTCAAGACAAAAGTGGACAAAAGTAGATGTCCTGCTACCTTTTCTCTAAGCAAACTGTGCAGTGTTCTGTTTAAAAGTTTGTTTCTATGTTTTAGACAGGGTTCAGTGACAAAGTGAATCAGGCCCAGTATGGCCAAAGGCACCCCAACAGAACTCCAGCATTAGGGAGCAGCAACTTACAGCTAGTTAGATACAGCTGTCACCTCCTGCTTTTCACTGAACTCTAGCCAAAGTGTGACACAATGCTAGCAAGATGAGATGCTTCCAGAAAGAAAGAACTATGTAGCACAGAGTGACATGAAGTATGAGGTGGGGGTTGCAGGGTGTGGTGCAGGAGTTGAAGAATGGTAGAATGGAGGAAAGGGCTAATAAAATATTAAGAGACAGTGTGGCAGCAGATTTGGCCAATATAAAACTTGACACGCAACTAGAACATACAGGGCATATGTACACACACACTTATAGAGTGTATGCAAGTGTGTGCGTGAAAGAGAAAGAGGAAAAGAGGCTGAGGAAAAGAGAGAGCCCCCTGAATAGTCGAGGTGAAAGATCATCTGGCCTTTTACACATCCTGCTCTCAGTCTCACACACACACATACCCGTGTGTGCGCAAGTTGTCAACACTGTCATCAGGCAGGCAATGAACTGCAAGAAGCAAAACGTGACAGGTGGTGTGTGTGTGGGGTGGGGGGTGCATGTGTGTGTGCGATTGAGGAAAGTGGTTGGAAAGGTCAAAAAATGTGGAGGGATCTGAATTATGTAAAAGTCTTTTATGTGTGCTGCAACTCAGTGTCAAATAATCTGTTGCTGAAATATCAAACAGGAGGTGGCGAGAGCAGAAGATTATATGCACAGTGGCCCAAAGGTGAAGCCCAGAAACCTTTCAAAGTGTCTGACCTACCAACTAAAACATCCCCGTCTTAGCAAGTCACTTTGTCATTTGAAGACCTGGTTTCAGATACTGACATCCTTTTCAAAAAGATTATTTCACCAAACTGTGATTTTTTGTAATAGGTAATATGTTTAAATTGCAATGTTTGAATCTTAGATATGATCAACCTACCTCTATGAAACAGCTATGCACAATGGGCATCACTTGACCTAGCTGTCTTAGCTAATTATAGGCCACACCCCAATCTTCCGTTTACCTCAAAATTTTTTGAAAGAGTAGCTGTAAAACACCTGACTGATACTGTTGACCATAATAATTTATTGCAGTGAGGACTGCATGCTGTAAAGGTATTAAAGGTACTGCAATGCAGTGGTTTGATTCATGTCTATCTAATAGACTCCAATTTGTACATGTAAATGTAGAGTCCTCTTCACACACTGAGGTTAATTATGGAGTTCCACAGGGTTCAGTGCTAGGACCAATTCTGTTTACATTATACATGTTTCCCTCAGGCAGTATCATAAGGAGGCATAGCATACATTCTCACTGCTATGCAGATGACACTCAACTCTATCTATCCGTAAAGCCTGGTATAACACACACCAATTAGTTAAACTACAGGAATGTCTTAAAGATATAAAGGCCTGGATGGCCTCTAATTTTGTTTTTTTTGTTTTTTGCTGCTAAATTTAAATAAAACTGAGGTTATGGTAGTCAGCTCCAGAAATGGGCAACATGGTATCAAAAGTGTTGCTTACTCTTAATGGCTTTTGGACTCCATCGTATCTTGATCACCTTGTAGTACCATATCGCCTCAGAGCACTTTGCTCTCAGACTGTGGGCTTACTTGTGGTTCCTAGGATATTTCAAAGTAATATGGGAAGCAGAGCCTTCAGCTTTAAGGCCCCTCCTCTGTGGAACCTGGAACACTTTCCTTTTTGACAAACCAAAAGTCAGGGCTGGATCAGGTAACCCTGAATCCACCTTTAGTTACTGCTGCACTAGGTCTAAGCTGCTGAAGGCTTCTCATGATGCACTGGTTGTTTCTCGTTCTCTCTTCTCTTTTCGCTCACCATACGTTTATACATCACTCTGTATTTAATTATTGGTTATTAGCAATCTTTGACTCTCTTCCATAGCATGTCTTTGTCCTGTCTTGCTCCCCTCACCCCAACTGGATACAGTGAATGGCAGCCCCTGCCTGAGCCTGGCTCTGCTGGAGGTTTCTTAAAAGGAAACCCACTGTCGCCAAAGTGCTTTCTCACAGGAGGTCGTATTCTTGATTTTTACTCTGTTTTCTTTGTGTTATTGTAGGGTCTTTACCTTACAATATTAAGCTCCTTGAATTGAAAGCCTGTTTACTTTCTTTTAAACAGCAGCCATAAATGCTCAGTGGAGTTGGGTGAAGACTGCAGGCAGACCTCTCCACTCTCAAATTCTGTAGTCTCTAACAAATCCTGCTCTGTGGTGATGAGCATTGTCAGGAGGATAGAGTTCAGTCCCAAAGTTTGACAATATGGACTGCCATTGGTTGCAGAATAACATCTCTATATCCCTCTGCACTGAGATTGCCTCCAATGATGAAAAACCTTGTTTTCCAGTGAAAGTGATGCTGACCCACACCATCACACTGCCACCAGCATATTGGCCAGCAATCAGAATAGTGTTCTCTGTATCTTCTCCACATTTTGACTCAACAATTCAACTGTCATTGGCAGAATCTGGACACACAGCTAATCCTCTCTCCACATGTTCAGGTTCCAGTGCACATGTTGCCAGAATCAGCACACCACCAATGGGCCTGACGGTGAAGGGCAGCCATTGCAGTACAATAAGACTGGAGGTTTGCTCTGTGCAGTCTTTTCAACCGACCTCTATTAAACAGCTATGCACCACGGGCCTTGAAGTTGGCAGTAGTTAAGCCGTTGCTTCAAAAGCCATCACTTGACCTAGCTAAATAGAGAGCCATCATCAATATTATTCTGTAAACCTTGAGTGCAAAGCTGTAAGAGACTGCCTGTGGTTCCTAAGTGCTGACAGGGTAAGGAAATGGTCTTCTTGTGGTGTGGTCTTTTTAAGATGCCCAGTTCGTGGCCTGTCTCTGATCTCCCATCTCCCATTAAATATAACGTGTCCTTCAATTTGGGGATGGTAATTAATGCTGCATGCTGAGTGAGGGAACAAGGACACACTGTGGAAGAGAGTGAAAGATTAATAATAACTAATGATTAAGTGCTGCGTTGGTTTAAACAAAGGATGTGTCTAAGTTGTCAACCAGTCAACTAGTCATTGCCATTGCCATTAGTTGGTACTATGCCTAATAACTGTTTAATCTAATTATTTTACATTTTAATTGATTGGTCAATAATAATAATAATAATAATAAAATTATTTATAAAGCACAGTGAAAAACCAAGGGTATACCAAGGTGCTTGACAAAATAACATAGGAAAAAAGGAGATGGGAGAGGGAAAAGAGAAAATACCCAGCACGTATTAAATATGAAAACCATAACAATCATAATACATAAAAGTAGTTAACAAAGCATAACAGATAAAAATGTATCAACACACATCAAATACTCACAAGAGATTTTATATCCTGTTTATATCCTGTCTGGACAATTTTGGCTTACACCAATATATGGACGTTCCCACACACTCCAAAGGACACATTTTGGATCTTGTTTGCTGTATTGGTGTCACCCCTAAGAATTGTGCTGTATTGGACATGCCTTTTTCAGACCATAAATTAGTTTTATTCAATGCTAGTTTCCCACTATTCAAAAATAAACAAAACCGCTCAATTACTTTTAGAAATATTAGGGGCATTGATCTTTCAGCTCTTTCCCATGGCATTAATATATTTACCTACCACTAATGCCTCAGCTTCCATAGACGACCTGGTATCTCACTATAACAATGAACTTAATCAACCTCTTAGATACCTTGGCTCCCCAAAAAACTTGAACTGTTTCTTTCTCTCGCTCTGCGCCATGGTACTCATCTGAACTTCGCCAACTTAAAGCTACCGGACGCTGCCTGGAGTGTCTCTCCAGGAAAACTTACTATTCACAAGGACATGTATCTCAGTCATATACAACATTATAAAGAAGCTATTCATCATGCTAAATCTGCTTACTGCACCTCTGTTATTGAATCCGCTGAAAGAAACACTCGCACTTTGTTTTCTACATTGCATAATATTGTTAAACCCCCAGATACCTTTGCCATACATGCACACTCTGTCGCAGTTTGCAAAAAATTTATGGACTTTTTTTACACCAAGATTGAGAATCTTTACCAACAATTGCCCTCGTCCTGTGTTATGGTCAATTGTTCTATCTGCATTTTTTTGTCCTCATTCTCTCTATCCAATTTTGAACTTCCCACAATAACTCAGCTATCTTCCATAATTACTAACTTAAAGTCATCATAGTGTAAACTTGATCCACTGCCGACAAATCTTGTTAAACTCTCATTCCCATCTCTTGCCCCACTGATTGCTAATATTGTATACTCTTCTCTTATATCTGGTTCTGTTCCTTCTTCTCTTAAAACTGCAATAATAACCCCAATACTGAAAAAGAATGGTTCAGATCCCTCCAATCTAAATAATTTCAGGCCAATTTCAAATCTCCCTTTCCTAGCAAAAAATCTTGAAAAGATAGTGGCTGCACAGGTTCAGCAGCTGATTCTGGACTTATATCCATCCTCATTCTCCTTGACCTCCTTGACAGCAGCTTTTGATACTATCTCCCACTGCATCCTCCTTCACAGATTAGCATCTATTGGCATGGTACAGTACTCACCTGGTTTATTTCTTATCTCTCTGGCTGCTCACAGTTTGTTCAATTACTCCCTCACAGATCAGTATCTACTCCAGTTAATTCCGGTGTACCCCAAGGCTCTGTCCTGGGTCCTTTACTTTTTATCATCTATCTCCTACCCCTAGGTAATATTTTTAGGAAGCATAACATCCAGTTTCACTGCTACGCAGATGACACCCAGCTCTACCTATCCTCCAAACCCACAGCTACTCTCCCACCCACATCCATTTCTGACTGTTTAAGTGAAATCAAGGTCTGGTTTAATCACAACTTTTTAAACTTAATGGCAATAAAACAGAATTAATTTAAATAGGCACCAGATCAAAACTGACTACAGTTCCAACCAGTCTTTCGTTATCCATTGATAACTCTGGTGTGACACCCTCCCCTCGGGTTAAGAGTCTTGGTGTCATTGTCAGAGGTTGTGTGTGGAGGCGTGGAAGAGATGACCCAAACGCAGGACTCACGGTGCAGAAATGATGAGGATTTATTGGAGTGGGTGAATGAACAACGCAGGAACGGCAGAACTGACTAGCTGACTGAAAGACTGAGTGGCTGGCTGAATAACTGAGCACTAACGGGAACGATGACATAACATCAATGACACGACAAAGAACTGGTGAAACCGAGGAACTTAAATACACAGGTTGAATGATGACAATGATTGGAAACAGGTGAGTACAGGGCTGAACATAATCTGACTAATGACACGGGAGACAAGCTGACACAGGGAAAAAACAGGAAGTGAGAACATTAATGTGGCGAACTAAACTGAACATGAACAAACTGAAATCACTGGGTCAACGACCCAGGAACCCTGACAGTCATCCTCGATAGCACTCTGTCCTTCACAGCACATATAAATATTATCACTCGGTCTTCCTACTTTCATCTTCGTAATATTAACCGTCTTCGTCCCTCACTCACACCAGACAGTACCGCCATACTTGTCAATGCTCTTGTCACATCTCGTCTGGATTACTGTAATTCTCTTCTCTATGGTCTACCTCATAAATCCCTCCATAAATTGCAGTTAGTTCAAAATACAGCTGATCATATTATGTTCCACCTGCTCGTCTGACTACCATTGGACTTAGAGCCTTTAGTTGTTCTGCCCCGAGACTTTGGAATTCACTTCCACTTGCTCTACGGACCACACACTGTCTCACCACTTTTAAATCACGTCTCAAAACTCATCTATTTAGAATTGCATACACCTGATCTGTCTTAGGCCATTTTTACCTTGCTCAGTTTTTATATTTGCTTTTATACTTTTATGACTGTTTATGTCTAAATGTTATCTTACCATGTTTGCTATTTATACATTTTTCTTATATTTTTTATGGTATTGTTTACGTGTTACTGTAAGGTGACCTTGAGGGTCTGAAAGGCGCCTATGAATAAAATGTATTATTATTATTATTATTAAATAGCTAGATGGCAACGCAAGATTAAATAAATGTCTTTAACCGTGATTTAAACAATGGCATAAAGTCAGACACCCAGATAGCAACAGGAAAATTGTTCCATAAGACTGGGGCAGCTACAGCAAATGCAAGGTCGCCCCGAGACTTCAGCCGAGAACGAGATTGCTCCACCTGGGTAGTTGGGTAGCAGATCTAAGTGCTCTGACAGGAGTGTGTAACCTAAGAAGTTCATTGAGGTAGCTCGGCGCTAAATTATTAAGAATTTTGTACGTGCAGAGTAGTATTTTAAATTGAATACGGTACTTAACTGGCAGCCAGTGCAAGCCGGCAAGACCAGGAGTGATGGAGGAAAATTTCCTGCTGCATTCTGGACAGTCTGCAACCTAAGGAGAAGGGAGGAGGAAAGGCCAATGTAAAGAGAGTTGTAGTAATCCAACCTGGAGGTCACAATTGCGTGAATAAGTTTCTCCAGGTCTTTATGAGGAACATAGTGCATAGCCTTAGAAATAAAGTGCAGCTGATGAAAACTACACCTCACTACAGCAGACACTTGCGTGTCGAATTTAAACGAGCTATCCAATAATATACCCAAATTACCGGCATAATCAGAAGAGGAGCTAGCAAAGGGCATCAAAGCAGCACACAATTGGTCGCGGAGGATTTTACTGTCGAACACCACAATCTCTGTTTTCTCTTTGTTCAAGACAAGAGAATTACGCTTAAACCAATCTTTAACCCCACGCATGCATTCACGAAAATAATGAAAAGACACAGCAAGATCGTCAGTAATCTCAAAGTAAATCTGTATGTCATCGGCACAGCAATGAAAGGTAATATTATACTTATCAAAAATTGCTCCAAGAGGGAGCAGATATAACGAGAAGAGAATAGGGCCTAATACAGATCCTTGAGGCACACCACAGCATATAGGTACCGAGGAAGACGAGAAGTTGCCCAAATTAACCGGGAAGGACCTGTCAGCCAGATAAGATTTAACCCTTGTGTGTTGTTCATATCTTTGTTACTCAGCCAGTGTTCATGGGTCTGGTGGACCCGCTAGAGTTTTGGCTTTCCAAATTAACACTATCAAACAATTTTATGTTAAATTACTCAACAGATGTTTACTTCATCCCATTTACAAGCCATATGAACAGCAAACATGGTTAATTTTTTCCCTTTACCTTTGTTAGATCACATTTATGAATTAATGTGCTTCTCTTTTTTCTTTCTTTCTTTTTTTTATAAAATGTTATAAAAAGCCCCTCTCTCTTCCAAAATCAATTGGATGGCCCTGGCCATCTTTTGCCATCTTGATCAGTTGTGATAAAGAACCACACTGGCAAAGTCTTATTTATAATATTTATGCCCCTAATTTGCAGGTGGGACAGGGTATGAGAAAATAAAATTTGGATCCCTCAAGAAAGAGGGTAAAATCTGGGAATGTAAGAGCAGACGGTGTTGATAGTTGAATTTTCAACAATGTTGCAACTTTGTGCGGGAGCAGGAGGGGAAGAAAACACTATCAGCAGCACCAGAAAGGAGGAAGACAGAGTGTGGGAACACAGGACCTACACTTTCAACACTTTTATTAGGCCTGGGTCCAGTGGACCCGAACACCTTGTATGTAATGTAAATGCGTGGGGGGAGGTACAGTATGAGGTCATTGAAAATTAGTTCGGATTTATGTTCTTCACAGAAAATAAGCCAAAGCCAATGAATTTCAGGTTGAAAAAATAATTAATTGTTTAATTTTTCTTTTGAAAAAAACTGAAAACGGGTCTCACAGACCCGAACACCATACAAGGGTTAAACCAGTTAAGGGCAGTGCCTCTAATACCCACAGTATGCTCAAGTCTTAGTAGAAGAATGTTATGATCCACCATATCAAAAGCAGAGGAAAGGTCCAATAAAACCAGGACCACAGAGCGTCCCGACTGAAATTTCTCTGCAATGTTGTTTGCATCTAAATACGCCTGAAGCTGAGAAAGAACTAGTTGCTCCCGGATCTTGGACAGAAATGGAAGCATAGAGATCGGTCTGTAGTTCAAGAGATCATAACAATCAAGATTCTTTTTTTTTTTAGAATAGGCTGGACTACAGCATGCTTAAAGGCCAGTGGGACGGATCCAGAGACTATTCTTAAATTATTAAGAATAGAATGCTTGGTCCAGTTACATCAAAGGAGCCCTTAACAATGCGTGATGGGAGAATATCAAACATACACTCAACAAAAATATAAACGCAACACCTTTGTTACTGCTCCCATTCCCCATGGGATGGACGTAGAGATCTAAAATTCATTCCAGATACACAATATAACCATCCCTCCCAAACAGTGGTCACAAATCAGTCCAAATGTGTGGTAGTGGGCACATCTGCTATATTGAGATAATCCATCCCACCTCACAGGTGTGCCACATCAGGATGCTGATCTGACACCATGAGTAGTGCACAGGTGTACCTCAGACTGCCCACAACAAAAGGCCACCCTGGAATGTGCAGTTTTTTGCGCTATTGGGGGTCTGGGGACCCAGAACCGGTCAGTATCTGGTGTGATCACCATTTGCCTCATGCAGTGCAACACATCGTCGCATGGAGTCTATCAGATTGTCAATTGTGGCCTGTGGAATGTTGGTCCACTCCACTTCAATGGCTGTGCGAGATTGTTGGATATTCGTGGGAACTGGTACACGCTGTCGTATACACCGGTCAAGCACATCCCGAACATGCTCAATGGGTGACATGTCCGGTGAGTATGCTGGCCATGCAAGAACTGGGACATTCTCAGCTGCCATCTGCCCTGAACAATGTGAACCATGATTCATCCGTGAAGCGCACACCTCTCCAACGTGCCAGACGCCATCGAATGTGAGCATTTGCCCACACAAGTCTGTTACGGCAACGAGCTGGAGTCAGGACAAGACCCCGATGAGGACGACGGGCATGCAGTTGAGCGTCCCTGAGACGGTTTCTGACAGTTTGTGCAGAAATTGTTTGGTTGTGCAAACCAATTGTTCCAGCAGCTGTCTGGGTGGCTGGTCTCAGACGATCTTGGAGGTGAACCTGCTGGATGTGGAGGTCCTGGGCTGGTGTGGTTACACGAGGTCTGCAGTTGTGAGGCCGGTTGGATGTGCTGCCATATTCTCTGAAACGCCTGTGGAGACGGCTTATGGTTGAGAAATGAACATTCAATGCACGGGCGACAGATCTGGTTGACATTCCTGCTGTCAGCATGCCAATTGCACGCTCCCTCATTGCTTGTGGCATCTGTGGCATTTTGCTGTGAGACAAAACTGCACATTCCAGGGTGGCCTTTTGTTGTGGGCAGTCTGAGGTACACCTGTGCACTACTCATGATGTCAGATCAGCATCCTGATGTGGCACACCTGTGAGGTGGGATGGATTATCTCAATATAGCAGATGTGCCCACTACCACACATTTGGACTGATTTGTGACCACTGTTTGGGAGGGATGGTTATATTGTGTATCTGGAATGAATTTTAGGTCTCTACGTCCATCCCATGGGGAATGGGAGCAGTAACAAAGATGTTGCGTTTATATTTTTGTTGAGTGTAGTATTGGTGTTTTTCAGTTGATCAACCAGCTGCTTGAGAGTCAAAAGTACCACGGGCTCAACTCGATGAAAAGTTGAATTACACCCAGAGGAAAAAACAGGACAAGAAGCAGATGAAGAGGAAGACTTAAAAGATGAAACCTTATCTAAAAAGAGAATTTGAAAACGCTCACAAAGAGCTTGTGAATATAGTAAAGGAATATCAGAACAGGGATTAACAACAGAATTATAAATGTTAAGTAACAAAATTTTTTACTTAAAATTTGTTACTTAAAAACAAAGTAACAAATTCTGGCTCAGCATTAGGTCATTAGCCATTCTGCTCAGTACTAATGGTTGTGACCATTACCCAGAATGACTTTGGGAAAAAAAGATGCTTTAGCCATTCTAGCAGCAGTTTGAAAATTTGAGCGGCTAGTCCGTAACATATCATAAGAGACCTTTTTTCCACCTTCTATCATCACAGCGACAAAAACGTCGTAAGGCATGCGTAGTATTATTTAGCCAGCAATGAGAGTAGGTTCTAGAGCGCTTCATTTTGATGGGAGCAGGAGAATCAAGAATAGAAGAACAAAGAGCTAACAAGATATTACCATAACCATCAACCGAGCAGAGAGAACAGCCGTCAGGTACAGCCAAATCAGGGGTAGAAGAAAATAATGATAACAAAATATTAGCATAACCATCAGATGAGCGAATTGAGCAGCAGTCAGGAATCATAAATACCGAATCCAAAAAAGACACAGCAAATTTTGACACAGCTTCAGAGCTGAGTATATGTAGCAGACAAGAGGGAGCTACAGACTGCGGTCCCACAGCAGATAAACCAATATCAAAAATAGCTGGGAAATGATCATTCCAGCGTCATTTATATCCTTAATACATATATCCAGGCCATACGTAAAGAATAAGTCCAAAATATAGCCTTTAACATGGGTTGGTCCATTTACCCACTGTAGGAGGTTAAAAGAGTCAGTTAAAGCAAGAAAGTCTTTAGCAAGCAGGTCATCCTTACAACAGATGTGCATGTTAAAATCACCAATAATAAGAACAGAGTCATATTTAATAATAATAATAATAATACATTTTATTCATTGGTGCCTTTCAAGTCACCCAAGGACACTTTACAATAGGATAAAACACATAATAAAACGATGACAAAATAAGAAAAATAAAACAAAAGCACAAAATAAAATGAACAAACAGTGGATTCACAGTGAATATGCAGATTTGAACAGATGGGTTTTGAGTTGAGATTTAAACTGGGGGAGAGAACCAATGTTTCCTATTTCTGGGGGTAGAAAGTCCCACAGCCTGGGAGCAGAGCAGCTGAAAGCTCTGCTTCCCATGGTGGTGAGGCGGAAGGAAGGTACAGCAAGCTGGATAGAAGAAGAAGATCAAAGTGAAAGGGCAGAACAGGTAGTGCTTAACAGGTCAGAAAGGTAAGGAGGAGCGAGGTTATGAATGGCCTTGAAGGTGAGCAGAAGAAGTTTGAATATTATCCGGAATTTCACAGGGAGCCAGTGAAGTTCCTGAAGAACAGGGGCTGGAGCCGAAAAACAACACCCTGATAACGACTGTGTTTAGTCTGTTCCTTCCCATTCCATGCAAGGCCACCTGGGTTGGCTGGAAGACTGTTTACTTAGCCTGGCAGGGCGAAGGACACTGTCTCAGCTGAACTATGGACACGCACACACATACACTTACACTGATAAGCACACACTCATCCCCCTCCCTTTCCAAACGCCTTCGATGCTTGTTTCCTGCGGGGGAACACGGCGGGTCTGTGTGCCGTGCTGGAATGGTAGCGCTGTGCAGGGCGGCTGCTCTGTTCGCTTCGTATTACTCCTCACCCCCCACCCAATCCTGTGGCTTGTCATGTCTTTCACAAAGTTGTGCTGTGGACATTTATGTGCTTTTTGTGCAGAGGAGTTTTTTCGTTTCCTGTTCTCGTGCTGTCCTACCATGGAAGCACAGCATGAGTAGAGGTATCTTTTTTTCCTCTTGTACTTTCCCATTGTTGTGTACATTTCAGTGTTTTTCTGTAACGCTACCGATCTCCGACTTGCATCCCCATGTAATATCCGTGTTGTGTGTGTGTAAGGTCGGGGGGGGGTCCCATTTCACTGCAGGGCAACCTGCATGTGGCAAATAAAGCTTTGATTGATTGATTGTGCTGGTAGGAGGGGTTCTGAACCAGTTGAAGTGGGAGGTAACAAGACTGTGGACAAGAATGAACGTAGAACGGAACCCAGGAAGTTGGCGAAGTCCGAGATAAAACACTTGTTATATTTGGGCGGTCAGTAGACCAACACACACAGAGTGGTCATCTCCAATAACTGAGCTTCAAAGCTAGCAAAGCTAGCAGGTGAGGAAAGTTGCCTAACATTATATAAGTTTTCAAAAACCGAGACTAAACCACCTCCCCTACCAGAAAGCCTCGGTGAACTAAAAAAGACAGTCCAAAGGAAGAAGTTCAGAGGAAGGGATGAGCTCACTAGGGCCACATCATGGCTGCTAGTAGAGAAGAAGTCATTTAAAACAAAGGTCTTATTTATCAGCGACCTGACGTTAAGCAGTGCCATTCGTGGCCAGGGTAGTAAGTCACCTCTGGAAGCATGACATAGAGTACTTAGATTGCTTCGACAAACTCCCCGTTGGCACAATGTTATCGAAATCCGAGCAGGAAAGCGTGTTGCAGAAAGGGCAGAGGAGGCTTGATGATCAACCGAATAAATCCAGCGATGAGTAAGCAACTTAGCGTCAGAGCAATCCAGGGAGGAAGGAGAAAATGATGGAGTGTCCAGGTTAGCATGTACATGGTCCGTAATTCTGGCTCTGAGAAAGGCTCTGAGAAAGGCCCTGAGACAGACGCGACGGCCACTCCTTCTTCCCCGCTTCCTGTAGCATTGTAGGTAGGAGAAGCCGAAGAACGTATCCAGTTGTGGTAGATTAGCGTTGCCCACACTCCAGCAGGGGTCGGTCCGACACGAATGGAAGGAACGAAGATTCAAAAGTGTTTGCCTGTCATATGTTATCAGTGCACAACAACTAGATGAGCATACAACTAGGAAAATAAAAATAAAAAACACACTGCCAAGGTCCATAAGTGAAGGTAAAGGGAAAAGGGAGGGTAAAAAACGGCGAGACAGGCACGACCGAGGACGCCAAGCCAAGCACACCGGCGCTATCTTGGTATTCCTCACTAGCCTAGACCTCCCTCCTTGAGCTACTGTCTCCAGATATTCTAGGGGAAGACCAAAGCATTCTTCTCTTCCATATTCAGCCAAGAGACATAATCTCTGACCCCCTCTAGGTCTACCATTAGGTCATTTGCCCAGTCTCCAGCTTCACTCTTTCTCCTTTCATGAATGAGACTAGGACATACTTGAACTTCTCTACTTGAGGCAAAAAACTCTTTCCTCACCCAGAATTGGTAATCCACACATTTCCAGCTAAAAAACCACACTATCTGTAAAATCAAATCTGATTTTTTTGGCCTTTGAAAAGAGCAGCAATATGGATCTAGACTGTGATAGTATAACAGAGAAGGAGGAGCTCATTCAGTCTATCAGGGTTTCAGTGAATCACTCACAAATCACACTGGCAATTAACTATACTTTGAAGGATTTAACGGAAACGTGATGCTGTAAGAATGTTTGAAATGTTTGTCTGATCCACAAGTGTCAGACTTCTGTTGATAACATGAGTTATTCTTCAAAAGTAAGGGGATAAACTTTTCTATGGATTAGTGGTGTGTGTAAAAGCAGCTGCAGCACTATTGCATGTATAACAGGGGTTCTGTCTAGACTCTGAAATCAATAACATAATAGGTGGCTGATGGTAGCTGCCAAAAAGTTAATATTCTGTAATAGAGAGATAATGTTGCTACATCCATTCAAGACTGGTCAATGAAAATTCATATTAATATTCTCTCTGTGCATTCCTTTAATGCTATATAGTAATAAGTCTGAAAGAGGAATAAATCAATTTCCCAGAAGTGTCTCATATAAACATGACATTTTTGTGAATCCAACTGTCACGCATAGAATAACCTTTTACTATAATTTTATATTTTTCACTACCACTACCACTTTGTGGCCAAATGTGAAAGGCTAGGCATACTAAATGCATAATAAACACAATAAAGTAAATGGCCGCTACAGAAAAAAAATATGGATAATAACACTAATTTATGCTGCTGTATGATATTTGTGCATGGTGGGGTGGTGGTTAGCATGGTCCTGAGTTTCCATCATCTGGCTGGGGGGTTTCTGTGTGGAGTTTACATGTTTTCCACATGTTTGCGTGGGTTCTATCCAAGTAATTCAGCTTCCTCCCAGTATACAGTCACTGGGGTTATCAATGACTCTAAAGTGCTCATAGGTGTGAATGGTTGTGTGTCTCTCTGTGTGTCCGCCTCTCGCCCTATGTTGGTTGGGATAGGCTCCAGCCCCCTGTGACCCTGATAAGGATAAGTGGAATATAATGGATGGATGTGGAATATTTAGTTGTATCTAGAGGTGTTATTTAACACTGGGTACCTTTCGTTAACAGTTTTCTACCCATTGTTTGTTCTTTTTAAAATTGATTGAGCTTTCCCATATGGAAAAGATATATATAAATCTTATAAAGTTTGTATCTGTCTTGTGTGAAACTTGTATGAAAAGCATACAAGAGTGAAAACACATATAAGATCCCTTGAAAAATTATATAATGAAACGTATGTTTTGGATACTTACTAAAACAATATATGAAAGTAATGAGAGAGTGGCCACTTTCATGAATAAATCATATAATTTTTTACTATTTCTTTTCCATATGGGTTGGTATACGTCAAAAAAAGTTATAAAATATAATCTTAGCACAAAATGTAAAATTTGTGTTGGGTTGATTATTTCTTTGTTGTAACAATGCTTCTTGGCAATAAGTCTTGCCCTGTTGGAAGGTCTGTTTAGTTTGCCACATTTGTAAAGAAACAGCAGAGCTGAGTATGTGGGGTGCTCCCATGAAAAAGGTTGCAAATCTCCTCTGCCAAAGCTAAACAGCCTATTTTGCTATTGACTGTTATTTGGTGTCATTTATTGGATTGGCCAATTGAAGTCAGAAGAAACAAAACATATTAACAATTTAACAATTTATACATTATACAGCCACAACAGCCTGGCACATCCTTCTCATACTGCTCACCACTTTGATCACACACTGTTGTGGGATGACATTCCATTCTTAAACCAGCATTTACCAGGACACTTAAACCAGGACACATACACATACAGGACACATACTCACGGAGAGGCAGCTTTTCAGTGGTATGGTCCTCGTCTGTGGAACAGCCTGCCGGAGGAGCTCAGGGCCGCAGAGAACGTACATGTTTTTAAGAACAGGCTCAAGACCCACCTTTTTAATTTAGCTTTTACTTAGCGTTTATTTATTTTTTATGCTTATTTATTCTATCCTGTTATTCTATTATTAATTTAGGATTTACCTAATATTTTTTGATTTTATTCTTATTCATTTTTTAATCTTCTTACTCTATTTATATTTATATTTATATTTATATTGTATCCTGTTCTTATTTATTTTATCATTTTACCCTGTATATATCGTATTGCGTCATATCTCCAGTGTTTCCTCGGAGGGCGCTCTCTGCACCGGGGCTGTTATTGACCGTGGCTGCTGGGTCTCTGGGGTCCTCTCAGCCTGGTTGGGGGGCTCCTTGGCCTCCCTCCTGCTGTGTGCCCAGCCCGGAGGCTGCGGTCTGTGACCGGCTCCCGGTGCAGACGGCTCCCTGTTATGTTTCCTCACTTGGCTCATGCGAGCCCAGCCCAATTTTTACTCTTTAAGTGTGCGCGTGTGTGTATGTGTGTGTGGGTGGGGGTGGGGGGATATATGTGTATTGAGAGTGTGGGGAGTGAGTTGGAGGGTGGGGTGGGCTGCTTTTAACTATGTAAAGCACTTTGTGCTACATTTTTTCTGTATGAAAAGTGCTTTATAAATAAAGATTGATTGATTGATTGATTGATTGATTGATTGATTGATTTGTCACATGTCAGCCAGTGTGGTTGTGTTGGTCACCCTAACCAGAACAGCATGCACACGTTGATCCCACAAGTCTTGAGTGGAAATGGATCAGAACTGGTCTTCCTGCCAGATCCTGGATTGGGGTCCCCAGTGTCCACGCTGCTGGCTTCTCTCTCGGACCCAAAAGAACTCAAAGTCAGAAGAGGCCTCACCAGATCCATTGATCTGGATAAGATCCCTCCGGCTTACCACGACTTATCTGAGGTCTTCAGTAAGAGGCGAGCCTCTACTCTACCTCCTCATCACTCCTACGACATGGCCATCGAGCTCCTCCCGGGAGCGGTCCCTCCTCGTGGTCGCCTGTTCTCTCTGTCACCCGCAGAGAATAAGGCCATGGAGGAGTAAGTTGCTGAGTCTCCAACAGGGCTTTATTCGCCCTTCTACCTCTCCTGCTGCTGCTGGATTCTTCTTTGTCAATAAGAAAGATGGCGGGCTCCGCCCCTGTATAGATCATCGGGGCTTGAATAAAGTCACTGTCAAGAACCGCCATCCTCTTCCTCTGCTATCCACCGCACTCGATTCCCTCTCCCAGGCCTGCATCTTCACCAAACTAGACCTACGCAGCGCCTACAATTTGGTGCGCATTAGGGAAGGGGATGAATGGAAGACGGCCTTCATCACTCCACTGGGAGTACCTGGTGATGCCCTTCGGCCTCTGTATCAGCCCTGCTGTCTTCCAACATCTGATCAACGATGTCTTGCGGGATATGCTAGGCCGGTGGGTGTTTGCTTATCTAGATGACATCTTGATCTACTCCCGCACCGAAGTGGACCATATTCGCCATGTGAGGGCCGTGCTGAGCAGGCTGCTTGAGTACCAGCTGTTCTGCAAACTGGAGAAGTGTGCGTTCCATCAGCGGTCCACCACCTTCCTAGGCTTCACCATCTCCTCCGATGGCCTGACCATGGACCCGCAAAAGGTCCAAGCCGTGACCCAGTGGCCTCAGCCCTCCAGCCTTAAGCAGCTACAGAGCTTCCTGGGCTTCGCCAATTTCTATCGGCGCTTTATCCGTAACTTCAGCACCGTTGTCGCCCCATTGACATCCCTCACCAAACCAGCTAACCTGCCTAAGCCCTTCTGCTTCTCCCCAGGTGCAAAACAGGCATGCCAAGACCTTATCCACCGGTTCACTATGGCCCCCGTCCTGCTCCACCCTGATCCTGCCAGAGATTTTGTGGTGGAGGTGGATGCCTCCGATGTTGGCACTGGCGCCGTCCTTTCTCAACACGGCCCGGATGGAAAACTTCACCCATGCTGCTATTTCTCAATGAAGTTTTCTCCCACGCAGCAACGGTACGGTGTCGGAGACTGAGAACTCCTGGCCATCAAGTGGACCTTAGAAGAGTGGCGGCATTGGCTCCTGGGAGCAAAAGACCCTTTTCTGATCTGGACTGATCATCAGAACCTGATCCATATTTGTTCTACCAAGCAGCTCAACCCAAGGCAGGCCCGTTGGGCCTTATTCTTTGAGCCTTACAATTTCCACCTCGCCCACCGCTAAGGCGGACGCTCTCTCCAGACAGTTCGTCCAGGACGGCCTCACGTCAGACCCTGGACCTATCCTACCTTCTCATTGCTTCGCTGCCCCCCTTCGGTGGCCCTTGGAGGACTCTATCCGGGATGCCCTGACCGCTGAACCACCTCCGCCTGACACCCCTGCTGGGAGGCTCTATGTACCATCCCGGTGCCGTCAGGAGGCCTTGCTTTGGGCTCACTCCTCCCCGCTCTCTGGTCACCCGGGGCCTGACAGGACCCTCCAACTCCTCCGTCGTGCCTTCTGGTGGCCCTCCATGACTCGGGACATCCGTGAATTCGTTTCTGCTTGTGACACCTGTGCTCGGGCCAAGTCCTCCACTCAGCATCCCGCTGGCGACCTTCGCCCTCTCCCTGTGCCAGGACATCCCTGGTCCCATGTCGGCCTTGACTTTGTTACCGGCCTCCCATCCATGGATGGTCTTGACACCAACCTCACCTTTGTAGACCGGTTTTCAAAGGCGGTGCACCTGGTCGCTCTGGCCGGTCTCCCTTCCGCCAAACGGACGGCCGAGCTCCTCTTGGACCATGTCGTCCAGCTTCACGGGTTCCCCAAGGACATAGTCTCCGACAGGGGGCCCCAGTTCACCGCCAGGTTCTGGAAAGCCTTTTGCCGCCTGATTGGAGCGTCTCCCAGCCTCTCGTCCGGCTATCACCCTCAGACCAATGGGCAGGTTGAACGGACCAATCAACAGTTGGGGCGCATCTTGAGGTGCTTCGTCTCCGCCCAGCCGTCGCTTTGGCCTTGTTACCTGTTGTGGGCTGAGCTGTCTCATAACCTTCACGTCTCTTCTGCCACCGGTCTCTCGTCCTTTGAAGTCTGTCATGGTTTTCATCCTCCTATCTTCAGCCATCACTAGGCGGACGTCGACGTGCCTGCTGCTGAACGGATGGTCCGCCGCTGTCGTCAGGCCTGGATCAAGGCGCGGGCTACCATTTCCCGAGCCAACGCTCTGTACACCAAGCAGCATCGTCGCCGCCACCGCCCGGGTCATCCATTCCAGCCGGGGGATCGCGTCTGGCTCTCCACAAGGCACCTGCGACTCCGCACCAAGTCCAAGAAGCTCACTCCCAGGTTCGTTGGCCCGTACGAGATCACTGCCCGGATCAACCCCGTGACTTATCGTCTCCGGCTTCCACCTGCCATGAAGGTCCATCCGGTTTTCCACGTCTCGCAGCTTAAACGGCGCGCTACTTCCCCACTGGCGCCCCCCTCCCCGGCCCCGCCTCCGCCCAGGTTTGTCGATGGGGGTCCTGTCTACACTGTCCGGCGGATCTTGGACTCCCGTACCCGGGGTCGAGGGGTCCAGTATCTGGTGGACTGGGCTGGCTACGGTCCTGAGGAGCGCTCCTGGGTGCCGTCCCGCTTCGTCTTGGATCCTTCCCTCATCTCGGATTTCCGTCGCCACCGTCCTGGACCATCGGGTGCCGGTCTTCGGGAGGGGGGGGTGTCCTGTCAGCTGGTGATCAGCTGATCACTGAGCCGGGTTTAAAAGAGATGCCACCCACCTGTTCGCCGCTCAGACATCGTTCTCTTCGTGTCAGCTCCGAAACTTTGCCGACGTCAGTCTCCGCCTGATTCAGCAACTGTGAGTGTTTTTCCCTTCGATCCTTTTTCTCATCCCGGCTCCGCTCGCTCTCCGTCTGTAACGCCAGTTCCGAAGCCACGCTTCGTGCACTGATTGTTACTAGAATAACTGCGTGTCTGTTCCAACCCACCGCTAGCCTGCGCCGCTTTTGGGTCTAGCCAGCACGCCACACGGGCACGCCGAATTACTGTGTGTAATTCGCCCGATCGTGACAACATCTTATGTACTTTTATCGTTTACCTCCAATGTACAGCACATTGTGTCATTTGTGGTTATTTTAAAGTGTTTTATAGAAAGCGATGGATAGATGTATACACTTGTATGACCCTGGTTTGTTACCTGTACACTGTTAGAAGAGTTCTCTGCATCTCAATATTGGGGACCCAGTTCTGACTGTTTGTCTGTGTAGGTTCTCAGTCATCCAGGTCATGTTAATCTAAGGAGCTTGGAAAGAAAAGTGCCTGGACTTATTTGAAGATGTTTTACCTCTTATTCGAGAAGTTTTTTCAGTTCTAAGACCAAATGGTGTCCCAGGTATTTAAGCCCCAGAGGGAGTTCTCCCTAAAGAGGGTCACTGACCCATTTTTGATCATGTGCCTCATCACATGAGCCAAGGTTAAAAAAAAATCTATCTACCTATCTACACACACACACACACACACACACACACACACACACACACACACACACACATATATATATATATATATATATATATATATATATATATATATATATATATATATATGAAACCCAAGAAAGAGGAAGGAGACGAGGAACCAGCATGGAAGGACAGGCCCCTGCACGGTATGTACCACCGGCAGATAGAGGAGGTGGCTGATATCCAGAAATCCTACCAGTGGCTGGACAAAGCTGGACTGAAAGACAGCACAGAGGCACTAATCATGGCAGCACAAGAACAAGCTCTGAGCACAAGATCCATAGAGGCTGGGGTCTATCACACCAGGCAAGACCCCAGGTGCAGGCTGTGTAAAGATGCCCCAGAGACAATCCAGCACATAACAGCAGGGTGCAAGATGCTAGCAGGCAAGGCATACATGGAACGCCATAACCAAGTGGTTATGGCGTTCCATGTACGTTCCTGTACGGCATAGTGTACAGGAACATCTGTGCCGAGTATAACCTGGAAGTCCCGAGGTCAAAATGGGAGATGCCCCCAAGGGTGGTGGAGAATGACCGAGCTAAGATCCTGTGGGACTTCCAGATACAGACGGACAAAATGGTGGTGGCTAACCAACCGGACATAGTGGTGGTAGACAAACAGAAGAAGACGGCCGTAGTGATCGATGTAGCGGTTCCGAATGACAGCAATATCAGGAAGAAGGAACACGAGAAGCTGGAGAAATACCAAGGGCTCAGAGAAGAGCTCGAGAGGATGTGGAGGGTGAAGGTAACGGTGGTCCCCGTGGTAATCGGAGCACTAGGTGCAGTGACTCCCAAGATAGGCGAGTGGCTCCAGCAGATCCCGGGAACAACATCGGAGATCTCTGTCCAGAAGAGCGCAGTCCTGGGAACAGCTAAGATACTGCGCAGGACCCTCAAGCTCCCAGGCCTCTGGTAGAGGACCCGAGCTTGAAGGATAAACCGCCCGCAGGGGCGTGCTGGGTGTTTTTTTTTTATATATGTATATGTACAGTGGGGCAAAAAAGTATTTAGTCAGCCACCGATTGTGCAAGTTCCCCCACCTAAAATGATGAGAGAGGTCAGTAATTTGCACCAGAGGTACACTTCAACTGTGAGAGACAGAATGTGAAAAAAAAAATCCATGAATCCACATGGTAGGATTTGTAAAGAATTTATTCGTAAATCAGGGTGGAAAATAAGTATTTGGTCAATAACAAAAATACAACTCAATACTTTGTAACATAACCTTTGTTGGCAATAACAGAGGTCAAACGTTTACTATAGGTCTTTACCAGGTTTGCACACACAGTAGCTGGTATTTTGGCCCATTCCTCCATGCAGATCTTCTCGAGAGCAGTGATGTTTTGGGGCTGTCGCCGAGCAACACGGACTTTCAACTCCCGCCACAGATCTTCTATGGGGTTAAGGTCTGGAGACTGGCTAGGCCACTCCAGGACTTTCAAATGCTTCTTACGGAGCCACTCCTTTGTTGCCCGGGCGGTGTGTTTTGGATCATTGTCATGTTGGAAGACCCAGCCTCGTTTCATCTTCAAAGTTCTCACTGATGGAAGGAGGTTTTGGCTCAAAATCTCACGATACATGGCCCCATTCATTCTGTCCTTAACACGGATCAGTCGTCCTGTCCCCTTGGCAGAAAAACAGCCCCATAGCATGATGTTTCCACCCCCATGCTTCACAGTATGTATGGTGTTCTTGGGATGCAACTCAGTATTCTTCTTCCTCCAAACACGACGAGTTGAGTTTATACCAAAAAGTTCTACTTTGGTTTCATCTGAAGGCAAGGCAAGGCAAGGCAAGGCAAATTTATTTGTATAGCACAATTCAACAACAAGGTGATTCAAAGTGCTTTACAGAGACATTAGAAACAAAAACAAATAAAAAGCATGATTTAAAATTAATTAAAACAAGCAAACAAACAAACTAACTAAACACACACATTTCACACCTGTTCGCGCGATCTGAACCCTTATCGTAAGGGGAGCTACCAGTCCTTCTGTGGACGAGCTACTTTCTATTTTAAATTCCCTGAATTTAAAATACTCTCTAGACCCAGTCTAGACCCAGTTGGGGAGCTACCCAGAGCTCTAATCCCACACCTGTTCGCGCGATCTGAACCCTTATCGTAAGGGGAGTTACCAGTCCTTCTGTGGACGAGCTACTTTCTATTTTAAATTCCCTGAATTTAAAATACTCTCTAGACCCAGTCTAGACCCAGCTGGGGAGCTACCCAGAGCTCTAAACCCACTTAACAAACAAACAAACAAACAAAACAGTATATAAAATCAAAACAGATAAAATCAGAACAGTAGATAAAATCAGTAGTTAATGTAAGTTTTGAAATTTAAGCTTAACAAACAAACAAAACAGTATATAAAACCAAAACAGATAAAATCAGAAATAGATAAGATCAGTAGTTAGTGTAAGTTTTGAAATTTAAGCTTAAAAGTGTGGATTTGGTGCTTTATTCAAATGCAGCTGAGAATAGGTGAGTCTTCAACCTGGATTTAAATAAACTGAGTGTTTCAGCTGATCTGAGGCTTTCTGGGAGTTTGTTCCAGATATAAGGAGCATAAAAGCTGAATGCAGCTTCTCCGTGTCTGGTTCTGACTCTGGGAACTGATAAAAGACCGGATCCAGATGACCTGAGGGATCTGGAAGGTTCATACTGGGTCAGCAGGTCACTGATGTATTTTGGTCCTAAACCATTCAGAGCTTTATAGGCCAGCATCAGAACTTTAAAGTCTATCCTCTGACGGACAGGTAGCCAGTGTAAAGACCTCAGAGCTGGACTGATGTGGTCCACTTTTTTGGTCTTAGTGAGGACTCGAGCAGCAGAGTTCTGAATGAGCTGTAGTTGTCTGACTGATTTTTTAGGTAGACCTGTAAAGATGCTGTTACAGTAATCAAGCCTACTAAAAATGAATGCATGGACTAGTTTTTCCAGGTCCTGTTGAGACATCAGATCTTTTATCCTTGAAATATTCTTGAGGTGATAGTAAGCTGACTTTGTTATTGTCTTAATGTGTTTTTCTAAGTTTAGGTCTGCATCCATCACTACACCCAAATTTCTCGCCTGGTTTGTGGTTTTTAGATGTATAGATTGAAGTTCTCTGGTGACCTGTAATCGTTTTTCTTTGGCGCCAAAGACTATTACTTCAGTTTTGTTTTTGTTTAGTTGGAGAAAATTGTGGCACAACCAGTCATTGATTTCCTCAATGCATTTACCAAGAGCCTGTACAGGGCCTCGGTCTCCTGGTGACATTGTGATATATATTTGTGTGTCATCTGCATAGCTGTGGTAGTTTATTTTGTTGTTCTTTATAATCTGTGCCAGTGGCAGCATGTAAATGTTAAACAGAGGGGGTCCCAAGATGGAACCTTGGGGAACTCCACATGTGATACTTGTCTGTTCAGATGTGAAGTTACCTATTGATACAAAGTATTTCCTGTTTTCTAAGTATGTTTTGAACCAGTTTAGTACAGTTCCTGAAAGACCTGCCCAGTTCTCCAGTCGTTTGAGTAATATGTTGTGGTCAACTGTATCAAATGCTGCACTGAGATCCAGTAAAACTAGGACTGACATTTTTCCACTGTCTGTATTCAGACATATGTCATTAAACACTTTTGTCAGAGCGGTTTCAGTGCTGTGGTTCTGTCTAAAACCTGACTGGAAGGCATCGTAGCAGTTATTCTGTGTTAAGAAGTAATTGAGCTGTTGAGAAACTGCTTTTTCAATGATCTTACTTAAAAATGGGAGATTTGAGATCGGCCTGTAGTTGTTCATTTGTGTCTTGTCAAGATTGTCCTTTTTCAGTATAGGTTTGATTACAGCAGTTTTTAGTGGTTCTGGAAACACACCTGACATTAAGGAAAAGTTGACGATCTGTAACAGGTCTGACTCTAAAGTCTTTGAGACCTTTTTGAAAAAACTTGTTGGCAGGACATCTAAACAGCAGGAGGAGGAGTTCAGTTGACCTAAGATGTCCTCCAGGTCTTTGCTGTTAATAGGGTGAAACTGTTTGATGGTGTTTAAACAGCTTTTCGGTGGACACAGTACATATCCTGGATCTGCTGTTGATGTTCCAACTGCTTGTCTAATCTTTTGGATTTTGTCTGTGAAGAATTTGGCAAAGTCATTGCAGGCCATGGTTGAATGAAGTTCAGCTGCCACTGGCACAGGAGGGTTTGTTAGCCTGTCAACTGTAGAAAATAAGACCCGAGCATTATGGCTGTTTTTAGTGATGATGTCAGAGAAGTAGGACCTTCTTGCACTCCTCAGTTGTAAATTATAATTGTGAAGTTTCTCTTTATAGATGTCATAATGAACCTGGAGGTTTGTTTTTCTCCATCTGCGCTCAGCTTTCCTACACTCTCTTTTTTCATTTTTCACTAGTGTGGAGTTTCTCCATGGAGACTTTTTCCTTCCAGAGATAACCTTCACCTTAATGGGGGCAATAGTGTCCATTACATTTAACATTTTTGCATTAAAGCTATTGACGAGCTCATTGACTGAACCTTTGGACAGGTCAGGTGTTAATGGGAAGACCTGGTTAAAGATCTCACTACTGTGTTCAGTTATACACCGTTTTGTGATCACTGCTGTTGATATATTTGTGTGGGCTGAGATTTTACTTTCAAAGAAAACACAGTAATGATCAGATAAGCCCACATCAGACACAGTAATGTTTGAAATGCTCAGGCTCTTGGAGATCAGTAGGTCGAGAGTGTGTCCTCTATTATGTGTGGCCTCTGTTACATGCTGAGTCAGCCCAAAGTTGCCCAGAGTGTTACTCAGATCTTTAGTCCCTTTGTCCTGAGGGTTGTCCACATGGATGTTAAAATCCCCAACAATAATTACACAGTCGAAATCAACACAGATCACAGACAGCAGTTCACTGAGGTCATTAAAAAAGTCTGTGCAGTATTTGGGAGGCCTGTAAACATTAAGAAACACAACTTTGGATGGGGCCTTCAGCTGTAAAGCCACATATTCAAAAGACTGAAAACTTCCAGGAGATAGCTGCTTACATTGAAATGATTCATTAAATAAGACAGCAACCCCTCCTCCTCTCCTGCTCACCCTGGCCTCACTGATAAAACTGTAGTTAGG